>NC_091537.1:25000000-25625000 GCF_042242935.1 Bactrocera oleae | reverse complement strand
CATTTGCATTTCCTCGCTTTACCGAGGTTTAAAAAGGGAACTGTTCTAAAAAGCAGAACAAAAAAAATCATTTAAACACACCGAGAAGTTAAGAACTAATTTCTATTTTGGTTTGAAAAAAAATATGAAAAATATTGGTAATATATAATAAATTCTTTAAAAGACACAACCAGCCAAATATCTGGATGGTCTTCTTCAAGCCGAGAAAAATGTTTACACAGTTACTAAGTAATAAACCTAACCCTACACATAAAAAAAACAAAGCTATTTGATTGCTTCTAATATCCTGAAAAAATGAGCGAGATTTATATGAAATCATGTCGACAAGAGAGACAAAATTAAAACAACGAACTCTTACTTTGCAATTAGGTCTCACATATGGTTGGAGTGGCAAACGTACCAATGCAGGCTGTCTTTTTGGTTGATATATGGTCCTAACCTCATTTTGGTAGGGGAGAAAATATGAATGAGAATGACTTTACTTTTAGTAAGATTAGTAATGTGCGCAAAAAATATTCAAGTTCAACTTCAGCGGCAGATAAATAAAATAATCCAACGACAGATATTATTTAGTTTAAAGATTAATCAAGAAGCCGACATTTTTGGGCGTGAAGAAAATTTACTTAACAACTTTACCGTCGAACTCATAAGGCTTCAAAGCAAATTGCCACTTAAATGTCTTCTTGAAAATTAAAGGAGCAATGTGTTTCGCAAACTCAAAGATATTATTTGTGCCACTATTCCATAACTGCTTATATTCTAATTTTTCTTATGACTTTTGACATTCAATCAATTTTATGATAATTTAATTCTACTTTGCTATTTCTTCGGCATGTACGAGTAATGAAAATTAACACTAATTAAATACTTCATGTGGGAATTATACTTACCTGACTATGTAGAAAAAAAATATTTCTTACCGCGTCCTCATTATTTTGTCATATAATATTTGTCGTATAACTTCGACATAGAAAGGGAAACCATTTCCCATAACTTTACTTGTAAAAGAATATACGCGCAAATAAATACAAACGCAAATATTTTCTTCCAACTTTTCTAATGAATTTCCCAATAGAGCATTTTCGCCCCGTACCACCATTTGAAGCAATGTGGCAACATGAAAGCACTTTATTCTGCTTGCCAACTTGTCTGCTCCAAGGGAGCGAAAAATTTTAACGAAATGATAAAAAGGGCACTTGGCAGCTCTCTGTGGTGCTTGTCGTTTCCAACTTCGCCAGATCTTCAGAGTGTACTTCATACTGTGTCATTTGCCGCTATTCAATCGGTTTTGTTTGTCCTTTTGCTGTCATTGAAATAAAAAAAGTTGAAGCATTTAAAAATTTGCACTTGTAGCTGTTAAACTGTCATCAATCAAAATATAACAAGGAATATGTAGCTATATAAGCAAGTATTCATGCTTTACTAATGAAGGGGAAACGTTGAAAGTCAAAGATTTGGAACAAAGAAAAATATGAAAATTGTTGTTCTCAGATAAAGTAAGGCAATCGGTAAAGAAATGCTAAGTTCGGTCGTAAAGACGTTCGAACACTCTCGAGCTGTCTGTAAAGCTTTCCTTGAATTGTCGTATGTGGATTTAAGGTGCATTCCCAAAAAAATTTTACATCGGCACTTCTTAGTTTCATTACACTATTTATCGATATTTAGCCTTGATGAAAGCTTCCTATCTAGGATGCGGTACGTACATTACCCTGTCCACAGTTGAAGACAAATGCCTCCCAATAAAGATGTATTTTATATCCTCTAGTGAATAAGACTAGTTCAGTCATACCTCAATTAATGGCGAGGCCACTTCTGTTCGCCCAGTGAGTCTCTATGCTGAAGTGAGTTAGGACATAGACGGTATACAAGACGAACCTTTAACCATGAAAGCAATGTTTTAGTTGTTCCAAACAACATATCAAGCGCTATCAGAGCTTAGACTCCAAAGAAAATAGAGCTCGGACAAATAGTTTCTAGGTAACCTTTGTTATATATTTGTGTTAATTTGATATTCTCTTCTTTTTCACTATTCTATTCGATTTCCTGCAGATTACAAATAAGAAAGCATAAAACTCGTCATAACATAAAAACACACCATTATTTAACGATTGGTAATAACATGCTTTCAAAGCCAAAGATAAACAAATATGAATGCCTCACATTCCGTCGCAATTTCAATAAAAATATTTGTCACTTTTACTGTTTTGTCATTATAATTTGTCAATTTGTACTTAAAAGGTTCCCATGGAAGACATAACCTATAGCACACACCACAATAGCTTTTTATACAGCTCAGTCTCCTTCCCTACACAGTTATTTATACCAATTTATTAATTTTTAATACGCTCCACTCATTTTCTGATTGTATTCTGATTTATTGCAATAAACAACGGTATATTTGTATGTACTTGTATGTACATAGCAGTAGGATATGAAAGTCACTCCATCTTTACCGCCTAAACAATCCAACGAACAAAGACGGCAATTTACAGTTAGCGCTGTGCGCAATGGCGACACGTTCTGCCAAAATAATAAATTCTTCTCTAACTGCGGGCGATTGCCATGCGCCGCCTAACATTTATTGTCGTCGCTCTTTAACAAGCATTGTTAATGCGGCAAAAGTCAGCATGCCCGCTCGACATTTAAGTCAAAAACTCGTCGACTAGTCGGCACTTTGTATTACCGGCCGTTTCACTTTGGCGCGAAATAAAATGTGCTTGAACAAATGCACAGACAATTTATGCTTTAGTGACTTCTCCATTATAAGGTGCCATGGAACTTTCATAGATACAAGGCAGATATAAAGCTGAAAAGCAATTTGATTATATTTGTTTTACTTTATACTTTCTTGAATTTATACAGTTTAGTTTGCATCCGTACATACATACACTTCGGGAAATTAATGCGTACTAAGAAATTGCTTAGCAAACAATTTAATTAATTTTTGTATAACAGTTATTTCTTTAATAATTTATTAATGTATTCAAATCCGTACAATGAGCTTACTTTTAATAGCGCTACTGTAGACTCACTGAATATGGTTATGTTAAATTAAATTATTTAATGAAGGAAAAATAAATGATTCTTTATGCAAAAATATAAATTATTTTCTTATTTTGTAGAATGCTTTTGCCATTTAATACAATGAAATAATTGTAGCATGATGACTAACTTTAATTAAAGTAAATGTTATTAAAAAATTTACTTTATTGTACTGTATGTTTTTGTATGATATAATATATAAAAGTAATATTTCTTTCATGTGGTACTCATTTTAAACAAATCTTCGGGGAGGGTTTGCTAAAAATTTCGCTTCATTTCATTTGGTCAATAACCAGGCATGCCTATTGTTTTAATGATAAACACACTTTCTGACAAAATTCAATTATATTTTTTAACAAAGTGTCAAGGGCAATTTTATAACGCTTCACATGTATGTTTGTATGCATGTATTAATGTATGTTTGTGAACTTTGTCGGTGACACTGAAACGCCAGATATTCCCAATATTATATAATATTTGAGTGGCGCTATGAAAAAACTACCAACAGTTTGAGAGGCACTGCAAAAAAAGGCCCGTAAAACAATCCATGCTATCATTTGAATAACATATTTACACATACAAAGTGAAAACAACCTGTGTGGCTAAATAATAAGTATGGTTTAAAAAACTTAAAAAATAACATACTTTTAAAACATATTAAACTAAAAAGTGAAAAAAAGTAATGTATAACAAGTAAGGAAGCGTTAAGTTCGTGTGTCACGGAATATTTTATAATCTTGCAAGTTGCACTGGTCACAGTCTGGGAAACACCAGGTGTTGGCTAAACTTTATACTAAAAGGTGCAAAATTATATTCTAATAACCTCACTGATGTTTGATTTGTATATGGGAAAGTGAAAGAATCAGATGGAATTTAATTTGTTATACGGGTAGTAGGCGTAGTTGTCAATCAATTTCGCTTATTTTATAGGATTTATTTCTAGAATCGTTTGGATAATCTGATACCCTAATTTTTGTTGTAATCGGTCAAATAGTTCCTGAGATATATGATTTCACCTAAAAGTAGGCGGTGCCACGGCCATTTTCCAATTTTTGCAACTTATCCCGTAAAGCCCTTCCGTACCATCATGGTTGTGAAATGCTTGTGGCGCATTTATGCAATGAGTTTTCGCACTTTTAGTGGTTTTCAAAATATCCGTTATATGAGGACTGGGCGTGGTTATTGTCTGATTTTACCCATTTTCACAGAGTTGAAAGAGATTCTAAAATGACTTCCTCTCAGCAGGTTCGGTTGGTATAACCTTAGCGGTTTGGAAGATTTGTACAATAAACCTAGTGTCCCTGGCTGCTGCAATGCCAGGGAATACGTGTAACAAGTTTTATCGCAATATCTCAATTTTTACTTCAGTAATCACTTAACTTGTGTCATCATTCTGATCATTTATATATACATAACTCGATATCTATCTCGATTAGTTTTAGAGTTGTATTATTGTAAGAAAAGTGTGGTATGGTAACACAAGTATTTTTCGGTCAATATTACTGTCAATTTATATTAAGAATTATTTTTAAGTGCTTTAAAATGGTGTTTTTTTATTTTTTGAACACATATTGATAGTTGTCCCACTTGTTTTTTGCTTATATTGTAATTTGCACTCAGTATCGGCATTTTCATTCTTATTGATATCTGAGAACTTGAAAAATCCACATTAGGGCCAGGTGTTCATTTAACGGTCAACCAAAGTCATTATGTGGGTTTTTGGTAGTTTTGTCCGTTACAGCCTTCGGTATCTACACGGAGTTTAAAAACCACTTACGAATTTGGGCTTCGTCTGAAGCCGGAATAACGCTTTCCAAATCATTATGTCTTATCAGCACCATTTTTGTTATCAAAGTTCGTTCTAAGTCTGTGTTTTCAAAATACTAAACCTTGCGTTATAGAAAAAACAGATTTGCACGAGCTAATTGTAAGGAATATATTTAATTTCTGCATATGTACATATGTCTTTTCTAAACTATATTAATTGACAAAATATTACAATTATTTTCAACGTGCGTGGCAGCTTTCAAAACAGATAAAATTCATTTATAGAAAAATATTTATTGAGCCGTGCCATTTTTGAAAAGTCTTAGAGTTCAGCTGCAGTGTTTTCCAATTGAATTAGTTAATTAGTTAAAGGACTATTCTACTACTGATCCACATACCTGCGTTATAGCTGCGTAAAACTGAACATTGTTGGAAATTTTCCAGAAGTGGGTTTTCTTGAGCCAATATAAGTAGGTAAGGTCCCTTCACGTATTCCGACTGTTTTAAAGCTTACAAAACGCTTGTTTATTGGATACTATAGAATCAATTTTTTACTAATGGATATAAGTATGTAAGTCATTGAATAACATAAGCATGTATAAACACATAAAAATTAAAACCAAATAAAATGTGAAGATTTTTTATATGTTACATACATATGTATTTCTACGTAAAATAAAATTACAGATGGATGGTCTCATTATGATTAATTATTAATCCGAAATTTTGAGTTTAAATCTTAAATCAGTAATCTCATTGTCCAGGTGTGAACCGCCATCGCTTTTTTTTAAAACCGCTTATGCATGAGTACGGAGTAAGCAAGTGAGTTTGGATGATTACTGAGCTTAAGTACGCATTTCTATGTACAATCTTATACATGGTTCTTCACTATGAAATACCAAGATCTATATATTTTTCTTTTCGAATTTACCATTATGAACCGTCTATTGCGCTACACATTTCTGTAATATGTATATAAATATTTCAGGAGCGAAATTTTTGCATTTCTGAATCCTAGCCTTTTTAAAATCGCATACTTTCTATTCCTTTGAAGTAAAGTAATATATAAAGTAAACATCATTTTGAAGGTAAGTAACTGTTACAAATTGGTAGCAGGAGCTATGAGAGTGATATAAGTGCAAACTGTCTCTGACATTATCGTCTATCACAGAGAGTTAAACGAATGTGAGGCAAATGTGACAAAAGCATTAGCCAAATAAATGAAGTTAGCGCTAAGCAATGTGTTTTATAAGCGCAAAAGACATGGAGTGTGTGTTTCACATACTTCCACATAAATTTTATATACATAGCATACTTGCCGGCGCACTGCATTCCGACTTTGTTTAGCAAAAAATACAGAGACTTGCAGTGAAAGACAGGCCCATAAACAAGTGGATAAATATACTTGCTTGTTTGCAAGTGCAGTGTGCCCCGATATTTACTTATGTGTAAAATATGGCTGCCACCACAAACTAAGAGTAATGCGTACATACAAATAAGCATTCATATAAAATTAGCTACCGTAGATAGTTGGGGCTACGTTGACTCTGGCACGCAATGACTTATAAATGGCCATTTGTGAAAGAACTTTTAGCACTGCAAATAACATACTTAGTACCAGAAGGGTAAATATCTATATTGAAAACCCTCATGATATACATGTATCGAATGTATGTACTACATATGCATGCATTTAAGTACAATGTATACATATGTATGTGTGCGTTATATCAATGAGAGCAGCCTTACAAACTCGCTGGAACCACATCCCTACAAGAACAGTGATAGTCATCTGACCGGTAATATGACAGTCACAGTTAAAAATATTATGTCCACGTTGTTCTGCACGTTTTTATCATTTTCTTAAAAGCCTTGTGCAAAAACTGATGTAAACAAATGAATGTGTGTGATTTTGCATCTTCCTTTCACACATGGATATTCGTAATTGATTCACTATATATCTATTGCTCACTCTCATGCCTTTTTCTGAGTCATTGCTGACCATAAATCCATCAAAGCTGCAATTTGTCAGTGATAACTGTAAATGTATCACAAGTGAAAATTTTTTTGCGCTGTTATTTGATATATTCAAAACTTAAAAATAAAATTGGTTATAATAAATGCGAGTACAAAAATATAAAAAAGGAGTCCAACAAAAATAGAATTATATGATAAATTACGAATAGAAATTTTCACTTAATTCCATGCTTGATCTTCTCAAAAGCTCTGCTGTACGTGTTTCTCCAATTCATGGATATTTCGGAATTTGAAAATGCCCAAATATACATGAAAATTAACTAAACGATTTTATTTGAAACTTAATAATAACTTACGTATGTAGGTATAGGTAGTATGTTTGAAAACTCCTTCGTTATTTATTTTTTTTTTTTTTAACACAAAAAGAGTTATTGCACTTTTGGTTTATCGCACGGAATAACAACTGCATAAGTATTTCACAACTTCTCGAGACTTCTATGAAAATATATGCTCTCTTTCCGACGTATGCAGAATTTTCTTTTGGAAAAATCGTAAACATTAGCAGTCATTTTACTGTTCATTTCACTGTCAGTGGCGACAGTACTAAAGAATGCAGCTATTTCTTTCTTACATATGTAAAGCTATAGTAAGCAATATAAATCACAAGAGTATCTTTTTAACAATAAAAGTGACGGTCAATTGCCGGGTAAGTTGACCGTCAATACTGACGTAACAAATGTGAGTGTATTGGTGAACCCATCAGCAGTTTCTTGTAGGGATACATCTTCTCCCTGTTATCTTCTTGCTGTTCATTGTAAACAAGTTAATCATCGTCAGCGTTACAACTCCTTTAACACGAACAGTTGTATGCGCGTGTATATGTAGTATTACATGTATTAACTTCTGCTCTGGCTACTGGCGGTAGTTATATAAACTTATGTACATATTATACCTACATACAATATGTACCCAGATCACTGTTGCCGGATATTTTTGCAGTTAACCGCTAGTTTTTCTGACGTTGTTTTTATCGCTGCTTTTGTGGTATTTTATTGGAATATTCGGTGTTGACTTTTTCATCATCAGCTCAGCAGCTGCCCATAACACACACATCATGATATATTGCGTTCATTTCGCCATTCGAGCAGAAATTTTCATTTTCTTTTTTCACATTTCCGTTTCAGTTACACGGCATATAAATTCAAATGATTTATTTACCAGCACTTGATTTATTTACACAAGTTTGACGCATAGATATACCATATGTATGTTTATAGGAATGTGTATATTGTACGCTTATTGCTCTAAATTCGTCCGCTCTAACCTAACTAACTAAGTGCACAAAAGCAGCATATGATTATTGGTGGGAAAGTGTGTATTAATTAACTTAAAGAAAGGAATACAACAAAACAGCATAGTCCACAAATTGAAGGATTCGCTTGAAGAACTTGCTTGGCCGCTTTTGTGGCTCTGATATCCAAAGCTAAGTTGAGACCCCCGAATTATATGATGTTCGTAGAATGATCTTTTTGCCCAACATACAAGTATAAGCATAAGCAAACGAACATACATCACATTCGCTATGAGCATCCCTGTTATAAATATAAGCATTTTTTGTATTATTAATCAAAATCCTTAACTGGGTTTCCTCGAACCCGCAGCAAATAATTCGAGGAGAAAGTGCCGAAAACTCAATAAGAATTAATTGGAAGAAAAAGAGCAAAAATCGCATATATTGTAAGCTCTTGACCGTCAACCTATACATGCTCAGTCCGATGTATTAAATATTCATATTCAATATGCTCCGTTTTAAGCTTACGTAAATAATTGACTTTAGAATATATTAAACGCAAATTTGATAGTAAAACAAGAAAACGAACAGAATTTGTTACTCTAGAAAGTACTACAAATAAAGATTATACTTGAAATTTTCTAAGCATAACTCCTTAGAGATAATAATAGTAGACTAGTAGACTAAGGAAAAGTATTCCATTTAAACTAATGTAAATAAGCAATCTACCACTATATAACTATATACATATTTTTACTTTTACTCACTTTCTCATTCGTAATACCTTGACTGATTTATACGCAAATGTTTCCTTTTTAATGGTTAACTCGACGTCAACTTTGATTTCGCTTTTGTTTTTTTGTCTGTTTATATTTACTTTTGTCTTAAGCTTCAACCATACCTATTTACATACTTACTCCGACATACTTACTTAGAAATACATGTAACTATATTAATTTGTATATATTTTACGACATTACAACTTTGTTTGAAGTAATATTGCTTGTGAGTTTCTAACTCATTCTTTATTTTGGCTATTGGATTCCAGTAATACTTTTTTGCATTGATCTTTTAATATGTACGTATATTTTTTGTAACTTGAACAGGGTATATTAAGTTTGCCACGAAGATTGTAACACCCAGAAAGAAATGTCGGAAATAGGGTATATGTATATACATGATCAGAATGACGAGTGGAATTTATTTAACCATTTTTGTTTGTCTGTCCGTCTGTCTGTATATAAGCGAACTAGTCACTCAGTCTTTGAAATATCGATCCAAATTTTGTACATATCCTTTTCTCCCGAAGCAGTTGCTCATTTGTCGGAATCGCCGATATCGGACCATTATAGCATATAGCTGCTATAGAAACTTAAAAAATAATTGTCTAATACAATGCTGTACTTTTTCAGATCGGATCTCTATAGCGTAACATATAGCTGCCATACAAACTGAACAATCAAAATCAAGTTCTTTTAAGGAATATTTGTATTTTTAAGAGTATTATACCTTCGGTGCAGCCGAAGTTAACACTTTTTTTGGTTAAAAATCTTTTAGTGTTGTTAAGAACTGAAGTATAATTAAATATACTTTGTTTTTCTTTTATAAAATACATTTTTTTGGGGAATTTTCGACACTCTCATTATAGGTTTCTTGAAAATCTATCCAGGAAAATAGGAAATGCTTATACTCAAGAAAAAACGAAAGCATAATGCAAGTATAAATAAAGCAGAAAAATGAGGTATCACTTTTTATTAATATACTAAGCCTTAAAGCAAAAAATGTAGTGTAGGATTTCACATACTATTATAATATTAATATAATGCAATATTATGCACACTTTAAGTATAAAAATCGTTACGATCTTCTTTGGCACCACAAATATACATTCTAGAGTCAATATTATAAACGAAATCAATATATTAAAATACTTTATCAATTACAAGAATGTTGGTACGAGTAATATTAAAATTGGTTCACAACCACACCTACAGACATACTTTTCATTAAAAATTATGGAGCTAAATGGCCCTATTGACTTCCCTACATAATAACTGAAGATTGTTGATTGATTGAGAGGCGATCCTGACAAAATTTAGTACCAATGGAGATGCAACTAATACTACCGTTCTCAAATATGGAATAAAGGATAAAGGATCTTTCTCAAGCCTAAGTACATATTAATGGACTCGAATCGGTTGTTTAACTTTGAAATTAAAAATCAGACAAAGAATTCGGTGGCTGAAGGCTCCGTATAATTTCGCCTTTGATTAAAATTGTTATTATACTTTTTAACTTTAATATGAATTCGGAAATTCAACAGTTTTTCTATATTCATACCATTCAGATAATATGCAGGAGCATCTTTTAAACATTTCCTTCGCAAAATAAAAAAGGTACGTGTGGCACTCGGGGACTGCCGCGGTAAAGCTTTGCATAGCATTTTTTATCAACTTATGCAATTATAATTTTTTATGTAATATTTTTTTTTTTTTTTGATATTCATTCAAGCTACATTTTTTGAGCGTGCTTACCGAATAGGAAACACATTTTTTTCTTTTATTCAATAAATGAGAAGTTAATATTGTTTAAAATATTTTTATTTTCTTACAATACATGTAGGTTATTCAGAAATTTGTATCATTGAAACCAGGGATAAAGGGATGCCCAACTTAATCCAGTGTGAGAGCGCCTCAAAATTAGCGTTTTTTATAACATTTTCCATTGTAGCAAGATCAGTCAAAATGATAATTCTTAAGAATTTAAATTAAATACTCAATATTTGTTAGTGATCTTCAACAGCAGCAACAAAACTCTCTGTTCACATATTACCATTGATAATCCGATTGAAATACCTTATTTCAATTGTATTGTTCAATTCAAACGAGATATTGTTCCAAAAGGTGAGGTAGCTATTTTCCAAAATAATAATAATATTACTAATATTATGACTCCGAACATTGAACAATTTATTTGTTATTAGTTAAATTTTTATTGAATTCCATATTTTTATTTGCCAAATCACCCTGCTCTATAATTGATTTGTTCTGTTTCTTAAAGTTTATTTCTGTATAAACTTTAACTCCGAAAAAAAAACTATTTGCACAAGTGAAATAAATGTCTTTAATTTGCCCTTTTCTCTCTTCTAATCTAAGTGGTTATTAAAACGTTTTTGGACGCGGAAAGAAGAAATTATTTACCAAGGAACAAATCTCAAGACAATTGCGTTTGCGTAAGAAGGCAACTTACAGCAGGGTTGCACCATAACCGCTGCCCGTTTGTTTGAACATCTACTCTGGGATAGCATAACTACATAAAGTAAATAAACATAACGACCATTATTTTTGTCCTCGAACACACTGTATACATCACAATGTCATTTTGTAGTCTTCCGCTCATTTGTTGTCATTTCTGCAACATTTACAACTTATTTGTTTGTCAACTACAACTTTATTTGCTTAGAGCGTGTTATTATTTCTTTTGCTTGTCTGTTTATTTACATCTCAGTTACATGTATTTGTGTTGGGTTTAAATGGCGTTTGCTACTCGGTATTCTTGCAGACATTTAATTGTATGAGTCTCACTATCTGAATGGCGACTGTGTGTTTTTTGAATAATAGATATGTCAAAAGCTTGAAGATTTGTTTACACCAAACTCGGGTTGTTCAATATCCGATACAACTACATATCAATGTATGTGTGCTGTGATATTGCTCACAGCGCTACCAAGAATTATTGAAAGTATGTATGCATATACATATATGTTAAAATGATCAGATGACATGTTTTATGCCTAAATTTCTTTATTTACGTTGTATATGACATTACCACACGTGTCTACCCAACCTCGAATTTCTCTAGTTACAAACTACTTTTACAACTAGTATTAACTGCAAACCCAACTACAATAGTTTACCGATCATATGTTTTTGTACAACGATTTCATAAGTTTATGTCTTCATCATCAGTATCTGCTGTCAACCTAGTGCTATAGTCAACGAAAACGACCAAAATATCCTGCAGTCAGCAGCTATCTAAATTGAGGTGAAAAATGGAAACAGAAGTTTAGCCGTGTGTTCTGGGTCCACTTCAGGAGTTTTCCGTCTTTTGATCTTATTAAAAGTGAAGCTAAACTACCTCTACTGGTAATTTGGTGTGCACATCGTACAATGCTTTGATATTGTTTTGCTGTGCAGCTTGTTCGGCTATTAAAATTAGGCTATCAGTACAATTACACTGTACACACTACGATCTTTTACGAGATGCCAATTGTCAGATATCAGTAGGATGTCATTTTGTTTCGCTTCTCTCGGCGAATACCTCTGGATTGTCGCTACACTTTTACTTCGTTCTCTAAAAGTCACTGACGACCACATCCTAAGAATACAGTGGATGCGGAAACAATGAAAAACAACTTAGCAATAATTTTAACTCATTTTGGAAGCGTTTTAATTTGGTATACCTTAAATTACGGCGTTTTTCAATGACATTAATGAACGATATGTCTAACAAATGCTTTTAATCCTGTTAGAGTGGGAGTTAGCTCCATCAACTTCATTCTACGGTTATAAAAATAACTTTGTGGATTTCAGGGTCATATTTTCTTACTTCATTTTGATCAGATCAAGTGTTATTTGAACTGGTTTTATTTCAGTTAGATATGTACATGCTACCAGTTTCTAACTCGATTCGTTTCTGTTAAGAATTTCTAATTCTAAATTGGTGCGTTTTCTGTCTGGTAGAATACTTTACTTCTGGGTTTGTGCATTTGTTACCGATGTTATTTGTTTGTTTATTGAATATTTAGTTTTATAAAATGATCAAATGACATGTTTTATGCCTAAATTTCTTAGTATAATTGCAATATTCGAAACCTAGTTACCACCCAAGGCGACTGCGTTTAATCTGATAAGCCCGTTGGTAATGTATTCAAACCCTAACCTTATATAAACGTAAAATTATATACTTGTATGTACATACAAAAAATTTTATCATAGTGATTTCATATCACATTGGAATAAACAATATCTATCTGTCGTTGTATAAATATAATTACATTTGACGATAATTTCATTACTCTTACTTATTTAAGTGGACATCAGTATGTGGTTTCGCTAAAAGTTCTTCATTGTGATATTCTTTTAAATGCACATACTCTGTTATTAAGTTCTATTAAAAGCTTTCTATTAATTCCATTAATATACCAATGTTTTGATACAATGGCATATAAATTAAATTATTTTAATAGTACTATAGAAATAAAATACCTTTTAGACTTTGTTACTTTGATTATACTTGTAGCGAAAAAAGGCATTCGCTTTATGAATGCAAAAAAAATATTTTAGAATGATGTGTTTCACAATAAACTTCTCAAAAAAATACTTCTTGATATTAAAATAAGTTAAACAGGGAAATGTATATCTGAAAGATAAATCAAATGCAGATATGGCCACTTTTCAAGCTGTACCGATATCAAAGTAGATTTTCACACATATCAGATATAAGAAGAGCGTGCCTATAAGAAGGGTCCACATTACATAACTAGTCTGCAATATATTAAGAGCGAGCTTTTAAAGCTAAGACACATAGTTGGACATCTCACCAATGCAAAAAATTATATATATATCAAAAACACCAATGTCAATAGTTTTGATTTATATTGAGCCCAACACCAACAACAAGAATATATTCGATGTCAAAAGGCTCTCGTGCAGTTTTAAGTTTCGAGTCGCCAAGGAAGTTTGATGACTTAGTCCAATGCCATAGATGCCAAGAGTTCAGACGTAGAGATTCTGCAATAAACCATTTAATTGTATTAAATATGCACAAAACTACCAAACATCCGACTGCATAAAACAAGGGAAGCCGCTGACAGCTGTGTTCACGGCGGGGAAGAGCACACTGCATCCTACAAAGGCTGCAGAGCCTACCAGCGAACTGACCAACAATTGTTTAAATTGCAAGGTAGAAATTACCAACTTAGTAATCAAAATGAAACTCGGTCTGCTTCACCAAGTCAACCAATTCCTGATACAACTTTTGCCAGTTTGTTGCACAACGGACCTCAAGTTAGATAACCCTCCCCAAACCATTACCTCACCAATCGTCGATGAGGAGTCAATAATGAAAGTGGAAGTGCTCATGCAACGGATGGTCATGCAAATAGCAGCTCAATTTACGCAAGTGATTGCTCAACTCATGACGTCAATCAACCAATGCAAGTAAGATTCAAAATTACTATATGTAATGCTAACGATTTATGCAAAAGTGAAGCCGAAGTGGAACATTATATTAAAACCAACAATATTGATGTACTAATCAAATCTAACCATCCAAGTGGTAATGCAAGAGGTGGGGCTGCAGTTCTTATGAAGTCTGATATTTCTCACACGCACCTTGAACCAATTCAGCATTCTTGGGTTCAGGCAGCAATGATCATGTTGCCTAGTCCTCATGGAAATATAACGACATTTGCCTTTTACTTTCCTCCGCGACACAATCTATCCCAAGTAATACCTATATGAGCAGATTAAGGACCACTTTGGAAACAAATTCATTGCTGATGGTGATTATAATGCCAAAAACACCTGGTAGGACTCATCGCTCACAAATACCAAAGGCAGAGCACTTTTAAACTGTATTCGGAATAAAGACTTGACATGTCATACAGCTGGCGAGCCAACTTATTGGCCATCTGACTTCCAGATGTACTTGATTTTACTATTTCGAAAGGTTTTAACTCAAGACATATACTTCCACCTGTTTGGACCTCTAATCTGACCACAGCGTACTTTCAGCTACATGGCTAGAGGACAATGTTAACCACAATATCATTACTTGCTCTGAGGCAGATATTGACTATGCTGCGGAAGCCCTGACCAGCACTCCAGTTGCTAAATCCACACAGAGCAACAACAAGCGGGACAGACATCTTTCGTCCATTAAAGTAATGACAAAGCTGAGAGAGAAGAGACGTCTTCGGCATGCAAACACAGCTGAACCATGTCACGAAGGATCTAAATGCAGTTCTCTGAAAACTGTGAAAAGAGTCCCTAGAGGCGCCAAACCAGGAGATCCAGAGATCTTTGGAATGCGACTAGACAAAAGAAAAAGCCTATAGCCAGATGCTCGCCAATTATCAACAGCAAAGGTCTCTTATGCCGAACTAATGCGGAAAAAGCCGATGAGTTTACCACACAGCTGCAAAACATCTTTACTCCTAATGAGTTTTGTTACGATTCTAGCCATGCAGAAGTCAGCAATTCAAAAATATTGAAACTTTTGCCTCTGCTGGAGGAAAAACAACTCATCCCGGACCCATTCTTTTCACGGCTAACCTCTCAGTAATTAACTCTGGCTGCACAATTACGGCAACCTATGTTACTGACGTCAAATAGCAATTCTAATACTGAAAAGTCCATAAAAGTGGTGTATACCCTCAGGAAAGAAATATGTCCTGAAGTGGCCTCATATGGTCAGCACAAGTACAAAATATCTGGGACTTACAATTGATAAGAGACGTACATAGAGAGACCACGTGAAAATTAAAAGAACCCATCTTGCCAGAAAGGGTTCTGATAACTGTATAATAAAAATGTAGTTGGAAGAGCAAACCCACGGAGAACTCACCACAAATTTTCCAATAAGCAGAAGATACATATATAACACATTCATTTTTAAGTATCGAAATAGCCATAACTATCGTGTTAAATATACTCCGTGAAGTAAACATAATGGTCGAAGAGTCAATATATTCTAATTTGGGTGCCCTATATGGGGTAATAGATGCTTAAAACATTAGTCGAAATAACAGATTTCGATGATGAGGGCATTTTTCTCTCTCTTCTAGCGAATTTTTTTAAAGCAAGTAACAATTTAATTTGCATGATGGGATCAAATATCTCCCACCGCTGTGACTCATCAAGTGTGACATTAATATGACACTTATGCATGCCCCACACAGGCATAATTACGCTATTTCCCGCTGACTCAGCCTTTATATTAGAATAATAGCCTGATGGAAAATATTATTCTAAAGTAATTGCTCATTAAACCCCTTTTCTTATTATTTGTTTTGGTTTTTTTGTTTCGATTTTAATGTAATTAGTTCAGAAGATTTATAAATGCCCCAGAAAGAAATTCACGATTTTGTTTATGAATCATGATAGAGTTTTTTGATTCGTTTTAAGGCATGACCAAGTTTGCTTATCTCTTCAAATACATAGAATTTTTAGTCCTGGGTACTAAGGTCGCTAACACGGTTTAATAAGTCTGCAAAGGAATAAGTACCATATATTCGTATGTACAACTATGGTACATATCTACATGTAGGATTAATTACACACGTATACGATTATGTGTGAAATACTCATACTCATATAATCATATGTACATTTGTACCTCTCCAAGTGTTGGCACATCAAAGCCAATTTTCGCGCATGGCCGCTTACAAATGAGGAAATAGGGCACTTTAATAATAAGTATGTCTGGCAAATAAGTAAAAACTGTAATAGCAACTATGCGAGCAAAAACATCACCAAGAGTTCATTCCACTCTGGGGAATGCAGCAGCTAACTTTAACGCAGGCGAAAGCAAAAATAAAAAGTAAGGAAGGATTAATGTCGTGCGCAGACGAATGCAATACACGCAGTACTGATAAGAGAAATCTAATAAGATATTAGATAAATACATAACATGAGTGTATATTGTAGTCAGTTGTTGTTACAATGCTTTAAATCAAAATGCGAAAAATTAAAATTCACCTTTTCCTTTGAACACACCTCGTATGCTGGGTTAATTCCAGTCCAAATTGCTAACTCAACACGTCCCCGGATCTTGATATATACCTTCGTATATTTCGAATACTGTATTTTGCTGCGCAAAACACTTTTGCTCTTATTTCTATTCACTATATTCTATACTAGAAGGCAAAAGTATAAATGTGAAAAAATTCAACTTCAAAAAAAATTAACGCTATAAAATAAGCGCAGGAAAGCTGTAGTGAACAGTATGAATGGTGTACGCGTTGCGAAGCTCGCGGATAACTGCAATTGTAGTGAATGCTTTGAAAACAAAAAAAGTACACACACACACCCATATAGAAGTTGAGATTTGTGAAAGTAAATGCGTGCACGTACTATTCATGAAACGGCGTCCTGAAAAAGCGCATCTGAACTTTTGTATTCAAAAACCAAAACAGGAAAAAAAATAGGCAGAAGGTGCCTTCAGTTAAAAGAACTTATCGTATGACAGTCTATTCAAATAATTTTTGTTCTGTTAATTATGTTCTCTGAGAAGAGAGTATATTAAGTAGCTTTGTCTTATGAAACTTGTATGTACAACAATACAAAAATACAAGCGATGACATCTGAGGTTAAAATCTGGCATTGAACACACCCACATATTCTGCAACAAATTGTGAGAATTGCTGTCTTACTATAGTATTTTATGAGGATTATTACCGCTTTTACTGTTTACAACTCAGCTGAAGTGAACTCGAAACATCACAATTTTAAAACAACTAAACTGTTTTTTGGTAGTTCGAATTACAGCTAATCTCAGTTCAGTTGAATTGTATTGCTTTTGCCAATCTAAAAAAGTAACATTTTGACAGTTAAGTAAACAGCTTAAGGAAGAGAGGACAAATGTTTCGATTTAGGCTACAACGACCAAAATGTTGGAGGCAAAGCTGATGCAATAAGCTTGGTATCGCTTTATTCTTTTTGAAAGCCCGAACTCCAACTAAGAAAAAGTTGTAATCAACTTATGTTATATTGTTAGATAGTTAATAGAAAGACACTTAAACTTCTTTTAATATTCCACAAAGGAATAGACAACTCAACTTACATTTATTTGACTACTTCAATTGGTTTCCATGATAACAAATTGTCAAATTTCAACTTAAGAGTTGAGTTGTAAGCCGCAGAAAAGGTGTACGAGTAAATTAAACAAATTTAAACATCATATGCTACGTACATATAAATACTTACTTCGATAACAATTCAAGTAACCAGAGAATGGAGCTCGAAACAACTAGAATTCTGCTCTAGGATTCTTTTTAGTGCGGGAATTTGAACAAAGTTATTCCCTACGAATTCCCATTGCAGTCACTTACTTTAACTATATCCGCGTACATACTTTTATAACGACATACGCACATTAGTGCGCACTTGTAGAGCTACACACACAGCTATTTGTTGTAGACGTTTATGAGGGCCAACTTAATAAAGCAAAAATTGCAGCACTTTTGCTAAATGCAAAAACGCAAACACATATGCATGTATTTGTGCACATGTTACATAATCACATACATACATACATGGAACAATCAAATATCTACTCGAAACTCGCAGTTCACAATTTCGCAACTCACGACTTGTCTGCATACCATTCGCATGCAACTGTTCCCTCACTTGCTCGCAGTTTTTATTGTTTATGATAAAGCTTCGTTTATGCATGCAAGAGTTCTCTTCTGCATTTGTGTAATCTCAAATATATGCATAATTAGCTACGCACCTGCAGCACACTGTGTACGTATGTATTCATAATGAAGGCTGCACAGGCAGATGCTTCCCGCAAGGATGCTTGAGATTATCCTAGATTTTCTTACAATTAAATGGCAGAGCTTAACTTTTCAAAGAAACGCAGTTACTCAAGTCAAACATTGATATTGGTTCTAGTTTAGCATTGTGTCTTCCAAAGCTCACTCTACTTGCTATTAAGAAGCTAACAGCAATTACATACAGCTCCTTTATAGATTGTCAGTTAATATTCCGAGACCATGTGATTTACAGTAGTTTATTTAATATACCGACAGGTTAAACCTTTTACATCTATTGATCTTGGCCCCTTTTACCTGGCGGCTATGGAATGTAATAGACACTGAAAGACAAAGGCGCCATTTGAGAAAGCTTCAAATTCAAGTCAGTATACGCACAGATTAGGTTGTATGTGCCTTCAAAGTATCGAAAGTGCTTTTGAAAACGCAGCACACCCCAATGTTATCAAATTGAGTTGAGGAAAATGCCAGATGCATCGTACCAGAGTAGTCAAAATCTTATTAGGATACACAAAGATTCGACTTGGAACCAAGGGAGAATCTGTTCAAGCAGGAGTATTATTCCCTCTGAATGTAGAGCCTTATAATAGATCAGCTACTTGAAAACTTGTTAATTGGTAAAACAAGGTCATAGTCACCAGATTACTGTCACTCTGAAGCTTCTGAGTCTTGAACTTAACACATAATACTAGCGTACTGAGGCTAGATGAGATATTTTGAGAAGGGGAAGCACATTTGATTGTATTTTTTTCCAGTGAAAGACTGGAAGAGTAGCATAAGTATATATTCCCATAAGCCACCACACTCTATAAATTTATTATAAAATAACTTATAAATCGGCCAAAAGTTGAATGTTCATCAAAATCACTGCAATAAGTATAAATAAGAAGTACATAAACGGCTTCTGTTCTGTTTTTATTATTTTCCTTTATAATTTAATAACAGCAAAGTAGATAAATAATCTTTGTTTGCAAATTAACACACACGTTTTACGCCTCCGCAGTCTTAATTTTATGATCAGCTAATAAGGTCGAGGATTTATGTAAGGATAGGGATGGTAGTATGGCTGGACAGAATCTAAGCGAAACCTGCAGTATTTAAGTATATATGTATGTACGTACATATAATATATTATATTTTTCCGTTATTTCTTTGTCTCCTTGCTTAAGTAACTTCGACCATATTATTCTCATCTTCCGCCATCTTTCGCATTTATCTTAATTTGTGTTTGTCGTTAACCGGTCATTGTCCCTTCGTTTAGATCATTACCAACGCTTTTATGCAGAGTCATGAAGTGTCACTGGCAATTATTGGATTAGGTATTTGCGAGTGTATTAGTTGTCTAGTAAAATGAAAGACAAAGCTTAATAACAGCGTAAATACGCCAACTCAGTCAGCATTAAAGAAGTACAAGAGGAAATTATCCAAGAGTCCATTAGAATTGAATTAAAACGTAATATATTATGTTATATAATATATACACTTAATAGGCGGCAAACGAAATCGCTCCATCATTTTATTAATCCATATATAAACTTTATAAAAGATAATATGACATACTTATATGAGGAAGACTTATATCAAGAAGAAATAGAACGCATTAGGCTCTATTTTCGACCAGTTTTTGCAAAATTGAGGCCGTCTGTTAGCAATAACGCGCTAAATATTAGAGATAAAGCGCTCAGCAAAAGTTTCCTTCAATAAATTGATTGTTTCATTGGCTGTAGGGCATGTAGTGCCGTCTTGTTATAACCAACGGTCGTCCTCATAAACATCCTTCCAAACAACAAAAAAAAGCATTTATCATGGCTCTATAATGTGCCCTATTGTACTGACTGTATTAGTATAGCCGGCTTCATTTTTGAACAAATATGGACCAATGATTCCCTCTGCCCATAGAGCACACCAAGCATTCGATGTAACGGCATCTCAACAATGGCTTCTGGACACTGCGCAAAGTCAAATGGTATACTCGTTTGAGATTTCTTTACATATTTTAATAATTAGAAGTAGAAACTGTTGCCTCAGTTATTTACATTCACAGTGAAATTAATAAGAGCAATTAGTAAACTAAATTAAATGAAATTATGAGAAATTATATTAGGTATATGAGGGCTATAGGAAGTATTGATCCCATTATATATATTCAACCCATTTTTGACACAAAGACATATTAATTTCGAGAGTTTCATTTATTTATTTAATTATACAAGTATGAATTTCAATTATATATCTTACACATTGACCGATATTTTCGGTAAAAAGTCAACTATAGGCACTGGGATCTAAAAATTTAGTACTTAGGGGCTTGAATAGTTTTGGTTCGATTTAGACAATTTTTGGTTACAAGGTGGCATACTTTAAACGTATTATTCACGCAAAATTTTAAATTTTGTTGCTTAATTTGCATAGTGGAAAGTGAAAAAATCAGATGAAATTTAAAATGGTGTTATATGGGAAATAGGTAATCCGATTTCACTATTTTCGTACTATAACATAGAAATATGAGAAGAATGTTACGTACCGAATTTGGTTGAAATCGGTTAAGCAGATCCCAAGATATGGATTTTCACCTAAAAATGGCGTTGACCACTGTCTAATTTTGAACGCGGTCACTATAAAGTTGTGTCATACCATCCCAAAGATAAAATTTAAAGTCTCTGGCGTGTTTAGTGTTTGATTTATCGCGCTTTTAGTAGTTTTTAACAGTACCGTTATATGTAGAGAGGGCGGGGTTGTCACTTGGTTTACCATTTTCACACTGTCGATACGGGTGCTAAAAGCGCTTGCTCTCAGTGAATTTCCTTATTGCAGCTTTAGCGGCACAATAAATCTATTAAGGGAATCATGCCCTCTTTAAAAAAAAATTTAAACTACAGATGCTCCTCCCTAATGTGATCCTGTATACCAAATCACAGACATGCATCTAACTGTGGAGCTTAGTTATGGCAATATATTTGTTTTTGATTAATGGCGTTTTGTGGGCGTGGCAGTATTCCGCTTAGACACATTTGCAATATCAACCGTTTTACGGTACCAAGGAACATATCTACCAAGTATCATAAAGATATCTCGATTTTTACTCAAGTTACAGCTTGCATCCAGATCATTTATATATATATAACTCTATATCTAACTCGATTAGTTTTAGGTGATACAAACAACCGTTAGGTGAACAAAACTATTATACTCTGTAGCAACAGGTTGCGAGAGTATAAAAATACTGTATCGATTGTTTTACAATTTTCAGCTACAAATTCAGAGCCCTATTAAGATAATTACTTTATTACTTTGATCGAAAAAAGTGGACTTATTACTTGGTGAGTGCTACTGGTGTTTTACGCAGTAGCGTGTTGCCTAGTAATTTGGTATTATCCACTCCAAGGATTTTTACCGAATTATTTTTAATGTCGGTTATTATGTTATGTTGAGTTGGATAAGAAGTTGACTAGACTTTTCTTCCACCAGACGAAAGGTTACAAGATTTGAAATTCGTTTGATCTGCTTATAGTAATTTAATAGGACTAAATTTTTTTGAACTGAAGTCTCTTGTGCGGAAATACATGAGAACCAGGCGCAAGTCGTAACAGAGAAAGATATAAATACATATAATATCTTATCTCGACATCTTCTATCAAATTAGCTATTTCTAAACATTATAGAATAGTGTACACACATGACTACTCGCTCAGGCATACGATGGGACGTAAGTAAAAGTCCCAATGGAAACAACATCTAAAACTAAAGGCAAACATTTTTCGTGCAAATAGAGTACCCGATCATACATGAAAATTAACTGGCATTTCTTAAAACAAGGCTTGGTTTAATACCTAGTAATAGTATAAGTGAATATTATACTATTTTTATTCCTACTATCATTATAATCTTTGTTCGTACATGCATTAGTACGAGATATATTTATTTAATTCTATTTATATCTCTTTTATGCTGGAAATTGATTTATGCAACATTACTTCCCATACGTAACAGCCAATCGAATATTTTTGAAATATTTTATGACAATAAAGTGAATACAACGCAAGTCATGCATAAGCATATTCCAACAAACACAAGCCTCGCTTGTGGGCTCCATGTACTAATAACAAACATCCGATTTGCTAATATTTTGCAAAATTGCAGGGTGCCAAACACGCATGCTTGTATAACTGGTATCTATATCAATGACAAGTTATTGTCAGCAATATTGTCAATATCATTGGAAAATTCATTATTGATGGGTATGCAAATAAGCGACATGTGTATTTGCAAAGCGAGAAGCTTACATTTAACATGTGTTTGCCTATGTTAAAGTTATATTAACGACAGTTTAAACAAGATCGAATGAAGTGCTAGGTAAATAGGCAGATTAGTCCGATATGATTACAACTAAGTGGACATTTGTCATAAACACAGAGTCCACTGTCTCTTATGCAAATTATGGATTATAACTGAAAGTACCTACACATATATTAACGTATGCGAATAAATATAATAGACAGATAAATGATTGGGAAAGTTAACAGATGTGGCCGCCTATAATCAAATATAGCCACATATTTTTCGAAACTAAGTCTGCCTGCACAAAGACGCTTTTAAATTTAACGGTTTATAAGTGCTAGAAAAAACTGAAATTTATTTTTTCCAATGCCATTGGTTCATAGCTTCGGGTCTTTTTGCATGAAATCCTTACTTTTGTCCACATTTATAGATATCGAATTTAATAAAACAATCGCTACGATTCGATTAACGCTTGATAATTAGTGGCGAATTAAACTCATCATACCAGCTGTTCAAACGCAATTACAGCACTGAAAAATCAGAAAGGAAAAAGACTCTATAAAATATATGTGTAGGTATATGGTATATATGAACAGCGCGACGAGCTAAGCTGATTTAGCCATATCCGTCTCTCTGTCCGTCCGTCCGTGTGTCTGTATATACGCGTACTCATCCCTCAACTTTTGAGATATCGATCTGAAATTTGACCACCTTCTTTTCTCCTCAAGCAACTGCTTCCGACAAATGATGTCGGAACCGGCGATATTCTGACTGACTTAGTGCCTTTGATTTGTTTCAAATCTGAACAAAAACAATAAGCTCAGAAATATATCTAAAATCATTAACACCGTTGCAAAGTATCAACTCAGCTTTGAAACAGACATTTGTGCGAAAATTATTTACAATGTTGCATTCGGTTATGTGTGAGAGATACTGTTTCGTTAGTAACTTACGCCACTACCCAGCTCATAGCGTAGTGCTAGCCGGATTTCCAAAACAGAGATCTCATCCAATGCTCATGGCTGCAACAATGACATTATTATTAGATGAGTACTCGTACATGATATGAAGTAATATCACTTGTGTACGCACTCATTGCATTCAAGCGGAAGGAAAATACCGAAACTCACTTGACTAACTAAAACATTCAAACTGAGTACCATCTACCGAGTAATACGAATACAACAATAAGTAAGTGGGTAAGTAGGCGAACGAGTGCTCGAGGTGGATATCAAAAGGGCAGGTGACGTAAAAAAATCTGGAGACGAAGGCACGAACAGCTAACTAAAGTGGGGTAGCACCGAGGCGAGCTTCATCTGCCTTGCTGACTAAGTGGTCGTTCTCAAGGACACTTTAGTATGTGAATTTACCTAAATCCCTGGAAGTTTTTGCTGTTTCTTTAGTTCTTTAGTGTGCATTGTAGAGGAAAATGGCAAACTTAAATGAAAACAATCTTTCACTGCAACTGTCGACGATACTTTTTGCGATGCAAAAAAAATATATAAACCTAAATGAAGTTCAGTCAAAAGAAAACTGGGGTACAAAAGCAAAAAAAATGCCAAGACGAATTTGAAAAGCACTAAATAAAATAAAACAAAACGGAAAATTGTGCGCCAGCTTCCCAATTTTGTCATACATTCAATCTGTGTTGGTATTACGCTTGTTTAGTTTCCATGGGGAAAAGTGAAACGCTGAACACAGCAGCGCATACAAAACTAATGAAAATATGGTTCAAAGCCATTTAATTTAATTATAAAATTCGGGGTAAATCATTTATGCGACTGCATTTTCGCTGTTAAATTGAAATACAAAAATGCCTTTCAGTGCTTTTAGTTGAAAATTAAAAATTATGCAATAATACATGTATGTAAGAGAATTATCGATGCAGTTGTATTTGGTTTCTGATGGGCTGCTAGTTTTCATGATGATCTATGCTTTTTTTGCAAGGTTAAGCCAATCGAGAGTTCTAAAATTGGCATACATTTGACAATCTTTTCTGGGAGTAAGGGAAATGGAAACGACTTTCTTGTTTTTGAGCGAACATTTTTCGAAATTATGATTCAAGTCTCCATTACACGATGATTCTAGGAACTCGTGCTATCTGAAACAAAATAAACGATACGGTAGTTTAATCTAAAAACTACATGCTCTCGTATATGTTTTGTTCTTTACAGGAATTATTTTCAAAATAGTGGTTTTGTAAAGAAAGAGAACGCTTCGACACTACAACGTATTTGTTCTCTACTCTATGGTTTTAGCACCTTAAATTATGCTTTAACCTAATAAAAACTTGTCAATTATTTGAAAAACTTAACTAGCCTAACCCTTTGATAAAGTCTTTAACCATTTCAGTCGGCAGAAGGAGGAAAATAATTACTGTAACCTTCAATAATTTCACTATAGTAATGCTATGCTTGTTTTATGTTTTTTCGTATTTATAGTATAATTTTGTATGGAATAAGGCATTGAATTTCTGTGGGTCTTTGTTAAAATCTAATATAAGTCAAAATTTGTATTCATAGCCTCTTAAGTATATATCTAAAAGACTTCCGTATTCAACTATTTAAAATAGTTTAAATTTGAAATGATATAAAAAGCCCTCATAATCATTTCAATAAAAAATTGTGTCGCTATAATCTAGTGGGTATGAGAGCTTTTCAATTTACATTTCTTTGAACTCGTCTACTTCTGCTTGCATGCATCGAATTTTAAATGAATACACAAAAATGAATTAGAATGAGAAACGTATAAAAGGCTGCTCAAGCGTTTATTAGGTTTTAATTTAATTAAAAGTTAGTCAAACTGTAATTAAATAATTCTTTTGAAATACATATTTACATTAACATGGTATATTCTGATTTGGTATTTATTATATACAAATCATTTCTGCTAAAATTTAGTTAATTATAGTCTTTAAATTTAAGGTTAAGAACAAAACACAATGGGTTTTAATATAAAAGCACTAAAATATGAAAAATTGTAATGAAATAATGTTTATAATTTTTTTATTGATAACCAGAAATCATAGATACATACATATATACACGCTTAATTTCCTCTCAATTTCTTCCAATTCGTGAAATTACCTTTAAAGTAACAAAACAAAATAGCTTGCAGCTATCTAATTGGTGGTACACTTAACTACAGCACTTTAGTATAATTGACCGACATATACGGCATATTTCCAGAGAGGGTTAAGAAGGATACCTTATTTCAAGAACCTGATACACACTAAATACTGTATGACTATATGTTGGCCGATGCTGCCTATTTGGTAATAATGAGCGAATTTTGTTGAGATTGGTGAAGTGGTCTTTGCACATGAAACATCTCTGAGAATTGGACCTTTTTTAGTCTATTACGTTGATTGATATAGTAATCTAAGCCTGATGTTTTTAAATATCTGGAGTTATTCACCAGAAAGCAGTCGTACCTATCTAATGTAAAAAAAATACTGTTATTTCAAGTTGAGCGTGGTGGTTACGCGATGTGGTATCTTTGAATAACTTAATGAAGAACCTACCGATTACGCTCAGATAATCCATGTTTATGATGCTTATCCTGGTAAACTGGGTTTAGGGATATGTAATTTTAACATAACAAAGTATAACTTTTAAAGCAATCTTTTACAAAAAAAATTATAGGGTAATTTTTATTAGAGCGGAAAATTTTAAATTAGAATATCACTTATTCAAAAATTTTTTTACATGCTTAATGCAAAACATCGAAAAATCCCATATACCCAATATATGGGAAAAGAAAAATAATTTGGACACGGTTTAGATTGAAATTAAAGAGGTTGGTTAGATTGAAATTAAAGACGATGGATCCTTATTTTTAAGGCAAGACTTTAAACTTTAGGAGGGGGCGTTTGTCATAAATTGGGAAACAACGGACACCCTAATATACATATCAACTTGATTATTTTGTATAGTTATATACATCTGTTATATTTTTTCATTTATTATTCCTGATTTACAGCTTTATTTGGAACGCTATAGTAAATAATACATTTTATAGAAAATAACGAAATTAATTGCCAATTTTATTATGACATTTATTTGTTGTTATTTGGGCAATACAAGTTTATACAAATAAATTGAATAAGGTAAATATTCTTTTATTAATACAAACTATGGTTTATCTTTTAACGTATGTAACTTGTCGAAAGACAAATACCATATATATATATATATATATATATATACATAAGTAATAAATAATCTGCATATTGACATGTACTGTATGTACATGTGTGTATATGTTCTTACACTCTAGCATTAAAATAACTAAGAACAAATTCTGTTACATTTATTTAATACAAACAACTCATTTACGCTAGTGTTTCTATACTCCGTTCCACTTTTTTCCATACCAATATGTTCAAAGACTTTTCCTCATTTGGTTAGATCCCAACAGCCTCAATTACTTAACCTAACTGTGCCGAGCCAAACAAACACAGATCTTCAGTAGGCTAAAACATATTGAAACAAGCTTGGGATTATTTACTCATGCCGAATAACTAATAAAATAAATGAATACAATAAAGTAAACAATGTTGCGAACAGCAAACAAGCCAAACGCACGTACAGACAAAACAGCTGAGCTTTCGTTGCTCCAGTTATATGGAATTTTGTGTAAATGCGGTAAAGGATTTCTATGCTAAGCCAAATGAAGTTAACAAATATAAGATAAACAAATACAACAACAAAAACATGTTAATAAATAAAACGAACTGAAACTGAAATTGAAAATGTTGAATCGAACACAACAAATAGTGAATGAATCTTAGAAGCAATTAATTGCTGGTGGTGTTGGTGATTGTGGTCAGATTTTTACTTATTCTGCTTTTAATTATATAGTAAATACTGTAATTAATAAATCGGGTATATTATTCACTTGAAATGAATTGAAAAATGCAAACTGAAATAAATCTATATGAAAATGTGTGCGATTGCAGTTCAAAACCTTAAAACGAAATTGAGGATAATTTAAATTATCGCGAAATAATATAAGAACATAAATTCACCAATAAAATTGCGTACAAATATATCAGTACAAAATTAATTTTGTTTTAAAATATTCCCAAAAAATTTCAAATTTAAAAAACAATCATAAAAATCTCCCATTTAAGTTATGAGCTTAAATTACCCAACCAGTGCGTACGTAGAAAATAAAATGTCACCATTTTTCATTAAACAAGTTTAACATCAAAATTTTCGAATTCAACGGCAAAATTACCGACAACAAAACGGCGACTTCGTCATCCGCGCAACACCTCGCTGATTCGAGCTATGTATTTAGTCTCTTTGCTATATACGCTTGGCAGCTTTTGGTGTTGTGGTTTGTGTTGACACTGTTAACAAAAATTCCTGCTTCACCAATCAGTTTTTGGAAAATATTTAAGTTTCAGCTAAGCTGTGGTCCATACCATTTTCCCTGTTTCGTAGTTATGGTCGATCCGTTAAAAATATTTTGGGTACTCACAAATAGCACTTATTTAGGTAAGTATCTTAAAATATAATGTAATATAAATGAAATGTATTTTAGTTATATATTTTATATATATATTTTAGTATATATTCTTTATCTAAATATAACGAATACAAAAAAGATACCTTTCATATCGCAAAACTGTCAGTTATACCTAAACTTTTTGAAGCTATCATCACTGACCATATAACCTTTTCGATTTCTCCGTTAATTTCCCCATCTCGGCATGGACTTCGTAAAGGGAATTCGACTATAACAAACTTGCTTGAATTTGTAAACCATGTATCATTGGGTTTTAGAGAACATAAGCATACGGATGTTATATACACAGACTTTAGCAAAACTTTCGATAAAGTAAATCTCTCGATTCTCATACATAAACTTGATCTGCTGGGCTTTCAGCCAAGATTTCTTCAATGGGTAGCTTCCTATCTTTATAATAGAACACAGCGTGTGATATTTGAGGATACACCTTCAGATACAATTAATGTTTCTTCAGGTGTTCCGCAAGGTAGTCATCTTGGCCCGGTTATGTTCTTGTTGTTTATTAACGATATCTCTTCAGTAATAGAATTCTCAAAAATTTTATTATACGCTGACGACGTAAAGCTTTTTAAATCATACACTTCAACTGAGGAAAGGTGTCTGTTGCAAACAGACTTAAACAATTTGGTTGCATGGTGTGATAGAAATGATTTACCATTGAATTTCAATAAATGCAAGATGATGTGTTTTTCCCGTAAATCTGTGCACCACTTTTCTTATGTAATAAAACACCATATTCTAGAGCAAGTTTTTAACTATGTTGATTTGGGAGTTAGGGTCCACCTAAGCTTAATTTTAGTCTTCATATTGATACCATGGTCTTGAAAGCAAAACCCTTCCTCAGTTTTGTTAAACGTTTGTCTAAAAAATTTAGAGATCCGTATATTACTAAAACACTTTATACAATTTTGGTTAGACCTATATTGGAATATGGCTTTGTTGTATGGAACCCTAGCTACCAAATCCATTCTGACAAGTTAGAGTCTGTTCAAAAACAATATTTATTTTTCGCCTTAGCGCATTTCCGATGGGATTCTAGGGTAAGTCTACCTCCATGCACTAGTCGTTTAAAACTTATTAATCTACCTACACTTTCTAGTAGTAGGGAAATGCTTGGCATAATATTCTTAGTGAAAATGTTGAATGGAATAGTTTTCAGTTTTTTTCTCCTATCTGAAATTAAATTTAATATCCCGGTTAGCCTTTCGAGGTAGTTCCGAGCGCATGCGGATTGCGCCCCTCGCTTCGGTTGGGCGGGAGGAGAGTAATCGTTGAGTTATTATTATTATTATTCACCAACAGTAGAATGTTTTCAGGCAAACCTTTTTATCACGTTAATCAACGACATTATGTTAAATGGTGAGTTAAAATATCTGTTTATTAAAGAGCCACGAGAGACCTCAGAGATTCACAATACGGTAGAGCTTTGAGAGTGGTCTCAACCGTCAGAAATATATTATGCAACTAATATTTGGTAAAATTTTCAATCTTACTGCATGAATGTAGATCGGGCTAGGTCCAATGTCCAGTTTTAGGACATACTCGTTCGTTTCTGGAACCAGTAAGCCAGGAGTACCTGACCTAGAAAGCTCATCAGTCCTGCAGTTTCCTACAATTCCGCTATAGCCAGGCACCCAAACCAGTCTAATCATGAAGTAACTCAATGCCAGAGATAAGGAGTCGAGACATTCACACGGTCAGCGAGCTCAAGGTTAATATCGCCGCCCTACTATCGGAGTGGAGAGTAACTACTCTGGAAGAGGTTAAGCTCTGAAACAGTATATCTTTTGCAACTTTAATGGCAGTCACGCCCGCTTGGAAGACGCTATAACGATTAGGAAGTCTGAACCTACCGTTGATAGACAGTATACTCATCCACCAAAATTCCATTCGCAAAAATTTATCCATCCGTAAAAAAGCTCACCACCCCTCTCCTTCAGCGGCTCTTCCTCTCCCATATAATCTCCAAAGGTATGTGAGCAGAAAATACAATTTACAGGGCTAGGCTCAGTGACTTGGTAATCCGAGTACTTTGAAATGAATTGAAAGCCTGCGACGATCCCAGAGTACCCAGGCTCGCGTTCATCTATGTGACCACCACAACACTGAAATTTTTTTCACCGAATTGCGGCAGGAGAGGAGCAAGAAAGCTTTTTCATTGTTAATTATATTTCAAAATCCACTTATTTTTTATGTTTATGTTAATATAGATATTTCTATGCATTAGTACAAAAGCAGAAATTAATTAACTTTATATGCATTTATGCCAAATATTTTGCTTTCAATTTAGCTCATAAACACATTACCTAAACGAGAATTTTGAGGAGTGTCATTGTTATTCATTAATTTTGTTAAAATAAATTACTATTCAAATTTTCGTAATTCACAAATGTACACAACACTCCGACAAAAGTATTCGGCATTTGTAAGTTCCTTGTCATTGTAATTTGCATTTTAAACTTTTATACGCACGTTTTTAATTACGGACAAATGCAATTTTCTTGTTTTCGGCACACCACGCGGTCACAGTTCGCAGATTCGTGCTCTCAGCGGGCCATAATTAACATTTTATGAGAACGTCCTTTTCGTATACGCCGAAAAATGGTGTTGGTAGCAAGAGGAAGCTAGAGGGTAAGGCCTCATGCATACATATAATGTTCAGAGCTGCACTGTAAACAGTATTAATACATAAGTATATAGAGTTATATATTGTGGAGGCTTGTTGCATATAAAAAGTGAAATGAAAATTAAAATTCTCTTCTTATAAAATGTACGGGTCTAAAAAATGCAAAACTGCGGCACTAGAAATTTATAATTTTAAGTGTCATTATTTCTAAATTTAAATTTTTTGAACGTGATTTTTTAGTTTTGATTAGCTAATGATAACTTTTGAAACGTAAGACAGCAAATTCTAGCTATCTCAAAACCCACAACCGTAAATGTCCCTACTTGTTAAATCGTCAGAATGCGGTCTAAGATATGTGTAATTATGCACCATAAAGCGTACTAAATACCATCTAATGAAATACAAAGAAAACAGACAAAATTTTGTATTAACTTTTCTCAGCGCCATGCTGCTAAGCAACTCTTTCGCTGTTAGTTCATGCAAATTACACAAGAATCTGCCAACATGCATGCCTGAACGAATGTGCCGCCATTTGCTGCATACACACACACACATCATATTTACACAATTATGCTGTGTTGCACGTTCATTTAAATTCACCCTGCGGCTATATCAGCAGCAACATCAACCGGAATCGGTGCAAAAGAGCGCCGCGTGCAAGCAGCCAGCGACGTAACCCAGATTTCAAAGCGAAGGATAAAAGAAATAACAAATAAGTTGAAAACAAAAACCAGCCAAAAATCGGCCAGCCAAGGACTGCATATTTATATGCCTTTGGTGATTTCAGTTATGTCATTGTTGCAACATACGCGCCTGTTGGCTCGCCCCCACACACCTACACACACTTTAGTAACGTAACGGTAGAAAATAAGATTTCAGCAGCCTCAGCCATATCCACTAGTAACAGCCTCAGTTGTGTCTGCTGATATGCACAATGGCGACTTGCTTGTTTTGCCAGGGATTGCTATCTTTTGAATTGTTGTTAGGTATACACTGAATACAAATTTTATGAACACATAAATTCTCGATGTGGTTCAAAAAGAAGTCTATGTGTTAGCAACAAATAGTTAAATTATTCCTTGAGAATTGTAGTGAGCTGTTTTCCATTTAAAGCTGTAATATTTACAATATTTTATTTACCTAAACCCCTGTTTCTGTATAAAATTTTTTTCTCAACATTGCAAATACTTAACTGTATTCTAGTGTCAATTTCCCAATTATTTAGCGAGCCTCCGAATGGAATGCATACAAATCTTAAATGCCGTTATATGAGTGCGTTTGTATTCAATATAAAAATCTTGATCACACTGCTATAAGATTACCGCTATAAATGTGTATACTTATAAATAAGATTTCTCAAAAAACAACAAAGGAATTAATGCTTTTTAGGTGCAACCGACAATCCGAAAAATAACGAGCCTTTTTGAAAAAACCACTTAAAAAACAACAATAAGCAGCACATAGAAAGTTGTCAGCTTTTCATTTTTTATTGTTACAGAAGAAAGGTCCACGTCGCATATGTCGCCGCTACACAAAAGTCAGGCTCAATCATAGATATGTACATAAGTACGCATGTACTGCTACAAACAAGGAGTGCATCCAACTTCATTGCGAATTCCCTTTCCTTCCGTCACTGTAAGTTCAAGCGGATTTGACTCGTGCCGCGTTCCCTCAGTTACTCGCACATAACACGTTACGTTTTCTTTTTAACTACCTTTGTTAGCTTTGCGCTACTTACTCCCTTGACGCGTTTGACATTTTGCCGTCCTTGCTAAATAGGCATCAAAGAGCTGGAAAAGTCAAAGCATTAGCGGCCGTTGTAAGATGTTCAGCAACTAGCTTGTTACTGCACGTTCAATTAAATTGCCGCGAACTCCGATAACACAAAAGCCGAAATTTAAATTCAATCACTAAAATATTAAAATAATTTTTCTTTGTTTAACTTAGAATATTTTGAAGCAATTTTTATTGAATTGAATTTTTTGTGATTGAGGAAAGGAGTTGATGTTTTAAATTAGCACCAGTCAAATACTGAAACGATAACAACGATGTAAGTTTCATTACTTGGAATTTCTTTTTCAGTTACTACAGCAACCTGATGATTTCCATAGTTATTCGAAAAAGCAAATGCAATATTAAACAATGTTATTAATATATATATATAAATTTATAAACCAGTTAACATTGTTAGATAAAGTTCCAAACGGTTTTTTTTCGTACAGCCTACCTTATATACATACCCGTATAATAATAGGACTAACTCAACACGCTCTCCGCGCTTTCCTCGAAAATATTAACTCCAATAGACAGCAGCTGACAGAGCTATTCGATGTTTGCTGACGTAATGTCACTGCTCTCATAGTAGTTTCACTTTGCGGTGTATTTTGAAGCATGATTTGAACTTGTTTCCCTACCAAATGCAAAATAATATTGCCTGATCTAACAATCCCTAACCCTCAGATGTAAAAAAAAACGCTGGCACTCACTGGTCATCAGTGTTGCGAATATTTCGGGATATAAAGTAGCGAAATCTGCACTTAAAAATAGCTAAAATAGCCAAAAAATTAAAAAAAAAGAAAAAGAAACTAAATTAAAAGCTAAATAAGTTCATCATTGTTTTAACGTTATATTAATGTTAAATGTCTGCGTCTTCTGCAATTTTCTATAGAGAACATGTCAATTTGTTCAGGGATTTCAAAGTTTTCAGGTAATCTGTAGAGAATTTATGTATAGTATTAATAGCGAATAACACATTCATATAAAATCATTTACCTTTGCTTCAATCCCTTGACCATTTTCAAGACTATTTTTTATATTCCTAAATAAAGTTATAGATATATAGTAAGTTTTACCAATCTAAGAAAACTTCTTTTGAAATGTCAATGTTAATATTTGGCGTTAAGATTTTGCTTTTGAAATCATTTCATTAGAATGCAAGATCCCGTGTTTACTTGCATTCACAATCAGTATTGGGTTATTGCACTGAAATCGCCACTCGAAACTTGTTTTGCAGAAAGCTAAAATGAAGCAGTTTGTCCTTTCAAAATAGCTAGAGTTTCCTTCAGCCGCTATTTCATAAATTATCTCGTATTTTAACTCGAAATTCGAACAATTGAATATACAATTTATTAACAATATTAATACTGCTTAAACTTTATTTAGGAATTTAAAAAAATGTTAATGTTATATTATGTTATAAAAAAAATTTAATTTTTAATTCAACGTCATGCAAAATAATTTGTTGTGTTTCTGGTTTGTTTCGGCTTAATTTTTCCTTGAATGAACAATTTAATAAAATCGCCCAATTTCAATTTGTCGTCATATGTGACCGCGTATGTACCTGCGAGTGAAAGAAAATTATTATAAAATATTGATGAATTGTTTGAATAAAATACCGATGAAGTCTCGAACTGATGCTCCATTTTGAAATCTTTTCAACAAATTAATTATATTTTCTTTCGCTACGCACATTGTTCTTCAGGTGATATCGAAAAATTATCGGCAGAGGAATCAGCAATGTCGATTCAACCAACTACATAAAATTGACCTTGGAAAAAATGTTTTACAAATTAACTATCACACAACGCACTTGAAATTAATCTTAAAATTTCTAACTCACCATTATAAAACAAATGATATCAAAGGTTATTTCTATTTCAATGCTTTATTTCCCCCCCATTTCAATACTTGAAATGAACGCGTTAAACAAGTAATTATATCAAAATTCACTCAAAATTATATCAAAATACTATAACGCGAAAAGTCCAAACACAATGAAAAAAAAAATCCCTACCACAAATTCCCCGTAAACGATAAACAATTATCCGTTATACTTATGTATTTGCAACTTATGTAGAACAGCGACGAAATGTACTTCTGTATATGACTGTGTTAAGTGCCACGCACAAAGGAAAAATAACATCGACCAATGAAAACGGGAAATAGCGCTATATGAAAAGATAACGTTGTGTACTTCTGCATTTCTTCTCCTTTCCAACGATATACATTTGATCTATATGTGTCAACGGTAACACAGTCAAAAACACAATTTTTTTTTGTTGGCGTAGTTATATGTATATATTGTAGATATGTAACAAGTTTTCGTGTGATAACTATTCCGATACATAAGTTTTTAATGAAATGATAGAGTTCAAAATGGTTTTAGATGGAGTTAGGTTTGCTGGTGCTCTAATCTCTCTAATTTTGTTGCACTAAGAACTTCAGAATGTTTTGTACCAAATTTGTCATAAATCGGTCCAAGAATATTTGAAATATGAAATTTCACCTCTATTGGGAAATACCGCGCCCAATTGCATATTATTTTAACTGAGTTGTATGTAAGCTTACCACGGAACTTAGCCTCATTGGCTTAATTTTTTCATAAAGTTATCGAGCTTTTAGTAGTTTTGATTTCATTATGTGAGAGGGGGACGTGGTTACCAATCGACGAATATACAGTTCCTCATCGCAATTTCAATTTGTCTGATCATTCTGATCGCTTTAGCATACATATAACTCTTGATTAGTTTTATATAATTTAAATACAGCTTTTCGGCTTTTAATTTTTTCAACGAAAAAATACAGAAAATATGCAAGTAATTTGAATAACATTTATGTATATCTGTCGGTACAAGTATGATCTGCAATTATATAATATGAGAATGACTTGCGATAAACTGGTAAGTTTCCATGCGCATTTTCAGAAAGTTGCCGTGCAAAAAAACCAAAACAAAATAAATATTTAACTGTTAAGTGTATTTGTACAAATAAATATAACAAGCAGCGCATACACACCTACATACTTGCATGTAAAATCTAATTGTTGCACGTATGCAAATGGATTTCGCTCCGCATCAATTCACTTGAAAAGCTAAGAAAATACAAAATTACTTTTTACATATGTGCACGTATGTATGTATGTGCACTAAAAGTGGCATTGTAGCAGTAATAGTTTCCATCACGTGCGCTTCACATTTCTTTTAGAAGCATTGAGAGGCATCAGCCAGAGTAAGCATTAAAACTGGGACGAAAGTGAATAACAATGAGAAATAAATTGTTGCTTAAACTATTTGTACAGATTTCTGAGTATAGAATTTGTAAAGAGAGATGTGTAACTCTTAGTTAAGATAAGAAGGTGACCTGCTGGGAATTTTAAGATAATGAGAAGTTATTTTTTCTTTGGAAATTTTTTATAAAATTCTCAAGAAGATTTGAAAACAATTTAAAATATGTCGTAAACGCGTCATATTATTTTAATTTAAAACTAAATATCCAATTTGTGCCTTTTCTTCTCTTCTCATTCCACGAATGTTATCACTACTCAGTGTGATCGTAAAATTAATTAAGATAATAACTTTGCACACAAAAGATGAACTTGTCACTTGAAACGTTTCGTGTTGCCCAACTTCTAGTTGCATAAGATGAAACTTGAAAATATTTGAAGTGTAATGTGCTGCAATATCGCACGGATGGCCAAATGCGTTTCCAATGTTTATAGTATCCTGTAAAATGTATGCCTTACAAAATCAATGAAATGCATTGTAAACATCTTCAATTGTTTGTTGTAAGAAAGTTCCATTGTGCGAGCGAATACATAGACTCGCATGACTTAGACACACATACATAGAGAGACGATAAGCCATATAACTTCTGAATATCAGAACTTTTAACTGTATTTATATTTCCTTAATGGAATGTGCAAACTTTCTCGGTATGTATGTGTGTATGTATATGTGCGCTTAGACATAAATGGGAGCAATGGAGCAAAAAAAAATAAAAGCAAAAAGTTTATTTTTAAAACTTTACTTCCAGCCACTTAAACAAATAGATAAAAACTATATTTGAAATGAATTTCTATTGTACATTTATGTTTTTCTATCTCTTTGCAGTTACAAAATTTGTACGCATTGGTATTGCCGATAAAAACGACTCTCCACCGTATTTCGACAGATTTCTCTACGAGACTGAAATTGATGAGAATGCCGATCTACAGACAACTGTACTCACCGTCAATGCCAAGAATCACAATGATTGTAAGTAACACATCACAATCAAATGGCATTCATTTACAATGCATTTGAAAGCGTTACAGTTTCAGACATGTAAATCATTTGGCGAAAGTTATTAAGTCAATTTATGGAAATATAACTTCCACTTTACATACAAATATTGGTGTAGTAAAAATAAATAAATTATTTTTCCAATAGATGGCGTTATCTGTATCTCGCGTTGCATAAGTTCGATCGGGTTCGGCTAGATGGCGTTATAAAGATGACTTTTCGTACTAAAAAAGTTTTGCTGACGGTTTTGTGATTGGTTGATTCAGTTTCTTTGAGCGTGCGTCAAAAATGGACATTAGCAAAGAGAAAATAGCTATATTTTACAGTTTTTCTTCAATAAGGGCGAAAACGCAAGCCAGGCGGTTAAAAATGTGAATAGTGTTTATGGTCCTAATAATTTCAGAAAATAGTTCGGTATACGGGGGTGGTTGTGAATTGTTGTAGTCCGAATCAGATGGAATTGAAAATTGTGTATATAGAAGGTAGGAATGGTTGTAGTCCGATTTCGCCCATTTATAGAAATGCCAGGATAATGTTACGAACAAAATTTTATTGAAATTGGCAGAGTAGGTCCCGAGATATGGGTTTTAACCTAAAGATGGGCATTACCACGCTGATTGTTCAATCTTAACACCGGCTTCTATAACGCTCACCACTGCAATCCCCTGCACCAAATTACACTTTTGTATCTTAATTTGAAACTTAAGTATAGCACTTTATAGGTTTCCGGTTAATGGCGTTTTGTGGGCGGGTGCAATAGTCCGATTTCGCCCATCTTCTAGGCCACTGCTCCTTAGATGTCAAGGAACATATGTACCAAGTTTCATCAAGATATCTTGCTTTTGACTTAAGCTGTCGCTTGCACGGACAGACAGACAGGAAACCAGATTTCAACTCGTCTTGTCATCCTGATCATTTATATATGTACGTATGTGTATATAACTCTTTAAATATCTTGATTAATTTTAGGTGAAACAAACAACCGTTAGGTAGACAAAACTATTATATTCTGTAGCAACATGTTGCAAGATCTAATATCTTTCTTAGAAAAAGTTGCAATCACGCGATATCAAAAATCATCAGATCAACCTCGTCATCGTAAACGAAGTTCATATACCTCCCAAACTTCAAAGAAATGTCAATTATGGCATTGACAATTTAGAGAAAAAAATTAATTCTGACTGCAAATCGGTAAAATGGGAATTGTCTGGCCAAAATAAAATCGTTGCAAATACTTGTATGATTTTGGCAAAATTATGTAATGCTCGAGAGGTTCAATACTACTATATATCTTCTTTAGTAACAATATTTATATTTAGTAAATAAAAGGTATATCCCTTAACGCTTTAAGTAATAAGCTTAAAACATTAAAAATTCGTGCACAGATATTATTTACCTCTAAATCAGTAGCAATTTCCATTACACGAAAGCATTTATATTCGAGATTATTTATGTTATGCTTATAGTAATAAAAAAATGGAAAAGTTAATTTCCCTAAAAATCCGTTTAAATTATATCACTTTACTGCTAATGACATAATTCCATTTGTATAGCCATTGTTAAAAGTACCGGAAAATATGTTAATGCTACCGCTGGTTAAACGTTTGTATATTTAGCTACAATATTTCATTCGTTCTGCACAGCTGCATATTGGGTATGTATGTAAATGCGGTAAGCGTGAAAATAACGAGCAAACCAATTTGAATATTGCCCTTATCCACAAGTGCGCCAATTGTACGCTAGTGTTTAATAAAATTGACATTCATTTTCCGCATATCGACAACATACGCGTACAATTGTAACTAAACTCTGAGAAGTACAACAGCATTTCCTTGCGAGCGCCAACAAAGCCGCTAACCTTAACAGGCGCCTCGAAGTCTCCGCCTAAAATAGTAGCAAATAATAATAGAAGGATACTGCAAGACAAATGTGGCAAAGGATGAATGTGAATGTTTACTGAAGATGGAAAAGTGCGGCAAAACGAAAGAGAGGTCACAACGTTGGAAAGAAACGAATTGTGTGCACATTAACCCAAATGAAGGGATATTTACGGCAAGTGTATGGAAAGAATTCGCATGAAAAAGCCGTAAACAAAACCGTAAATGACAAATTTCAAAATGAATTAGGGAAACGTGGAAGGATACCGTTATATTTAAGTAGACAAAAGAAATATTTCAACACTCCGCAATCTTAAGACACAACATACAGATTTAAATTAGAAGCAATATGTTTTTGCGGTAAACATATTCCAAGGACAGGGTATTTTAAAGCAATATGAATGCGTATAGCACTTAGTACTGCCTACAATAATGAATTGAAATTAGAACGTACTGAAGCTTTGTTGTTTCTTAAGAAGTGAAAGACGCCGCATGTGGCGAGCTCTTCATATGTATAAGTACTATATGGAAAGCTATGTGTACACATCCGCTTGAGTTAAACGCATGTATATGGTAGTCCCTTATCTATATATAAACATACAAGTGTGTACGTGTTTTGTTTTTGTGTTTATGGTAAAATTGCTAATCGCTTGGAATTTATGGGAAGAGTTTTATTTATGATGTATGATAACAACTAAAACGGAAGAAATATGTGAGGCATATATAAACGTTTTGCCAAATTTAAGTTTTCGTTGAAATTTATGCATCGGATAAAAATGTTAACAATGCATTTCCGTGCTCTCTTATTCCACAATAAATACCCAATATGTACATTTTACAAAATCTTTTGAATATTTCGCTTCAATCTCTTCCAAGTGCCGCAAGATGTTGTTTAGTCAAAAATTGTATTTGTATTTATTAACTTTTATAGACCAGTGTAAGTGCCTTTGAAAATGGAAAAAAATTTTAAGAAATTCATAGTAGCGCGTTCTAAGGTCGGAAAGAGGAAGGGGAGGAGCGTGGTTGAATTTTAAAAGTTTTAAAACAGTTTATTTCGATTTCCACCAAACCTACGAGTTCTATAGAAAAAAGTAATACGCCTAAGTTGTAGGTAATGAAAAGATCTACAACTTATGTTAAAAATTAAAATATCCAAGTTTTTAAGCTTTTAATTTTAGTTTTGAACAAAAAAAATAATTTTTGTTAAATTCGCTGAAAACTTACCTTCTTATGTCCCAAATAAACAGTATTTTTTAGTTAAAATATTAAAGAGAAAACTCTTTTTCGACTTAAAATCAAAAAAACAATAATTCATAATCAAAAATTCTCATTTCAAATTATCAGATCTTTTTTGAAAGGTCAGTAGGGTTCATGGCCTGCTCTTTCCGATCTCAGATCGCTTGTTAATTTTCTTTAATTTTTCTTTTTTTGTCTTTCGTTTCCAAAAGGTTTAGTGCTACTATGATTTTTTTTGTTATCTGGTCTATTAGTCAAATATTAATGTATATTATATTCAATGTCTCATTTTCATGGCAGATAAAAACTTAAATGCGTGCTGTCAAACGCTCATCAAGCGTAAAAGAATCTGCCATATCAAAACTGTGCGCACTAAATTTAAACGCCAATAAAGGTGCAAAGTTTGCGGTGTCGTTGAAAGTTTCGCTTTCGTCGATTTGAAAACTTTTCCACTTGTTTACGCTACTTAGAGTTTTCCCAGACAGGCGCGCAAATAATTAGGTCACGCAGTTTGAATTTCTTCACAGCAATCTTAGCTATATATTGTCACCAATCTATTTTTGCCTATTTAGTGCAGCAATTGAAAAGTCTACAACTACTATATATACTTGTATGCAGGATGATTTAACGCTAATTGCTTAATTATTATTGCATAGTAAATATTACAAGCAGAAATTTGTTGCGCATACGCCGTGTACTTTCTCTTTGCAGCTATAAAGATATATTATATATATATATATATATATATATCGATATATGTATACGATATGTATATATGTATTAAATAATTCGCTTAAATGGCAGTATTCCTCTTTACTCAGCTCAAGCATACACTTGGCTGTATGTCCATATGAAAGCACTTGGCCTATCTCTTCCTTTTCATCACACTTAATGACTGATAATGAGTATAGATTAAAGCAACAAAAATCGCGGCATCAAACCCAAGCACAGCTCACAGCTCAGCAAAATACTGCGTATTTTCGAAATTGCTTCCCCGGTACTCACGCATGAGTAGACACAATCAAGCCACACATGCACACACTTGTCGGTGCTTAACACTTCGGTGGCTCTACTTCATTAGAGCGGTTTAATGTGTGGCGCCCGTTACGTCATTTTATCAACATTTTACGCATATTATCATAATGCTACCAAGAATTTGCTGTTGTTGTTTTAACCAGTGGCACATAAATTCAATAAACTAAGACGTGTGCAATCGGTATAAAAAGATAAATACACATTAAAGCCTTCTCGCTCACACAGTTTCTAACTCAGTAGAGGAGCTACGAGTTTAATGTTTAGTGAGTTTCAAATTTTGGTGCTTTTCGATTTGTAGCTCAACATTTCAAACCATTTTACCGTTTTACATTTGGTCATCTAAAGAGAACTTAGTGAGAGTTTTTGTAGAATGTACAGTGAAGAAAGGCATATTTTGCGACAACTGATTTGTCAACTAGTATGGGTGAGAACGGACTATAATTATCCAGGTACCTAAATACCGAATATAAATATTCTCAAGCATCCTTATATATTATTATATTAAAATGTCTCGCAACACCCATCAATTAAGACTTCTACTAATTTTTCGAAGGGGAATTAGGAGCTTATATGGCTTGCACACTTCCACTTTTGAAACTTTCATCTATACTACAGAAAAATTTAAAATTGGTACCACAACAATTCTGAATCTAAAACTAGTTTAAAATGCCAATGCAAAATGGAACATTAAAGAAAAAATTCAGGATCTTAAACATGTACATAATATTTATAATTGGTAAAGGATTAAAGCCATACATAATTTTCATGCTTTTACACTAACTACATATATTTACATACAACAAAATCTTTTTTTTCAGCCTCGAATATTCGATACCAGATCACAGGCGGTAACATAGGCAATGCCTTTGGCGTACAAAACACAACTGGCGCGATTTTCGTAGCCAGTCCACTCGACTATGAAACCCGACCAAGAGTAAGTACATATTTACACGCGTTCACATATTTACATACAATTATAAATGCTTTTTTATACTAAGGGTATGTTTGCTAAATACATTTTAAGCTTTATCCTTAAAATGCACATCCAGACTTATGGACTCATTTATGTATTTAAGCATATATGGGAATACTTTCATGAATTTCTAGAAGTATTTTAACAATTTTGAATATTTACACATCGTACGCCTACACTACTGTGAAAAAAATTAATTAGGCTACGGCATTGGAGATAATAAAAATTTCATTAAACGACTGAAGAAGGAAATATACTCGAAATTTCCTGCTTTCTGCCGTTTCCTGCTTTAAAACGGTTATGATCCTTTTGTATTTCATTTAATACATTGCTTAATTTTTCCTAATAAATTAATAAATTTCCATATTATATACCTTAATGACCACCTATTCGTTGATACAAATTTGTATGGAGTGTTTAAAGTCAACTATATTTTTACTCAAAAATTATGCGGGGAAAAGTTTTTAAGTTTTTTCGAAACTGAAAATTAGCACTTATGTCCCAGTATAATTTACGTACGCCACGCTTGAGCGCATTGGCACGCGTGAGGGACGATTATACTGATGCCGTCGCTGGACACGTCAGACCCGTAGCCTTGGCGAATCAGGCCAACAGCCCATTGAGAAATCATGTACGCAAAATGCCAACGAACCCATGCAGTGAGTGCCAAGCCGCACACTTATTTTCAGAAAAATCAACTTTCACTTTGTCCCTCACTATAATTTACAAATGTTTGCAGACGACTGCACAATCTTGGCTCAGACGCATGTAGCATATGTACATGAGCACAGTGACACAGAGAGTCGAGTGAAATTCATTTTTTATATTCACATTGAAATATTACAATTTTAAACAGGTCGTTTTATAAGATTTTACCTTTAAAACATGACAAAATTTTTTGATAATTAAGTCTTAAATACTACCGTATGATACTTAAGTTGTCTTCGACTTGTCAAGCGTTAGAGAGTAGCGAATCGAACAAATTATACTTGCAATTAAAACAGACTAAGGCTAGCTACGTGCTTGCCAATGCTTTAATGTACAGACATCAAAGCAGTTTTACGAAATTCTTCATTTGGTTCAAAAATTTTTAACTTTTTAGTCAATTTAAATCACTGTAACTTAACATGCGCAAACCTACTTAAGTGGGTACTTTCTAGGGTATGTCTGTGCTGCTTTGCATGAGCAATTTTTATATTACACGTTAATTTTGTACGTAACGGAACATGCAGCATTTTATGACAAGCGCCACATGTGTGACATCGTATATGAAACCTACCAATACATACATTCGTTAAAGCAAATGTGTATGTGCAAGTTATGCAAGTACCGAATAAGTTGGCTGGATGTGCAGGAGCGCGTTAAAATTCAATTCATAATTCAGTTGTCAAGATATTTGGAATTTTTTACAAAAACCCAAACGCAACGCATGCTTTTGTACGTACATTTTATTAAATCACAAAAATAGAAGTTCTCGAAATAGTGACAGTTATACCAACAAAACTCTCAAATATTTTTTAAAAGAACTTTACGTACATTTTACATAACATTAAATATTTACATTTTAGAATTACTGAAACTATACTATTACAATTTTTTTTTGCTTACGGTTATATAAAAGTTATGTAAAATTTTTGCACTCTATTTTCTCAGTACGAACTCCGTTTGGAAGCGTCGCGCAATCGCAAAACAAATTACACCACCGTCGTCATCAATGTACGCGACGTCAACGATAATCCACCGTCATTCGATCGTCAAACATATCGCACACAAATTACGGAAGAAGATGATCGTAATCTTCCCAAACGTATACTACAGGTATGAGGAATTATTAAAGCTTTATGCCAATAGTATAAAGGTAGAATTTGGAAATGATGGTTTTGAGTTCATATTTAATGTTTAAACATATGTATGTATATGAAAATTTAATATACTCAGCCCTGCTTTATGTTCTGTTACTTGTTCAGGCCATTTTAAAAATAAAACTATTACATATTTGTTAATAAAGTTAATTTTATTTAATAATGCATATAATAAATCAACGGTGTAAAATTTTTCCTGGAAACGATCACCTTTCACTTTCACACAAGTCCTTAAACGACTCGGTCATTGATCTACAGCAGCATTCACAGTTTCTACTGGTATTGGGTTCTCTAACTCGGACCACAACCTGTAGTCTAATGAATTCAAATCTGAACTTCCAGATATCAGCTATGAAACTACGAATATTGCCTTTTTGTGCCTCGTATAAAAACCATCCAGCAGTGACTGGAGCAGAATCTTGATGTAAGATCCAATGTCCAGCATCGAAGAGAGTATTGCTTAACTACTTTACCGCGCCTTTCAAAACATCCTGCTGAAACACTTTTGCACCAGTGTTAACACCATTTTCACCGAAGTGAAGAGGTGTAACGTCTTTACGGGAAGCTCCCCACCAAACTATTACAGCAGCTGAATAGTGACCATGTTGAACCCATCTAATAACAGTTTTTGCGTAGATTTTGTTGTTTTTCTTATTAAAAACTTCTTCAGCAGTGAACATTTTTTCACTTGTAAAAAGAATACTCTCATGGCCGTTGACCGCGTGCTACTGATGAAGCCGCTTGCATCTGAGAAGATGACCAATTGACCAATGAGGGGCTTTAATGTGGTTATCATCTCGAATAAGCCTTGACATAGATCTGGTGACCAAATTTGCTTGATATTTGTCGAATAGTTCCTGAGCTATGGCTTATTGTTCATTTTATATTGTTTCTAACGTGTTTATATAACGAGTTAAAGCACTTTGAGTAGTTTTCCAAAACCTCTGTAAATGGAAATTTCCTGGTTATTCAATTTCATCTATTTGCTGGAAATTAGTGACAATTTAAAATAGTCGAAACGCCATATTACCTAACTAAAAAATATGTAAACCTATTATATATATTTTAATCATCGCATTTTCTTTTTTATACGTTATATATACACAAAATAAATACAGATTCCGCAGCGCATATTGCATATTAGCGTATCGATTCCGTCAACATTTTGTTTTCATCGTAGCTTATTAAACATATAGACACACATAGGTAAATGTAGCTCAAATATTGTTGAAATTAATGCAAAATTGTTGTAGTTGAATGCAAGTGATTGAGTTGTGAATCGCCGATTAACATTAAGCATTTCCTTAAGCCGCTAAGCTGCATAACCAAGTTGGAAAGCATTTAAATGCACGCTTATACACTCAGTGTGAATTCGCATTTAATTTCACAACAACGGAAAGGATTTTTCGCACAAAGGTACACATTTAAAACACTCGAATAATGCCAAAACCATATGCAAATGTGGCGTTGCACAGAAAATAAATAAATATTCCAATAAAAACTCAAATATAACAATCGTGATATAGTTATATATTTATATACATATTTATACTCACGCAACATTTTGCTACAGAGTATAATAGTTTTGTTTATCTAACGTTGTTTAAAACACCTCAAAAAAATCGAGATTAAGAAATAGTTATATATGTATCTATGTATATAAATGATCAGGATGACGAGTAAAGATGAGTTTCGGGTGACGGTCTACCCGCTCGTTTGTCCGTCCGTCCATGCAAGCGAGAACTTGAGTAATAAATGAGATATCCTAATGAAATTTGGTACTCATATTTCTTGGTACTCAAGGGAGGTCTGACCGAAATCGGACTATTGCCTCAACCACAAAGTGCCGTTAATCGAAAAGTTATAAGAAGCTTTAAATAAGTTCCAAATTAAGCTACAAAACTAAAGTTTAGTGCAGAAAAGCATTGCAGTAGAGCGTCGGCATGCTGAAAATTTTCAAAACGTAGGCATCACCCCGCCCTTTAATAGGCTTAATGTAAATGTCCTACAAGCCGATAGGGTTATATAGACTAAACTTGCTGTGTTGAAATTCTTTTGAAATCTCCTACTACCACGCCCAGTCCCCATATAAAGGATAAGTTGAAAACTGGTGAAAATGCGACAACTAAACAAATAAGCCCGAAACATAAAATTTTTCAATTTATTACGCATTTGATTTGTTTTTTTTTTTTTTTGTTTTGCCAACACCTTAAAGTATTTTCCCCGCTTTATTCCTTGCCAATTTTGAGAGTTTAAAATTCTCCGTTACATCCGAACTTAAATCTTCCTTTCTTTTTTTTAGTTTAGAGCGAATTTATTTACATGGTCGTGTGCGACGTTGGCGAAAAATCATTCGAAATGTGTGAAAATTGCTTTAAAAGCGATTTGATTTTCATTACTACTTTGTTTACAGCAAAAAAGTGCTCGTAAAAAGTCGAAAATTGTCCTTATATTTACACCTGGCAAGCACGTTAATGCTGGTAACACATACGTGCAAATGCCCGAGTATGTTCGTGTATACAGTTATGATTGCCAAGCATATGCAACGAAATGAAGTTAACAATACAATTTTGCCGTATATTGCATGTTACGTGCCACATTTTCATGGGAATAAAACAGATAGTATGTGGCACATACATATGTTTTTTTGAGAAGGATAATAAAGAAATATTTCCTAGAGAGGGGCTTTGCTACATATAAAAACAGTCCTTGTAAAAACTTTGATATTTTTTCGATGCAAAACTCTTGCTTACTTATAAATATGCATCAACTTTTATCTTTTATTTTAAAAATTGATACTTTCAATTGAATGTATTTTCTTTTTCAATTTATACGGCCAATGCGTCAACTGATTTTAAAACAAACACATATATAACACACATCAATATGTTAGCAACATTGCACACACGAATATAGCATTTATATACGAGTAAATAAGCGTGTACATTAGGGTGCCCATTAATTCGCAAGTTGATTTTATTTCTGCAAACGCCCTCAGAAGTTGTTTTGCCTTAAATTAAAGTATTTAACATAAACAAGCTCTTTATTTTAAAATTAAACCGTACCTTAATCACTTTACTTATTCCATATACATATTTTTTGATTTTGCAATAAATTTGTTATCAAAAAAATATTTGCTTAGTGCTGTGAAAGAATGATATTCTTATACAAAATCTTCCGCTCTATAAAAAAAGTTGATAATAATATTTGTTTCTTAAAACATTCCTTTAAAAGTTATGTATCACATGTGCTGTATTCAAATAGTACACCATGTCGTATGCGTAACAAAGCATGTAAAAATTACTTGCATGTATACTTAGTACATTTGATGATAACCTGCGTATAAATAACTTTTAAAGGAACGTATTTATGTAAAAAATACACACGCGAAACGCGACTTTCAGACAAAATAAAATCAATTTGGGTGAATAGCGGTCACCCTAGTATACATACACAATAATCATATATTCACAATCCAACAGAACCGCAATAAATCGCGCTGGTATTTAATAAAAATCTCAGCCGACTTCTGCCATCATTTCCAAACAATGTCGAACCGAATGAATAAACGGTAATTTATGTGTGTTAACCACTTTTTATGTGTTTTGCTCTCGATTTCTCCTGGAATTAGGTTACTGCCACCGATGGTGACGTAGATAGGCCAATGAGTATTGTATACTTTCTCACCGGCCAGGGCATCGACCCGGATAACACAGCTAATAGTAAATTCGATATAAATCGTACAACGGGTGATATTTTTGTACTAAAGGTAAGCTATTACTACAATTGAATTTATGCTTTTAATAAGTATTACATAGCGATGTTATATACAACCATTCACAGTTTGATTAAATATGTAAAGCGAATTTACAGCTGCGAGCAATGCTAAATATAGTAATTATAACTGCGATAATCCATATTAAATCATTATTGGCACAATGTGTTTGTTATTTCAGGAAGGCTGAAAAACTCACATCGAAAAGACTCCCCTTTTTGACAAAATTCCAGCTAATTATTCACCAAGCTATCAGAGTTATTTAGATTATCGCTTAATTTCCCGTTATAATTCTTGTAATACCGTCGTGCTTTGCTGCAATATAACCATCGGTTTAGGAAATTACCTCCACATAGCGGCTAAATTTACTCGGATGACAGAGCCTGGATAACGCTAGTTAGACCACTTTTAGTACGTCAGCATTTTCTTCACTAAAAAAATAAAAAACTATTACACAAGCACCTCTTTATACAGTTTTTTTTTCGAAACACTCAAGCAGTCAAAACGATATTTTTTTGAAAGACTTTGAATGCGAGCCAAAATATGACTAGATGCAGGTGCAACTCTAAGCCGAATTCATATGACTTTGGAGTCGTTTTCAGCATAACCTCTTGCTAGTGCTTAAAAGTTTCGCAAGCTATTAATGGGTTATATCCTCTTTCGTATACCAATGGGGATGATGTGATTTGACAGCTCGCGGCGGCCATGTTTGTATACGAATTTGCTTCAAATTTTGTCAGTATGTTCAGTAAGGTTTCCATTTCATCATGTTACGTTTCACTTTGGTACAATTTTTGGAAATTGTACAAGATTTATACGCAAACTCACGTTCTCCGAAAAATCATCTTCTTAAATTATGCTAATTTCTGGCTAATGGCTTACAGCTAAACGGCTATTGGCCCAAAAAATGACCGTTTGGTGCGGATTGTGGTATGGCGGCATTAAGGCCCGACTCGGAGACTCGTTAATTTCGAGAAATGGCTCAGTTATATGGCCGACAAGATCGTGCAATTTAGCACCTAGATTTTCTTCATCTTTCATTTAAAATTAGCGTAAATGGGTGGAGATATGCAAATGGTGCCGTGATGACCATTCGGCCGACATTTTGCTCAAATAATGAATATCATAAAATTATCTGAATATTATAAAGAAAACAAACCCAATTGGACTAAATTACAGTTTTTTTTATTTCATTCAAACATCACGTCTTTCTTGTTTGTAGACCCTATATAAAGAATGTTCATATATTTGGGAAACTTTCCGAAAATTTAAAGTTGATTCGGCAAATGGTTTCAGAGATATGAGCGTATTTAAATTTTTTAACTGTAATCCCAAAACTTTAAACGTGATTTTCTTAAGAACCTTGCTTTAAGAGTCGGTTCGGAACATTGCTTCGAAACGGCTGAACCGATCGACTTGAAATTTTCCCGCCACCTTCTTAAATATATTTGTCAAGTAATAATCTTATGAACAAAATGTGTGAAAATAATTTTGATTTTTAAAACCACTCTTTGACGTAAATTTTTTCCCAAAAAAAAGACTTTTTCTTTGGAAAGACGCCATTTTGTCAGAAAACAAAATTTCGGCGAATTCTTCGATCAGTAATATTTGGTGTTTTATGGTACTTTAAATGTCCAACTCTTTTAAATGTTCACAACAGAAGTTACACACAATACTTGGACTCTATTATATTGTAGGTTTTCTAAGATTTTACAATACAAATTCACCTCAAATGAATTTGGATTATTTACATAATTATTAATTATAAATAAAGATTAAGAAATTATAATGGTAAAATGATAGGTATTATAATGTATATTTCTAGGGCTTTATCAATCGTTACAAATCTGAACACAATTTCCAGATTTTAACAGCATCGTCGTATATTTTTTCTGCGGGTATTCGTGTACGCATTTACTTTATCTGACGAACAGATAGTACTCCTAACCGAGTACGAACCTTATGTCAATGGACACTCACTAGTTTCAATCTTATTTACTACGTTACTATTGTATATAATGCCTGTGTCCGCTTAGCGTAGTCAAATTTATATTCTCACTACTATAAATTGTGGAAAGAGTCTGCGACGATCTTATCATACGACATATCCCAATGGAATTTGGGCAGCACGCGTACGTCAAAGGAAAATCGGTTGATAGCGCTCTATACGAGGTAGTTAAGACAATTAAAAGTTCCTTAGAAAAACAAGAATTTAGCCTAGCGACATTCATTGGCATGGAATGTGAATTCAACAGCGCCAGTAGGGCTGCGCTGATATCAGTAATCGCTTCTCTTAGCATTAATCAGAACCTACTGGCCTGGTTAAGTCATATGCTGAGGAATAGACAAGCCATACTTGTATAACATATGATGTGGCACTCTGCAACGAGGCATCTTATCCCCCTTGCATTGGGTCACATAAATCAATAGTTTAAAATTTCTACTCACCAGGAGAACTTTAAGTTCGTCTGCCACTATGGGCATGGTATCATACTTGACCTTCCTAATTAACTCGGAACCCATGGAGAATTTAACATTTTAATTCCTCAGTAGAGAAGAATGGACCAGTGGTTCTGTGATGGATCATTCTAACGACGAATCAAAAGGTGAAATAGGATCAGGAGCAGGTTTATTCTGTAATAATTTATATGCAATAGTTAGCTTCAAACTAAATGAGTACAATTAAGTCTTTCAAGTTGAAATTGTTGGCATAACAGCCAATGGCCAAGTGAGCTTCTGCTCTAACCAGCGAGTCCATAAACCTTCTAATGGACAGCCAAGGGGTTATTAAGGCAATGCGTAGCGCCAATAGGAAGACAAGCAGGCAATGACTAGACTCTAAGTAGGTAACTCGGTTAATATTACCTGGTATAAAAGCAAACGAAAAGGCAGACGATTTGCCTGTTGGGGCAGCTCGAAACACAAATCCCTAAGTGGCCAAAGACTAAGTATTCAGCTCCTTCAAGAATTACGTGAAGAAATCAAGACCACACCTTCAAAAACTTGTAAAAGTGGATTCGGCGGAATGTAGAGCATGTGCGGAGGATGATAGATCGTGAAATAGGTAGTATCTTTGCAAATATCTAGCCTTCAGCCGGATAAGACAGATTATATTCCATTGCTCCCAGTACTTTAACTAAAGATATATTGGGCGGCTAAAGTGGAAAAAAATCATGGTTTTTTCCAAATCCACTGAGTTGCTGTATATGGCTTACTTTGGTTACCAACCGGGAGTACAATGGGCCTAATAGTGGTCTAAGTGGGATCGCCTGCGGTATTCAGCTCCTGCGCCTTCCTGTTCAATCAATCAACTAATCATTGAAACTCTTAAAGCAGTACCTATTCGATTCGCATAAACAGAGGTGAAGGTCATAGAGCACCATTCTAGGAGCACATTTTTTGCGTATCGCTATTTTTCCGGAAAAACATCTATCATTATGAACAACCACGCCATAAATTTGCCGATTTTACAATCGCAAATTCTGTATTAATTTGCAGTATATATTTACCAAATAATGAAGCAAAAGCAGCTTCGCCAAAACTTGCGAGTGGAAAATCGAACAAACATGTGGTATAAATCAAATATACTTGTATAATTAAAATAGAGGTAGAATGAAAAGAGGGCATACAACGTTAATTAAAATTCAAAACATATTTATTTTTTTCGCGAATAAATAAATTGTTAACCAAGACATTGGAATCACCCTAGTGGATCCAATAAATACGGTACATGTATAATTAAACAGTGATCCAATGGCGACAAAACTGGAGCAAACATACAAATATGCTTGTACATATGTACATATATATAAGCGTGAATGTCCATACACGTGTTCCTGCTAAATTAAAAAGTTTGTCATGCTGACTGAACACATCGTATTACCAACGAAACGCTCGGGCTCACACGCCATGTAGGCAAATACGAATATGTACGCGAACTGGTTTGTGGGCGTGTTGACAACTGTCACCAATGAAATTTTGATAGCGCGTGCATATGTAAACGTGTTTATAATTTGCTAGTTGTTTTGGGTTTTCTCTTCCGCTACGCATTGCAGTCATGTCGCGCTGAGCGCGTTTGCGTTTGAAAATTTCACTTGAGCCGTGATGGCGACTTTTGCCAAACGTGATGTTGACAAGCGGAATTTTAATATTGGAAAATTCCGAAGTTTTCAGCATTTGGCTCCCGATACAATTGCGCAGTGGATTGAGCCAAAAAACATGAAGTTTCATGCAGTAGAAGTTTTAAAGCATTTATACATACATATGTGAGCGTGTGGAAGCACTGGATCATATGAGTTATATTTATACATTGCTGAGTATATGAGGGTATAGAAAAACAAGCGATTATGCGCATATCCGTCTATTATTTAAAATATTTTTTTTTTTAACCTACGCGTATCACAATTAAAAAACATATATTTTAGTCCTGAATTTCTATTTACATTTAGAAAATTCAGCTTTAGATTAGATTGAACATTTTTAAGCTTTCTTATTATTGTACTATTTTTTATTTTACTCTGTAAATATTCATTGTTCTCTGTGTTAGAGGTGTCTCGCGTCCGTGTTTCGTCGCTCTTGTTGTATTCCTAATTGCAATAACTAGGCCAGGCCTCGTCAATGCAATTGAAGAGTAGGCGCGATATAATATATGTTTAAAGTGCTTTTTGGCTTTTAGAGCTTTGCGAGTATTTAGTATTTTCGCCACTCATCAATCGTAGCTGTCAACAATGGCCTCGTCTCAACTGAATGACAAGCAATGTGTAATATGCAGTGCAATTGCTAAAAGTGGTTGACAGACCGCAATATAATTTGAAATTGTTTATAGCAACCATCATTATACGAGCTCTCAGCTGTGGACGTTTGCAAGATGTTCGATTCATAATATTTATTATTACCGGGCTGCTGGAATTATAGGTCACGGACTTGCTATTACAATTTCTTACTAATGAACCAAAATAAATAAAAATCCCTCTTAGTATTTTAAGAGCTCATCTATGAGTTAGTAACAGTTTTTTTTTTCTTTTTAATTTCGATTTCACTTAGTATAGTTTTCTTATTACATTTTGTATATTTTTTACAAACCACAAACCACAGCCACTCGATCGTGATCAACCACATGGTAGACCGCAATGGCGATTTACAGTCTTCGCACAAGACGAAGGCGGCGAGGGATTGGTGGGCTATGCCGATATTCAAGTGAATCTAAAGGATATCAACGACAATGCTCCACAATTTCCGCAAGGAATTTATTTTGGTAATATAACAGAAAACGGTACCGCCGGGTTGTCAGTTATGACAATGTCAGCCGTTGATTACGACGATCCCAACGAGGGCACCAATGCCAAACTAATTTATTCAATTGAAAAAAATGTGATCGAGGAGGAGACTGGTGCCGCGATATTCGAAATAGAACCGGAAACGGGCGTTATAAAGACTGCGGTGTGCTGTTTGGATCGTGAACGCACGCCCGACTACTCTATACAGGTGGTTGCGATGGACGGCGGTGGTTTAAAAGGTACATTCACGATTGTAGCTCTTTTTTTTAAATCATTACTTTGATTCCTAATACTCATGAACTCATGTATATAAATCTTTTTTGTTGCATCAGGCACTGGCACCGCTTCGATACGGGTTAAGGATTTGAATGATATGCCACCGCAATTCACGAAAGACGAGTGGTTTACCGAGGTAGACGAAACGAACGGTACTGCCATCCCCGACGCGCCTATACTTACAGTGACCGTGCAAGATGAGGACGAAACAAATTCATTTCAGTACAAAGTGGTGCCGAACAGCGGCTTTGGCGCCGAGAAATTCGCTATGGTGCGGAATGTTGATGGTACTGGTTCCTTGAAAATCACACAGCCGCTCGACTATGAGGATCCGCTGCAAAGCAGTGGTTTCCGATTTCGCATACAAGTCAACGATATGGGCGACGACAGTGACAGTGATAAATATCACGTGGCGTATTCATGGGTGGTAGTCAAATTACGCGACATCAACGATAACGAACCGCACTTTGAGCGTGATCATATCGAAGTGGCCGTCTACGAGGATACCAAAGTAGGTACAATACTTGAACAGTTTCGCGCATCGGATGCTGATCAAGGCGGGCACAGTAGAGTAACTTATCACATTTTGCGAGCCTCAAATAAGAAACGTCAATTCGCCATCAGTACGAAAGGTGCAGTTAGCGTACAACGACCGTTGGATCGCGAAGAAACTGATCGACATTTTGTACAACTATTAGCTATCGATGATGGGAGTACGCCGCGTACAGCTACCGCTACATTAACGGTTATAGTGAAGGATGTTAATGACAATGCGCCGGTTTTCGCGAAGGATTACCGACCGGTATTGCCGGAGAATGTGTCGCCGCGAAAAATTGTGGAAATTGCAGCGAAAGATGCTGACGATCGAGCTCGTGGCAACGGTGGTCCGTTCACCTTTCGACTGGACCCCCTTGCCAGTGATTTGATACGTTCGAGCTTCAAAGTAGAGCATGACAGACGTGAGTATTACATATCAATATTAATATAATTCGAAAACGAGCACTCTCTAGTTAGAGTCAGGACTTAATCTGGGTAGGACGAAATTTCACCGTCAATAATAACTTTAAAGTCTTTTAACAAAAATTGTGTGGGTCTCATAACACAATCGAAGCTTAGCTTTATCAACAGTATCCACATAAAGAGTGTAGTTATTTAAGTGTCTACTAGTAAAATTCTTTTATCTAGATAGATAGATTAGTTATCTACATGTGAACTTGATTAGTTCTGAAGTCTTTAAAATTTATCAAGGTAACTCTATAACGAAGCTAACGCAAGGCTCATTCGGATTAGTCTTACGTTTAATTGTTGCCAAAGACTTGCTGATACCTTAGTTAAGATTACTAGTACGTAAGCTTAAAAAGTAATTAAAATCGACTAATCGAAAAACGAATTTGCTATCCTTAGCATATCTATGACGACTTAATTTTTTGTAGACTCAGATATTAATTTTACGGAATTTCGTTCAATTTTTTATTCAGTGTTTTTATCTAGAAAATCAAAAATAATATTATATTAATTTTTTTCACAATCCATTGAATTATTTTTCATAGGGGACTAAATGTCTAACCCTTAGAAGTTTGAAGGTTAATCTGATCCAAACTATTCATAAGTTTTTAAACTTCAGCATTTTTAACATGCCAAATATCATTTTTGCGGTATGCACACAATTGAAATTGAAACCGCTCAACTTTTATATCCACTTGAATACGAGCAATTAGCGTAATTATATAGCAAGCGCTAATAGCCAGATAGAATACTCGGCTTTAGGCGTTTACTTAAGTTGACTGTACCGACATAAATATGTTTGTATTTATTTTTCCCTTTCTCCACAAATTGCTTTTAATTCAACGAAAAAAAAAACAACGATTGAATGTCCTCCACAACGACTGGAAAATCAACAAACAATTCAACCAAACTTACGGATGCGATACTCAACGCAAATCCACTTAAATATGTCTGACAATCAACCAAATTAACTATGGCTGCCCGTACAAACACCAATTTGCGCCATCGTACTCGCCAACTTCATGCCTTCCAACCCTTCGCCGAAAAACATCCGCAGGCGGTGACAATGGCAATGGCATAGCAATTGTTTCGTCACTACGTCCCTTTGATCGGGAACAGCAAAAGTCCTACCTCATACCAATTGAGATTAAGGACAACGGCACACCACCCATGACGGGCACCAGCACTCTAACTGTCATTATTGGCGATGTGAATGATAATAAAATGCTGCCGGGCAGCAAGGAAGTTGTTGTCTACAATTACCAAGGACAATCGCATGACACGCAAATAGGGCGCGTGTACGTACACGACCTAGATGATTGGGATGTGCCGGACAAGAAGTACTATTGGGAAGCGCAAGAACATCAGCGCTTCAAATTGGATACGGACACGGGCATCGTTATGATGCGCGCGGGCACACGTCGTGGACGCTATCAACTGCGCTTCAAAGTTTACGATCGAGAACAAGGACAGGTGGATGTGCCAGCGAATATGACTGTGATAGTACGTGATATCACACATGAGGCGGTCCAACAAGCGGGGTCTATGCGCTTGGCTGGTATAAGTGATGAGGACTTCGTGCGTGTGTGGGACTATACACAGCATAAACTGCAACAGTCCAAGCTTGAGCGGTTTCGCGAGAAACTAGCAGAATTGCTGTATACGGATCGTGACTATGTCGACGTGTTTAGCGTGCAGCTGAAGTCGGAGCATCCCTTAGTAACGGATATACATTTTGCTGCGCGTTCACCAACCCAACAGCCATACTTTAAGGCAGTGCGTCTGAACGGTGTGGTGCTTATGCATCGCGAAGAGATCGAGAAAGAGGTGGGTATTAACATCACCATGGTCGGCATTGATGAGTGTTTGTTTGAGCGACGACACTGTGAAGGTTCCTGCACAAATCATGTGGAGATACATAACCGTACGCCGTACACGGTAAGTGTTAATAAAACAGCGCTGGTTGGAGTGCGTCTTAACACGAACGCTGAATGTGTTTGCAAGGCGCGCACTTTCACTCGTGAAGAGACATGTCGTACACATCATTGCTATAATGGCGGGCGTTGCGTTGATACTCGCAGTGGGCCCAGGTGTGTCGCCTGTCCAGTAGGCTATAATGGGCCGCGCTGCCAGCAGACCACACGCAGTTTTCGAGGCAACGGCTGGGCTTGGTATCCAGCACTGCAGTTGTGCGAGCAGTCACATCTCAGTCTCGAATTTATCACAAAAGAAGCGGATGGTCTTATACTATACAATGGACCAATAGTACCACCCAAACTGGGCGAATACCTGTTGCGCGATTTCATTTCCATTGAGCTGGAACAGGGCTACCCACGCTTACTCATCGACTTTGGCTCAGGTACATTGGAGTTGAGAGTGAAAACGAAAAAAATGCTAGATGATGGCGTTTGGCACCGTTTAGATGTGTTTTGGGATAGTGAAAATGTACGCATGGTGATAGATTTCTGCCGCAGTGCTGAAGTATTTGAAATGGAGGATGGCTCTGCGCCCGAGTTCGATGACAATTCCTGCCAGGCACGTGGCCTAATACCACCCTTCAGCGAAGCACTGAATCTAAATGTACCTCTGCAACTTGGTGGCATCTATCGACAACATTTCGATCAAACACTTTATCACTGGCAGTATGCATTTACGTCAAAAGGCTTTGACGGCTGCATACGTAATCTTATACACAATTCGGAGCATTACGATCTAGCATTTCCCGCGCTGGCACGCAATAGCTATCCCGCCTGCCCTCAAACGGACGAAGTTTGCTTAAAAACGGAACACACAGCTCGCTGTTGGGAACAAGGTAATTGTGTTGCCAGCCTAGTACAAGCCAAATGCTACTGCCGACCCGGCTGGACGGGTCTATCTTGCAACTTTCCCACCATACCTACCACATTTAAACCGCAAAGTTATGTTAAATTTGCGCTGAGCTTCGAGCCGGATCGTTTCAGCACGCAGCTCCAATTACGCTTCCGTACGCGCGAGCAACAAGGCGAACTATTTAGAGTTAGCGATCAGCATCAACGTGAATATGCAATACTCGAACTGAGCCGCGGCCACCTGCAGTTGCGGTTCAACTTAAATTCTTTGCGCGCCGAAGAAAAACGCTTACAATTGAATGCCATCGCTGTCAACGATGGTCAATGGCATGTGGTGCGTTTCAATCGATATGGCTCGGCAGCTCTGCTGGAACTGGATGGTGGCGAGGGTCGGCGTTACAACGAAACATATAATTTTGCTGGCCATCAGTGGCTATCCATTGACAAGCAGGAGGGCGTTTATGCGGGTGGCAAAGCGGAGTATACCGGCTTAAAAACCTTTGAAGTACAATCGGATTTTCAAAGAAGTTGCCTGGACGATATTAGGTGAGTGCGCATGAAATGTTAACTTAATTTGTGGGCTGCACATTGTAACTGCTTAGAAGTTGAAAAATGACATACATTGCAGAAGTCGACTAGAATATCTAGTGTGTAGTATTTCAGTTAAAGTTCATTTTGTGATTTGTGTTGGTTATGTGTTAATATATATACATATATATGGACCGTTGGGTTCTTTACCTATTTAGTGTTACCCAATTTTTTTCTTTATTCAAAACAAAAATATTTTTTCACTTATTTCTTGCTTTAAATTAGATGCTTAACATGTTTTGTCAACTTTTCTATTACACTCTTTGCTACCTTGTTAGATTGGATGGCAAACACTTGCCACTGCCACCTTCAATAAATGGCACGCAATGGGGTCAGGCGACGATGGCGCGCAATCTGGAGCGTAACTGCCCATCAAATCGACCGTGTTCAAATGTAATCTGTCCGGATCCGTTTGATTGTGTCGACCTGTGGAATGAATACGAATGCACGTAAGTATGAAAACGTCCGTTAGCATGTAAATTTATTCAAAACATAAGTATTCGCCGTTAGACCGAACGTTTATATCTGTACAGTAGTTGCACAATCTATATATATATATATATATACCTATATACATGTTTATTTATATATGCAAACGTAGTATTTTGAGGAGTAAAGTTCTCTCCGCACTTTAGTGGATAGACAAATAGTTATGAATAAACCTAAACATTGTTTCCAAATCATCAACTTAGTTATTCTTCTCGGTAAGCAAATTACCCGATTGACTAACTAATGAGGCATTAAATGTAAATTTGACTACACAATCACTTGGACCTTACTCAAATGGCAAGCAAATCTGATAATTTTGTTTAAAGAAAAAATTACAGTAAATACGCTTTTACCTTACATATTAAATTGAAGATTCTCAAAAAATATTGGACAGCAATAATTCAAGCAATGTATTCCCACCAGAAATTAGAGCGAACAACAATTTATGCAGGCAGTTACAATGCTTTTTCAAGTTACACCGGCTTTCTCTAATCGAGCTAAGCACTGGTTCTTTCTTACTGTTCTGATTTTTTTAGATCCTGGATTAACCTTATAACTGAAATTTAACGTGCAATACTTTCCGATTTTATTTTCAATATATAGCTGCAGTGAAGGACGCATCATGTCCGCGGACACGAAAGGCTGCGTCGACCGAAACGAATGTCTCGACTTGCCTTGTCTGAATGGCGCAACATGTATAAATCTCGAACCCCGCCTCCGTTATCGCTGTATCTGTGCCGAAGGATATTGGGGCGAAAACTGTGAGTTGATGCAAGAAAGTCAACGTCTCAAGCTGAGCATGGGTGCGCTGGGAGCGATCTTCATATGTCTCGTTATTATATTAAGTGAGTAGATTTTCAATTAACAAATTTAAATAAATAATTGACAAAAATACTAAATTAGCAGTTCCAATTTTAAAAACTCACATTTGTGATAATGAGATTTTAAATAGCGAATTTCAAATATTTAGATGTGATCGACTGAACAGAATCGGTGGAGGTGTTCTATTTGCCGTGCATTTCTCTATCCCATCTGAAAATATTCTTGTTCCAGGGACCGACTTATTTGAATTTAAATGTATTAGAGTCTATGTTAATAGTTGCTTTATTTATTTAACCCTGTCTTATATACCACCCCATTCGGACTTATCTGTATACATGCAGCATGCTTCTTTAATAAATAGTGCTACTTCGATGGCAAATAATGCAGATTCAATAATCGTGTTAGGAGATTTCAATTTACCGTGTGCTTCGTGGAAAGTTTTCAATGGCTATATCGTACCGATTTGCAATCGGTCATGTTTTCATGAGTTTTTCGAAAAAATGTCCGAGTTGGGTCTGAACCAAATTAATTTGATTCCGAATAAATTTGGTAAATGCTTAGATTTAGTATACGTTGGTACGTCTTCAAAGTGTTCCGTTATTCATCCTGTTCGTATCATCCTGCTTTGGAAATATCTGTCGAAATCATGAGAAGTGTACGCGATAATAATTATCACACTTTGTGCTTCCGTACTCGGTTCAACTTTGCAAAAGCTAATTTTAAAAAGTTAAATACAGAACTTTCTACAATATCATGGCCTAATTATAATGGTGATATTGAATTGAGTGTCTCTCATTTTAATAACATTATTACGAAATTATTTGAAAAGTATTTTCCAATAGTAATTGTTAATAAAAGTAAAAGTAGAAGTCCGTGGTCGTCGAAAGAGTTACATAAATTGAAAAACAGAAAAAATCGAGCCTTTAAACATTTTAAAAAAACCGGTTCACTTGTCGACTATTCTAAATATTCCGTATTGCGTCGACAATATTTTGACCTAAACAAAAAATGTTACAACAACTACTTAAATAACGTAAAAAGAATATTGGAAGTAATCCAAAATCATTTTATGATTTCGTCAACTCCAAACGCAGGATTTCCAAATTTCCGTCCGCGATGAAATACAAATCTATCATTTCAAGTGACAATGATATTATATCCAATATGTTTGCAGAATTTTTCAAGTCAAACTACTGTAATAATTCTTCCAAAACTTTCTTATCAGCACGTGCTGTGTTCGAATACCTTAATTAACGCTCAAATTATTTCTGAAGAAGACGTCCTACTTAATTTAAATAAGTTAAAACCATCTTTTAGTTACGGCCCAGACATGATCCCTCATGCTTCCTAAAAAATAGTATATTTACTTGCCTTTGACAAGGATATTTAATTCCTCTCTTAAACACGGTATATTTCCTTCAATATGGAAACAGTCATTTATAATTCCTTTGCATAAAAGTGGATTTAGATCCAACATTGAAAACTATAGAGGTATCGCAAAACTATCAGTTAAACCTAAACTTTTTGAAGCTATCATCACTGACCATATAACCTTTTCGATTTGTCCGTTAATTTCCTCATCTCAGCATGGATGTCGTAAAAGGAACTCGACTATAACAAACTTGCTTAAATTTCTAAACCATGTATTATTGGGTTTTAGGGAACATAAGCATACGGATGTTATATACACAGACTTTAGCAAAACTTTCGATAAAGTAAACCTCTCGATTCTCATACATAATCTTGATCTGCTGGGCTTTCAGCCAAGATTTCTTCAATGGGTAGCTTCCTACTTTTATAATAGAACACAGCGTGTGATATTTGAGGATACACCTTCAGATACAATTAATGTTACTTCAGGTGTTCCGCAAGGTCACCTTGGCCCGATTCTGTTCTTGTTATTTATTAACGATATCTCTTCCGTAATAGAATTATCAAAAATTTTATTATATGCTGACGACGTAAAGCTTTTTAAATCATACACTTCAAATCAGGAAAGGTGTCTGTTGCAAACAGACTTAAACAATTTGGTTGCATGGTGTGATAGAAAGGATTTGCCGTTGAATCTGAATAAATGTATTTGTGTTACTAAAACACTTTATGCAACTTTGGTTAGACCTATATTGGAATATGGCTCTGTTGTATGGAACCCTAACTACCAAATCCATTCTGACAAGTTAGAGTCGGTTCAAAAACAATATTTACTTTTCGCCTTAGCGCATTTTCGATGGGATTCTAGGGTAAGTCTACCTTCATGCACTAGTCGTTTAAAACTTATTAATCTACCTACACTTTCTAGTCGTAGGGAAATGCTTGGCATAATATTCTTAGTGAAAATCTTGAATGGAACAGTTTGCAGTTCTTTTCTCCTGTCTGAAATTAAATTTAATATCCCGGTTAGCCTTTCGAGGTAGTTTAGACCTTTACTGTTAAAATCCTGTAGATCAAATTTTGAACAAAACGAGCCATTCCGCCGTATATGTCATGATTTTAATTCTCATTCCAGCACATTTGACTTATCTGAGCAGTTTTAGATCTCAACACTTATAAAACTCTCTTGCCTTTTCTGACTCGGCTAATTCCGAGCGCATGCGGATTGCGCTCCTCGCGTCGGCTGGGCGGGAGGAGAGTAATCGTTGGGTTATTATTATTAAAAAAAAAAAAATATATATCATTGTACTCGTTAGAGATTCAATATTTTTTCTCATAAAGTAGGCAGTTATCCTCTATTATTAAAAATTATTATCACCAGATAAAACTTTTCCGCTTTTAAAATATGTTTAAAGTAAAATACGAATCTGACATTGAGTATGTCCCATATTAATTTCGGTCGACTTCACCAACTTGTGCATAATTCAACTGGTTTATGTGCGCTAGGCGATCATTATGAAAACTTTTTATACAATCGCACATTAGAATTTGTTCCCTCAGCCACTGTATTTTGTGTTTTAATGCTTACTCCAGTTAAGTTACCATGATACACGTTGTATAACTACACATAAATTTGTCTCGGAGGTAATTGGTGTAAGGATACACTGACCTATTGAAGTTTAATGTAAGTAAATTTAACCAAATTGAATACATAATTATTCCACGACATCTCATTATCACAATATACAAATGGCATTAACCGGACCAAACCATGCCACTTCCAATAGAATTGCTTTTTGAATACTTTCACCTCATTCTACTTTGCTATAGAAATACTGACTCAATTAATAACGAATATATCTAAACACAACTTACTATTATGTATAATGTCTAGTACATGTGGCAACTCTCAATTTAGCTCAACTAACTCGAACAACAGAGAAACGTTGGACACCCTAGAAAATTTAAGGGTCATTTCATCTACAATTTACATACAAAATTTTTTCTCGTGCGAAACCTTTGTTTTTGTTTTCTTTGAGGCAAAATATTGGACACGTTTTTGTTTTATTTTCACTCAATAAGAAAAATTTTGGAGTTATAAATTTTCAACATTTCAATTTTGTATTTGTGAAGGGTATTCCGATTTCAGTGCAACCGAAGTAAACGATTTTTCTTGTTTCACTAAAATTCGACAATCTATTTAAACTAATAGCTGCTGACAACAAATATACATATACACATGCACATAGTGGCTAGCAACACTGTGGTGTTTAAAACGATTTTGCCTGCCTTTTGGCGGATTTATTAAACATACACAACTTTGTGTGCGTTTTTGCATTAACGATAGCCATATTTTGATTAGTAAAAAATGTGTGATTACATATATAATTTTTCAGATATGTTGTTGATTGTATTACAGAATTAGTTACTCGTTTAATTTAATCTATAATTTATTTTCATTAGATACTAACAAGTCCATATAATTACATTGATGTTATTAAATGTACATATTTAACGATTACATTTTGATGGCTTAGTTATCAAACGAAAATGTTCCTAATGATTATAAATATTTTAATTAACTCAATTTTTTAAATTTAACCTTAAATCAACACTTGAACAGCTACGTACATATAAACATCATAACCGCATCTCTCTGTGCCCCGACTTGCACCACGGACTCGTGCACCGCCGGTAATACAATAATTCTCCAAAGTTTTAAGCTAATTACACTTGGTGGTATTTTTAATTGCCAACCCGAAAAATTACAGGCAAACCACAGGGTTTAGTTTAATCAAAATATGTCGCATTAGTCACGAAGGAAGATTGACAAATAAAGTGTATTGTGTGTCCCCAATATGAAGAGCAAAAGTCATTAGCGAATTTCTACGTGCGTGCCACGGTTGAAGTGAGTGAAAATTGTGCTTAAGCTAATATAAGCAATAACGCAGTTTGTACTAAAAAATTGCAGGAGTTTGTGTTTATAAAATTAAATGTTAAAAAAAAGTTTAAAAATGACCAACACAAATTATTTGATGGTTTCACTATATGCCGCCCATGGCTTCATGCCTTTGTTGCTACTATTACAGAATCTATGGCAATGCAGTAAATAGTGGTACGAAAGAAGTGGTAAGGAAAAGAAAAATTGTAACTTTTATCTGGGGATGACTAAAAAGTGACACGGAATAAAATGACAAAGAATGGGGGTGGTGCCAACAAATGACAACAAATAATGTGACTCCGCCAAAGTAATCTGAATTCAAGTCACTAAAAGACCATAAGAAACAGTGGGATGAAATGAAAATAAAATTATTGAAAGGAATAAAGACATTTTCTTTAATAAATTTAATAAAATATAATATATAACTAATCCAAAATTTTTAATTTAGTGGTATTTACATACAAGTATTTATGAGAGTACTAAAAAAAAGTATGTACCATCTGTTCAATCCATTTACGGAATACTATTGCAGAATAGCGCTAATTGAGAATTGATTTAGATAAAAATAATAAATTTGCTTTGCCAGTAAATGTATGCTTACTCTGGAAAAAATAAAACAACAATAACTTATGTAAAGCACAAAAGAGCAAAACCGCCTGTTAAAACAAACCATATGCTAGCAAAGTTAAAAATGATCTCGGTTTACTTTAGCAACACTTTCTCAAAAACTGAGTGTTCACATATATAAAGACAGATATGATCATGCTAAACATTTAGATATATATTTTATAGAATCTCTTACGTTTCCTTTTAGATGTTGTAAATATCGTCGCAAACTTAGCATACCCTGTTCAGGGTATACAAGTTAATACATATTTTTATATCGATATAACACTGTGCCACTTAGAAATAAGGCGTCTTTTGACATAAAAGATAGAAAAGTAAAATAGAAAATATAGAAAAAAACCAGACTAGACTTTTTCGGCACGTAAAGCGTAAACATTCAGAAAATATATAAATTCATAAAATAAGTTAACCAGATACACGAAGAGAGCGAAATCTGCAAACAACACTAAACACCATTCGCGTTTAATGAAGCTAATTAAACAGACAAGCAACAAAATGAGGTTGTATTACCACGTTAAGAATATATAAGCCATAGTTGTGCATAACTGCCCAAAGTGATTTCAGAAGGTACAAGACTTAATTTCAATTGCATTAAGGAAATGATGACAAGTAACTACAACAAATAAGCTTTAAATTGAACGCAAATAAAACTAGAGTGAAGCAAAGCCAACTGCTCTAGGAAAAAATGCAAGAATAATTATAAGAATTCATCAGCATTAATGCTGATTACATGCAATAAAATAGTACGTCTATAAGTATCCGATGGCGGTAATAATAGCTGATTCAATTATTGCAAATTTTGTATCAGTAATTGGACATTTGGAACATTTCTTAACAAAAATACCGGACTGCAAAATTAAAAAAAAACCCATTTAATCTCAAATACCAAATTGAAAAATAGAATTTGACAATTTTCGACGTGAGATCGATTGCCTTAAGGGCAGCATTAGTGAAACGTTTTATTTTAATTAAATCGTTGAAAGAATCGGATGGAATTTTAAATTATCATGTATGAAAAATAGGCGTGGTTGTAGTCGTGATTTGAGAACTATGAAACGAATCATCCCATTAACTCGAATTTAATTTTTGTATATACATATACTCATTTCGGCAATTCTAGTAATATATATTTTGTGTGGTTGGTTGAAAGGGAAGGTAGAATTAGAAGAACTAGAATTTTGAGATACTTGAATGGAATCAGATTTGTTGCCTCAACTGTCTGTCTGAAGGCTGGTCTTGTCTTATTGTTTCATCATCCACCAATTGTTTGAAGGTGAGGCCTTCGAGAAAAGTGCCCAGCAATGACATCTGTAATTATACTTAATTCCCCTCTCCTAAAAGTATTTTTGTTACCTTCTATGTGTACTTATATGTCTGGATACGTAAATGATGCTTACTGAGTTTGCTAATAAAAAAGTTTATTGATTAGGGCGATTGGGACTAGGATCGGCTGACTATCGACAATAAAGTCAAAAGATATGCTAGTAAGTAGTAGATTTCTCCAACAGTACAGTCGATAACTGTATCTTTGGTCCAGATTTTGTGGTGGCAACATTATATTGTTTTAATCTCCAGTTTTTATGCTACAAGTGTTACTAATAATTTGTTTTCAAACTATTCATTTTGTGGTAGAAAATGTTTTAAGCAAATTCGCAAATTAAATTATCTTTGTCACATTTTGTTTATTTGCTGCCGTCGCAAACTGACCGAACTAAGCCCCCTTCTTTCAAAACTTTATATCACCATTGGGTGCCCAGTCCGCTACTTCAAGCAAAAATGCAACTTGAAACTTTAAGCTACCTTCAAAGATATTTCGAAGAGAAAGGGAGAAAGGGGCATCTAGCTACTTTCAACAAAATCAAGTTGTAGCAGACAATCTGGAAAATGACAAACGGCAAAGTTTCTGACTTTGACCAAGTAAGTGTTGAAGCCACACAGCTTCATGTATACATAAGTACTGAGATATGCTTGTATGCACACATGTACGAGTATGTATTAGGTAACGGAAGAAGCTTAGAAGTGAAAGGAAGCAACTCCATTTCGTGCATCCTTCCATACGAATACTAGCATTTTTATTTTCTCCAACAACTTCCTTCCTCTACTATTTAGCCACTTTCTCTGCTGCACAATTTTTGCTGTCCCTGACTTATTTTGTAAGCTCCTTATAAACACTTTCAAGTACTACAGGAAAAATAACCACCCTTACCTCTTAATAAAGCTCCACTTACATAATAATTACACTGTGAGAAGACAAAGTTTTGCGACACGCAGGTGGCAACAAAACGCTTAAATGGTGGAAGCAACTTTTGGCAACTTATTGCATGCAGAAAATTAAGGTCTAACAAAAGCCTTATCCTAAAATTTTGCACAATAGACTGCCAATGCCAGTACGTAGATTGCTAATCAATGGTTTTCTGTCTTTATAAATTTAGAGAATCCCCAATAACTTAAGCACAATACAAAGAACAAGAAACTAGCGTTGAAGATGATTTTGTTTAGTACAGGAGACAGTAATCAATGGTCAGAAATTCATGATTTGAAGAAAGCTAAGATGACAGATATATTACTACGTTTTAATTGTGAGAATATTAAGTTTAATCAGAAGTTCCGAGATAATTTTAAAATTCTCTTTTCTATGAGAGGCCTCTACTAGCATTGAAACTATTTATTTTGAAGTCAGACCACTCTAGTTTATAAGTTCAAACGAATTTTTCCTATTTTCATACAAATCGTCGAATTTAAGCCTATTTTGAAGCAGCAGACAAATTGTACTACCAAAGTTGTATTAAAAAGTTCGTACTCTTGTCAAAATAATGGCATAATGGTTTTCGATAATTCGATACAAACAGTATGTCCGGTACATGATCAGTGTTTATATTCTAGTTTTCATGAAGACTGATTAAACGAAAAGACAGATGGAGGAGTATGTCTATATCGACTACTCTTTTTCCACTATTTCACAAAATATCAGAGCAAAGTGTCAATACACTCCTTTAGCATGAGAAGCACAGTTACAACATAATAATAAATAGTCATTATTCAGGCGAAAAATTATATACTTAATTTTTTTCAAGTGTTATTACAAGATGTATGTAAGCTGTAACGCTAAATTATAACGGATTGAAAATTTCTAGGAACTGAGTACTATTTTGTAGAGAACAATTTACTCTTGCGAGGGGACTCAAGTGTTAAAAACTTTCCTGAGTTTTCAAACGTTTAAATTTGTCAGCATATTTTCTCGAGCTTTTAACCATTAATCAATGAGCTCTTTTGCTGGTTTTAACCACTAAGCACTGTTGTAATGACCGAAATGCAAAACTGTTTTTTATTCTCACTCACTTTTATTGTTCAAAACTTTATACAACTTTAAACATCACCCTTACCGTGGCTACTTACTTCAAATTGTTAAGTGTAGCCTTGAACGCAACCTCAGTTTCGAGTAATATTTTGTCTTTCTCTTAGCATTTAATAGAAATGGAATAGAATATGCCAACTTGAACTAAAACAACTAAAACAACTAAGAAAGGACTAACAAATTGAACTAAAACAACTAAGGAAGGACTAACTTCGGGTGTAACCGAACGTTTCATACTCTTGCAGCTTGCAAGGAACAAAGGCGCAGTAACACCTACAGGTTTTGACAAAACTTTATATCGCACTAAGGAAAGAGCATACATTGTTATTAGAAAGAGATTTTTTCAGAATTTCGTTAAGATTTGTTACGTATTGACCGATAGGTGTGGTATAAAGTGAACCGGACGTTCGAAAATATTTATGTTAGGTATATGGGGGTTAAGGGAAGTGCTGACCTGATTTTACCCATTTTTCGCACAAGTTATAGTACGATTTCGACAATTTTTGGACGTAAGATGAAATACCTTGAGGGCACTATTTGTTATATGGAAATTAGGCGTGGTTGTCGTGCGATTTCGCACTTTTTTGCAGTGTCTAATATGAATGGTTGGATAACCTCATATACCAATTGGATTTGAAACGGCCGAGTATTTCCTAAGATATAAAATATCACCTAAAGGTGGGCGGTGCCACGCTAATTGTCTAATTTTCACACCAGATCCTATAAGCTCTTGTTTATCATCCTGGTTGTGAAATATAATGCTTGTGGCTCATTTATAAAGTGAGTTCACGCACTTTTAGTTTAGTTAAGCGGTGAGTTGGCGAGGTTATTTTCGGATTTTACCCGTTTTCGCAGAGTTTTAAAAGGTGATAAAATTACTTCTTTTTAGCAAGTTTGATTGATATATCTTGGAACCACGCCCAATTCAAAAAACTCTAAGCCCGCAGGCGTCCTTTGCTACTGCGATCGCCTGTACCAAATAACAGTTTTGTATCTAAATGTGTGGCTTAGTTATGGCACTTCAAGGGTTTACGTTTAGCGGCGTTTGTGTGCGTGGCAGTAGACCGATTCCGCTCATCTATTGTACATACCTACATTCCCGAGGTACCAGGGAAGATGTATACCAAGTTTCATCAAGATATCTCAGTTTTTCCTTAAGTTATTGCTTGCATGGACAGACGGACGGACGGACAGACAGTCGCCCGGATTTCACCTCTTCTCCTCATCCTGATCATATCACGATCCAAGTAAATGTACCTTTTTTTGACACGTTTCTCTAAAGAATGTGTTTCGCGCGCTTCGCTCAACTTGTGGTCAACATAATCGGCCTACTGAGCGTACTATTCGCCACACCATCACCCATTTTGAGACCCAGCATTCATTCATGGAAAATATTCGACCGAATAGACCACGTCAAGCACGCGGTGAAGAAAATATAGCGGCCGTAGCTGAGAGTGTACACGAAATGGAAAGCGTACAAAATACAGCTTGTGCAAGAACTGAAGCCGCTTGACCTTCGCAAGCGACATGTCTTCGCTCTATGGGATCCAAGAAAATCCGACGTTTTCGAGCCAAATTTTGCTCAGCGATGAGGTCTTAAAAAACAACGGTTTGGTGTGGTTTTTGACCGGTGAGAACGTAACCGTCAATGGCGACCGTTATCGCGACATGATAACCAAATATTCGATGCATGAAATTGAAGCTCGTCACTTCCCACACATCACACCAATCAATGGTTTTATTAAGGAACACTTCGTGAGCAGATAATTTTACATTTTGTGCCAATCGCTTGGCCACCATGGCACCGTTAAATTTTTTCTTGTGGGGATATGTAAAGTCAAAAGTCTATGCGGACAATTCCGCTTCGATTCAACATGCCCTTAAAGTAAAACATCATGCGTGTCATTCGAAAGTTATCTGTCGAAATGCTAAAACGAGCCATCGAAAACTGGATTCAATGGATGGACCACCTGAGACGTAGCCGCGACCAACAAAATCTTCAAAAAATAAATGTCAAAGAGTGTTCCTTTGTATGATTATAGACATTAAATTTTAATTTTCTGTGTTTTTCTCTAAAAAAGTAGGGAACGTGTATCTATGTATATGTATATACTGTTCTTGAACCTATAACCCTATATCTATCTCGATTATATTTAGGTGATATAAGCAACCGCTAAGTGAATAAAACTATTATACTCTGTAGCAACATGTTGCAAGAGCATAAAAATTAAAATCTGTCCTGTCGTCCAATCATCACGCTTAAACTACTTAATGAAAAATCGTGAAATTTTCTATACTCATTTTACACGTTCATAGGCGTGCAATAGGAATTTTTTGTGAAGGAACTCTAAGATTTTGTTCACTTGTTTTATTAATATATATTATTATGAGCAATATACTTATGTGATAAAAAATCAGATTGGATGACGAAAACAACTATTATATATTGATAAAAGTTTATATAATAAATTGAAGCCGCACGATCATCAAGCGGGTCGCACATTCGGCGAATGGGGCCAAAACGAGATGGCCACCGATTCCAATTTTCACAAGGAAATTGTGTTCAACGGCGAATCTTACTTTTGGTTGAGTGGCAACGCTAATAAACCAAATTGTCGCTTTTAAAGTGATGATAGTCGTTATTTCCTCAAAATGTTACAGTCAATGGGGCACGTTATAAAGCCATGATTAATGACTTTTTGTGAAGGAAACTAGACGATTGACGCTTATTTTTAAAACATAATGGCGAACCCTTATCTGTATATTGAAGCTAAATTCTTGGCCATAACATTAAATTATTTGCGTTTTATTTCTTCTTAAAAACCACATGTCTAAAAAACACCTTTTTATTTCGTTAAGATTTATCTGTTCTCACAACGGTTCGACGTGATAACCAATATCCAACTGAAATTATTATATGAAAGTGATGGCGCTCAATAAAGATGATAATTAATACGAAGTTAGTGCTTATAATAGCTTTATTAGTATAAGTATGAAAGATAGCAGTGGTGTAGCTCTCAAGATTACAAAGTAAAGTAAAATGTAGGATAACTTAACTCTTAATATTAACTAACTTAATATTAACCAATGAATGCATGGTTTAAATCATTTTGATGTACAATGTATATCTGTTTAGATTATTATAGCCTGAACAGGCTATATTAAGTTTACCACGATGTTTGTCACACCCTAAAGGAAGGCCGTCGGAGGCGCTATAATATAAAGCACCATACATATGTACTTTTATATACCGATGTATATAAACTGTCAGCGTGACGAGCAGGGTTTGTTTAGCCATGTCCGTCCCTCTGTCTGTATATAAGCGACCTAATCCCTCAGTAAGAAGCTGCTCATTTGTCCGAATTGCCGAAATCGGATCACTTTAACATATAGCTCCTATACAAACTGGCCGATCAAAATTAAGATAAAGATCCTTTTATACCCTTCTCCACAGAAATTAAAAATATTATTAAAACTCAAAACTATATTAAAAGGCACAATTTAATCTGCAGTTCGACTGAATCTATATATTATATATATGGAAATATGCACACGGCTTGCTTGAATGTTACAGATGCCAGCTGCTGATAAACAGTGTTTTGAGCTTTCATTGCACTCAAAGCATGTAAAATTCGTAAGATTAATTAAGCTAACTTGGCAAGGAAAACTTTTCTTGTTCGCAAGTCACATAAATTATTCATTAATAGAATAGTATAATAGTTAAGATAACTTGACTAATGTCCTCTGTCCTCCAAAAATACTCTCTATTCGTTTTAAATTTTAAAGAATTTCTCAGATAAAATGTTCCCTAGTAAACTGAGTAAATTATGTGAACAGAAAATGTTCAAATATTTTCCTCTGCCACAAATTCTAACTCAATTTACATACGAGTAGGTATGTGTATTTATTTAGCCATTTGGCATCATTGCACTTACATATAAACGATTGGCTCCTCTCTCTTTTGAATAGAGAATCCGCAAAACGTTTGCAGTTTAGAGTATTTATATGCAATAATAGTTCACCAAAAAAGTATAGAAACGTACATTTCCAAATTACTTAAATCTTTTAAACCAATTCACAAAAGCACTTACCCCAGTAGCACACACAAACTTTTGAATTGTTGAGCAAACTCCACTCACTGAACATGTTTCTCTGCTTTTTGTTTCCTTTTTTTGCAGTGCTTTCACTGCTGTTCGTGCTATATAACCGCAAACGCAAGACAACGAAGAAGAAACGTGCCGGTCCGGAAAAGGACGTACGTGAGACTGTTATCAGTTATGACGATGAAGGTGGCGGCGAAGACGATATGACAGCGTTCGACATAACACCACTGCAAATACCCATCGGCGCCGGCGGTAATATGCCACCAGATATTGCCACCTGCAAGATGCCAATAATATGTGAGTAGAGATTTTGGAAAGAAATTCAATACACTGTATCATTGTAGTTATGAATAAATGTACATGCAACCATGGCACAAATGCATTTCAAATAAGAGCACGTAAAATATTATCAGATTACGCAATGATAGGATAAGTTAATCTAATATATACATACATAGGTGTTTTTGTTTATGTTTCCGAAAATATTTGCCATTAGATAACTTAGTTTTGGATCAGTACTAATCCATTCCCTTACTGTCTATAATTAACAGATCCCGTTATGACACTTCTGCCCGGCCAAGAAGTGAATGTTGGTTTCCTGATGGAGGAACGCAAGAAACGCTTCGATAAGGACCCGAATGCGCCACCGTTCGACGACTTGCGCAACTTCACCTTCGAGGGCAGCGGTAGCATAGCCGAGTCGCTGAGCTCCTTGGCCTCAGGTGCGTACCGGCACACTCCGACCACCGTCGCCACCACCTCATTCATGCACTGTAATTTTTGCTAATGTTGTTATTGCAATTACAAGCAATAAAACAACAAACTTATATTTTTTGTCGCGCCACCCACTTATTCATATTTACTTACAGGCACCGATGATGAGAACCAAGACTACAACTATTTGACGGGCTGGGGGCCGCGATTCAATGCGCTCGCCGCAATGTATGTGCATCACGACCATACGAAGCTGACGCGGGTAGTGGCGACAAACGAAGTGGCTATAACTTCAGCTGCAGCGGCTATAAAGGGGAGTACGACGGCTAATATGCTGGCCGTACCCACGGTGATGGGTATGGGCAACAATTCGGGCATGTTAACAAAAACAACAGCTGCGGTAATTCAAGAAGAAGATGAAGATGAGGAGGACGAGGATGAGGAGGAGGGTAACGTGGCGTTATAAAATAAGGTTCTGCAACAGATCCAAAGAACACGAGAGGTGCGTTCGTAAAAATCACATCAACTATGAGCCATACAAGCCTACATTGAAAATATCACTCGATTTAAAGGCACTCAACTCAACGTAGATCTCTTCTGCTAGATGCTCCTTACGGTAATATGCGAGTATGTGCTCGTTCGTGAACCGAATGGGGTAATTAAGGTCAAAGCAAAGGAAATGTATACAACTTCATCGTTTGTCAACATGTGAGTGAAGTTTTGGGCTTGTGCTCATTATCTCAGCATAAAATCAAAGAAGCAATCAAGCAAAGCAACTGAAAGAGAATGCTGTTAAAAAAAATATTTGTAAGGAATTTAAAACACATTTGTAAGGAAAATGCTTCTGTTGGCAGACGACTGTGCGCTTCACAAGCATTTAAGGTAACTTTGTATTTGCTTGACTTTAAATAACACGCTTTATGTGAAGAACGACAGAGGATACTAGTTAAAAACGATAAATCGAAGTTAATTATGTACCGTCATAAACATACATACGTATCCATGTATACAAAGGAAAATGTGAAAGTCGCCAACTCAATTGTAAAATAGTTTGTAAATATTTTGAATGAAAACCGAACGACTAATAAGAATAAAATGTTAAACTAATATTAACAAAAAATGGTAAGAATTGATGTAATTTTAAATTTCAATAAATTACAAATAAAATTAAGCGTGTGTAGGGGTGGTAGCATAGTGCGAACGACTATTAGTATAGTTAAATCAAATTTAACTTAATTTTATGCTAAGCAAGTAGTTATATGATACCTACAGAAATAAAAATCAAATCAAACAGTTTAAATAAATAATTTAGTGAGAAATAATTAAGAGAATAAAAATAATAAATAATAGATATTACACTATGGTGACATATAATAAAATAATTATAGTTAATATCTAAAAAATGAAAACGAAATATTTCTGCATTTATTAGAACAAGCATAAACATTAATTTATTAAAAATATTTACTTATATATAATACAATATGTAACAGTGAAATCAAAATGGAATTAATGAAAACAAAACTAAATTTAGTTATTGAATTGTTAGTTAGCAATAAGGATATTGATTTTTTAATAATAACGATAAAATGGTAATTCAAAAATATAAACAAGCAAAAAAGAAACAAAAACAACATTTGCATTTAATTTCGTTTAATGTCACATAGACGCATTTAAGCGCCGTGAAGCGCAAAAACAGGTAAGCATTGCAAAGCACATAACAGTACAAAAAACCAAAAGCACTAAAATGCAAAAAGAAAAAGATGTTAGCCAAAGCCATCACATCAGCACGTAATCAGAAATTAGTTCCAGTTGTTGCCTGCTATTTTGTGTGCTACTTGCTGCCTTTTTTGCATTCATGCCTAAAGCCTTTTCTTGCGCTTAATGATCCTTTGAGGCGAGCACCGTAAGCACCATCACAACACAGTTCCAACTAATCAGCCAATCGCCCAGTGTGCTGCCAGTTGAATGTCACATAAAATGTCACTCAAACGTGAAAAGGCACGAGCCAGTGTCGACTGGGTGAGAACGGAAACTGCCGGCGCGTAAAAGGAAAATTACAGTAAAGGCAACAGAAAGAAAAACTACAAAAGTAAGAAAAGAATTTCAGTGCTCTGTTTACTGTTCTATAAAAATTCCGCTTTAAGAGTAAAATATTTACTTCTTGCACATAACTCTTTTTTAACTTTAGTTTAACTTACTAAGTGGTAAACATATAGCTTCAGATAGATTAACCAGATCTGCCTTCGAAATATGATGTAAGGCTGTTTTCTTTTTCGATTTCTTTGCCTACTTTTATTACCCATTACTTGAATATATAATTTGTTACCCTAGTTTTAGATTAGCGATTGATCGACCAAATTCAAGATAAAGATCTCTTTATATTTTTTTATGATGCAGTGCAGCCAAAGTTAACGTTTTTTCATGTTTGAATTTTCTTTAATTGTTAAGATATGACACAATTCAGAATACTTAATCACTCTGATACTTAAATAATCTGATACCATTCATGCAATGTTCGTTAAGCTTGCAAACCTGTGCCCAATTTGCACTTCAGCCTATTGGACGGTTAATTCTGTAGTTGAATCTCTTGTATCTACACAGTAAGGGTTCCTAGGTATTTTAGTTTTATTCTCTCAAAGGCGGGACAGTCATGAAGAAAGTGAATAATCCTACCAATGAAATTTTCAAAATTTTCATGAAGAATTTGTTTAATCTTACCGGATGGACGCCACTCTAGATAAGCTTACGCAAGGCCTAGTCATCCATTAGTAAGCACCAAGGCGACAACGATGTTCACTTCTCTGAAGATGGATCAATATTGGTTCAATATAAATAAAAATACCTAATAATTGCATTCAGTATTATCAACTTAAATAATGAAAAGTAGAATAAGCCATTCACCTAATAATTCACCAATCAGTGTGATACCCCGCTCAAAATGTTTCCCAGTTTGGAGTTTGGTTTACTTTCTTAGTGCTCTGCACCATTAGGTGCAATATTTTAAAAATTGTTAGAGAAACCGTTATTATAATTAATCGAGCTATTTACTGAAGAGAAAACTTTTGCATCCTACTTAATATATACTCATCGACAACTGGATGGCCAGGTGTTCACTTGTTGGTCACCTTAACCATATCAGCACTTGATTCTTTCGGTACAAATAAGTACCTTTTCTTATGGATGACTGGTTTTCGCACCCGTGTTTTATAATTGTGAAACCGGAGTCGTTTAGTTTTGGGATATTAGTATGTACCTAGAGTGCAGACATGTTTGTTTTTTTAAAGTCGTTGTAGGGATAATGTGTACGTCCTAGAAAAAAGTTTATACATTTTGAGGCAGCGGGTGTGATAGTGACATCTATGTATACCCAAACAATGGTTCAATAGCTTAATGGGTCAATTGTGGCATAATGGGCTTTGCTTATTTGTGCCACTTCTAATACATGAATAAACATATGTTAATAATGTATTTAATTAATTTCAAATATTTAGTTTTTATCTCAAAAAATTAGCAGCAAATCAATTGATTTAAAATCACAGATATCCATTGTTTAATCGACATGCGGAATTGGTTTGTTTATCAATGTTGTGGAAGTTAAATTAACACCGAATAAACCGCCGCATCAAAAACAAAGAAAAAAAAGATAAAAAAACAAACAACGGTAAAAATAGTGAAATCATTTGACCGTATTAACAAATATTTGCTAATAGACATTTGCTTATAAAATACAGTTCTATTCATACGATAATTAATTCTGATTGACGGCATACAACAACACAAATACAAACGAACATGATAAATACTAGGGTTGTTTTGAAATTTCTGAACTAACAAATGAAAATACAACTATTGGAAGAAGAGATATTTATTGCTTTTCATATATTTTCTCATTTAATTTTGATCATTTTGGAAAACGAAATAGTCCGGTATCCCATGGTTTCTTAATGAAAAACTATAGTGTTTAAATCGAAATTCAAGGAACCGGATACTCTTTTATGTTATAAAGAGCTTTCGTTATACGGAGAGAATTTTCGAGAAATAAGTGCTTCAATTATAAGATGTCTTCAATTCGCCATTTCTCTGCTCGCTTCTGCTCTCTTGTCAAAAGAATTTCATGACAAAGCAACAACCAAGTAATCGAGTTGAATGCGTTCAAGAGAGTATGTGGATACCGTATTAAAGTGGTATAACCGCTATCTTCAGTGCTACCAACTTTTGTTTTGCATATTTTATATCAATTTCACTATTGTGAATTTCAAATGATAAATGATAATACAAATTTTATTTTTTTTTTGTTGGTATTTTTAAAATTTAAGATCAAAAATTATTGAAGTAATTTATAGAAAAGAAAAAAAAAGCGTCAGAAGACATGTTAGCGCAGGGTTGCACCACAAGTGCTGACCGTTTGTTTGAGCACCTAGTATAGTTTGTTCGTTTCGCTGGAGAGTAGGGTAGGTAGGTTGAGTGGGTGTCCAATGACGCACCTAGGCCTATAGGAGGCCCATTGTGATACCTCCGGGACTAATGTTCCCTCACTCTATCGTCTCCTCTCTGAACCAACCTGTGCTCCTGATGAAGTTCATCAGTACAAATAATTTTATATTAACAACTTCTGATACGTCGTCAAGGAATCCACGACCGATAGTTGCGATTCTTTTCCTATATAGAGCTTTACATTCGCATATAAGATGCTTTACAGTCTCCTCTTCCTCTACTTCTTGACAGCTTCTACAATAGTCGTTGTATGGTACACCTAGCCTACTTGCATGTCTTCCAATTAGGCAGTGACCTGTTAGTACTCCTATCAGAGTTCTTATATCATTCCTTTTAAATTTTAGTAGTCGGTTTGTGCGACTCACGCTCCATTCCTGCCACGTTAGTCTGCTGGTTGTGCAGGTTATTGATTGTCTCCACCGAGACTCAGCTATATTTATAGCATGTTCGCTGATTAAAAGTTTGCAAGTTGCCAGAGGCATAAAGATACCCTCTTTTTCAGGGGTTAGTTGCAAAGTGGTGCCTATTCTGGCTAGTTCATCTGCTTCGCAGTTACCAGGAATATCGCTATGTCCTGGAACCCATTGCAGGTTTATTGTGAAGTAGGATGTCAGATCCTCTAATAGATCAAGACAATCTTTCACTAGCTTGGATGAGACCATTGGAGACTTGAGTGATTTCAAGGCCGCTTGGCTATCCGTGTATATATATATGCTCCTTGTTGTGAGCACACTTTTTGTCAATACCACTAGGCTTTCTTTAATTGCTGTGATCTCCGCCTGGAAGACACTGCAGTGATCTGGCAAACGGAAGGCGATATTGGTGTTTAATGTTGCGCAAAAGACACCACCTCCCACTCGATGATCCAGTTTGGATCCATCCAAGTAGATTCTAATTCCTGTATTCCTGTCCACCTCGCCCCTTTTCCACTCGTCTCTTGTGGGGAAGGCAATATTGTGTACCGAATTTAGCATCCGTTCTATTGGATTGTGGAAATCCGTGGTTTTGGGTAGGAACGGGAATATACTGAGTATACTTGAATGCCCCTTGTTGCATGCGACTAGTTGGGAGGATTCCCTTAGTCTAAGAGCTGACTTTGCCGTCACTTGTTTACAAAACAGGTCTGTTGGCAGTAAATGTAGAATGACGTTAAGAGCCTGGCTTGGCGTTGTTCTAAGAGCTCCACTAATGCATATACTGGCTGCTCTCTGTATGCTTTCCATACGCTTTACCGCGTATTTCTTTTCCATTATTGGCCACCATACCAATATACCGTATGTCATGATTGGTCTGACAACTGCTGTATAGAGCCAATAAGTTACCCGAGGTGTAAGTCCCCATTTGGGGCCCACCATCCTTTTACAGGTGTAGAGTGCTGTGGCTGCCTTCTTCACCCTAGAATCCAAGTTTTGTTTCCAAGAAAGCTTCCTGTCTAAGATTAGTCCCAGGTAGCTTGCCTTATCTCCAATTGTTAGTCTGCAACCATTTATTATTGGCGCCGTAACTTCTGGAGCATTATGTTTTCTGGTGAACAATACGAGCTCTGTCTTACCAGCATTTAAATTTAATCCGCACGATACTGCCCAGCGATTTATATCGTCCAATATCGTTTGCATAAGGTCTGCGAGAGTATTCGGAAATTTGCCTCTGACCGATACTGCCACATCGTCAGCGTAGGCCACAACATATACCCCCTTCTTTTCTAGATCCATCAGCAACTTATTCATTGTCAGGACCCAGAGAAGTGCGGATAACACGCCTCCTTGAGGTGTACCTCTTTCGACAGATCTGCACATCGTTGACGCTCCCATCGTTGAAGTTATTGACGTGCTCGTGAGCATCTGTTCAATTAATTTCCTGAGAGGTTCAGAGATGTCCAGATCCTTAAGCGCACTCAGTATGGCCCTAGGCTGGATATTATTGAAGGCCCCTTCTATGTCTAAGAAGGCAAATAGAGTGTATTCTTTGACTTCCAGAGATTTTTCAATCTCCGCCACCACAGTGCTTAGTGCTGTTTCTGTGGATTTTCCTTTAGAATACGCATGCTGCGAACCAGCCAACTTTTCTGGTTTCAGTTTATTTCTTATATGTAATTCTGTTAGTCTTTCCAGGATTTTTAAAAGGAAAGAGGAGAGGCTAATTGGCCTGAAGTCCTTTGGACTTGTATGCGAGCTTTTGCCTGCCTTTGGTATGTATATTACCTTGACCTCCCTCCAAAGCGAAGGGATGTAGTTTAATTGCAGCGCCCCCTTAAGAATGGCAATATGCCAATTCATTATGTAGTTGTGCGACTGCTGCAATTGAGCCGGGAATATACCGTCTGATCCCGGTGACTTGAAAGGCTTCAAGCTGTTTATTGCCCCGCGTACGTTGCTTTCTGACACTATGTTTATGAGAGTGGGGCTCACTTCTGCTCCACTGTCTTGAGTATTTTCTGCAGTATGGCTTTCAGAGCTGCCTGGGAAGTGGGTATATATTAGTAGCCCCAAGGACTCTTCACTGGATACCGTCCAACTTCGGTCTGGCTTCTGAAGATATCCGATATTATGCACCGATTGTGCCATTATTTTCCTAAGTCGAGACGCTTCCGCCGTGTTCTCGATGTCGTTGCAAAACGATTTCCATGAATTTCTTTTTGCTCTCCTAACTTCCTTTTTGTATGACCTAAGGAGGTTGTAATAATAATCCCAGCCTGACTCGCCTTGGGATTGCTTAGCTAAATTGAACTGTTTTCTGCATTCTTTTTGTAGCTTTTTGAGTTCTAGAGACCACCAGGGGGGCCTTATTCTACCCCTGCTTCGTGTTATTGGACAAGCCACTTCTAGTGCTTGCCGGCACGATTCCGTGAGTCGATTAACGAGGATATCTAGATCCTCCTTGCCATTGGGCTGAAACGGTAGAATCATAGGTATACGTTTCTCTAGCTCTTGCATGTGCACCTGCCAGTTCGTTCTCCTATGATTCCTAAAGTTAATGCCTCTATCGGCCCTTTCCTCTATTGTACATTCGATATATCGGTGATCCGAAAAGGAATGTTCTTCGAGAACCCTCCATTGGGTTACCCTGTCAATTAGTTCTTCCGACACAAGTGTGATATCCAGCACTTCTTGTCGGTTTCTTGTAATAAATGTTGGAGTGCTTCCCTTATTACACACCAGTAATTTAGTACCTAGTAGGTAATTAAAGAGACACTAACCTCTGTCGTTTACATCTGTGCTGCCCCAGATTGTGTGATGCGCATTTGAGTCGCATCCAAGTATCGTCATGCACTTGGATGCCTCGCTATCCCGTACCACCTCTTTTACCATCAGAGGTGGCACCAGCTCCTGCTCATACGGCATATAGCACGACACTAGCCGGTAACTGCTTGAGCCCGTTTTCCAGCTTACTGCTGCTGTGTCGTTGTTGCTGTAATTATGTAATATAAAAACATTAAGGTTTTTCTTTGCCATTATGCAGGCTCTGATTTTACCTTCACAGTTAGCCATCAGCAACTTATAGTTCGGCGTCCTCAGTCCGCAAATACGCCCTCCATTAACCCATGGCTCCTGAATGAGGACAAATTCAGGCTGTTCCATTGCCACGCGGTTAATTAGGGCTGCTGAAGCTAGTTTGCTATGATGGAGATTAATTTGTAGAAGACGCATAAACCATTGTTATATCTGCGTCTTCCTGAGAGTCGCTTAAAAGCTCTTTCTCAGTATACAAGCTTGAGAGTCTGGCCGCAAGCTCAGACCCGGAAGAAGAACACTCACCTTGCTCCATGCTTTCCGCGTCGCTCGAGGACTCCATCGGATCTTCCTCTACTTCGCATAACTCTTTCCCCGATGCCAGATGGTCTGCAGCATCGGCGTCCGACTTGTAAGGCGTTATCCTTACTTTCGTGAACCCGTAATTTATCTCCCCGCCACTTTTCGCCAGCGGTTCGATGGATTCTTTCGTTAATAACAGCAGAATCTGCATCGTGGCCCTTTTGGTCTCCACGCCAGATTCTGCTACGCTGTCATCAAATGTCTTGACATACTTCCACTCTTCCGTGGGTAGGCTCGGGTTGCAGGCTCTTATGAGCTGCATAATTTGGTCCGGCTGTGATGGTGTAGCCGGAATCCATACCCTTGCCCTTGGTCTGGATGGTATGTCCTTCTTGTCCACTGCTACCAATTTTGCCCCGGGGTATACCTCTCCCACCTTGGCTATAGCAGCTTTGTATAGAGCGACCGATCTCTCGTCATCGCAAGCAATCATTTTGATCTGGCCCTGGTACCAGCCGGCATCTGCGCATGACGGTGGCGGACCCGGATTGCTTAATAGCACTTCCAGCGCCACATTTGTCAGCGCAGCCTGCACCCATTTCCATTGGGCTCTGGGGATTCTTCCTTCGGGATCTCCCTCATCCAGAACGCCAATGACAATTCGGTTCCGGGCCACTTCTGCAAATGATTTTGCGGGCGTTACACCCTTGGTCTTCGGTCTTTTTGCTGACGGCTTTGCCTCTTCAGCTGACCTCTGTCGCTTGGCTGCCTTTACCGGCGGCTCCAACTTGAAGTTGGGTATGACTGCTCTCGCAAGGTCAATTGATGCTTGGAGCTCCTTCGTTAGCTCCTCTTTCGTTGGCGGCTTTAGCTCTACCAACCTTAGTGAGTATGCGGCGCGTCGTCTCTCCGCATACTTTGCCTTTGTCGGGTCCTGCATGCTAAATGCAGGCCACTCTCTGGCAGATGCACTTCCAGCAGCAGCTCCTTTGGCATCTCCTCCCTCCCCCTGCTTCTCAGCCGTGTTTTGGCCGCAGGGTTTGGGTCTGGCTGCCTCCGGCGCTACCACTTTCTGTGGGCCAAATTTAGCTTCTGCCCCTTTACTAGTGCTTGCCTTGTCATCAGGACCAAGCTTCGCTCCTGTCCTCTTCGTGTTTGTTGAGCTTGCTCCAAATGCTGCTCTTTTATGGGAGCAACGCGTTTTTTCCTGGAGATTCGGGCTCTCTCCGATTTTTTGTTTGTTGTTTTTGTTTATTTGCGTTTTGGTTCATTGTTGGTCCCACGAGTGTGGGGGAACGTATGTCCACGGCGCCAGGTATCCGTAAGCTCCGTTCGAGACTGGGCTATTTAAGGGCCCCCAGCCAGGTTGATCCTCGGCACCGGTCGCATGACACCTTGATCCAGCCCTTTACCCCCGACCATGGTAAGGCTCCTCATCTGTATGCTGTGCTATTGAGGAACATCGAACACACAGATAAGAAGTCTGACCTTAGCTAGATTCCTCACGTCTACGGCAGGGGCGGACTGTTACCAGCTCGTCCCCGCTTGTGTCGTGAATCTGTGGTATCTATTACCAGTCGGCACCCTCGGGGAGGGTTCAGTGGGAGATTTTTGCCGACCTCGCTGGAGAGTAACACTTGTCGAATTGTAGACAGCCATAATTTATTTCATAAAACGTGATGGATTTTATTAATTATTTACAATACACATAGAACGGAATTTAGGGATACTTTCCGCTACACTAGTGGATGCCCAAGCAATAACAACTTTAAAGTAAGGACGGGCCAAATTCGGGTGTAGCCGAAAATTTTGAACACTTGCGACTTGCAAGGTTGAAAGCCGGGGACTAACTTTAACACTAAACGGGGCTAAGGAAAGTAGTGATCCGGTTCCACCCATTCGACACACAGGCATAGTACTTGTATTATCAGGAAAAGATTTTTTCGCAATAAGACATATATATATATGATATATATATATATATATATATATATTCCACATACTCGGTATCTGGGGTTGGAATAGTTATAATCCGATTTTGACAATTTTTGGTGATCAGGCATATCTTAACGGCAATATTCATGCAAAGTTTTATATGGATGCATTCATTGGTGCTTAATTTGTATCCTGCAAAATGGGATCTAAATTTTTGTTATTGTATATGGAAAGTAAATGTGGTTGTTCTCCGAATTCACCTACAAGTATTTTCGCACTATAACAAAGGAATGTCAAAATAATCTTATGTACCACATTTGGTTAAAATTGGTGGAGCATGTATGAATCATCTCAGGTGCAAGATCTCTGATATTTTTATTTATTGAGTTATCGCACTTTCAGTAGTTTTTAACAAAACTGTTATATGGGGGGTGGTCTTAATATAATTTCAACCATTTTTACACTGCCAATACACTGGGGGATGCTAAAAAAATTGTCCTGAGTAGGTTTGGTTAATTTAGCTTAAGTAGTGTAGGAGAAATGAACATTAAGAAGGTGAGATCCTGCCGACTTTTTAAAAATTTTCAAACCACAAGTGCCCCTGTAATCCTCTGCACCAAATTACAGTTTTGTATCTTAAATTAGAGCTTGATTATAGCACTTTATATGTTTTCAATCAATTAGGTTTTATGCGCGTGGCAATTAATAGATTCTGCCCATCTGCAACACGAATTTCCTTTGGGTGCCAAGGAATATATATAGCAAGCTTCATCATGATATCTTAATTTTGACTCAACTTATCGCCTGCATGAGCAGACGGATAGACAGCCGGTCACCCGGATTTCAACATGTCTCGCTATCGTGATCATTTATACATATATATATGTATGTAACTCCATATCCACCTCGATTAGTTTTAGGTGATACAAACAACCATTAGGTGAATAAAACTATTATATTCTGTAGCAACATATTGATGTTAACTATGGGAAGTATATTAGTTACATATTGCAAAAATTGTATCTGCTTTGGTCGATAGGACCCTATGGCCCCTCGTTTATGGGCGTTTCCTAGGGTCTTCCTTGCAATAAGGTGCGCTTCGGATATAACCTTCGCCGCTAAATTGATATAAATCTTGATATGTTAAACGTCAGAAAATTTTGAAATCAATGCACCATTTTTTCAGCCGGCCCACAAGTCTCCACATGGGTTGGCTACCGCATCGGGTAAAATCAAACCAAACGCGCTTTTGAAAAACTATAGTATATATAAAATTTTAACAAGTTAATTTGACGTATATATAATATAAGTCCGTTAAACTTACAAGTTTAGTGAAACCAATGTTGGCTGCTAAAAGTTTGCATGTCGATTTATATATATGTATGTATGCATGTTCATGTTTTGTAATAATCATGACTCCACAAACCAACTCAAGTGGCATCAACAATTTATTTTTTTTAGAAGTACCGTTTTAAATAATAATGATGATAACCTTATAAAATTATTTATTAGCAATATAAAGCGCTTTAGCCTTCCATTTTGAATGCATTTCGGAATCACCGTAAACTTTCGCATAAAAAATGCATAAAATCAGAAATGAGAAAATGAATTTCATTGATTTAGCACAGCATTCATTGCCACAAGTAGGTCAAAGTGGCGAGGTTTAATGAAAGTTATCGTGAATTTTGGAGGATTATTGTTTTTTTGGCAAAGCAATAAACCAATTAATCACAAAATTTTCCAGCTTAGCATATTTATATGCGAGTGAAATTTTGTGTAGACTTATATACGGAAAAAATCAAAAGCGCCGTAAAAATTTATGAAGTATGTATGTATGTCTAGCTAAACGGGAACGGTGCAAGAAGGAATTAGGCCAAGCTTCGAGGTAAATCCTTTATATCCCATGAACTTAAAGAGATAATTACTTGCAGTAAGATTATTGTCGATATCCTTATTTTTTATCACATCACTTATGTTATTGTTACTACTTGTTTCGCTTATGGCTGTTAGCTTAAAGTGTTTAGTGTGAAGCGAGCTCGAAAACTGCAGACTGTTCTGCAGCAAACAAATTGGTTTTGTCGTCCGTCATTTATTCTAATAAATTTAATTCAAAATGTTCTGCATTTAAAGCTTTTTTTTTGGCTATATGATATTAAATTGAATTATATACACATGTTGTCTTATTGGCAATTTTGCTAAGCTGTTGCAACAGCAAATACATTGGCAATATTAATTCTGCATGAAAATGGTAAAATCATTTGTCCGCTCGCCACCACATAACAACAATCCCGCAAATGCAAATATTCCACACACACACTCTCACAGATCCTATTACCTGCGTGTGTACGCGTTAGCCGCACATTTCCGAGTATTGCACGTGTCGGCAGGCGCGCTTGATGATGTTGCAAACGAAATGCAAACATAGCCAGTAATAACCACCAATGGTCCAGCTCCTACATGGTGGTCGTTTGGCGAATACGTATTGAATGACACAAGCATATTGGTGTGGGCAAGTATAAGCCTGTATAAAAGTCGGTATGTGTGTCTAGCAACAAACCAACTCCACTCGTAAACTATCGACACAATCGTCGCCATCCGCATCCGCCCGTGGTTCATATCCGCCACATCCTGCCCGCGAAATCACATGCACATTTGCACTGACCGACTAACTACTAAATGCACTGCACAAATTGTATATTTGTGTACATATGTACGCATGCTATGGGTATTGTTATTGTTGCAGCGTCTATGTTATTACTTTACTGTGTTATACGCACATTGAAAGCATCCTGTTCAATGGACGTTGTAAAATTTGCAAATATTTTTATCCGATTCAATTGTAAGTATTTAGCACCGCTGCCGTTTTCATTTTGTGGCAGATCGGCTAAACAAATACGCCACATGCCGTTAGGTGCTACTGCAGCATTTCGCAACAGTGGCTTTGAAAGGCAATACGTTTGGCGAGTTCTCAACTGAAAATTGGTGGATTAATACATCACAGTAAATTCTACCAGTTAGCAATTTATGCCCGTTAACTCTGTACCTGCACTCGTTGCTGCTAATTAGGTGATTTTCATTTATCGGTTGTCACAAAGTTGTGGAAGAATAATATCTTCTTTCTTTTATTTAACAAGTTTGCCGCTTTAACTATATGTTAATTTTAATATCTACGGCAGTTTCGCCCCACGCACGAAACCGAATGGTAGATTTAAAATTTTACAGTGGGATAAATGCGATCTATATTATGCATTTATTTTAAATATATTTATAGAGTTTACAAAAAAAAAAATTCTAAGAAAAAAATAAAGTTTCACACAGTTGTACGTTTTTGAAGTAGATCCTCAATCAATACTCATTTATACGAGAAGCTTAGAAACTACAGAAACAAATATTTCGCACAAAACGGCGGATGCTATGAACAAATATCAATTTTTTAACCAATTTTTATATATACCGCCTATGTTTTTAAATAGTACTAATTTCAATTAAAACTTTAAATATGTTGATTAGAACTTGAAGTTTTTTTAAAAAACACTTCGAAAAAAGTTGTTTCAAGAAAAATGCGTTTTAAATTCCTTAAGCCATCTATTGTTAGATTCGTTCTGACTTTCGGACTCAAATTCGAAAACTCTTTTTAGAAACTATTCTTCAATATTTAATACCCCTTAAATGGATTAGCTTTAATTTAATAGAGGATTCCAATTCTCTCTGCTAAGTAGAAATTAATTTTTTTGAAAATACATTTACCAGTGAAATTCTGGAGGTATAATATAATCTCTAAAGTTTTCATTACTGGCACTTAAGCGTTTAAGCAATTTTGATCTACCCAGTCAGTTGTTTATTCTCTTTGTTGGTTGACGTCAATATCTTTTTACTTTTTCTCTCTAACGCAAAACGGTACTGCATTTACCTTAACTTACTTTTCATTCGAACGATTTGTTCTACCCAATGTAACAGCTAAATTACAACGCCATCAAACACAGGATGCTCAAAGCAGAACGAATGATTCCTTATTAAATCTCAAGAATGAAGTTGGTGCAAGAATTTACATTTATCTTCATTATTTATAGTCATTGATCTTCAAATTTATAGTCATTGATTGTCATGACAACGAACTGACATTTTACTTAATAACAAGAAATATCTTGTAACCTTCTCTTTTACGGCTATACCAAATTCGCTTTGCTTCATTTTCTGCTACTCGGTTAATATTCTCCAACATCAGATTTATAAACTAGCGCAACCGAGTGTCACCCTGCTTAAAAATTGTTTAGAAACTAAAGAAAACGCAATTAAGAGGTATGTGACTAAGCTGAATACATTAACATATTATATCGGCTCGGACCTCCGCTGTCTTCTTACTGGCTAGAAGACAGAACCTACGGAACTGAAAAACTCCAGAGTGGGATGCAGTACTTATTTTCAGAAAGCTTCATCAGGATGCCAAATTGCCTGGAAGAGAGCCAGATGAAAACAACTTAACCATCTATAGACTGAGGTCGACACATCTTATATGTTATAGCTTCAGTAAAACATTCCAACAAAATTTTAGCTCCAAAGTTTGGCAAAATTTTAGCTTTAATACAAATAAATAATGGAGAATAACAGATACTACCGTACATATTACAAGCTGATAATAACTTTACAAAGACAATTTATTAAAGACAAGATTACAGTCCATTAAACAGTTAGTTATACTCTTAATAAGAGATTAGTATTCGTCTTAGGTCTGCATTAGAAACCCAGTTGGGTAGGCACAATTTTAGAGGTACTCTGTAATGAGCAAAAGTAAGGAAATAACATAAGAAGTAAATAAGTTTAGTTAAGAACTTGAAATAAAAAGATTTCATTAAATAACATTTTGCTTCAATAATACTTGTAAGGTCGTTAAAGGTTTCCAATACACAAAACACTGTACGCTACAAAATTTTTGTTTGCTCACAATAGCAACCAACACAATGTTGCCACATTGAAGCCTGGAGAGAGATGCAACAAGAACAAAATAAATTAAAAAGTATACAGTAATAGAAACATAGAATTTGGGAGTAGAATATCCAATAAAAAAAATATATATTGAAGTAAGGCTATTTGTTTAAAAGGGTTGTTGTGAACTAATTTGAGGGCCACTCACTGAGTTCGCACACACACACACCAAGCCTCCAAATCCAAGCAAATCAAATAAATTGTTTGAAGTAAAATTGAATGCTGAATATTGAATAGTTGTTAGTTTCAAATGGCAAAATAGTACACAAACACGCCAATTAAAGAGGAAACAATAATAAAATTCATAATGACCGAGTGCAAAAATATTGAAGAGGCGGTAGCATTTCAAACTGACGAAGAACTGCAATTTAAAGCTAAAACTAATCCAATTTTTATTGAACCCTTTTCAATTTCAATAGCTCAATGCCAAAATTATTGCCAACTATTTGGATTGCACTTAAATGCATTTTGTTGCTCAGACAATGCAGTGGCTCTAATAGTCTGAACTGTTCACGAGGAGTAGGGCAACTTTGCATGTTCGTTTTTATATACTTCCTGTGTGGAAGTGGCAAACATGCCAAATACGCATTGTATTACAAATTAAATTAATTGCAACCGATGTGATAATTAATCGCCTAAATACTATGGTTAAATTATTACATTAAATAGTCGTAATAGTAATATTTTTTAGTTTTCTTTTATTTATGTTAATGCTTAATTTTTTTTAGTTCAACCCAGCATTCCTTTCAATGCATTATCGTAGTTAATAAGAACGTTTAGTGTAGAATTTTATTCAAAAGCGTATAGTGACGGCGGAACCAAACTAGACTGGCGCATTATATGGAAATATAGCAATATATCAATGTCGTGTATTGGAGCAAATGACCGCTAAAAATGTTCAATTCAATTCAATGCTACAAGTTTTAATAAACTGAAAGCTGAATTGTCTTAATAAGCGTTAAAAAATCACTGACTTAATAAAAGAAAAAATTAAAAGATGTTATGTTTTTATTGCCTATGAGGAAAATTTTTTCCGTAGAAAAAAACTAATCAATATAGATATAGAGTTATATAATATATATAAATGATTAAGATGAAGGAACTGGTGCAAACGAGGTGACTGACATGAGTAAAAATTGAGATACGCTAATGATGATGGCATCCAAGGCAGGTTAGAGTTGAAGAAGCGCGGAATCAGTCTTTGCTATAGCTAAGCCATAAATTAAGAGACAAAACTTTAATTGGCAATACGGATGAAAATATGGAGGGGCGTATGTGGCTTAAATTGTTTTTGTTTTTTAGAGGAGGCGATACACCTGCTAATAGCCTTGAAGTACATATCTCACAGACCACTTAAGCTAAATCCCCCAGACTTGCTAGCATTTCCTCGTGCTATGTGATAATGTGTGAAATAAAATAATAACCACTCCCACTCCCCATAGAACGGTTATCGGTAGAACTGTGTAAAGTGCGATAACTCAATACATAAATTCGTCAAAGACATTAAATCCGAGATAGTTCGAAAAGATTTCATAGGAGACCGAAAAAATTGAAGGAACCGCCCGCCATTAGGTGATATCTCATACCTTGGTAAGTACTCGACCAGTTTTAAGCAAATTTGTTGCATAACATTACTCTGACCTTCTTAAACCACATTTTTAAATTCCATATGATTCTTTCCCTTAACAGTATACAAATCAAGCACCAATTAAGATATCTGCACAAATATCTATCAAATCTTAATATTGGATACTGTAGTTTAATGCAGAAAATCTGTAAAATCGATCCGTAAATTACCCCAACTACCATATAATACAGGGTGGCTCACGAATCGTACTACAAAAACAAACCGTAATAAACTTTTTTACTCCAACGAAAATTTTAAAACAAATTAATATCGAGAAACTTCACTTTCCGTTGGCCCCCAAAGTCACCTGACCTGACTACACCAGACTTTTTTTATGGGGTTATTTCAAAATAGAGGTGTACAAGACAAAACCCAAAAAGCAGTTCATTAAAACGATAATTGAGGTAATACCGACTACAACCCTTCAGGCCGCAATGAATAATTTTCTAATTAGATGTCGCATATGCGTGGATGAGCATGGAGGTCATTTACGGTCCATAATTTTTAAAAATAATTGATTATATCAAATTAAATTTGCTATACACTAAAAAATAAATAAATGTAACGTATTGATTAAAAAAAGTTATTACGGTTTTCTTATGTAGCACGATTCGTGAGCCACCCTGTACATATATGTAATAATCGTTATTATAGCATATTTTTCTGAATATGTCGATCAGTGTATGAGCTATATTCATAAAATTGCTAGAAACATGTTCAAGAGTTAACACAATCATCCCTGACCTTTACCTAATGTTCAACCGTTTATATTGGTCAACATGTATAATATTTTAATAAAATTAAGTGTACATGTTTTCTTAAATTAATGTATTTTAGTACTGAATATGAATAAATTAGTCTAGACTTTGATCTTAATCGCATATCCCTAATTCAATGGTTCCCGATCCTCTACTTGACTTTTTCCTCATGTACCCAATATAATAAATTTGCTTCCTTTGGTTGAGTTTAAACCACTTATATCTTATTTGAGGTTAATTTTTTACATGTAAATGATCAGGATCGGGTTGAATTGCGAGTGATTGTCTGTCTGTCTGTCCGTCCGTCTGTGTCTCCGTGTAAGCGATTATCTTTATGGAACTTTTTTTTAAAAGTGCGCATAACCCCGCCCCGTAAATGGTTTAATGTACATATCTTCCAAGCCACTGAAACTATATCAACTAAACTTGCTGAGAAAAAGTATTTTTAGCACAGTTAAAATAGTTATAATGAAATAATAACCACGTCCATTCTCCATATATCGGTTATGTTGAAAACTACTTAAAGTAAGATAACTCAGTGAATAAATGCGCCACACATTTCACAATCAAAATTGTAGGGAAGCGCTTTATAGAAGCATTTATAAAAATTGGGCAGTGGGCCAGGCGCTGCACTCTTTAGCTGAAATCTTATATCTCAGAAAATAATTGAACGATTTTAAACAAATTTGGTGTGGGCGGTTATTTAAACATCCCATTATATGCTGTTAAATGGGTGAAATCCGATCCCAACATACATAACCAATTTTAAAATTCTATCTGATTTTTTCACTTTACAGATCAAAGTTATCAGAAGAAAACATTGCACATATAGTACCTTCAACGTACTTCCATTGACGCAACAATTTTTAAGAAGTGCAAAACTTAGGTGTAAGGTGATGTGCTTCTTAATTCTACGCAAAGCGTTGCACAAGGTGATGACCTCCATTGTTAATGTGTCAATGACACATTTGACACATTTGCTTAATAAATAGTTCAATTATATCTTTATTGTTTACATAACGGGTATGTGCTAAGGATGCTATTAAAATAACTATTCGAACTGAGATTTGCCAATATTTCAAGTAATTTCATAAAATTTAAATATCAGGAATTTCAGTCATCGAACGTAAATGTTCGTGGCCACATTGAGTGTAACCCTTTTCTTAATTTGGACCATAAAAAATTTTATTTTATATTATAAATTCCGAAATTTTACCATTCTTCCTCTTCTTTTAATTCAAAAGATTATTTGTAATTGTAGATCATGATTTTTTTTATAATTTTATATAAATTCTAGACGCAAATCTAAATAGGCATGGACATAGATAACTTTTTCCTCGCTGCTATAATTGCCCGGTGGAGTCCCTTAATGTGAAAACTACTTATTTGCAGACAATGTTAAGAAAATATTAATGAAAATTTATATAACATTTTCTGTTTGGGCCTTCTCTATTCATTAACATTCTCTACTCTGGTTCCGCACCTTTCTACCTTTCCACAATTCATTCCCACTTGATATCGAAAATTGGAATGATAAGACCTGCGTACGTTCTCTGCTTGAACTGCCATAAGTTCCACGTGTTTGGTTCTTGTCTGTGCTAAAACTACCTTATCGTTTATTGCATTTAACTGGTTTGTGACTTGGTTAAAATGTTGCTAAGTGGAACATGTTGCCAGTATCAAACGGATATCTATTGTATAAGTTAGTAATAAATTTTATTTGGCTGACGAATTGAAAATATAACTGGGATAGATAATCCCAGTCCAGTCGTTAAATTATATTTCGATATTAGACGCTATCAATAAATGTATGTATATATATATATAATTATAACTAAAATTATGATTTAATGTCGTTGTAAAACGTGAAAGTACGGCCAACTAATTAACATTCTAATTGATATCAAATATATAAACGTTATTCTTTCAGATCAGATGGCTAAAGCATTTTAATATCAAATTTGAATACCACATATAAAGCATATTTGAATTACTGAACACATTTTTGGCTGCTAGATTGCTTTTGCGTGCTTTAAATAACAAGAGTCCAGTGATATTGCGGAAAATCAAGTTCAGATAGACCAATATTTTTATATTATAACCATGTCAAAGTATTGCTTAGAATTAGTTTCCGCAACTCCAGACAAGTTCAGCCTTTTATATAACTCATTCTGCAAATTTCCGCACTTGCCACGGAAAAATGCTTCTCAATTCATTTATCTGACAGCAAATTTACTATATCTCGTGGCCTCCATATGCTGATTTGTCAAGTTTTATTTTTTTTTTTTAAAGTTGTCATCTAAATTGATTGTTGTTTCAGAAAGTGTTAGTAAATTACTGGACAGTAAAAAGTTGTTTAAATATGAAAACAAAATAGTCCATAATGTAATTATTTATCTTTTTAAGAATTTTTGGAAAAAAAATTTTTGGTAAGTAAGCAAATGCTGCAGTCAACGAAATACTTTTATATAGATATGTGTGTATGAATGTAAGCAAATATTTAAAGCCAATGAACATTAGTTGAAACATTTTATGCGTAAAGCTGGCGAAAGCAATCAGCAGCCAATTAATTTCAATCACAAAGCGATTTATGCGTAAAATTTTACGCTTTGAACAGTCAATAAGTCCAGACAGACAGACACTATGGCAGTTGGCTAGTGGGGCAGCCGCAAAGCTGCGGTAAATCGACTGTGTGGGTGTGTGCCTGTGAGTGTTTGTTTGCCACATGTGCCAATACCAAGCAGCATAGTCACCGCCACCTTTGGATTGGTCATGTTTGACCGCGAGTTCGCCATATTAATTTGCAACAACAATGCGTTGTCGATGTTGGTGCTGCCGTCGCACGCACGAAGGCCGCATGTTGCAATTGTGGTAGTGGCTAATGTCCCCGCAAAAACTGTTGGTGGACCACAAGCCATTTATATCACATTGGAGTACTTACGAAGTGCTCCTCTGTAGTTAAGTCTCTACATTAGCTTATTTCTACTCGATGCTTGTTCAAGTTTTAATGTTTAATGAATAGAAGCGGAAGAAATTTGCGATGACACAGAAACAATTCCTTGCTTTTTTATGGCTCTCATGGGCTCTGCATGAAGTTTGCAGAAAAACATCGTTGGGGTCATATCGGGCATGAAAACTTGGAGATCCTTACCCTTATCCTAATACATATAAACGCAGAAAAAAAGGTTCCATTTGGCGAACAAAAATTGTTTTTCCACCATAATATCGCATCGGCTCACACCTGCGTCTTCGCCAAATCCTATTTGAACGGACTAGGCTACCAACTGCACCGTATACTCTAAAATTTGGCGTGGTGCGACCTTTTTTGTTGTCAAAATCTGACCTCGGACAGGAGTTTAGGTCTAATGAGTAGTTTATATTTTTCTTTTGTAGGCTCAGTATTTATCATATTTCATTTCCTCGTGTTTTATATTCATGGTAGCTAGTTTGGGAGTACTTTCTGATCCATGTGGAGGACATTTTACAGCTTGCAGAAAGTACTAGTGATTTGTGCAGGGTCAGTGTTGTGGTCAACGAGTCCCAGCACATATCATCTGCATGGTTATGCTATGTATCTAAGTACAGCACTACGCTATCAAAGTGTTTGCTCTGCCTTTCATTTCTCGTTTAGTGTTTTTAATGCGCCTACGATAAGCTTATGACAGCAGCGGGTTAAGTACAGGTTAATGGTGGCACGCATAAATTCCAGCTCTTCAACATTTTTTGTTCAAAAGTAAACAGCGTTAAAATTGCATTTATATCTAGATGAATATACTTTTTACGTGCCGTTTTAAACAAATTCATAAAATTCTTTGCAAGAAAAAAATTATCAAAATACTGCAAATATTTAATTTGGTGCGATATTTAGCACGAACAAAGTAAGGCTTGCACCACCAATTTTGATTGCAATTCACCAAATATATCTTGAATTCGATGGAATCGTTTCTACTTGCTGCTAGGTGCAGCACGTCTTCATTGCTGTGAGTAATCGCTGCGTGTGCACTCTTAATTTTAGGGCGCAGCGCAGCACGTTTCAACAGACACGCCTTCACTGTGGCGCACACCTCAATATTGTCAGTTCAACAGACTTTCCGAAGCGCCAAAGATGCACTAAGTCGCAAGCAAACAAAGGGTTAGACTTTTTGATTGTTACTACTCATTTGTCGAATGTGTTTGAACTGGTCCGAAAGGGCTGTGTGGTAGTTGACCAGTACGAAAAAATCCTTTAAATTTTTATTATACTTAATAATTTGTTATTTACTTATTTAAAATGGTTGCCAGTCGTTTAGTTTCGTACTTTTGTAACCAAAAAAAAAATCGAAATTTCAAAATCAAAAGCATTTCTTTTAAAATTCAGAATACGTGAATAAATAATGGACTGACTGAACCACAATAAAGGAAACTGAGGTTATGCTAGGTGATAAAACAGAAATTTGCCCATTATAGTGCCAGATTTCAGAATTTTGAAACTGTATGCTAAGTTGAGTACTACACTCTTATTCTATTTAAAGTACCGAAATTTCATAAATACTTCCTTCATTAACTATTCAGGGTCGAACATAATTACTTTAAGCATAGCTATTCGTAGGGGTGCAAGCTGTGGCAATTTAACATTTTTTGAGAGGAAAAGAACACATTCAAGGAATCTAAAATTTAGTTTTAACCCCGCCATAGAAATGTTTTATAAATGTCTGATAACAGTTTGAATAATTGTAATATTTTTTTTTAAAACAATTATTTGATACATTAGTATAGGGATTTCGGTGGTATTTCCAAAATAAAGTAGTAGAGAATCGCTTGTCGAGAGTGGATTTATACTATCATCTCTTAAGCCACACAAACTAATGCGATTGCTGTTTACTTACCTGAGTCGATATCAACAATCGAGCTATAATGGTTGTTGTAGTTTGCTGCCAGTGCTACAATGCACATTTGTAGCAAGTGCCTTTGGCAGCTTTTGATGCTGCAATCTTTCGACTCACTGCTTGGGGCTGGGCGGAAGCTGTTAAATGCTCAACAATAGATTGGTCTTAGGTTTTATCTAAACGTAAGGCGTATTGAAATTATGCCTTTAAGCGATAATTAAATAAATAAATCTTGTAAAATGTAAATAAAATTGTTTACTTTTTTGGAACCTTCGTTGTCTTAAACTCGACAATTAGTTTGGAATGATTTTAAAGACGTATCACCAGCATATTTCAAATTATTTAAGTTCCAGTTATTACGGCCAATTTTTTTAAACTCACTAATTTATTATTTTACTTGTATTTAAGAATAACCGCTCATCCTAATTACATTTGTACATATATAATTGTTATTTATGGAGTTACGACTATATATAATAACACTTCAAACGGTTATAATTGATGGAAGATGCGATGCTAATTAAACAAAGAAACCTAAACGCGAAGGCAAAGCTATCAAGCGTCAAGTGGCGTTTCGCAGTCAAAACAACAGAAAAGCTCAAAACACAGGTGATGAAAAACGAATATTTACATACGAACAACGATGCAGCAAAACGATTCCAATTTACAAACAATGCAGAAAAACTCGTTTTCGAGTAGCTACGTGTGTACGAATTTCAACAAGTGCTCCGACTCTTCAAATCTGGAAGCTACAACACGAAAGGTGTAAAAGAAATGTTAACAGCTTAATGAGACATACCTTGATGCTCAATTAGGAAACCCCGCAGGCGCCTCATTTACTGGCAACTTAAATTTCAAAATTTTAGCATGAACTTTAATTGTTGTCAAAATGTGATTATTAATTCTTTTTCAAAAATATAAAAATACACTTTAAGCCTCTAGTAGGGAATGTATATGAGAGAAGGTCACTAGAGCAGATAAAACCCGCGTGGTCTGATTGTGTATATTAATCTTTTCAAATAAGTTTAAGTGAAAAATTGTTTCGTTTTTACAATGTACCACATTTATTATTATTTTTAAACCAAGTAGAACAAAAGCCACACTTAAAGCTATCGACGTCAAAATCTCATTAGAAAACTATATATCAAACAGCGGGGAAGTTAAACGGCAGCCAGTACCTCGGTGACATCCAGAAGTATGAGAAAGACAAACCCGCTGCATCGTCATTCATTCACAATTACTCTTCATTATTTACTTCACAGCTCAGGCTTAACAAATTGGTGGCTGATTAAAAGCGGCATGAACACCGTTATTACAAACGCTGGCAAATGGATAAGATATGTTGAAAGCTTAGTAATTTGAAACAAATACATAACCGGAGACGAAAGCTGCAATCAAATTACTGACAAAAATGTATTCAAATTCCAAATTGCTGAGAGAGAAATTTTCATGGATTTCGTTGTGAAAAACCAATCGCATGTTTCAGGGATTCCGCAGAAATAGCTTTCTCTAGTTGTTGTCGTTTTCGCTATGCAATAAAATTCTATGTTGTTATGATCTATCATTACTTATTCGATGAAATCCAAAGTTTTCCACATGTGCACGCAACCATTACCCTACACAATAGTGTCAAAAACTCCTATAACTGTTGAAAGGTGGAAGCCACGGAAGCTTCACACGCAGTTCGACCCACTTCACCACCGCATTAGTTTGGAGTCCGATAGGACGAGTTTACCTCCATGGTCTGATCTTCTTCTTTTTCCTCTACGCTTGGCCATTCGCCTTGGCATATCCATCATGGCATGCCCTTGACCCTGAAACCCGTGGTACCAATAACTTTAGGGTAAATAACACTTAAATTTATTCGATTTTGAACACAAAGAATAAGCCGAACATCAAGTATTGCTGAACTTACGTCAATGAAAAGGAAAACAAATGTATTACTTGTTCTTTGCATTCTAAGAGTTTAGCACCGTTGAATAAATGCACATCTTTATTTTGCATCAAGATTAACATAAGTAAGTGTCGGTGCGAGTCGCGACTACGAGTTTTTTATTGACTTACACAAGTAAACTAAATTCAGTTCAACTCTGTCCCATGTCACAATAACAGCGGATTTTAAAAATGCGGAAAACGCTCATAAAAACAAATAAGAAGGGCTGAACTCTTGCACAGAAGACGGTTGAAAACTATCGTAATTTGAATTAAAGTGACTTCCGGGTCTTGGTACATGGATTTAAAATTGTCAAACCAAATTGTGTGGCGTCTATTCTCATTTTTCATTATTAAATCTTGCTCCTTTAGTATCCAAAATTATTATTTTAGAATCAACCGACCTGCTCTCACTATAAGGAACACTCCTCACTAAATTCATCATACTACTACTGCGGAAGGATATAGATCGATATCTCTAATTTTTGATACTAAATTACATGAAGCTTAAGAAAATATATCCTTTTAATTTCATTAAGATAACTTACACTCTGACTGAAATATGTCGTATAAAATCAGGTATTCTTTTATTCCATTAAGGTAAATTGTAAAATACGCGATTTCTATCTTCCCGAAAGATGTTGTAAACTTTCACCTCACACTTTCCAATTATCAAGTGACTCAAGCTTTTACATTTAATTAGTTACTGCGTTGCAGCATTACAGGTTTATTTGAAAAAAATTATTTTATAGGCGTGGTAATGATCATAGTAATTATACATAAACAACAATCTGTCCATAAAATCGATAGTTCTATGGTACAACCTATAAGCTCCACAAATGGTTTTCACCGAGTGAAAACAATTCAACACACATACACAAAATATAATACTTTTTGAAAAATATAAAGACTTACATACAGTCTTCAAATTACCCAATATGGCACTTCACGGAAAAAAATACCAAACCATTTATTTTCGAGAGATTGAGTTAAAAATTAAATAGAAATTTATCCGTTTACTTTACATTTTTTTTTTTTATTGTATAGCAAATTTTATTTTATATTTAAAAATTATGGACGTAAATGAGCTCCATTCTCGCATATGCGGCACCTAATTAGGATGTTATTCATTGCGGTCTGAAGGGTTGAAGTTGGGATTGCCTCTATGATCGATTTATTGGACTGCTTTTTGGGTTTTGTCTTGTACACCTCTAGTTTGACATAACCCTATAAAAAAGTCTGGTGTAGCCAGGTCAGGTGACCTTGGGAGCCAGCGAAAAGTGGAGTTTCTGGATATTAATTTGTTTTCAAATTTTCGTTGGAGCTCCGCAATAACCGATCTGGTTATGTGTGCCGTTGCTTCATCTTGCTGGAACCAAACGCTGTTGAAAGGCGTCTTCGGTGCAGTTTTGGGTAAAAAAACTAATTCAACATCTTTAAATAAGGGTGCCCTTGACGGTTACTGTTACACCGTTTTCTTCTAAGAAGTATGGTCTAAGTATGAACAATACACCTTGATGAAACTGCGCACCACACAGTGATTCGTTCTGGGTAAAGTTCCGTTTCGTTGATTATTTGTTTGCTTATATTTCCGTTTAGATCAAAATAAGCCTCATCAGACATAAACTGGTAATTTATCAAGTTCTTCAGCCATTTCAATACTAGGATACGTTTAATAATAGGAATATCTAGGAAGCTTAACTGGCTTGTTATTTGAACTTTGTACGGAAACAAATATAAGTGATCATGAATTATCCGTCTACTAACTCCAAGTTGCGCCGATAAGTTTCGAGTCGAAACTCTTGGATCTGCCTGAATTGACGATGCAACAACCGCAATTTTTTCTTGAACATGAACATACGATAAGATTCGGCAAACATGGCAACATCCATTCGGTATCCCAACCATTAGTTTTTTAAAAATTTAAATAATTACCTGCCAAATAAAAAAACAACCTAGGTCGATTGCTCACAATGAAAAAAAGTTATTTCGGTTGGTTTTGTAGCACGATTCGTGATACCCTGTATTTCGATTTTGCGGGCTAATAATATAATTTGTCGAAAAAAGTTTTTTTACAGGGTGATGATTAAAAAAGAGAACCACATGCAGTATAGCACTTATCCTTGCACATGTGTATATGCGAATGTATGTTTATACGAGAAGGGAAACCTCTACCAATTAGGTCTCGATTTGGCTGCAATTAAGCGTTCATTATGATTAACACAAAGGGCATGAGAGCAACGAAAGCGGTGCTTTCCGGTTGCTTTTATTGCTTCCATTGTGGTGCGAGTACAAGTGGTTTTAGTTGTTGTACGTTCCACTATGCGCGAACTGTTATCGCAGAAATGTGCGATCAAAGCAAATTTGAAGCTAAAGAGCTCGTAAACCAAATCTCACCTATTTCCGTTAAGTACTCTACTTGTACATAATAACATGCATACATGACATAATCGAATTGCTAGGAAAGTTTGTTTGTTGTTTTCATTGCTACGACCTAATTGTTGTTACTGGTGCTTATTGGCTTTTTAGAGATTCGACTCTATTTCTGTTACAATTAGTCCCTAATTTTTGACAATTGTACACACATACATACGTATTATGTACTATAACCTTATATGCCATTTTAATAGAAACTTTGGATATATCAAACCCTTGATTGGTGCAATTAACATTACCTCTCCTAAATAGTCTTGTTTCGTATCATATATATATATAAGCGTTATTCTCCAGCGAATTGAACAAACTATTGTATACCAGAGGCTTAAGCAAACAGGCGGCAGTAAAAGTTCTTCTACAAGTATAATATCTGAAAAATTCTCGACTACAAATACAGAGAGAAGTTTAAAAAATTTGTTGGGCCAATACTGCTCTCTTCAATAATTATTTGATTCGATTATTTAATGGGATTATCTAAATATATCGATATTTAGTTCGAATTTCCGGCAAAAGGAAATTCCTTCATTACCTATTGTTGTTAAAAATAAATATAAGAGCGGTAAAGTATAACAAGTATTTTTCCTTAACTCTCCTCAATTTTTCTATATATATATATATATGTATAAATAGACATGTATACAAATGATGGTATGATTTTGATATGATTTTATAATAACTGCTGGGTCTCAGCGAAAATTCCGTTACACAAACCTTTCGCGGCTTCTTCCTTGACTGTAGGCCTCACGTTGAGTCAAACACACCTACTTTTTGTTTTAGTTTAGAAGTGTCTTTTCTGTTCAATTAATTCAATGCATAATCAGATGTACCCAGGTGATGTATACGACATTAATTAGAATCACAAAAATAAAAGCGAAACAAGAGTATAAACGAAGCACCATCTTACTGTGAGATTGGAGTATTTACGCGCCCAAAACTCTCACGTTTTCTACTTTTTTCTTTCCATTTCGTGGAAAAAGTGCAGTACAGCGTCAGCAAAATAAAATACGTGATAAGAATTAAAAATAAACAGTAACAACACTTTAATAGTATGTATTTTTATATAATATACTATTTGAAGACAAGGGTTTACTAAAATGTACGAGAAGCTTCCGATAAATAATTGCCCTACAAAAGTAGTTGTTGGAAAACATTTTAGCTTGATACGCTTAACACAGATATACCTCTACTTCCCCAACTCATCTGAAAAAGCGGTGCAGTAATTTGTTACACGAGTAAATTGTTACACGAAAGGACGCAGAAACTTCTTCCAATTGTATTTAAGCAGCGTAACACTCTGCTGTGAAGTAGTCTCATAGTAGCATTTGTTGTCCGCATCATGCTCAATATTTCATGCAGGTTATGACCCAAACAGTTTTGAGATGCTTACTGTCTCATTTATCTCACCTTCATTAGGCGGACTGACAATGCGAGATCGTGGACTTTGCCAAGTTATCCTCCCTTCTTTAAAACTCATTGAATCAATTTGTAACGTTTGCAACCGAAGGAGATTTCGCTGCAGCACTTTCTTTCAAAAACAAGAGTCGGATAATCAACGATATTGCTCTTATACCTTGTGATACCTGGCATTTCTCAACAATTTCACACATTTGTAATCAATTTTATTAATTTCCTTCGCTCATTTGCTGAAATATTTGCTGGTATCTTTTGTTTTTGAGTAACACCGCCCCATTTACGCCTTACCTTTCAATTTTGCTCTTTGAGAGCTCTCGGAGTTGTGAGAGCTTTCCCTGGTACCAAATACATACTAAATAGCCAACTAGACTCCAGTATCGCTCTGCATTTAACTGCAGAATGAATGTAAACAAAGCATTCATTTTACCGGCAAACATAAAAATAATCATGCATTCATTTTCGCTCTCGCGTTCATTTTCAATTGCCTCTCCCTCACAATCAGCACGTGTAGCCAAACCAGTTGTTTACCACACAAGATCTAAACGAAAAGGGGGTCTCTACAGATCCATACGAAAAAAATAGCACACAGACGAGGAAGACGGTCGGTGATGATCGCGAGCTGCGATATGTGATCAGGCGGGCTTCAGTTCCATGTAAACAAACGTGACGAGCGGTTGTGCGAATGAATTACGGTAGTGAGCATTCCGTTAATGAATATTGAGGTATACTTACGTAGTTGCGACCCCATTGACTTGGGCGAAAGTGATTTCAAATAAAAAAATATATACATATATTTATTTTCAATTTGCAGTTTTTCAATTCATGTTTATATGTACATATATTTATGTACGAGAATAGTATGTATGTAGAATAGTTTTTTTTTACTATTTTCACAACGGATGTGCAGAACATTTGTTGCACATGTTTCGGATTGAAGTGTAAAAGTTTCTATTTTCGGAACGATGGGTCTCGCAACTGACGACTGCAGTGAGTGCGAGTGAACCCGACGACGGAGTGTACGCAAAATTTGTTTTTGGTTGTTTATATGTGCCACAAGATTTCTTAGGCGCGTCGGCGGAGTGCCTGGTCTCCCCCATTTGCTATAACCGTCCATCTCATATCCGTGCATTATTTTATACGCTTACGTCCGGTGTTGGCGTCGTTTTAACGGTGTTGTTGCAAGTTAAAATCAACAGTCTATCATTTTTCTGTTGAAGTTATAAAAATCAACTTATTTGCCACAAACATTGATATTAGCCTCGATACAGGCCGTGGTGTTTCCAAACGGTTGCTGCTGAGATCCGAATATATTTAATTGAAATGTATCTACATATGTACATTGGTATATGAGCAATGTGCATATGAATATTTATTTGTTTTTGTTGTTGCAAGAATGTTGACATCACTCCTGCATGCCGCATTGTGTACCATATTTATAAATATTTTCGTAAAGCGTGAAAAGGGTGTAAGTAAACAGTAAAAGTAAAAATTTTAGCATTGAAATAATGAAGTGCTCTTCAGAGAATTTCCAGGGAAATCAATATATAATATTGTATATGTTATTAACATAAAATATACAGGAATCAGAATATGAATACCTAGCAATTTTAAAGAAATTTCGTCTTTAATTGCAAAAATTTATTGAAATCCACGAAAGCATTACAAAGTCGTAGTTACAAATCTTCTAAGAATCTTCAAATGTGTTATAAATATTTTGCACAAGTATATATAAAGCGAATATTGCCCCCCGTGCGTGCGATTCGGTCAAATTAAAGCAATAATCGTTGCCACTTCATAATTTATGTGGATTCTTATCAGTGAATCGCACGTAATTTGCCATCATTTCTCGGATTATCTGCAGCGTTTTATGCACATCAACAAGCGAACTCAAATCTAAACATATTGCAATTATTCACACAAACGTAACATACACATATACGAGTAAATGTAATTTGCAATGCATGCAAATACACGGAAGCGCCTCTAAAAAATTTAGATTATTCGTTGTGCTCTCTAAGGTTGCTATTTTACAGTTTGTTGCTTGAGATTGTGTCCGAGTATATTGTGAATCTTCGATACAGCCCCAGTGGGTGCAAATCATTTTGCGAACGTTGATCGCTGTCTGCATTGAGTGCGGTAAGTATAACGTGATTGAAATTGCCTCCGAGTTGTTTTCATGGGTGGCCACAACAGAGTAGCCTTGTTACAGTTTTTGCTTTTTTAAGTTTTTTAAGATAACGGTAGTGAAGAGGGAACTCTGATTAGAGTTTAAGACCCCATAGTTGCACCTACGTACGAAAACTTACCTTAGCTCACCGAAGTATTCTAGACCCTAACTTAAAATAAACTATTTTGACTAAGGATAAGAGCCTCAGCATTCTATTGGGTCAGATGACTGATATGTTAAATTGTCTGTATATCGCTTACATTCGATAAGATACTTAGAACCAATTCAACTTTGTCTATACGTTATATAAGTTGGTTAGTCTTAGATATTTAGAAATTTGTCGCGATATTTTACAGCTCTTTCTTCGAGTATAATTCAACCCGCTGAAAGCATGAATTATACAATAAATATATTCGATCCCAAAAAGATGTTTACTATAGCTTTACTCACAACGCTTTAGTTACAATGGCGTTTTATAACAAGTGGAAGTGGATTTATACTGATTTTGTCCATTTTCAAACTACGAGAAAATTTTTTACAGATCACTGAAGTATTTTGTGAGATCAAAAATTTCACTCAAAAGGGGGCAGGGACTGTCTGTTCGTCCATACGTCTGTCTGTATGAGCTAGCGATAACTTAAGTAAAAATTAAGATATCGGGATGGAAGTTTGTACTCGTGTTTCTGGGCCAAATGGGGAGGGCAGTATGGTAAATGGGCGTAGTCAGACCATTGTCACGACCACACAATGTCATTAAACGAAAACCTACAAAAACTGGCATAACTAAGCTTCAAATTAAGATAGCGTCCACCTCCACCTCCTTCAACAGTGAAAAAATGGTTAACCCATTCAGATTATAACCCTTCCTCTCTCTATATAACGTTTGTGTTAAAAACTATTAAAAGTGTGATAACTTACTAACTTAATATGGTAGAAGCACTAGGTTTCACAACTATGATGGTAAAGAAAAATATGGCCAAGCACCTTTATAGGAAATTCTATATCTTACGAACAACGAGAACCAATCTTGGTGCATACCTAATACTACAGTGTAAAAATGAATAAAATCGGTGCTCAACCACGCCTACTTTCCATACAACCCTTTAAATTCTGAGTGCCTCTAGCTGAGTTAAAATATCGAATGTGTAACCTATGAGGTATCTTAATAAAACTCAGAGACCATCTTTTTCTGTTGATAATATGTTGTAAAGCCAAAAATGGAAAAATTCGGCTAGCCCATTAGATAAATGGGTATTATAATTAGTATTTCAAACTTCCGGTTGGATTTATACCTTATACATCTCTCAATGTTCAAACTTAAGTGAAAGTATAATATTTGATATACTACATCCTAATTCCGAAAATATGTGAAATTGATCCACGAATTACTCTAACTATAACGAATAATGTAAATAATGACTTTCGTTATTCTTGTAGCAGACTTTATGTCGAATATGTTGATTTTTGTGTGTGTTATATTCATAAGAAACATGTTCTCGAGTATATTTAATTAATGGCAAAAGTTAATGCAATCAGTCCAGATTTTCTTCTATCCCCAATAAAGTTTTTGAGTTATCGGTCTAAAATTTTGCACTCGTCCTTTCTTCCCCAAGAAGCTGATCATTTGTCGGAACCGCCAATACGAGGCCACTACTACTAGCGTTTTTGGAAAAGATATCTTCCACATCGAACCTAATTTAACGAGTTTCTATTTCAATGATAACATTTATTTTTAAGCTAATAACTTCTAATGAGAGTACGAAATAGTAAAATAAAATAAAAACTGTTCTGTTGGGAACAATGAATTATGGCAATTCATTATTTCGTTGTCTGATGTTTGCCTGTCTTATATTTCACTGCACTTAAGAATTGCTGCAGTGATGCCACCTTCATATGATGAAAATGCACTGCAACTTTGGCATGCACTTGTCACTTAGCAGAACTCCCATCATTTGCTCGGTCGGCTATGAAAAACTTCAGTAAAAAGCTAAGAGAAATGGAAAGCATATTCTTTGTTATTATTTCATTTTGCTTATTTTGTTTTTGTGATTGTCAGTTGTTGCCCCTGTTAAGCATGCGCTGTCGTACAAATTGCTTTGCACACTGGTTGCGTCGGCTAGGGTCCACGTCAGCGTCACCTATATACATTTGTACTTCCATACATGTATGTACATAAGTATATGCTACTATGTGTGTTACTTTGTCGTTCAAGTGCTCTCTATAGCATTCGACAACGCAAACAACTCGAGGTATAACAACAAATATAGCAAGTGGAGCAGCAAGCGAAATAAACTAAGTAACGGCCACTTGGGGAGCGTATAGTTAGTACAATAAATATATGTAGGTGTGTATGTGCATACATAAAAGTGGCATCAGCAGCAGCGACGGGAGCAATAATAGTACTTGCAACATGCTGCATACTACGGTTGGTTGTAAGGTCACACGCTGCCGGCACTTGGCGTTCTCATATATAAATACCGTTGGGTATGGATGCCATGTATATGTGTTAATGCCACTCACCCACACACTCATACGGAGTCACTGCAATAAGTACTTGTACTTATCACCGAGACATGTGCAACATTTATGCATGTTGTTGTTGCGCAACGTAGCGTTTTCGTTCGTCCTCGCAGTCATTATCGCGCATGTGGTTGCTATTATTTTTGTTGCTACATGCAGTTGTTTTTGCTGATATTTTTACCAATGCTGCGCAGTGCAACATTATTTATTTTAAACTGTTGCGGTTGCCCCTACGACTGCTCCATTACTCTGCTTCGAGGCGAAATTGTCCCACAATTTTCTTGATTTTTCACTAAAATTGTCACTGCTTTTTTGGTTGCCTCATTTTATATTTGTTGTTTTATGCAATCTTCGCTCGCTTAGCTGACAGCTAAAATGCTCTTAATGATTTTTCTTTTTCTAGTGTGGGAACTCAAGTTTGCGGTTTGCTATGTAAACATCCGTTGCATGCAACTGTTCATTTGAATTTGGCAAGCTATAAACAGTGTTTCTACCATTATTTAGTTAATATTCATTTGCCTTCTTCCACTTAAGATTTCCCCAGAAGATCGTAATTCTTGTTTATAAATAAAAATGTCAGTCAGTGCCACTTTATGACCTTCACCGCCATGAAGAAGCATTTTTCGTTGAAAATTTTATTTATTTCACTGCACTTCGCTAAAATCCCACCCAATGTCACGTACCCGATTTTGAAGGCGGTTACAGAATATCTTCATACTCACTACTGTCAATGGCTCATTATTGTGGCTTCCATAGTGACCACACCAGATGCTGGCCACCGGTGCGCACAATCACATGCGAGTGGTGTGCCTCTGGCATGATGTTGACAAAGTGGCAATTAAGCAAATATTTAGCAAACTTAAGTACATAGTGTTTTAAGAATGCTAAAAATTGTGTTTTTAGTATGCTCGCTAAAACAAAGGAGTGGCTTAATTTCTTAAGGTAAACTTGCGGGAACTGCCTGTGACTTTCGAACTCACTCCTATAGTTATTTAAGTTTAGTGTTTACGACCTCTGGCAGCTCTATAATAATCTAAAAATGAAATTGATAAGCTCTCAACTTTGAACAATTTGAATTTGAAAATTTTGTACACCTTTGAAAGTGTTACGCCAATCTAAAGCTCTAAACAGGTCTCACTTTGAAAATTTATTCAGGAAGTAATGAAAGTAAAAAAGTCAAGTGATGGTTTAAACATATACTTTAGTGTATTTAAAACGTTTATATTGACATGTTGAAAACATTAGCCCATCTTCGGAATATTTTTTTCAAGGGGATCTCGGCTGAGGGGCTCGGTGTTACTAGGAACTTGAAGGAACTAAAATATATGCTGCTAATCTAAATAAGGCTAGTAGATACCATATGTATGTACGTTTAACATCAATTTTGTTGAACTTTTAAAAACTGTTACATTTTTTACCGAAAAAATAGAAATATTACTGTGAAGCTATAGTTAAAATTTCAAGAGGATACGTGCGATAAGATAACATTTACTAAGGTGTAGTATATTGCTTTGTACATGTTGTCTATATGCAGACATGCGCTCCAGCTTCAACTATTGTATATACTTGTAAGAAGGTAGCTGTTTTTAGGAAATACTTACGCTAGAAAGTTGTCTCAATTTTTTTTCCAAAAACAAAATAATTTAGCCAAATTACTTTAATTTTTTGTCTTCTTATTTCAATAACTAGCCCCTAAACTTTATACGATTTTTGTTACGTAACGAGCAGATAATAGCTCACTGTAAAGAGTAAACTTTTAGCCCTTAAACACAGATGCCACTCCGTCTCAAAAGTATCGCCATAATTCTCCTAAGTAAGAATAGTTTAAAGCTCTCGGAAGCCGCACTAAACAAACTCGTAGTTTTCTCCGAAATCGTCGCCAAAATAGACTTTGAGGTTTCGATTTGCATGTTTTGACTCGCAGTAGGCTTTCCGTTGGGACAACCTGCTGCCAAAGGTATGTAAGCACAATAAACAACAAACATGTGTTTTTCTTCGACTTCGTAGGGCTAACTGTTTATGCATAGGTCTAGGGCTGTGTGTATGTTTGCTAGCAGCTTTCCATTTGGGCGGTCGTTTGCTGGGCTGACCGCACCGTAGCCGTTGTTGGCACGTTTAATTCTTCAGCCTTTACTTGCTGGCTGTGTGGCTGGGCGTCTTTGTCTACTAACTCACTCGTTGATGCTCGGTTCGGTCCTGTTTGCATATTTACGTCGTAATAGTAAAAATAAATTGTGGTAATTGCATTCATTATCATCTGTGAGGCAATACATCTTAGAAAAGGGAAAATATTTGGCGGGGTGTGTAATGGCATAAATATGAGTTGTGTCTGCAACTGGGTGCAAGTGGCACAAACCAAGTACCGCTTGTCCTAGTGTTGTGCACCGAACTGAAATAGTGCATTGACTGAATAGCGAAAAATGAGTAGGCAAAGATGCTGGTGGGTATTTAAGTGGGTATGTGTTGATTTTTAGATGTGCTTGGGTATATTTTATGGCACAAGTTTAATTAAACTGGGTAATCAATTTTCGACAGTGGAAATCAGCTATTAAATCGTTTAGTATGTCTTTTAAGTGGGCGATGGAAGTCTAATTAAAGTGGGAAACTACACTAGTTGCATCCCAATACAAAGTTTATGGTAATAAATTATTGTAAACTAGCATTTAGTTACTCTGAAAGTATATATTTATATGCACATACGTGGCTTATTTCCGCAATTAATGCACTATAGAGCCGATATTGCCGCAACGAACTATTATTCGCAACTAAAACCTAGATTGAAATGCCAATGCAACGTTGAAATGCCGAAAACAATTATCTAGCCAAATTTTCCAACAAAAAAACGCCTTAAAGCATATTTAAGCTCCAAAAAATATACAAAATTATCTACGAAGAGCTATGCGTTTACGTTGGGCTACATAAAAAATTCGTGAGAATTTTCATGCCACAAAAGTGCCATCACGACTTGGCCGTATTCTGCGGTCGCGAAGACATCAATTTCGATATGCCGCAGCGGTTGCAACGGCACTAACTCCGAGAAAAAGCAGAAGAAGACGACTTAGCAGCAGTGATAATGTCAGCGACACGTATTGCACTGCGGCAATAACACGAAGGTGATGTGTCGTGGCTTGAATTGCGCTGTGTATGATCTCTCTGTGTTTATGCCAGTGTACATGTGGGTGGGTGCGGAGCGGCAAGGGCAAGCTAATGGGGTTATTGTCGTCACAGCAGATATTTGTAGTCGGTTACGCGTGTAATGCAATTGTTAGAAAGGATCGTCTTCACCTGAAAATGTCGCATTATACTCGTACATATATATTATGCAAACAGATACGAACAAACAAGAATATGTATACAAAATTATATATACATACATATGTATACTTATTATGTGATTTTAACTGCCTAACTGCAATTGCAAAATGTGAAAAAGAATATGTACACCCAGTAAGCATTTGAAACAGCTCAGGAAACAAATGAATAGAATGAGAATAAATCAAATAAATTGAAATGAACTGGTCTATAATGGCTCAAATTCCCCATGTAACACAGTTAAATCATTTGAATTAAGTTTAGAAGAAAATTATATTATTTTCAACGATCAAGTACGGCTTTAGTGGTTACAAAATAAAATATGTTTATGAGTGTGGTCTTTCATTAAAAAAAATGTGCATAGATATTCGCTTTGGCTTAAAAAGCCAATTGCATATAATATCATGCGGCCGAATAATGTTAATTAGGTCTCGTAAACATACCACTTACATTTTTATTCTTCGAATTTCCTACTATAAGCTTTTCACAATTTCCATAATTAATTAATTATTGCAAAACAATGAAAAGTAACTCCAATAGAAAAGAGTGTTACCGCCCGCGAAGCCGAACATTGGACATTCGTTCGGGACGTTCGGACATATTCGTAACTCTCGCAATTTGTAAAAACTAAAGATCCTTGGCGCGCTAATGCTTCGAAACTTAATAAATCATAATTTAAATATATATATGTATTCATCCTGGGCTAAAGACATTATAAGGCAGTTTTCCACCATTTGAAGAAAATTTTCAAATATTAAAAGATCCGGTAGTTCTATGTACTATTTTGGTAACTTTATTAATGTTAAAATATCTATAGTGTAGTACGGTAAAGCTAATGCGATCCAAACCAACTTTATATAAAATAGATCAGATCACGCCTGATTTTCCGAATTTACAATTTTTCATAATTAGGCATTGCATGACATCCAATTAGTTATTGTTAAGGATTTGGATTTGTTAGGATTGTATATATGTATAAGCTTTTATTTGAAAGTGGAGGTTGGCCATAATCCAATATGTCCTATTGTGTCTTCTCTGTTTTTAAATTTCAGATATCTCTGAAATTATTTAGATCAATCGATTTGACAATGATTTTAATTTTTTTCTCTCTCACAACATGTTGCAACAGGAAGTATTAAAGTTTTGTTTACCTAGCTGTTGTTTGTAACACCTAAACTAATCGAGATAGCTATGGAGTTATAAGTATATGTAAAAATGATCAGGATGTCAAAGCTGGTGGAATTTCGATTTCGATGACTGGAGTAAATATTTAGATATTTTGATGGAACTTGATATATATGTTGCTGGGCACTCAATTACACTTAGTTTTGAGCTCTATCGGAGTTTTGCTATGCTCACAAAATGCCTTTATTCGAAAACCTAATCGACTAGCAATTATACAAAACTGTAGTTTAGTAGCTCGTCGAAGTGTGAATAGGCAACTACTTAATCAATAGCAACTGAATTTGGTGTATGTCAACCACGCCTACTTTACATATATCACAATTATAATTTCCATATGATTCTTTCACTTTGAAGTATATAAATCGAGAGCCAATGTCGTTATCGAACTAAAACTCTTAACAAAATTAAGTGAACGTATAACATTGGAAATACTTTAATTTAATTCCAAAAAGTGGACTAGTGGACGAATACGTTGGCCAGTTAAGTTATTTTCACAAAAATAATTGAAAACCTGTTCTCGAGTATAACTGAGCAATGCCATGAATAAATGCAATCAGTCTTGATCTTTCCCTAGCCCCAATAAACTTTATCTTTGTCATGAAACCGTTCATGTTTGTAAAAAATGTGTAATGTTTTAATAATATTAAATGATTTTTTTTAACATTTATTCAGTTTCTTCGAATAATAACTGTTGAATTTTTATGCTAGATTCGAGCGCGCCCCGTGCAAATTGCGAGAGCATAAGTCCTTCTTTGCTTGTTAATTTATATTTTGTTTACACCTAGAAAATTGGACATCAATCTTCTAACGAATCTTTCCAATATAACGAATAGTTATTTCCTTTTTTTAAGTGAAGCAAAATTCAATAAAACTGGTGTAACTAACATGACTAATTTTATTTTACTACACGTTACAATTAAATGTTATAAAAATAGTTTTTATTGTTCTGTTACACCATTGATCTGTTTGATCTGGTGGTGATCTGTTATGGTCCGATATCGGCGGTTCCGAGAATTGAGAAGCTCCTAGGTAAGAAAAGTACGTGTGCAAAATTTGATAGCGATAGCTCACACGGACAGACGGATATGGTTAAATGACTCAGTTGATCATTTATATACATATATTATAGGGTCTCTGATGTTTCCTTCTGGCTGGTACAAGCTTCGTGGCAGACTTAATATACCCTGTTCAGGATAACAGTTACTGTCCGCTTCTCGTATTTATAGGGCCAATATAACAGTTACTGTCCGCTTCTCGTATATATAGGGCCAATATAACTGCAATTTGCTGCTTACTGGGTAACAATCAGAATATGCATACTTCACTTTTCGAGCGGCCAACGTGCGGGAGGTTCTTAGTATATAGGTATGTGAAAATAAATCTTCCAGCAATTACACTCTGTCGTCTTTTGCGGCAAGTGTAGGTAAAACTACATACCACTGAGGCATCCATACTTCTACTCTTTGCACACTCAGACTCCTACCGCTTTCTACAAAGTGTTCGTATTTTTTTTATTGCCGTGTACGCTTTGTAAGTTGTAAGTTTATGCAATGCTTCTTTCACTTGCCGCTTTGCTACTTCTCCGATAGGATATTGGCAATTACAATAGTGCAATTCAGCTAAATAAGTATGAAAGTAAATCCAGCAGTGCTTGAGATGTTGAGGGCATTCCTTTCTTTGGTCGTGAAAAGAAGGTTTTCAGGTTAACTCCCACGGTGGGAAAGTATAAACTTTGGCTGTTACAAGCCATCTTACAGCCATACATGGACAACTCATTAATCTTAATTCAACAATTGTTTACAACATTCGAGAACTCTACTATTAAGTTTGCTGTTATGTACAATTTCTTACAAATATGGACACATTAATAGAAGAAGATGTCATTTTGAGTATTTCACGCGTTGCAAAAGCAAAAATAATAAATATTTGCGATTCGTCTTCTGCCAGAAATGGTGTGTCGATAAATCTTGGCATTACAAGCGCATTATTCTTTATTTGGTCACATTATTTTTTCCATCTTTCGCTGTATTTTTCTCCTTATATTTTCTTAGAGAGTGGTATGTTTCACTACTTTTTCAATTTTTTTGTGTCAACACGTGCGAAAACGCAGTCGCTCAACTCTTCTAGTTGCGACAAGCAACAACAATTGGGCTAGATTGCCGTTAGGGGGTTCTGACATGAAGTCTAACTTCGCACACACGAAACAGGTACCAAGTGGAAAAATAAGTATTTTTATGTGTGGTGTTGCCAGATTTTAGCAAAAGTATTCAAATTTATCAAATAAATAGATAAAAAAAATTATTTCTATTGATATTTATGTTTAACAGCCTCTTCTCATGATAAATGCACTTTAATTAGTACCTTGACATTTCATTTGTCATTCTGAAGCTACTCTTAATACATACTATTAATGTGTCATAATCTACTCGTATTATAAAAGGATGTTCGGTTTTATATATTAAAAATTACAACTTTAAATTTAACGGTATGAAGTGAGTGTTAAGATAAAAATGCTTTGGTAGGAAAAATTTGTTGTGAGCGAGCCCTAATTTCATGAATTGAGTGAATGGCAATACAATACGAAATAAAATCAATTTTGCATCGAATTGTCACTGGCGATAAAAAATGGATTTATTTTAAGAATCCTACACGGAGAAAATCATGGGTCAATCTGGGATAATCATCAACATCGACTGCCCCGAATGCACGGCAAAGTAATTTTGTTACATGACAATGCAACTGCACACAAAGCAAAATCCGTTCTGGATACAGTCAAAATACTTGGCTACGAGTTGCTACGCCATCCGCCGTATTCACCAGACTTGGACCCTTCCGAGTACCATTTGTTTTCATGGATCGGACATTAGCTGAGCAGACATTAGCTACGCAGAAGTCGAAAATTGGGTATCTGATGTGTTTACGTCGACGAACATTTCAATGGGTATGATATCCAAAAATTCCCAGAAAGCTGATTAAAATGTATAAAGAGCAATGGTCAATACTTGGAATAATGTTTTTTTTTTTTACTTTTCCATTAAAAATTTGTATAGATATCAAGCAGGCTGAAAAGCTGGTGTCATTTCTATGAAAAAAAGCGTCTAGAGTTAAATGTTCGTAGTGGTACATAACATCCAACCGTTTGAAGTGATGTAACTTTTCGTAGAAATTTTGTGAGAACCGAAAATGATGTGCACAGCGTCTTCGAAAAAGGACCCAAATTAATGAAAAAGATGGATTCGACTTGAATTTGCCTACGCATTCCCCGTTATCTCCGTAGCTGCTCACCAATGGCTTTTTGCTGAACCTTTTCCTACTGAAAAAGCTGAGGCGATGGCAATTATGTTAAGTAATAGAGTAAAAATTTACCAAACAAAATTGAATATTCTTTAAACCGATGCGAAATTTTCAGCCTTATGGAAAATAAGCTGTTGATTATAGCTATAATTCATAATATATCAATCTGGCCACACTTTACTGCCCATCTTAACAGCGACTGAACGCACTATCGATAAATATCTTTGTAAAATTATTCAACTTTTGTAACCCTTTTGCTCAAGCCGACTGGTTGATGGAAAGCACTACAAAATTTATTTATGTATACCATGTAACTAAAGCTATACCACTTACTTCCCTGACCCATGATGCTTTTCAATACAAGTATAATTCCATTTGCAGAAGACATCCACATATATTTGATCGTTTGATCGCTGATTCCTTGTATTGACGTAAAATATGCGCACACGTGATGTAATGATGCTTAAAACGAGTTGTTAGTGAGTATTCGGAGAAGACATAGCCATCTCGTTGCCAATGTCGTTTCCTTTCCAACGACGAGATCACTGTGTAGCTGTTGGCTATCCAATGTGCACAACATACTATACACACATCGTACAGTCGACGTGAGTGAGCGGACCATAGTGTAATCACTCTTCGATCATTTAAAATTCGCTTTCGCGATCGTTCTTATTTGTATTCTGTGAGACCCGTTGCTTGTTCTATTCTCACAGATCGCAGGCTGACAAACTTATTTCCATTACATCTATTGCTGTTGCATTTTTTCACTTATACTACTATTTGTTCGTGATTTTTTCCGACGTATTTTGCGGCCAGTACATATTTATTTATTGGGCTGCTATGCCTGACAACATGTTTTGACTTTGTTTGGCATTCATAATGTTACGGACAAATGTTTCTACGATTGCAGGAACTGCTCACCATTCAACTAATGCGCTAGTTAAAATATTCGACATTGTTCTTCTCATCACAAGCCACGCTTCCACAAATGTTACTGGTCCGTTCTTACCGCAGTGCCATCCGAGTTATTGGCAGTCGCTTATGTGGCTATAGTTTGTTTTTTTACTTTTGAGCCATTACCGTGATCGTTTTGGCCTTAACAAATGGGAAATGTCGTTACATACCTAAATGATTGTCTTTTCTACAATCGATTTTGTTTTGATAAAATTGTTGTTGTGGACTTATGACATCAGGTTTTGTATGAATTTGTAACTCTAATTGCAGCATTAGTGATCAGTCGCAACCGTCGTAGAGTATTACATCCACACATCTATGTATCTACGAGTATGCCTTTCTTTGTGGTTCACGTTCTATTTCAAAGTGAAATTATCTTATAGAGAAATCGATTACTTCGGTATTTGGCAGTTGAATGCTTTACTGGCTTCGCTGAAAGCGGATTCCAGCGGTAATTAGCTTAAGTGACACAGGCAAGATTATCATCTTCAGATCATTCAACTTAGTTACGAGCGCGAACGTTGGCAAGTCATAGCTGAGACCTTCATATGTCAATAACGTGGATGACAGTTGAGTTTGATGTGATTGTTGTCATTAAAGCTTTATGCCAGACCAATTAATTCTCTGCTTAATTTGATCGATGAGCAAGAGTTAGAATTCTAGTTGTGACTGTTACCGTTCATATACAAATAAGTTTTGTAATTCGTCTAGTCTAGTGGAACTACATTCTATAAATAAATGTTGCCCGTAGTTATTATAACCAAAGCGCTCACGAATTAAATTAGACGCTCGGCCTTGATAAATTTACATACGCTTAGATTAGACAAATTTTCCTTGTAAAGAAAAATTTTATTGAAAAAAATTTCTGGTGCTTCAGCTGTTGTTAGTTCATTTCATCCTGAACAGGTTATATAGGGTGATCTATTTCGAGGTTTCCTACTCTTTTCAATACAAAAACACATACATTTCAATTTTAATGGGGAATATTTAGTAACATTCGCAAGAACATTCTTTGGCATTTATTTCTTGAAGATTATATCTTTGGCCGTGGCATCCCTTGGGTCCAATTTTCGGTGACTCGTTCGAGCATTTCGACTGGTAACTTTCGAATGACACGTGTGATGTTTTGATTTAAGGGCATGTTGAATCAAAGCAAGATTGTCCGCATGGACTTAAGACTTTACATATCTCCACAGAAAAAAGTCTAACGGTGTTATATCATACGAGCTTAGTAGCCAATCGACCAGCCCAAACCGTGAAATCTGAAATGATATCTGCTCACCGAAGTGTTGTCTCAATAAATCCATTGATTGGTGCGATGTGTGGGAAGGGACGAGCTTCAATTTCAGGCATCAAAAGTTTAGTTATCATGGCGTGATAACGGTCACCTTTGACGGTTTCGTTCTCACCGGCATCATTTTTGAAGAAATATGGACTGATGACTCCACCGACTCACAAACCGCACCAAACTGTTGTTTATAAGTTTTTTTTTTATGAAATGGCTGCTCTTGAATCTCTTCAGGTTGCTATTCCGTTCTAAACGTTGTTAAGGCATACGTCCATGATGAAATGCCAAATAATACTGAACAAAAATAATATGACAGCTTGACATGACTCACGCGTGATCTGTCAAAAGAAGGCTATTGAAAAAAGTGCCTCTACTTGGATCACCGTTTGTATATGCATATATTGTACATACTAGTAAATCCGAGCGATTGTACTTGAGGTTTAATTGTGAAAATTATTGATAAAAATATTTGTCAATGAAAATAATAATGAATTTTAAATATGGCATTTCGCTAATTAAAAAAATACTTCCGTTTATTCTTATTTTATTATTGAATTATTTTTTTTTTTAAATAATTGAGATGTAAACTATCCTATATTTTAAGTTGGATCAAAGTAGACATAATCTGCTAAATTTTACTAAAATCAGTTCAGTTGTTTAGAAGTTTACCCCGGACAAAACGTAACAGATAATGTATATATATCTATGATATACATATATATAGGAAGACTAGATATTATATATATATAATTATATATATTAACTAGCACCTAAACAAAGTAAACAAAACTGATTAAAATCAAAGTACAATAACTGTTATGACAGTAAAAAAACCAATCATAAAGAGTAATGAAGAATAACAAAGTAGCAGAGAGATTATTTGTTTTATGTGGCTCGTTTGCTTTGTTGCCACAAGCTATAAAAGGCGCGGCCGTGGTATCAACAACATTATCCGCCACTACAGGTACAGTGGCAGCATGTGTCGTGCAATGAACGACATGCAACTGCTTTGAAACAATACTCCGTTGGTCATATATTTGTGCATACCGACGCATGAAGGTACGTTAAATAAATAAATGCACAAACGCACCTCTCGTCAGCCGCCACTTGCCGCTGCACATCTACATCTTCCCCCTCTTAACGCCCCACGCTTTCAACACACACGAGCACAATCGCTAACCATCGACGTATTGCCTGGTCGCCTCTGGGGCACACTGTTAGTTGTTGTAATTATTATTGCACCAAATAACGCTGAGCCAGCCGATCGGCTAACGCTAGCCGCAGAGCCAACGCATGCATATGTATGTGTTTGAGTGCTTGGTGTGCCCTATTGGCGTGTTATTATTGAAATTAAATTAGCCTAAATTGAATTGAAATGGTCAATAAAATCGCATGCTTACATGTCTTTGCTTTTCGTTGTCGCAGCCGCCGACTGACTGACTGCTGGCATTGTTCCCATTATTGGCGTCGCTTTTGCTGTTGCTTTTACGGTTTGTTGTTGTGTCGTACTCCTATTAGCAGCTGTTAATGAACATATGGCATGCCAGCAATGTGTTCGAGGCTCACCTGGTCCGTATCGCATTGTGTACGCTCATCAATTTGGAATTCGTATTGATGCCTCAACAAATACATATTTACAAACATACATATGTACTATATATGTATGTATGTGTGAATGCATACAGCTCTGTTTTATTTTTCTTGCGATTAAAAGTTATTAGTTTTCCTATTTGTTGAAATTTATCGAGAAATCGAGATTAAAATTCAAATTTCTATTTAATTTAATTTTATTTTTCAATAAAACAAGTTTGTTTTAATTCCTTATCTTAAAAAGCGTTAGCTTTTAATTAAAACAAAGAAGCGTCCAACAGTTTGAGGTCAATTAATTTGTGGCTATTTTTATATGCAGATAACTATCCAAATTCAAATGGTAAGTTGATAAAAAATATCTTCAAATTTACATTTGAAAGCTGCAATAGATAGTATTAATAAAATATAATTTGCCTATCACAACTCCATAAATAAATATCAGATTTTCGATTTTATGGGATATCTGCATTGCTAAGTGTTAATCCGATATTTTAAGCATATAACTTTTCAATACAACCGAAAGTATTGTTCTAAGTGTGAAAGCTATGAAATACTTAGTAAATATACACCCATATACCCCAATGCCCCAACAAGGTAAACCCAAAATTTTAGTATATTGTTAACGGAAAGCTAAAAATATTTATTTATTTTAATTTATTCAAGGGAATCAAATTCGAAATATCTCAAAACGAAAATATTACGATTTTTAGTGGCATGTTCTTAACCTAATCTAATCGTTAAGTTTATAACGTTATGAATATAATGCTATAATATAATATAATATATAGATAAAATGTGACAATTTCCGCACCCAATAAACCGAGTCCATTGAAAATGTGGTACATTAAAGGTATAACCATCATCAACAATTAAGCTAAAAAATTTTGAAGTGAGTACGGTGGGGCTAAAAGCGGTGGTTTAGAAGTTTTGGAAAAGTAGGTGTGGAGCCAATTGTCTACTGATAGGTTTAATGTGCGTATCTCGTAAACTAAAATTATATACCAACCAAGCTCTATAAGAACATTTCGTTTTATTATTTCATGCTACAGGAAAAATTTCATATCGTATAAAGTTATTAGCTGATTTCTACCAAATCTATTTCATATATCTTTACAAAGTTTTAAAATTGAATTTTGCAATTAAACGTGACAAAACAAAAATACACATTGTTGTTACACATTGCGTGGTAAACTTAATAACAGGTGATCCCAGTAAAGGTACTGTTTTCAACAGCCTTCTTTTGATAGATCACGCGTTTGTCGTGTCAAGCTGTTATGTTATTTTTGTTCAGCGTTATTTGACATTTCATCATGGACTTATATCTTCACAACGTTTAGAAATTGTTCAACTTTATCACTAAAACTTCGCTCAACTTATGGTCAACATAATTGGCTTACTGAGCGTACTATTCGCAAAACCATTCGATCGAAAAGAACATGTCCAGCACGCAGTGAAGAAAATATAGCAGCCGTAGCTGAGAGTGTACACGTAGACCGTGGAGAGTCGTTTCGGCGTCGTTCGCAGCAACTAGGTCTGACGTATGGAACGACTTGGCGCATTTTACGTCGAGATCTTACATTGAAAGCGTACAAAATACAGCTTGTTCAAGAACTGAAGCCGCTCGACCATCCAAGCGACATGTCTTAGATTAGATTAGATTTGCAAATGAGGTATGCACTGCGACCTAGGGTCTATTGTGCCCTCTCCTCCATCACATGCATTCCCAAAGTCCCAGCACCCTGAAAAACTCCAGATACTTGCTGGGTGATATTGAGGCAATGTGATCCCTGGTCACAAAAATGGAACCGAGGGCCTTGAACCTGCGTCTACAAATTGCGGTGCAATCTAGGATTAGGTGTTCTGGTGTTTCCGGTCCCATGTCGCAGAATCGGCAGTTGCCACAAGAAGCTAAGCCCATGTTTGATAGGTGCTTCTTGAGCCTGCAGTGCCCAGTGTAGAGCGCGACAAGGAGACGGAAGCGACATGTCTTCGCTCTATGGGCTCCAAGATGATCCGACGTTTTCGAGTCAAATTTCGTTCAGCGATGAGGCCCATTTCTGGCTCAATGGGTGTGTAAACAAGCAACTTTGCCGCATTTGGGACGAATAGCAACCTGAAAAAATTTAAGAGCTGCCATTTCATCAAAAATAAATATAAAAACAACTGTTTAGTGCGGTTTGTGAGTCGGTGGAGTCACCAGTCCATATTTCTTCAAAAATTATGCCGGTAAGAACGTAACCGTCAAAGGTGACCGTTATCGCGCCATGATAACCCACTGTTTGATGCCTGAAATTCAAGCTCGTCCCTTCCCACACATCGCACCAATCAATGGATTTATTGAGACAACACTTCGGTGAGCAGATATCATTTCAGATTTCACGGTTTGGGCTGGTCGATTGGCTACTAAGCTCGTATGATATCACACCGTTAGACTTTTTTCTGTGGAGATATGTAGAATCTTAAGTCTTGCTTTGATTCAACATGCCCTTAAAGCAAAACATCACATCGAAAAGAGATGGCGTGTCACCGTCCACATTTAGGTGAACATATCTTCGGACTTCCTCAACCAATTTCAACCAAATTTAGTTCGTGGGATTATTTGGCCCAGACAACTTTAAATTCCCTCTGATTATTTCACCTTCTAGTATACAAATCAAGAACTTATCAATGTATCGCGATTAATATTTTAGCAAATTGTACCTTTGAGGTGTGCCATCTTATGAATAAAAATTTCCAAATAGGACCATAACTATTCAAGCCCCCACATATCGGAAATGTGGACCCCAGAGCTATGGCTGACTTTTTATCGAATATATCGATAAATGTGTGAGATATATAATTAGGAGCGAATCCTTTTCTAATAATCGTTTGTCTGTATATCAAAAATGAGTCGAATCGGGTCAATATATCCTTTATCTCCCATTTACCTAATAGAATGATTTTCGAACTCCCGGTTGACTTTATAACCCATATATGGGCCAATGTGTGAGTTACCTTAATTAAATTAAGCGAACGTGTTTTTCTAATAACGGTGCATCTGTGCGCCTAAAGTACATAAAATTGGGAGAAGACTTTTCCTAGCCCCATTCAACCAATATCAGGATTTTCAAATACTGACTTTTCTCTTTATACTTGTATATTGTTGATGGTATGTTAGGTACCCTATTGAAACTCAGAGGGTATCTGTTTCGGTTAATAATATGTAGTAATGCCAAAAATAGATAAAATCGAGTTAATACTACACTTATCTTCCAGTATATCTAATAAAAGATTTTCAAACTTCCGGTTGGCCTTATACCGTATGTATCGAACAGTGTATAAGATATCAAAAAAACTTAACTCGAAGTACATTCTATTGGATATATTTTAGTTAATGCCGAAACAATAATTTCCATTATTCTAACAAAGAATATTTTATTAATGGTTTAGCGCTAAACATGAAAAGATTTGGCCCTGAAATCAGTCTTAATTTCATATCCCATTTCATATCATCAATTCCGATCTTTAGAACTTTGAATTTTAAACACATACTTATGAGTTAAAAAATAATATTTTTTATTTATTAATTGTATTGACTTTTAACATGAAGATGTAGATAAAAAGAATCTTATGTCCATCCCCTGGCCCTCAGCTACCTTCCCATCAATTTTCAGCTCAATAGGTTCAACCGTTCTTGAGTTATAAATACACTTCTTTCTTTAATGCATATCAACATATGTATGTTTGCAAATATATTGCAAAATCGACAGTGATTTTACAAAAAAAAAGCCTCCGTTAGGACTTTTTGCAGGAATAAACGAATAACTTTGCAAATTTTCACGTCACATGGTTTGGACGTTCTACGGATACATAACAAAATATCGTTTACTTTTTGTACTCTCGCAACCTGTTGCTACAGAGTATAATAGTTTTGTTCATCTAACGGTTGTTTGTATCACCTAAACCTAATCGAGTTAGATATAGGGTTATATATATATAAATGATCAAGATGAAGAGACGAGTTGAAATCCGGGTGACTGTCTGTCCGTCCGTCCGTCTGTCCGTCCGTGCAAGCTGTAACTTGAGTAAAAATTGAGATATCTTTATGAAACTTGGTAGGCATGTTTCTTGCTACCGTGAGACAGTTGGTATTGCAGATGGGCGTAATTGGACCACTGCCACGCCCACAAATCGCCATTAATCAAAACCAAATAAATTGGTATAACTAAGCTCCCCAATAAGATACAATACTGTTATTTGGTACACAGGATCACATTAGGTGGGGGCATCTGCAGTTAAATTTTTTTTAAAGTGGGCGTGGTCCCGCCCCTAATAGGTTTAATGTGCATATCTCCTAAACCGCTAATGCTATAATAACAAAATTTACTGGGAGCAAACTTTAGCACCTCTATTGACGGTTGAAAATGGGTGAAATCGGGTGACAAGCCCCATATAACGGTACTGTTAAAAAATACTAAAAGCGCTATAAACCAAGCACTAAAGACGGCAGAGACATTAAATTTTATCTCTGGGATGGTATCAGATGACTTTATAGGAACCACGTTCAAAATTAGTCAGTAGGAGTGGCACCGCCGAATTTTAGGTGAAAACCCATATCTTGGGATCTTCTTAACCGATTTCAACCAAATTTGGTGCATAACGTTCTTTTCATATTTCTATGTCATATCGCGAAAATGAAATTCGAAAAGTTCCGAAATCGGACTACAACCACGTCTATTTCCCATATAACACAATTTTCAATTCCATCTGATTCTTTCACTTTCCAATATGCATATCAAGCAACAATGATTATATCGGGGTAAAACTTAGCGTGAATAATATGTTTAAAGTATGCATGCCACCTTGTGACCAAAAATTGTCTAAATCGAACCAAAAATGTTTAAGCCCCTAAGTACTAAATATGAGTAATATATTGTTGGGCTATGACAAATCATTATCGTGGTATTTTTTCTTTAACAATCACTAATTAATAGAGCAAATCGGCATTAAGTTTTACTTTTTGTCTCATGAGTAAAAGTGTAACGTATGTAGTGTACATGCATATAACGGCATCAGAGGCATGCAATAGCATTCATCGAAACGGAAAACGAAATACTCAAGTACCTACTTATCGCCCCTTCTGCTTTTGAATAATTCTATGATTTGTGGGACAGTACCTCATTACTGGACCAGTAACATACTATTGCTATCGTATATCATTAATCAATTTATGTACGGAGTATGATGTAAGTATATAAGGTGCAGTCGTCATTGATATTATGGATGAGAGATAAAAATACTCATACACTTAATTATACAGCTAAACATACATATGATATGTATGTATATACTCCAACTGTAGGTTATCTGCTACTGCTGCTGCGAGGTAACTAAGGAATCATGCCAGTATTATCTCCACGCTCTGATAGGTACTAGGTTTTGATATGAAAGCAGAGAACCGCCGTCCTCTTCTACAACAAATTCAATGACAATAATCGGGTTATTCTTGATTTATTACTGTATATACACTAGGGTGGGTAAAAAATCGAATGTTTGTTCATGTACATATGTAGACATATGTTATATAAAGCAGAAACTTTTGCTTACACAGCCGTAGAGGAAAAACCGCGGCCAAGGAGAACATAGGAGAAAAGAACCCGTAAAAATTGTTGCAGAGCATCAGGACCCCAGATCATATCAGATAGCAATAATTTTAGATATTCTAGTGTAATATTGAATATATCTATCGTTATTATATATATATATATCTTTATGTTCCAGAGATAAGCGAAATCGATTTTTTTCGTTGTATCTAATAGGTTTAATGTATATATCTCCCAAAACTAAATCAACCAAATTTGTTCAGGAGAAATCATTTCGGTAACCCCCCCGATAGTGCGAAAATAGATGCAATGGGATTTGAACTCCAACCACTTCCCATATAACGGTTTTGTTAAAAACTACTAAAAGTGCGATAACTCAATGGATAAATTCGCCACAATTATTAAATTTACAACCAGGTAAGGAAGGGCTTTTCAAGAGTAGGTGCAAAATTGGTCATTTGAACCATTGTACCCAATTTCAATCAAATTCACGAAGTCGGATGACAACCGTAGGCATGGCATTCCCATATAACAAGCTTTTAAATTAATTGCGTAAAAATTCCTTACATAGCGTGCGCTGTGAATACTACTGATTATAGCACGAACTAATGTACTACGATTTTGCAGAGCAGATATTTTATTTAAAAAATAATAATTCAAATGCCGCTTCTGTAAAAGCACTTTATTTGTACTCCAGTATTAATCCTTATCAAATTTAATTATTTCATATTCAAAACGGATTCAATACCTTTATACTACTTTTTGAATTATTCTCTTCGGACATTCCATTTAAAAGATATCACGAATTGAAAAACCTAAGTATTAGAAAAAAATACCGCTCATCTACTTGTAGGTTGCAACATACTCAATATATTCAGTTAACTTTACACTTTAAATACCATATTGGTCAAGAAGTGGAGGTATCTTGATGGAACTCAGCAGGAATTTTTCGCTAGTGTAATATAAAGTTTTGCAACACCTGAAAGTATTTCCAGGCCCTTGACCTTACCAAAATCCGAGAATATAAGATGTTCGGTTACTGAACTTTCCTTACTTGTTAGTTTTTAATAATAATCCGTCATGAAAGTTAGTGAAATTTGAAAAGGTACTTTGTTATCATAAAAACGCCAGGTGTGCCTGTCTGTTAACTGGCTTTAAACATTACTATCAATTGCTTGGATAAATAGAGTTATCTATGTGGCGTGACTTAGAAAGTTCCGACACTAAACTCGTAAATATAATTTGTAATTTTGTTATCCTGTGTTTAAAAAATTTACAATACCTATAAGTTTATAAGATTACCTCAGCTACCGAATTTGCAAATTATGTGCATGGCTAAATGACAAAGTCAAAGTACGCACACACTTTTCTGCCGCGAACTTTATTAACTCTTAGCAATGAATGATTCAACATACGGGTTACTAATCCGTTATAACCCTCAGTTCTACAATTTTTACGAAATTATTAATTCTGCTAAGTCTTGCATCCAACGAAATTGCGTGCCGCCTCAAGGCAACTGACTAGCTTTCCTTGGCTTACAACTTGCTATCACGAACCACCCGCCCTTTAATGACAACCTAGCAGCAATAAAGCTGAACAAAGATGTCATGGTATGTACAAATTAGTATTTCGATAGTATTTATATGGTTTGTATTGAATTTGTTCGGATTTAGAATTCGCAGACTTTGTAGCGCATTACTTAATATTCAAGCTTCTGTATCACGAACCATCAAAGTAATCGAAGACGAAGCAGACCAACCAAACCTATAACTTCCGTTTCAAGCAACCATAAAGGTGGGGTCATAATGCGAGAGTGGATTGTTTGTAACCAGTAAAGTGAAGTAGTGATATGGTGGAACCCTTTACCTACTTTCAAACTTCTTTTCAGATTTAACTATTGTATTAGCTTTTGCCACTCCCGCCCTCTCACTCTCGCTAGTAGCGTAAAAAGTCATTGTAATAAAAGCATTCCAGTGATTTATGACGTTAATTTACAGAATAATGCAAACTAATACGAAACACTGAAAAGATCGCTAACAAACACACCTGAAATATTGGAAGCAGTCGACAACTTCAAGTTTGTCAATAAATCAATATTGATTTTGTTAAGCTAAATGCATATATGTATAAATAAACCGAGACCTGTAAGGCACTTATGTGCGTACTACGTGCTGTTGTATGTGTGTTGTTATACTATTTTTTCTTGACGGCAAATTAATTAAAAGATTTGCGACTTGACGCCCAGCATCGTCAACGTCGCTTTGACCGCCGGCAGCCATTAAAAGCAATTAATGTGTTTCGCTTCGAGCTCACCACTAACTGCATTAGTGTAAATGTGTGTATGGTATATACTGGGAACGGTTGTACTCAACTTGCCGACGGACTAAAAGGGAGCGCCTCAGCGACTTAGGGAAACTCCGAGACTTATTTAAATAATAATTTCGTCTTGCTTGTTTAAAGAAATGGCCAAACACCTACTTCGGTCATTGATTTTTTATAGATGTATGTAATAGCAGTACATATGTATGTAAATATTTAAATAGCTTGAGAGGAATGTATATGCAGCGACTTGCCTCTTCACCCTAGCATATTTACGATGTTAAGGCAAACTTTTTTTCGTACGAAACTACATACATAAATCAAAACTTTAAGTACTTTTGTTAATTGACTTTTTAATTTCACACCTGCTGTGACACCAGTCAGATATGTATGGTAGGTATGAATAAAGTGGCCGACGTAATGTTGTAGTTGGTATTGTAGTCAACTTATATTACAAGTAACAGACAGACCGAAAAATTCGAACTGAAAATCCGTTTCATTGTATAATATAATATATGTAGATGCCAAGGCGTCCGATCCACCAAAAATAGAGATCTTCCAGCTTTTCTATATTCGCTCTATATTCTATAATTTGTGACACACTCATTTGATATTTTCAGTATGTCGGCTATCTCGATGAGGTTCATTGTGTGGAGACTTTTTTTATTGTCGCCTAGTACGGAACCCGGATAATACTCATCAGACCTCGTTTTGTATCAGCAGAATATATTGTCATAGAAACGGGGATATACTATGTCTATGTATATCTATTTCTTCATTCACGTTTTTTAAATACCAAAATGCTACCATATATTCCACGAACCAATTGTACGATGGCTGTGATTTAATAGTAAATGTCAACGAATGACCAGTTTTCCACCCTCTCACGTTGGCGATTCGAATGTTGTTGGTAAGCATAATTATGCTTTAAGCTGGTCTCTGGAAGTTTATTTCACGAAAGTAGGAAATTCGGTGGGAAAGATAATTTGGCTGTTTAAATACACACGTACATATATTTCAAAATATTTGCAAATATTCGTATTGGAAAAAGTCTAAAATTAATTTTGGATGACGGCTTCTTTACAAGCAAATAAAGACGTATTGAATTTATAAGTATAAAAATTATAAATCCGAATGAATTAGTACGTATTCACGTCTACTCAGTGCACACTGAAAATAAGGTTATCCACATAATTTCAAGGCGATTTTCCAATTGAAATCGAAAATTTGCTGCTGAATACATACATATGGTAAACCTTCTTCTACTTGAAACCATTTTAGAGTACTTGTTATTCGAATTCGTATTTATATACGTAGGAACATATACATACTCGCAGATACTTGTATGTACGGATGCTAACCTTAACTTTTTGGCATCTGATTTCAGTTTGATTTCCACATTCTAATATTATTCGCCAATCGTTCCGCAATCACCTATATACTATATGCATACATACATATGTATGTTGACTTTGCGCCACACCAAAGTCGCCTCTTTCTTCACCGTATAAACGCCCTTGATATACCCTTAACAGGGTATATTAAATTTGCCATGAAGTTAGTAAGGCCCAGAAGGAAACGTCGGAGACTTTATAAATATAAACGATCAGTGTGATGCGCTGAGTCGACTTATCCATGACCATCTGTATATACGCGAACGAGTCCTTCAGTTTTTGAGATATCAATCTTTTATTTCGCACACGTTCTTTTCTCTCCACGAAGCTGCGGAATTGTTTATGTCGGAGCACTATAGCATATTGCTGCCATACATGTATGGAAACCTTTTATACACAAGACACTATCTCCACAAAATTTGGCTCAGATTATTGTCAAAAGCAACGCATCAATCTCCAAACACATTGTTCAGATCGGACCACAAAAGCATATACCATAGCTGTCATATAATCTGACCGATTAAAATCAAGATAACAACCTTAATTCGAAGTGAAGGTAGCTTTTATCAAACAACGTGGCTAAAGAGAACAGCAAAAGTTTTCCATTGGATCCGGCTACTTTTTCAGATTTAGTTATGCATACATTAGTTTTAAAAAAAGTACCTGTGAAGGGTATTACTGGTTTGGTGCAGCCTAAGTTGAATTTTTTCTTGTTTTTATTGTTGCTTTGTTAGCTTCGTAGCTTCGTCCTCTGCTCACATTTTGGTGGCCAGTGCCGCGCTTAAGTGACGCTCATTTCTTATATTCGGGAAGAGTGGTTCTTGGGTTTCTTTGCGCTGTTATTCTTTGTTGTAGCTGTAGTTATGCTAATGTAATAAAAAGTAATGATAATGATGCTGTTGATGTGCGGCGTACACTTTGTGAATATTTACTAATTTTCGGCATTTTTCCTTTTTTGTTGTTGCTGTCTTTTTTGGTTTTGTTTCCCTCGTGTTTGGCTTCGCTTCATTCGGTGGTCATATCGAACACGCGGGCACTTCACTTTCTCGCTCACTCAATGCTTATAATTTATTTCGAAGCGGCGGCAATAAAGGAATTCTTAATATTTTCTTTAGAGACACTTCATGAGAGCGAAAAAATTCAGCATGATTGCTAAGTGAGGCTGGGGAAAATTAGCTGGCTGAGTGTGCAAGACAAAAGTGAACGGCAGTGAGGAGGTTAAGAGTGGAGCAATGGAGATGAGTGTAGTTTCCGGAATGGTAATGAGCGGCCACAGGAAATACGCTGATGTAGTGTATGTGTAGGAGTGGTTGTCTTGTTTTGCAAGTGACCGTGAAATAAGATTTGTGATGAATCGCTAACTTGGAAGATGAAAGTTTTTTGTTGACAAAACTCTTAAATATAAGTATTAATTTCGCGAAAATAGCATTACTAAGCCGAATTCCATACTCGTATAATGCGGAATTTCAAAATTTTTTAATAATTTACGATTAGATTAAAATAAAACTCGAAACCTTTTTAGCTAATGTTTCGTTAAATTATATGCATATGTATTGCGCTGTAATAAAGTCAAACCAAATTTATCTTCGGACAAAAGTCCGCTACTTCAACTCAGCCTAAGCTAATGAAAACGAATGCGCCATATTTTAAGCAATACATCACCCACTACTTACTATGTCCGAATTTGGCTTATGCGGTGTCACGCGACAATGTACTATGCACTTGTATGTGCTGCGAGTAATACTAACCACAAAAACAAAGAGCACGGAGATTCTTGTGTTCAAAATACCAAGCTGATGTAATAAAAAATGGTCCATAAATCGACATACTATTCGTTCGTGAATTTTGTTTTGTACAAGACTGACTGTGTACACAGTGCGTTAGCCAGTCCATTCATCAACTCGTTTATTAGCTGTGTCCAAACTGTGGTTGCATGCAACAATTATGCACATTGCAACAGAGTGATTGTGGACATGGCATTACTCCGGCAGTTAATTCATGCGCTTCCATTACCCTTCTTATGTCGAAAAGCAGTGGTAACGCGACATATTTAGGTCTATTACTATAAAAATGTATTAAAAAAATTTTAAAATATTTCAATTCAACTACACAAAATAAAATAATATAGTTTTATATTTCAGAACTCGGCTCTTAGTAGTTGATATATTTGAAGATAATACTATACATCTTAATCCAAATGAAGGGACTAATTTAATATTGGCCTCAGTAGAGTTGATCTGATATTCTACCAAAATTTTGCACATATTTCCAAATATAGATTTACTATCGCTCGAGCAACTAATTATTGTGGTCTACAGTGTGAAATCATTTAGGTAAATTGGTAATTAATTCATTTCACAAAATCTTGACTACCAGTAAAAATGCGTTCTATTGGACTGTTACACTTAATTGTTGTATTGTTGTTGTTATTGTAGCAAAAATTGTATTCAGTTCTTGTTGAAATCTTGTATCTCTGGAACGAATTAAACAATTTCAATTTTGCGCTTAACATTATTTTGGCTTTATTAAAGATTCAATTTCATTCAAAGAGTTAACGAAATAAAACCTTTCACACAAAATGCTTTTAAGGTACACCATCTTATGTTCCAAAATAGTCAAAATGTGGCCAAGATTTTTCAAGTCAGGGGGAACCTCAGCGTCTCTAGCTGACTTTAAATAAAAAAAATTATGTAAAATATTGGTCCATCTGTGAGGTAACTTAATGAAAGTTAGCATCTTTTTCTGGAAACAATTTGTTGTACCTCTCCTCCTATTGACTTCATACCACTTATACCGATCAATATATGAAATATCTTAATAAATCTGATGACAGTGAGCCAATAATTACCCAAGCTTCATAAACCTAATGTACGAATTTAAACCTTCCGATATATTATATATATATTTGATATATTACATCTGGTTGACTTTTTGCACATATATATATATATGTAAGCCCAATATATTGAGTTTAGCTCCTTTGGTTGAGTTTATATAACATATATCTCATATAAGTGTTTTAGGTTCATTTAAAAATAATAATTTTGGTCACGAAGCAAAAGTAGTAATGAAACTTCGTGAATATATGACTGATAATATACATATGTAAATACATACAATACATAAGTTGATTAGATTGCTAATATTTAATTCATTCGGTTTTGTCGAATAATAAATGTCAAATTCTTATCCCGGGTGAGGAGAGTTCGGTTACCGCCGAACTTTGCTCTTTCTTAATTGTTTTAGTGTGCATTTATGGAGTCTGTTGACATAACGTTCATTGCTAGTGATAAGTGGCTAAGTCAGTCTCGAGCCCTCGAAAATGCCCAAACTTTGAGAATTCATTCCGGGAGTGAGGAAATAATAATAAATTTTAAGTTAAGTGTATAAAAAAATTGTATTTTAAGGTTTTCATACAAAATGGTGGCTCAAAATGGTGAATCTGAGATCTCTTAGTATCTGAAACAAAATAATATACGGGATTTTAATCTACAATAGAGCTGCTTGCTAGGAAAGTGCGTGTGGCTACTAGCTTTATAAAAATTTATTCCATTTTGTTTGGAGTATTGGTTTCACTGTGCGCAATTTGATCTCGCTGTTTGTGTTAAAGCTTCGGACACCCAGCTTTTGTGGTTGGATACATTCAACTAGCGGCGCCATATTGTTTGTATCCCATCATGCATATATCCGCAGTTTCTGATATATTTGCTGTCAGATGGAAATTCGCTTTTTCATGGTCGCCTTTCTTACAGTTAAAAACAAAAAAACAAACTAAAGGGTTTCTGTGCTGGTGTAATGGTGACACCTTTTCTTTTTTGCAACATAATGATGGATAGGTTTAAAAGCGTGCTGGGTATTTTGATACAAAGAAACTCAAAAGTAATTTCTTGTTCATAAATTCCCCTTAAGATAATGGAGTTTTGTCTTAGTAACCTTGGATTCTGATTGCTCAACATTTCGGATATGATATGAGAGTAATCTCCTTTTAATAAAGTAAATAACTTTAAATCAAAAGTGAATTGGAAAATCTTAGCAAACTTAACATCCGAAATGTGTATATAAAATCAGGGATAAAAATGTATTTACTTGCATATGATATTTAATATAGGGAGAGAATATAAAATATAAAATTGGTATGTATTTTATTTGCTATTTATAATTGAGGAAAAAAATAATGATATTCGAACATTCATACCCATACATACATGTGTATATGTATATGTATATGAGAATGTGATAAAGCACAATCTGACCCGGTCGACGTAGATTGGCTTGATTAATTAAATATGTATTTATAGACATACACATATATTTATGAACATGCATATATATATAATATAAGACCATTTGACCTTTTTGGGCTACCAACTGGCTGAGTGTTCTATCAGTGGAGCACATGTAACAGATAGCTTCCAGCTCATTGGGTGCGCAGAGTCAACAAGCTTGTCAGTTGATGCGACACAAAGTTACCACAGAACCATTAATGCACACCTGCAATGAAGCGGTCGTGTTCATACCACAGCTCCACAAATAATCACACTATACTAGAATACTCGTATATGTACTTATGTATCTATGGTATACGCACACAAACACATCGTCAAACACATACAACTCTTCGCCAACATTTTCAAAGGTAAACGCACAGTTTATTAGCTTTTGCGATTTTCACTCGATTTCGCACCTCAAAGTTCAAGCACCGTTATGAACCGCCACAAACGGTCATATACACGTGTAGGTGTGCAGAAATGTACTATACCAATCGATTCGATAACGGTTTCACATTGCCATTGCTAACGCTTATGTGGGCGCACTTGTGTTTTTGAACATATACTCCCACACACACATATACCAATTGCTTGATTTCGAGCATATGTGAACTGAGCTTTTTGGCTTTTTGGCAACCCTTTGAGGTGGCACTTGTGCGGTCGTGTCCCTATCGCAGATTGTACCGTTATACCTGAATTTTCCACAGCGTCGTGACAAAATCTTGGGGGAAGCCTGAACACACATATGTGGAAACATATTTGTATGTAAAAGCATATAACTTTTACTATGTATGCATATCACAGATATATTTATATCTCGTGTAAATAAGTTTTGGTTTCAAAAATTTCAAAGCAATTTTTAGTAGTAATTTTGTTGAAGAGGTATGGGCTCAGCAGTTTATGCGGTCGAATATAGGTCCATAAAAACACCAAAATAGAGAACGTTATTTCTAACGGCGGTTACAACACTGAACGATTAATGATTTCGGTTAAGACATAAGATTTATGTCGCTTTTTTGGTACAACATACATATCTATAAGAGCCATCTTTAATCAATCAGCATTCGTTTAGAATTTAATGTATACATAATTTATGTAAAACTATGGTGATCATTACAAAATTTTAAGATTATTGTGGGTTTTGTCGAAGCAACACTTTACCACTAATAACAAGATCCAAAATATAGGAAGTTTTTTTTCTAGTCAGTGGAAATATCAAAAGACCGTTCTCAATGGCTCTACCTAGTACATTCTACAAACAATTTCGAGTTTCTGAAAATTGTATTGCTAAACTGCCATAAATTAAAATTTGAGATATTATTGGTTTTTTAACGCAATCCCTATTAGAAAAATTATTCGTTCTGTTCATTTCAACCAGGCAGGGAGCCAAACTATATTTAAGTAGTAGTAAAAGTACTGTATCTAAAATAAATGTCTTACTTCCTACCAAACCTAAACACTTAGCATTTGCAATTTTACTTTAAAAAGCCACCAACGTAAGTGCATAAATTGCATCTAGAGTGGCTCATACACTTTCTGTTTTCCTATGGACTATATGGCATTGAGCCAATAAATATCATAAATGAATTAGGTCGTTGATTTGACTGTGGTTTGCAAAGAGTGGTGGAAGCAACCACAGGGAAAAACTTCAACTCGAATTTTGACGGTCACCGTTAGTACTTAGGCAGTTCGTATGAATATTTAGGTGTGTATAGTTATACTCTACAGTGAATTATTATAATAATATGAACACCGAAATAATTACAAAGTTTGAAATTCAGAACTGAGAACAAAGCAGTCGGAAAGAGAACAGAATTGTACTAATCATTATACGATTGATTACTGATTAATTTTTCTTGAGCACTCTGACTAATTCTGTCAGAAAAAATACTAGATTGTAACAGCAAAATTTTGACGAGAATTAGTCAGAACATACTGATTTAAAATCTAATAGTAACCGAAATAAACTAGGTCGAAAAATACCTAAATTGTATCTATATAAAACTACTTAACAGCTAAAACTTCAATGATTTCAAATCCTAAATATATTTTCTATATGAATATTTTGTTAATGTTGATATCATTGCTGGGAATATATAAATACTGATGAAACTGAAAACTTTAGATTTATACCCAATTTAATCTTCATAAACACTCATGAAAAAACTCAATTGGCTGACTAGTTGCAAAGTAGTTTATAACCATTTGGATCGAGTACACCCACCAGTGTATAAGATGCACCTTTCAGCTTCTCGCTGTGGTAAAGTGTTTCATTTGTTGGCAATGAAGCAGTGATGGATAGCGACGAAATTGAAGATAAAATGCAGACCACAAGAAAAAGTTAGTTAATTGAAAATAAATTAAAAATATTGAATATGTTTTCAATGAAATTGCGATCCGCTGTGATTCAGTCTTTCATACCAACAATATTATATTCTTGTTGCTGTAGCCAAATATTCATTTTTGCTTATTACACAATGATATTAAATTACAACTTTTCGTTTCATTTCAAATTTCATTGCACGCTGCCCGCCCGTTTACCCGAACCCCCAACCGCGTTGTAATCACTTGTAAAATTAAAATCGTAAAACTCATACTTACAGCATATGAAATTAATTACCAGCAATTCAGCACGAAAAGTTCGCTACAGTTGTTTGTTGGTAGCCCAAGCTTGCCTTATATTATATATTCACATTTTCAACGCAGACTTTGCGGTCACAGTGGTTTTTGCCTTGTGCTTTATTAATCCTACAATTAATTTCACTTTCAATTTACACATTGTCTTTAAGCCGAAAAAGAGCGTTTGTGCATATGTAAATTTAAGTGGAAGTGTGAACATAACTTCAATGGCCCTTTCTGTCATGAATACATGTACGTCGTTTATATGATATCTCTGTAACATGGTAATTCGACTCACTCCTGTTCAGATTGGTCGTGATATCACTAGGACCATTCTCTGCCTGTTGCTAATACTCTAACTGTTAGAAACGTATGCCTCAAAACAACTAATTGAGGATTGCTTATGTTTGGTACATCAGTTTTACATATTGATTAGTATATTCGGCATAACGTCAGCTGAAATAAGTAATGTGAAATATCTTTATATAATGATTATATCAGGTACATGAAGACCAACGGAAGACCTTAACCGATTTTAATCACATTTAGTACCAGATCATACTGTCAGAAAAATGCTAACTCAAAATCTTTAAGAAGTTTCGTAAATGAATGATGTTTTCAGTATCTGGGCTGGGGCACGTACGTGCATGAGTATATGATTCATTTATCTGGTTGTATTTCAATGTACCCCATTATCAAAACTTAATGGGAGGATGTCAAGAGAATGTTATGCTACAAAGTTTGATTACTTCGGTCAAACGGTAGCAGAAGTGGTATACAGGTTGGTTGAAAAGTGACTAGTGCTCACCAAGAAATAGCACTACTAGCTCCAAATTTTTTTTTCTCAACATGCTAAGTTACAAGTCATTCTGTCAATTAACTCTTGTAAACAAGCCATTTGAAGTTGAGGTTTTTTTTTTTTTTTAATATGGAAAAAATTGAATATCGCGCAGTGATTAGATTCTTTGGTTTGAAAGGTTCAAAAGCAAAGGAAATTTATGAACAATTGTTAGAAGTGTATAAGGAGTCCTCGTCCTCAAAACGAACCGCTGTATTACGGGCTGGTGAATTACAATGTGGTCGTACTAGGCTTGAAGACGATCCACGCAAAGGACGACCAAAAACTCCAACTACACCAGAAATCATTGAGCAATTTCATAATATTGATAGTGAAGATCCAAGTTTGACTAAGCGTGAAATTGCTTATGCTATAAGCATTACATATGAAAAAGCTGTTTAGAAAGTTAGTGCCACAAATGTTTAACACAAAACTGGATCGAAAAATAATTTCTCAGTATAATTTGGAGCGTTTTAAGCAGAATAAAACCGACTTCCGAATTGAAATAAGACCGTCTACAGTGGGCTGAAGCTGGTTGTTCAGCTCCAAAGCAGGTGAAGTCACAACGATCAGCAAAGAAGTTTGTGGCATCAGTTTTTTGCAACCAATCTGTATATAGTAGTCATCATTCATCTAAAAGAAAACGGTGTCAAGTTCACTATCAATTTTGATTCGTTTGTAAGACTGCTGTGTTAATATAATCGTTAAATTTAATGTTCTGGAAGTTATGAGTTACTGAATTTAGCACTTGTAAGCACAATTGTAATAAATAGGTAAGCGGGTAAGTGGGTAATGCTAAATGACAATCTTCTAACTAGGTTTGGTTAACATATTCTTAGTGGCTTGTGAGGTATTTACCTTCAGCATATTAAGTGATAGGATAAGAATATCCGACATTTAAGCCAGTGACAGTATTTTCTTCGACACACAACATAATTCTACTTGTTCGTCTTTGGCACTACAACCATGGGTCGATCTGTACCGAGGACAAAAACTTCGATAGTTGCCTCCATCCTTTGCGAGGTCATGCTTCAAGTGCAGATAGGGCCCTATGTACTAGGTCCTTCCATTAGATGCGTGAGCTGCTTTCTTCCATTGTCCACCTATGGGTCCTTAATCGCTAGAGCTTTTCGCTGGAGCATCGGCTTCCATGCGTATGATTTCGCCTACCCTGCACATTTGTTGGATTTTAAGCTATATCCATGTCGGCGTGGAACTCATACTGTTCATAGTTCCTTTGTGTAAGATACTCATGGCTTCGCGGACGGCTCCAATGACTTTGCGAAGAACAATTCCTTCGAATGCTTAAAGTGCTTTGTCATCTCGGTTCATCATCATCCATGTTGCTGTGCCATATAATTGGACGGGAATGATAAGAGACCTATTGAGCGTATTTTTTATCATCGAGAGAGGGATCTGCTTCTTATTTGCCTACCGATCCCTAAGTAGAACCTGTCAGCAAGAGCTATTTCGTGCTTGATCTCCAAGTCAGATTGTTGGTGGTATTTACGCTGGTTTTGAGATACGCATGTTGTCTTGCCCTTGGTCACCACAAGATCAACATTATTATTCCTTATCAACAACAAGATGTGCCCACATAAAAAAATATATATATTCTCTTTTAACTAACTTTATCAAAATACCACAAATTCATTTTATTATATTAATGGAAAAATAATTTAGAAACCAGTGATAGATATTGGAAAACCTCTATGTTTTAATAACCTGATATTGAAACAAATAGAGAAACTGAAATATATTCATACAACTAGTGGGTTCCGAATCTCCGGCACTGAGTTTTGTAGCTCACGGTAATTTAAAAAAAGTTTTTTTCATTTTCTTATTATTTATTTTTATGTCCTTAATAATGATTCATTTACTGATTTTAATTTAATTTAAATATGCAACCTTTCTCAGAATAATTGAAATATGACCCTCCGAGTATGAACTCCAATCCCTTTTCGACTACATTTTCACATATACTTCGTCTACCTATTCTAGCCCTAGATTCATATGCACATGGATTGCATCGATAGCATCCTTGCATATATTTATCAACATGAGCATTTTTTTGTTGTTCCGCCATTGCCGTTGTTGTGGCTGCTCTTAATAACTTAATGACATTTGTCGCATGAAAAACGCGGCATTTTGCATATTCCCTGTTCTATAGCTACGCAGCCTCTGTGTAAAATGCTCCTTTGCTAGCAAATGTTGTCTTCGCCTATTAAGAGTACACAATATATATATATACAATATTTATATTTTTATATACTTGTTTGCATCAGGCGATGTGCGGCTGTATCTCGCTACGGAGCCCCTCAAACAGGAAATGAGTTCTTGATTGCTTTTGAGTTTGTGTTGTGTGCTATTAGGCAGTTTGGTTGCCACATGGGGACATATTTATGCAGCTTACTGTCTTCACGCCGATTAGCCACTCAAAAACTACACAAAGCATTATTTATTTAAATTCTTCTTTTTCTGCCTTATTTGTTGTTGCTGATTTAGGTACTTCTGCTTCTCAAATGACTTTCGGTTTAATTATGGAACACTATTCCCGCCAAACAGTAAAGATACTAATGGCATAAATATTCGCATTTTAGATGTACTAAAATAATATTTGCGAGAATATATAGATATATATAGATAGTAGAAGAAAACGCTCACATCACTATTCATATTAAACTTTTCAATCTGCCTACCACAAGCATCCGTCACGAAAGTTTCCTTGAAATTTGGTGCCGCTGAAAAATATTGCCGTTTAATGGAATTAAAATTTTTAACCTTGATAATAAAATTTTTTTTAGTAGTTGAAGCGTAAGTAATAAGCCCACATTATTATTTTAGAAAAAAGTACATAGGAAAACGGTTTTATTTAAAGATCTTCATTTGTTGAAAAAATCTTTTATTTATTTTATCATAACTCAAAAAGTTCATATAAAAGCAATATACTCTCAAAATCTGGATTATTAGTAAATAAAAAGGACAATTTAGTATATTGGTTATATGAAGAGAAAGTAAACCAAATAATTGGAAGTCACTCTATTAGGGATATGAGGTTTAGGCCTAGGTCTAGACTTAGCTTACCATTCGTCTCGGTTTGGCCGGACAGTCAGTCTGGATTCCCAGTTAAGCGTCCCGGCCGTCCCGGGCTTAGAAATTAAAAAAATAATGCATTGAATAAATTTGTGTTGCTCTCTCACTTATTATATGTCGCAATTTTCAGTGAATTATAAAATCGATGACTAAAAAATCCGGGACGGATCCCGGAAAAATATGGCCACCTCAGTCTAGACCAAATTGGTTGATAATCCACACTAAGCCACATTATTCTTAAGAATTATACTTATTGTCATTAAAATATTTGACACTTATTATCGGAATTACATTATAGTATATCCAAAATAATACGTTCACTTAATTTTGCTAAGAAATCTTACCTATTGGCCGATACATATCGGGTATAAAGTGAAATGAAAGCTCGAAAATCTTTATATTAAGTATATGCGAGCTAAAGGACGTATTGACCCCATTTTATTTATTTTGATACAAGGGTACATTATTATCAGAAAAACATTCTGTCTGAGTTTCAATAATATACAACTATGTTAGAAATTGACCGATATATTCGGTAGAAAGTCAGCCATTAGCACAGGGGTCCACATATTCGGTATCTGCGGTACTGTTCAAGCATGGGTACTGTTCAAATTTTTTTTTTATAATTTTCCGATATACATATTCATGGGTGTTTTTTGTGAGTGCTGTATAATGAAAGAACCATCTCAGGTCTCTAAAAATATATACATCACCCAATCAACGCTGTTTTTAGTGCAATTGTAAATTAAAGTAGCAGAGGTTGATCAAGGGCATTTCAATATGTCCGAGCTTGTGTTGAATTTAAAATTATTCAAAGATGCATCATAACTTTGGCATTTACTTAGTTTAGAGCTTGTAAAGTATTGTATTGTCTGAAAACAACAACAATTTGTTGATTGTATTTATCAAGCCACAGAAAATATTTATATGCCGCCTTATTATTATTTAGTGGCATGTGTATTATTTAATTTCCTATTGATTTGCGGATGTGGTAAAGACAGCCATCAAATGCTTTCGTGAAATTTTTCATTTAGCTTAATTAACAATATAATTATAAGGGGTTATTATAATAACCCCGTTATTATTATAATTTATAATTTATTATAATTGAATTCTGAAGATGTCTGAAATTTAAGTGAGAGCATGCTGTACAGTTGACAAGTCTTCAGACATAACAGCGAAGACTAAAATGAACTCACATAGTATATCAGTGATATATAATGCGGTTTATATATAGGTATACGTAGACATTTTTGATTGATTGATTTGTTTGAATTCAATGTGCATGTGCTTGTGTGTATGTAAATATATTAGTTTCGTGTCAACCGAAAAACGATTATGGAAACCATTTGTTGTCATATTAAACCAATGCAAACATTTGTATATATGTAAGCAAATTTGCCTTTTGCTCATTTCATAGTTATGTGAGGTATCCACTAAGACACAATCTTGGCCCATTAATTAAATTATGATATGCAAATATAATTCATACCTGAAGGTCACAGCGATCTAATCTTCTGATTAACTCGTCTGAGCGGGTGTTATTAGCTTTTTGTATGCCTTTAACAGCGTATATTAAGTTTGCCACGAATATGCGCTATAAAATACAAGTATATAGGTATATAATCAGCATGACGATCTGAGTCGATTTAGCCATGTCCGCCTGTCTGTATATACTGCTCATTTATCGGATCACTATTGCATATAGCTGTCATACAAATTGAGGGATCAAAAAACCGTTTTTATTTGACGAGATATCTTCACGAAATTTTCGAATTATTGCTTAGGGCAAAGGTAAAATCTCTGAAGAAATTGTTCAGATCGGGCCACTGTTAGTTTGTATTATAGTTTCTGAGCAGCCAAAGTTAATGTTTTTTCTTGTTTTATTTAATATAAACTTATATACACAGAAGTTAAATATTAGTCTTAACAACATTTTTCCATATTTTGATTGCTGTAATTTTGGAGAGAACAATCATACATGCTTTAGTTAGCTCCGTCAGAACTGACATTTATTGGGACAGTAAAGTAAAATTTGAATGAGATAAATATTTAATTGATCCTACAAAAAATCGTTTCGTCGAATGGTTTTCCGAATATTTTAATTCTCTAAAAAGTTTCCGACCAGCAGATCGACTCTGCTTGAAAAAAGTAGTAGTGGTCTGGAAGCCGGAAGCATAGTTGCCCACAATAGACTCCTCCATCAACTTTCTACGCAAGCTTTGCTGCATTTGATAAAAAGCTTACTATTTCCCTTCACTTGAAAGCTAGATAAAATCGTTCTTTTGTTTGCCACAGCTGTCGGTTCTAAAAAGGCTACACTTCGTAAGGCTGCACAAAATAATGAATTTATGTAGTTTCAATACAAGCATCTACATTTTATCTATGGAATACTATAAAATGATACATATGCAACTGAAATTTTGCATTAAATAAGTCATGGCGCTTAGAAAAATATTATACCCCCAACGATGCTGCCATATCCAAACATACATATACATATGTGTATGTATTACCACAATAACTTGACTTGAGTGTCCATGCAAGTGTCGTTTGAGTGTGTTCGCAGACGTGCGTGAAATGTTGATTCGACAATAATAATAATAATAAGTAATAACAGAAAAAAGAAATATTCATAAATGCGCATAATCTTTGTCGAGAGCACATGCTTATAAGGACATTTATTTGTGATTTTCACTCACATTCACTGAGCAGCGCTCTGAATTGGTTGCTCAGATTACAATATGTCATTGCGTAATGTTATGTAAGAAGGTGTGTATGTGGGGGCACATCGTCTGCAGATGACTGTTTTTGGAAAAGATGTGTGTGGCATATAGTATGGACGAATACTAGATATTATCAAACTGAATAAACATATTTGGGCGAGTAGAGGATTTCTGTCGCTCACAAAGCACATAGAATATTATCCATTTCGTTAAATGAGGAACAAAATTTGTTTAGAGAAAGTAGTGTGATTAACTTTCACCAATAAATGTAGGAATTTCTTTAAATTAATTAACTTTCCCTGCCCTTATGGTATACGCATAATTATTTAAATTTATCTTTTGTTTCAGAGGCTGAAAATAATGAATACTATGCGTCCACTCACTAAACTTACAGTAGGACAATTACAAAATTGCTTGGAAAAAAGGTAAGCCAATATTTATATTCGATTACAATATTTAGCATAGGCCATTGAAGGCGATATATTGATTATATTGATAGTTGTAAAACTTTACATCGCGAGCTTTTAGGTGAAAGAGGAGCAGGAATTTCGTGCTTGTTTCGTCATTCAACACATTTTTCAATGTAACAGTACAACTTGAGTCCAATAAGTTTCCATGTTTCACATCGAAATCCTCGAAAAATTCCCAGGCGTTGCTTGCTTTTCCTGACATTTTAATTTTTTCTTACTTTCGGTATGTTACCATCAGGTAAAAAAAATTTCATGTTATATCGTCGAAAATTTATTGTCACCGTCTACTTCTTGTATTTGCTTCAAACAATGTTCCCACAGCACGGATTTGCTTTTTTTCGAAACAAAATCAGATTTATTTTCATGTTGTATTATTATCAATAATTTTCAGTCCAGAGTCCACCACTACCCTGAATAGGGTATATTAAGTTTCCACGAAGTTTGTAACACCCATAAGCAAACGCCGGAGACTCCACAATATATATATATATATATAAATCATCAGCTGAGTCCATGTCCGTCTGTCAAATAGCCCCCCAGTTTTTGAGATATCGATTTGAAATTTTGCACACGTTCTGTTTTCCCCAAGAAGCTGCTTATTTGTCGGAACCGATGATATCAGGTACAAACTGAACGGTCGGAATCAAGTTTTTGTATGGAACACTTTTTTATTTGACGAGATATCTTCATGATAGTTGGCATTATTATCCAAAGCAACAGTATAATCTCCGAAGAAATTGTTCAAATCGGATCACTACCATATAGCTGCAATACAAATTGATCGATCCAAATTAAGACTTTATGTGGAAACCCCTTTTATTTGTGAAGGGTATTATTGCCTCGATGCAGCTGAAGTTATCGTTTTTCCTTCTTTTTGCTATTGATAATTTAAACTTTAGTCACTTTTGAAATGACGTTTAAGAAGAAATCTAGCTTATCTTGAATATGCATTGTGTTCATGAAGCTCGGTGCTTATTTTGCTTCTACAGTGTTCAGCAAACCACTTACAGTGAATTGCGTTTGTCACCAAAAAATGGTATTTTATTAAAACAAACAATTTCATTTATCCTCTCTTTTCAATACACAAAAAGCTACGTAGGTCTAATTTCAATGTCTTTCGAATCAATATCCTGATTAACATTAACGTAAGTTTCCTGAAGATTAGATCTAGAACACTTGAACTCAAGTGGCGAACCTATAGGCAAAGCATTCAAATTTTTACTTTAAGTTTTTATTTATTAACTGTATATTTAAAATTATTATGATGAATTTTATTTATTGTTTCGAAATTTACATAAAAGTTTTTCCTGCAGGTATGTATATTCATAATCACTTAAGAGTAATGTTTGACAATTGATGGGCCTATTTTCCACAAACATATCCTTTCAAACAATCTGTAACATGCTCTGTTTAATATCCAAAATATAAAAGTATATCTGTTTTTCTTACAGTAAGAAATGTTTTTTTTCACAAATCAAACTCTTAAAACTCTAAAATTCATTATTGACCTAAAAAGCACTTGAGGCGATGTTTGTTAAACTTTCGAAACTGTTGCTAATCTTCTTTATTTTAATCCAAGAAACTACATAATAGACTTGAGAGCTTAATCCCACTGGTGTTGATTGTTTTAAACTTTGACTACCGGCAAACGCTGCACCATAGACCAACTGTTCGAGGGGAAACAAAGCCCTGCCACAGCTGACACTACTCATTGTCTGTACACAATGAAGGCATATTTCGTGTTTGTGTAAGCAATTTGCCAAACAAGTGAAACTGTAGAAATGTTTGCACTTACAAAATTGCAAAGTTTATTTAGTATAAAGTATACATACATATATATATTTTGTACAAGTATGCGAGAGCGTCCAACGGAAGCAAGAAGACTTGAAAACTTGCATAAAGCAATTTCCGCTTTCACTTTAATACTTAATGCAATAAGTTGCATATAAGTGATATATGAATATATAGATATACAATACATACAAAAGTACGCACGTTCATATATCACATGCGTTATAAGATAAGTTAAAATTCAAAATTCCACCAAAAGTGTCAGCCGAAATGGCAAAATCCAATATAAGCAGTTTGTTTACCTCAGCCCTAAGCCTTGAAACTTATTCAGCAGACAAATAGCAAGGAAAGCTTTATTGCTACTCTAGAAAATTACATACACATACACCTATTTATCTGCCCTGCCTGCTACAATGTGAAAGCAATAGCACTATCCAAAAGTGAAGTGCAAACTGTTGGCGGCAAGATACTATTAAAAGTTTCAGTGCTTGTGGTGCGTGTTTATTGTACGCATTGGTCACAATGTGAACACACTAAGTTTCTCTCCAGTTCTCGCCCACCAATACTTGCTCTGCTGTTATCTCTCTTTCATCGTAGCAGGTGCTACGCTTCGGCTACTTTCAAAGTTCGATTTCTTCAACTTTGTTAACTGGCAGTTGCTTTGCTGGTTGTTATTGTTATTAATGTTCCTAACTCCTGTTGAAGTGTTTTTGTGTTTTTATACCTTCAACAGGGTATATTAAGTTTGCCACGAAGTTTGTAACATCCAGAAGGAACAGTTGAGGACCTTATAAAAAATATATTCATAGAAATGATCAGCATGAGGAGCTGAGTCAATTCCGTCTATCCGTCTGTCTGTATATGTACGAACCAGTCCCTCAGTTTCATGCTCATTTGCTGGAACTGCGGATATCGGATCACTTTAACATAGCATAGAGCTGCCATACAAACTGAACGATCCCATCTAAAACAACTGCTTCACGAAATTTCGCATGTGTTATTATCTAAAGCAATGGTGCAATCTTCGAAGAAAGTTTAGAGCGGATCGTCATAGCATATAGTTACCATACAAGCTGACTGATCAAAATCAAGGCATAGAAAGGAATTTTTTGATTTGTAAAAGGTATTATAGGTAGTTTCGGTGCAACCTAGATAATGTTTGTTCTGGTTTTTTTAGTTGTTATTTTTTTTTTGTTGGCAGGTGCGTTCGAGAAGGATGTGCCTCAAACGTGTACCCGTCTACTTTTATAAAGGATGGGGGTTCCATGTGAATATATTGCTTTATGCAACAGTGAATATATTAAAATAGAAGTTACCACAAATAATTCTTCTAAAATGTGGGAACGCTCTAATGAAAATCGGGAATCTGACTATGTTTATTCTAGCCTTCGGTACAGACTAATCTCCCTGGCTGTGACTTGATTTATACTGTTTATTTATTGATTGCTAGAATCGGTGGGTACTTTCCAAGGCCACATTATACAAGTATGTACTTAATATTACAACTTTCGCAATTCTGGTTGAATTTATACCATATACATACATATGTATGTATATACAAGTAAGTCAGTATGAAAGATTTTATTGCAAGGTTAAGTGACCAAATTATCAGAAAGTACAATGCTTCATTCGATTAGCTGAGTAAAAATTTCTTTAAGCCCTTGAAGTACGCAATGCACCGTTATTTGCTTTTCAATTTGAACATTAGCAAGGGAAGAAAATACTACAGACAATCAGTATCGGAATCAGTAAGCACCAGTTTCGAAATTTCCAACTTTTAGTTTGATTTTAACAGCATAAAGTTGACTGTAAATACGACGCTAAACGAAAAGTAGCGCTGCTGCTATAAGCCAGAAATGGAGAAACAATGAATTATATTCACATCAAAATTCATACATATACAAAAATACACATCACACATATGTGTGTATTTATATGCAAGTACATTGATAATACAAATACGCGGCTTAAGTTTTGAGAAGCAAGTGCATTGAGCGCCTCTTCTCATTGTCTCATTTGCTATTTCGGGAAATCAGCTTTGGTAATGTTAAAATAGCAACAGTTTTATCGCTACATGAAAATCTTCAATTAAACTGAATTAATTACAAATTTGCTTATCATTGTTGGAGCTCGCGAATTTCCAAAACTCAAACAAGCAACGAGGTACTACGTTCGGGTGGCAACGAGCAAAAGATACTGCCGCATTTTGTATGAATTATGAATATTTTAAATATGTCGAAGAGCGTGCAAAACTGTATTATTAAAATTGTGGCATGTTTATTAACCGAGTAAATTGTCAAATTAATAAATTCATTTTAGCGTCAGGAAAGTTTTCGTAAAATAAAGATAGATATATTTGGGTACCCAGTGACAGCATGCACGCTAAGCAAAACAGTGATACTGAATCTACAGGATTTAGTAACATTTCGCCATACAAAAATTACACTTGCTAATCTCGTTACCGAGGTGATTTGCATCTAATCTAAACGAAATTTCCTTTTATATGGACTAGTCTCATTGCTAGACGCTCAAAATCAAAAAATGCGTCCATTATTTTCAATAAATTGGTAATTTTAAAAAAAGACCACTGTTATAATAAAGTACGACATTACAACGTTTTCTTTTAATAAACAAAAACAATACTGTAACGATGCTCCAGCCAATATTCGCCAGAAATGGCACCATGTGACTTAGTCCTATTTCCTGTTTTATAGATCAAAATTAAGAGAACATTAAAGGATCGTCGTTTTGCAAGATAGACGGAAATCGCTTAAAAGGCTATACCAAAAATAGAGTCTGAGAAGTGTCTTGGAAGAAGCGCTGCCATAAGTGAAAAATAATTAAAAAAAGAACGAAAAATGTAATTAAATTACTTCACCCATTTATATTTTTATATTCTCTTTCGGTGTGTGTGGAACTAAGTGCTGTTGTGATCCAATAACTCCCATTTTAAAACTTTTGAATTTGTCAAATTTGGTGTTAGTTTGAGAGATATGTTCAGATTTCATCTTAAACAATTAGCTCTATAAAGTCAAACTGCTATCTCAGATGGGTATCCATACATATTTAATTGGACATGCATCCTACAATGAAAATATTTCCACTTAAGACTCGATATATTCATTTCAGACGTAATTTATTACTAATATATTTCAAGAAATATGTATATATGTAAGACCTTATTTCATGTATGGAACCGATTAATAACAATTACCATTATAATCTACGTTTTGGAAAATAAGATTAAGTCAAAACCAGCTGGTATGCTCCGTATATTACTGTCGTATAAGAAATCCCTTAGAGCGGATTCGATTGAAACATGTTTTAATAAAAGTCATGAAATCTTATTGCTATTTTTGGTTTAGATATATTGTTTTGTTGAACGTAAGAAATAATAAACCACGATATTCAATTTTAACACGACGAACTTTATATTATTAACTATTGCAACGCATGCTGAGTGCGCATTCTCACGAATAACCGACACTTATGTGTTGTCAAAATTATACATAATTATGTACAATCAAGTAAATAAATACATATGTACATATATATATATCCTTCACATCCATATACAATAATGTGTATATTCAATAGTTGGCAAGATCGCATAGTTGCTAAAGATAAATATCTATAAAATGATGATCATTAAATTAATGTGCTCATGAAGTATAATTACACACCACCAGCGTGCATATTGCCTCGTATGTGGCATATAAAATATGTAGGTATATATGGTTGTGTGCAAGTGACTTTCATGCGGGCGTTTGGTCAGCTTGTTGATATGACCGTGGTTTCGATGTTATGTGGCACATCGTAAACAAAAGGTCAATATTCTGCTGAAAATCGAATTGAACTGCTGTGGCCTATGGAGGATTGTAGCAACATCTCGTCGTATACATATAGTACATATGTATGTGTGTGCTATAGAGCATGTGAATTGAAATTACTTTGGGAGATATGTATAAATGTCAATTCAGTGATAGTTGTATAGTAGTAAATAGGTACTTTACATTAAAGAGAATATGTGTATTAATCAGCGACGGTTCATTACAGTTCGAGGACTTAACCGTATGAAATCTATAGGTCTGTTTGACGTTTCGAACTTATGTCCATATACAAAAACACAACACAGTAAATTTCAAACTTCATCAAATAAATTTATAGTTGTAGTTGTTTCGCTTAGTGAGATATTTTCACCTTCCATTCTACATTAAAATTTTCGCTTGATCTATATTCGTAAATAAAATTAAAAATAATATTATTTTAACCACATACCCTCTTCTTGGGAAAACTCTATCAGAAAAATTCACGCAGAATTCTTCAAATTTTCAATCCACATTGGAAAGGTCTTATTTGTAGATCTTTATTAATACGTACGTTGACAGCCTGAAAGAAAAATACTTCTCTAGTACAAAATTGCTGTGACAAATGCGATTACATCACTTCAACAACATCAAAGAAAAAACTTTATTAAGTGCGATACTTAAGCAAAAACAAAAAGTCCCAATATGTGACCACTGTCAATTATTAACAAAATTGAAATTGTTTGCTCTATAGAGGAAAGTTAATATATTTATTAGCTTAGGAAGACCTTTTACCCCTTTGTCGTAAGTGTGAAACAATGCGTTCATTAATGTATAACACTTTCGATAATACTTCAACTTGGGTACTAATCATTTGCCCTTCATTATCATCACACACACAAGGGCAGTGGTAGTCAACAACAAAAACACATTCAAAATGTCATTTCAACATATTATATTAGTGTGTGTATTTATTCTAACGAACAAGGGAGCACACCCGCATACATCTATACATATGTGTTCGAATGTATATTAGGGTGAGTCACAAAAAACTAATATCGAATTTATGGGATAAAATGATCCTATATACAATGAAAGCACTTAAATATAAAAATTCTTCAAATAAAAAAACCTGAGGTAGATTTCCTAGGAAATTTTATATTCTAAAAAAATTAATACCACAAGTTTAAAAAGTGATGCTATTTATTATGAAAAATATTCTTTTAATACCACAAATTCGATAGGTTAGTTGGCTCAGCCTAATGCTTGCATTTTACTTGGAAAAGACAAATTTCGATAGATAGCATACATATGTGAGCAATGTGTTCGATACGTCATGTTGTTATTGTTGCTTAAATGTAGTAATGTATACATGTCCACTTTATTTTAGTTTTGGTTATTTAAATTTGTTAGGCTTGAAAGGTTGCCGAAATGAAGTGCGCGCGCCCTCAAGTACTAAAAAAACTGTTGCCCGTCTGCAGGATATGAAAACCTATCAAAATTTTCATGGAATATACATCAAGAAAAATGTGAAGTGCTGTGATAAAAATACAAACATGAGAATGTCCAATGCCAAAAGTACGTAAATACAAATGTATGGAAGTTCTATATAGCAAAAACACAAAGTACTTCGAGACTGGTTATTAAAATGTAGTGAACATTGCTTTCGCTTGTGAAAAAATTTATTGGAAATGAGAATGGCGCAACAGTGTGTGGCTGCATATGCACATATATATGTGCACATCCCTACAAGAACAATGACAGTCATCTAGCCGGTAATATGACAGTCAAAGCTGAAAAAGTTTTGTCAGCGCGCAGAACAAAGTTTTTATCATTTTCTTAAAAGCATTGTGCAAAAACTGATGTAAACAAACGTATGTGTGTGAGTTTTCATCTCTCTTTAACACATGGATATTCGGAATTGATTCACTATATATCTATACTGCTCACTTTCATGTCTTTTTCTGAGTCCTTGCTGACCATAAACCCATCATAGCTGAAAATTTTCAGTTATGACTGATAAGCTATCATAAGTAAAAAGTTCTTTTGCGCAGTAGATAACATAATTTTCATTTCTTTAATAAATTCTAAACTCTTAATTACGTATACATAATTAAAAAATAAATTATGAAAATAAATTTTCACTTAATTCCATGCTTACTCCTCTCAAAAGCTCTGCTGTACGTATTTCACCAATTCATGAATATTTCGGTATTTAAAAATGCCTAAATGAAAGTTAAAATTAACTAAAAATATAATTTTATTTGAAACCTAATAATAGCTTACGTATATTATATTTAAAAACTATTTATTTATATTTATTTATTTATTTATTTCATCTGGTACAAGTCTATAGAGATGTTTAACATCTGTGCATAGAACCAGGGCATTACAAATACAATATATTTAACAGCTTATTTCCTAATATTATAAATATTCTAGCATGGATAATAGTATTTTACACTAAATATTTTTTAACACAAAAAAAGTTATTGCGTAAGAGCACGCAACACTTTTGGTTTATGACACAGAATAACAGCTACTTAAGTATTTCAGAACTTCTCGAAACTCTTTTTGACGTATACAAAATTTTGCTTTCGGAAAAATCGTAACACCGACAGTCAGTTTACTGTTCATTTGACTTTCAGTGGTGACAGTACTAAAGCATTTAGCTATTTCATTCTTACACATGTAAGCAATATAATTCGAAGATGTCTCTGTTTAACAATAACAGTGACGGTCAGTTAATAAGTAAACTGTCCGTCACGACAAACAAAAATAATGTGAGTGGATTGGTGAACCCTTCAGCAGTTTCTTGTGGGGATATAATGTTATACATGTATATATATTTAAATATGTGTGCTCTTCCTTTCATGCATGGCTGTTTGATTATGAAAGAAGCAATTTTAAGAAAGTGTGAGCGAAAATAATATTTCACAAATATTCATTTAGATATAGGCAAAAGTAATGGATAATACATACATTCAGTGGGTTTAGACCCTAAATAATAAATATTTTTATACCCTGATCAGGGTATAGTTAGTTTACCACGAAGCTTGTAACACCCAAAAGGAGATCCTACAAAGTATACATATATGTACATACGAGTGTGTATACATATAATTGAAGCGTGAAGAGCTAAGTCGATTTAGCCATGTCAGTCTGTGTGTGCGAACTAGTCCCTCACTTTTTGAGACATCGACTAGAAATTTTGCACACGGCCTCTTTCCACGAAGACGCTCTCATTTGTCATAACAGCCGATATCCAACCACTATAGCATATAAGTAGCTGCCATATAAACTGGCTGATCAAATTCAAGATAAAGGCTTTTTTTTATACCCCTTTATGCTATAAAAAGTTGCACCTCTGAAGGGTATTAATGTTTTGGTGCAGCCAAAGTTAACGTTTTTTCTTGTTTAAAGTTACTTTGTAATTCTCATGTTCTGTTGTTAAAATTGGTTGATCCGAAACTTTTCACTATAGTAATATACTATATAATTATATATATGTAAATATGTTATATACTAAAATGAAATGTAAAACTAATTGTAGAAGCACTCTTTTGTGGAAATATTGGTGTCATATGGACGCTATATTTAAGTGTAGGAATAAGAATACTTAATATTTTGGGGCTTTTTGAAGTAATAATGATAATCTGCTATTTTACACCAGTCATTTTGGTAAGTGTTCGTAACGTTCAATCTTACATTTAATTGTTTTTTTACTCTACACACGTTTTTTTACTTTACACGTATCAGAAGTATTAAATTTTTGTCATGAATTGAATTCATTTTAGACGACCCAAGAGAAAGTTTTTAAACGTGGTATGTCTGCCCACTTTCTATGCAATCTCATATTAAAGTCCAGCAATACTTTCACTTTGCAATTGATAAGCAAAGAACAAATAATGATGTCAAACGGACTATAACTTTACTAGCCTCTGTTGATATATATATATATTATATATACTTCGAATGTTCCGTTGTACGTGATATTAATTCTTTCATACTACCATACATGATGAATTTCACCTGATTTGAGATATATTCTAATGAATGAGTGCTTTATTAAACACTCGCCAAATATTAAAAACCCCGTAATAATTGAATTTACATAAAACTCAGAGCCAGTATTCCTTGGCAACCTTACTTGAAACTACAACGGATAAATAAATTTTATATATACTCAGAATATCCACGATTAGTCGATTTAATAGTAAGCAATCTTGACGACTGAGTTAGTCAATGTGATCAAGGTATGGAAAAATGTCATAGGATATTTGTAGGGATTGTCATACCGTCCGTCTGACCAGACAAGATACCATACAAGGTGTGTTCTAAAGTAAACAGGACTTAAAAAAAAAGACAGAACAAATGGTTTATCGGCAAAATCAATTAATTTTATTCAAAATATTCTCCTTCTGCTTTAATACAGCTTTTTGCACGGTCCAAGCATTTTGAATGGCCTCTACGTTTTGCTTTCATCGGCAAATGCATTTTTCCGAAAAGATAAAAGTCGCACGGTGCCATATCAGGTGAATACAGGGAGTGGTTTAATGTTAAAATGTGATTTTTGGTCAAATAATCAGCCACAAGCGTCGATCGATGAGACGGCTCGTTATCGTGCAACAAACGCCAACTTCCATCTTCGCGATATTCGGACCGAACACGTCGAATATGGCGCACCAAATGCTTCAAAACTCCAAGGTAGAATACCGCATTAACGTTTGGCCGGGTTGAACAAATTCTTTGTGGACAATACCCTTGAAATCATAAAAACAAATCAGCATTGTCTTCACTTTTGGCTTCTCCAGGTGCGATTTTTTGGGTTTCGGCTCATTTCTCATTTATGTTCTCACGACCACTTTAAAACGTTGAAACCACTCGTGCACTCTGCTACGAGATAGGCAATCATCGCCATAAACTTGTTTCATCAATTGAAACGTCTCGGTAAAACTTTTACCAATTTTAAAACAAAATTTAATGTTGACTCTTTGTTCGAAGCTCATTTTCGCACCGATGACAAAAACATACTGACACTTAAAACGCATTAACTTCACTTCGAATAGATGTAATGTCATGAAATTTTTACTGGAAGTCGATACAGGATAGCAGATCCTAACGCACTAGTCGACATATAGATCGCGCCACTAGAGTTTACTTTGTTACTTTTTTGCTGTTTACTTTGGAATGCACCTTGTATATGCCTGGATATTAATCAGTAAGCATACATTATTAATGAAAGATGTATAAAAATGTTAACAAATGTTAGATCTAAGTTTATTGTCTTCAATAATGGATTTCGATAGGCGATACAGATAGATTTAGCCACCCTACCGGTAATTTTTGAGCAGTGCCCAGTTGAATTCGGCTTTCTTACCCTTCAAGTTTACTTCATACCGAATTGCATATTTTACAGAACCTGAAAATCTCTCGCTTTCTAATTGATTTTTTCGAGTTTCGGTCAGCCGACTGTATCAATAGAATCAATGTTAATTGTAAACTACCTACAATTTACCAAATCAAGTATAGACAAGTCAGGAAGGGCTAAGTTTGGATGTAACCGAACATTTTATACTCTCGCAAAGTCAAATGGTATACTCGTTTGAGATTTCTTTGTGAGTAAGACCAAGGGACTTGAACAGTTTTAGTTCGATTTAGACAATTTTTGGTCACAAGGTGGCATACTTTAAACGTATTATTTTTCCCCGATAAAGTCATGCTTGATCTGCATAGTGGAAAGTGAAAGAATCAGATGAAATTTAAAATGGTGTTAAATGAAAAATATTTGTGGCTGTAATCCGAAATCACCCATTATACATATATAACCCTATATCTAACTTAGTTTCGTTTTAGGTGATACAAACAACCGCTGGGTAAACAAAACTATTATACTCTGTAGCAACATGTTGCGAGAGTATAAAAATTAGTGAACTCAAATTTATGACAGAATATGAGTAGTCTTATAGTTTAGTATAGATAATTTTATTTGAATAGGATTAAGATATAGCAAACATTAGTTAAATTCTTGTAATAGGATGTGGCAAATAAATATATGTATGTTACATTTTTGATTGACTATATCGCGGAAAACATAAAAAATAAAATAAATGAAGCCACAAATGTAGTTCATCAATAATATTTCGCTAATTTGTTGACATTAATGACATGTCATTATCATTTAATTTAATTTTTTTTATTTTTAACTAATCTATAAATCCATCCATTATTAACCATCAAGTTTTAGTAGAGTCGTTTCGCTTATAAGTATAACTTTGAATTTCTACCGGATTTCTAAGTGATTGCCCCAAATGTCACTCGTTTCCTCTTCCGTGTGCGATTTTCAACGCTCTCAGTTACATCCTTCATTTCGTCCTACCGCCCCTTGACACTTGTTTCGCGCCATTCTTCTGTCGTTATCTCGTTTAACTCTCGCAACCAGAAATTCACCTTTTGCTTCGTGCCACTAGACCAACTGTTTATTCTTCATTTCCCATTTGCAACTCCAATTTAGATTCGTCTACGCTGTCGTTACGAGCGGTACGTTGTGTTCAGCGGAAGCGGTATTTCGTGCAATCATCTGTTGTAGGTGCATTTACTTAATCTCAATTACAGAGAGTCATTTTTGTATTTGTACAGCCACTTTTGGTGGAAAGTGAAAAAATAAGTTAAAAAGAAAACCTTGATAGTGGATTACCGCTCAAAGCGGTGAATAACAATATTCGTACATGGTACATGCATTTGTTTGAGTGTGTTTCTTTGAAGTTTGCTAATTTTAAAATACTCATATATAATATTTGCTGTTTGAGTATAATTCCCCAACAATTTCACTCAAAATTAATTTTATTGAGAGCGCATTGTACGGTATTATGGTTGTGAATCAACGGGGGTAGTTAGTGTGAGTGATAGTATAACGGTAAATAAATTTCTAAACTTCAAACTTAGAGAATTCACATACTCGTATATAATTTCTTGATATCATTTTATGTAAAAATCGAACGTGTGGTTTGTATGAGTAGCTCATTTGTATATACATATTGTTTATAATAAATGAAAAATAATATTTTTATTCAGATGCCAAGTCCCACAAATTGACACTACTGCGTTTGATTTAGCAGAAAGCTGAGGTCCTGAGTATAGTCATATCTGATCTTAAATGGAAGAAAATTGCAGTTTAGGTACTTTATCTGTGCTGATATGTGGTGAATGATTTAGACAAGAATTGTTGATTTCGAAATGCAAATAGAGGGTGGTTTTTTTAGAGTTATTGAAGTTTCTGGAGTTATAGCTCTCAAAGTAAATGTTATGGGAGAATTTGTAAAAACTTTTGTCTAAAACTCACATTTCTAGACCATTTCGCACAATGAATAAAGTTCAAGCCGCCAGGTCGTTGGTTGTTTTTTCGGCGATTGAGCTGAAAGCAATTGTAAGTTGAATTTATTTAGCATCAAATCATCTTCAGTAACGCAATATACTTCAGTATTTGGGGTGTACACAATTCTGAAGAGCCAAGCTGGGTTTGTTTTAGTCGTTGAAGTCGTATTGGTTAATTATTTTTTTTGTTTTTGATCGAGCCAACTTTAGGTTCAAAGGCGAGCGCCATATGCAATTGATTTGTAATTATATTTCCCCAGCTCATTATCTATTATCAAAATATTAAAAGGTTCCAGCAAGATGTGGTGACAAGTCATACAGCGTGCGACGGTATCATTTTATTCGACGCACCCCGGAAACCGAACGCAAATAACTGAATAGGAAATGTATTTTAGTTTTTTAAGTGTCTATACTAGTAAACCATGTACAACTGACCAGACAGAAGCTAAGGCTCGACATTTTCTTGGTTAGTGCTGCCTAATTGTAGCGACAGCATAGTCTTCATAACGATAAGACACTAACCGCCATAAACAAATTAATAAATTACAAAAATATACATTATTATTAATTTTGTTTTCCTCAAAAATATTCAACACCCCGAAATTATGTTTCACCCAAATTGTTTTCAAGATACCGGTTAATCTTTTTATAACTATAAGCCATTAGTCATACCCATTATACTTGTATACTCGAGTACCATAACTACGACATAAAACGACACCATCACAGGATATAGTCTGGATGCTTTGTTGCCGTACAGAATATTACTCACTCCTGTCATATCGAAATTCCATTTTATAGATGTATACATAAGTACTTTAATATTCATAAGTATATATGTATATGCATTAAAATATTTAAGGTAAGTATTATATATGTACATATATACATACATACTTATACCTATACAAATTTACTAGGGTTATGATGAAGCCAAGCGCCATGTACCGGCGCTGGTAGCGTCATAAGAGCACACTGTTGTACCATAGGAAACCAAAAAGAAGAAACAAAAATTTCTACACATGTTCTTCAAACATTTTATAGTGATGTTTAGCACTTTTTTGCGAACGTGTGAGTATTACTATTTTTCTACGATTAACCGCCAAGAGTTTTAGTTGGGGGAGTGTGCTTAATACATGGAGGAGAGAATCACAAAATGTATTATATATGAATGTGTGTGCGACTCCGGGAGCACACTGAAATAAACGCGAGAGTTTGTTTTGTTTATCAAGCGCTCTCTGCACGGCAAAGCACCGTTAGGAGTACCGCTAATATTTTTCTATCGTGACAAGCACGCACACCACTAGACGAACATATGTTGTGTTCTTGTTCGCATGTGTTGTTGGTGAAAATGCCAACTTAACCATAGCACTGGTGGTTGTGCTATATTGCGAGCACGGCTCGCTGTTGGTGAGCGCAGGATTTTCCACGCGAAAGCGGCAATAATGCGCTCAGCTGGCTTCGCTCGGCTAGCAGCCTGCTCATACGCTTCATTGTGTCGATTGCGTTGCTCGTGACAGGACGATTCCGGAAATAAAGACGGCAAAGCGCACGGTAGTGTATCCAACAGAAAAAAATTGTAGCAAATAGTGGGAGTGTGAGTTGAATTGGGAGCATTTTAACCCTATATATGTAATTAAAAAATGTAAATAATAGCAAATTTTCTAAGTGTATAAGTGAAATATTTGTAAAAAATTGATAAAAAAAAGTGTTTTAAAGCGAAAAAATTGCAATTGAAAATTTAGATTCTAAGCGAGTCAAGGCATGAAAATTCGCTTATAGCCAAGTTGCCATTTTTTGTGTGTGTACCTAGTATACGACGGAAGGAAAACTTCAGTTCTGCACCAGCGCGTGTATGTGTGCGTAAGCAAACGCGTAAAGTGTATTGTGTATATGTGTACAACAAATATGTATTAGTGGTGGTAGTACACTAAGGATATAGAAGAAAAAATTCTCTATTGTATTCAAAAGGAAATTAAATACATACTTACATACATGCAAACAATTTCTTTTTGGCGAAAGTTTTCCAACATTTTGGAAGTGTGCTTTGTGAAATACAAAGATTTTACAATGAAATAATAATAAAAATACACAGCATATAAGTTTTTGCTACACACGATCTTCTCCCCAGTGGATTAAAACGCAAAAATCAATAATTCGGATTAGCCGCCTGTGTGACGATACAAACTGAAAAGAGTAAGTAGTGAAAATAGTTATTGTACGAAAGTATTACTAACTTCATTGTCTGTCCCAAATGGATATGTTGAATAATACAAGTGGTCTTTTGGTGGTCACAGTGCTTCAGCGGATAGTATTGCGACGCAATAAGTGGGTGGGTAGACAGTAACGGGCATTTCAAAGCACAGAAATACAACTTTCTATACTTTAAGAGGCAATTTTAAAGTATAAAAATAAAATCAGATTTTTTTGTTTTTTTAATTTCCAAATTATAACTTCTTGTTTAGCATTCAAAATGTTCGAAAATTGTACGCCAGAATAGATGCAACTTAGCAGTCGATTGTAGCTTTTTCGCCGAGATTAACACACCTTAGACAAATACATGCCCAACGGCGCTCTCGCATTTACACGTACACCAATGTTCGCTCAATAAAAATTACTCATTTCGCTCGTCGGCTTTCACCGTAGCCGTCGAATTGCTGAGAGTGAGAGACTTAGCATTTCCACCGTAGTCTGCTTTTAGGCGATATGCGACAAGTTACTACCACTATTAGACTACTTTACGTTTACCATTGATATCGCATTTGTAGTGCCGTTGCGCTCATATACGTATGTAAATATGTATTGAAGCGAAAATCGATCGATTACTTCTTATCACATTCGTTAAGCTGTGGTTTCGGCAACATTGGCACACAACTTTGGCCGCCTCACTAAGGGCGCACTCATACAATCCGACCACCCATACTGTGCTGTTGACGTGTGTAGAAAATGAAAAAACAAGTGTGCGCCAATACAAAGACACCGTTTGTCATGGCGTATGCCAGCACATGGGGTTGAGCGCGTGTGGATTCCACCTAGCTTTTTGAGTGTACCAAACAAATAAAGCAAAACTCTTCTTTAGCTACAATAATTTTGCCTAAGTTTTGTCGTAAATATTGTTAATTTTTCGGTGTTTTATTTTCCTTAAACCAGTGTAAGTATGATGTGTATCTAAATGTATTTGCTGTGTGCTTTCAGTAATTTTTTTTATATATATTTTTCCAAATTTTGTTTTAATATTTATTTCACTACATAAATATGAATAAACAAGAAAACACGTTAATCTTGGTTGGACTACGACTCTCGCCGAAATTCCGAGCAGATATCTCTTCAAATGGAAAAGTTTTCCATACAATTGATACCGATCGTTCAGTTTGTATGGCAGCTATATGCTATAGTCGTCCGATATTGGCAGAAAAGAACGTGTACAAAATTTCAGATTGATATCTCAAAAACTGAAGACTTGGTTCGCGTATATGCAGACATACAGACGGACATGGCTAAATCGACTCAGCTCGTCAAGCTGATCATTTAGATATATATTTTATAGGCTCTCCGACATTTTTCTAGGTTTTACAAACATCATTGCGAACTTAATATACCCTGTTCAGTGTATAAAAATGCATAACATTAGAATAATATGAGTCTAAGGTCCCATCAGTTCCAGTGAAAAATTAATAAGTATGACCACATAATGTCAATTCAGTGCCAGCAAAAACGGTGAAATCGTTGTTTTACATAATTTTACAGCACGAATCAAACGTGCGTTCCAGTCATTTACTGGTTTCTTACCTTTCAAATATATTTTCATGTTCACTGCAGACAATCTTACTTATAATCATTTATGGTGCAAATTTTAAATTTTCCAGTTGAAATTGAATTTTACGCACGTACAGAAACGCATTTAAATATATTGACTTTTTGCCTCAATGTCCAACTGTTTGTGTCTGACCGCAAAATAGCCGCTTCTCATTCGCAATGCCACCAATGAGGATAAACGCACCAACAATTGATCTATGGGGTATTTGATTGGCTGAAAGCTTGATCGCCAGAAATCGTGCGGTTTTGCTGCAGAGTGAAACAATTTAACCTCAATTGAGGTTGGTGCTTAAAGAAGATAGTTGTTGTTGTAGTTTTTGTTATGGTATGTGGGACCACATGAATGAACGAAAGAAATGCATGCAGATGTCTTATTATTGGCAAATGTTAATTATTCATGATGGAGAATTATAAAAAGTACATGTATATATTTTTGGTTCACACTGTTATCAATAGTCCCTATAACTGTAATTGTATTGTACTTAAAAAGATTAAGATTCTGAGTGATTTCTAATAAAATGTTACGCAAAAGAATAGTTAGTTCTATGCCCTTATTTTTAAATGAATCTCTTTTATATTTGAAATGGGGTGTCGAAATCCACACGTGACAAGATTTTGTACACCTGTGCTCATTTTTTAATATGTTGGTATTGATTTCGCTTGTTATTTAGTATTTATAAGAGACTACTGAACTTAAACCGAACAAAGATAAAATGACGAAGTCTATGGCGGCAATGCTTTTCAAATAACTTACCGAGGCCCCAAAGACAACACAGTCCAAGTCTACCCGAGCTTTACATCTGAGCTCTTAATAAATAGACTTGAATGGTCTTCAATTTTATATTGATCGAAAAACTTAATAAATAATTTATTATAACTATACAAACATCTTTTGACTCTTAATTAAGTATGTATAAATCAACCTATGTCTACTCATTTCTCAAGAATTTCATATATTGGATTATCACTTCCACTCGAACCTGAATAAAAACAAGAAAAAACGGTAACTGCGATTGCACTGAAGTTAGAATACCCTTCACAAATAAAGAAGCTTCAATACAAGAACTTAATTCTGATTGTTAAATTTATATGACAGCTTTATCATATAGTAGTCCGATCTGAAAAATTTCTCCGGATATTGTCGCGTTGCCTTGAATAAAAATCTATGTGGAATTTTGTGAAGATATCTTGTCAAATAAAACTTTTTTTTCATACTAGAAATAAGGTGTGCAAAATTTCAGGGTGATATCTCAAAAGCTGATATGCAGAAAGACCGACGGACACGGCTAAATCGACTTAGCTCATTATGCTGATCATTAGGTTTATATTTTATAATAGCTCCGACGATTCCTACTATATGTTAGAAATTTCGTGGCATACTGAATATACCCTGTTCAGGGTATAAATATTGATGTGGTCCAACTTCCGTTGTACAGCCAGCCACTGACTGGATTACCGCGCAAACTTACTTCAATACTACACAAAATAACGGCAACAACTGCAACGAGAAAAAAGTGCAATAAGCAAAAAAAGAGTGTCACTGCAGTGCATTGCCACTACATGTAGATGGTACACAAAATGTGGCAACGGAACAACTGAACGCAGTGCGACCTCTCCTCCTCTCGCTTCAATAATGCTGTCACAAGGCCGCAATGCAAAGTGTAATGAATGAGTGATGTGCTGGTGCACAATAAGGTTTCATTGTGCAACACGCATACAACACTCGAAAACAAGCGCAGCACGCGGTGTGAAGGGGAAGTTTAGCCGTATAAAGTGACAGCTTATGCGCATATCGCACCACGAAACAATTGCAGCGCCAAAGCCAAATGCAGCACTACATTTATTTATGCCACCAATGAGTCTACAGACATGAAAGTTTGCAGCATTAGTTGCCTCACTGACAGCCGGTCTGTGCATTCGACTGGGTCGACGGCAAAAGAGCACACCCGCAAACAAGTGCAAACACATTCCAATATCAAAGGACCCATACAAGTGTACGCCTATAGGCTTGAAATGAACAAGAAATAAAAAAAAAAAAAAACTATGTTGCATATTCAGGCACTCAACGATTGTTTGCCAGCGCTTGCCACCAAAGTACCGTGGAAATTGGTTAAGGAAATCGATTGATGTGAACTTTTTCTGCCTTCACATTTAGCACTTCTGCAACGGGCTTTGATGTCCGATGTGCGACGCGTTTTTGTTGCGTGCAGAAGCGGAATCAAAACAAAAGAAAAAGTAGTTACAAATTAGTACTTGTGCATTCAATGCAACACAGCCTTTTTGTCGCAGCTCATATTCGCCACCAGAGACCTGCGCTTCCCTCGTTCGAGCCATTAGCTCGTTGCCAATCATGTTGCTGCCAACGCCATGCCATAGAATTACGACGCTAGTGTTTTTACGGGTCGCCGCAATATGTCAGCGATACATCAATTTAATGCTGAGTTGTAGAAAAAACATTTTAATTTTTCTTAAAGAAATCAAGTTTAAACAAGAATATGGTACAGTAAAAGAAAAAAGAGAAAAAACTATCCTTCATATGCATACATTTCTTAAATTGTAGAAACTATTTGCAGACAGACAGACAGACAGAAAAACGAGCATGTCTAGATCAATCTCATCAGCTCATCCCTCTGATCATTTATACATCCACTTTATAGGGTCTCCAATGTTTCATTTTAGGTTTTACAAACTAATAAAACAAATATACTCTGTTCAGGGTATTAAAAACCATCTTAATATTTATATATTATATTTCTTTTTCTTAGTATCTTGTATCTAATCCGCACCTTAGTTCTACAAATATTCTAAAGCCTTAACAACAAATTTGTAATCGCTGCTCTTTTGACGAAACTTTAAAAATTAATTTAAGTAAATTTAAAAACTGTGTTTTCTTTATATTAACTTTTCTGCTCTTCTGTTGTTACTAAGTGCTTTGAAACATCTTAAATATGGTCTGACCAACTATAATAAAACTTAACAATCACCACTAAATTATTATTATAAAAATATGTCAGTTACACTGAGAGCAGGTCATGGATTTCTCCATCACATTTTCGTTAATGTATATTGGCCTCAGGAAATAATTACGCATATGCTGTCACACCAAGTAAGTCACCCAAGTTCTTGCGTCGAATATACTCATATATAACTAGTTCAATTATTGCTTACATTGGCTAATCAAATGTCGAAATTAGGAAATATCAAATAAAGAAATGTTTATAGATATCAAAATCATATTAAGTTTTCATTCGAGTCTCCCTGTGGTTTTCTTGTTGTCCCCTCCTCTAGTCAGAACTGTGCTAAAAATAGTTTCAAAATACTTAAAGCAAAATTATTGTTCCAGCATTTATTCTATATTAATATGTGCAAAGACAAATAGTCATTGAATAATTTCTGGGTCTAAACGATTATAACAGATGTTTGTGCCACAAATCAATTATTACATACATATTATATATTTGTATTATTAAGTAATTTTATCTGTTATCTTGTGCAAAAACTAAAAACAACAGCGATTGACCTAAAAAATATGAGTTTAACATGAATCTGCTATAAGGTATTGTGATTATCTTAATACGAGTACTAGCAACAATGAGTTCCCACGTTTTCCTCAATTTGACGCTTGCAGCTGCGGTCTCCGCGTGCCTTATGATGAATGCTGAAATATTGATGACACTGTGTGTTGTTGCTGTTTTTGTTTTTGTTTTTTATTTTTATTTTTTCAGTTATTGTGGTAATTGGCATCGAATTATTGGATTACACCGCTCATAAATATCGCAATTATAGTCATTTGTTGCATATTGGTTCTGTTGTTTTCCTCCCGCCTATTTTCTGCACATTCGCATAAATGCGTGCAGGTATTGCTTTGTTTGCAATTTTCGTACGATTTTAAGTTATTAAATTATAGGCCAATAGGATCAATTTTTACTGATATATGAGATATATGCCCGTGGATTTAGGATTGTGTGAGCGCCTATGAATGCGAGTATAGGTGCAGGAAGTGCATGGTTATTCGTTAGTGGGTTGATAATGACATAAGTGACTTCGTTAGCATGGGAAATTTAAAAGTAGACTTGTATTGTATTAGACGTAATCAGTACAGCAGAATGTTGGCTTGAAGGTCGTATGTTTAAAAGGAAAGAGTATTATAATAAAATATGGAACTTAAGTTTTAAAAAATCTTTACTTAAAATTACACTGAAATCGTTTCAGTTGTCAATCAAATACTAAAATCAGTTTAATATGAGAGATTTTGACAGATGTTTTTTTTTTTAAATCATAGTCTATTCGTTTTGCTTCAATCGCTTACATTTAAACCAAACTCTTTTAGTTTAATATGTATACGAGCTTCTTTCACATTTTTACATGTATACTGTTAATTTAGCATTCATTCATTGTCTCTCACTTACAAGAAAGCAAGTCGTATATATGAGCTGTCTTCGATTCGCCAAGCTTTGGAGAGTAGCCAATCGAGTAAAAGATGGTATACGAAATGTTCAGACAGCACTTGTGGTGCTAGCATGTCCCCCAACGCATATGCAATTGTGCTACGATTCTTTCATGGTGGAGCAATTCTTTTTTCGTGTCGAAAAACGGTTTACTAACTCCTTAGTTTTGTTTTCTAGAAACCAATATAATTGATTTCAAAGCTTAAGTTGGAAAAAGAAATTTTCTTTGTCATTGAGGGATTCACAATAGAAAAACCGATGTGGAAAAACAACTTGATAACTTTGTTTTTGCTTTTACATGTAATTTTTGTTAACAGCAGCGCGCAAAAATAGCGAGCAGAGAAGAGAGGGCGAATCGAAGAGAGCTATTATAAAATTTCGGGCCATTAATTCCTTTCTTCCTTGAATCCTTAGCATATCTGTTTAAGCGTTTCATTTTGTTTTCAGCTAGTTCAATAGGATAGTTGAAGGTGTGAGCTGTTAACATTTTAACGGTACAGGCATGTAGTGAGGGCTAATTTGATTATACTCTATTCCCGTAACTTTGACGACTGAAAGCCGGTTAGTTTTTTACCGCGCGGACGCTTCTGGATTTTGACTCTCAGACTATAAAATTATATACATTTTAAATCATATTAAAGAACCGAAGAAAATTTAATTCTACCGCAGTTTAATAATAAAATGGGATAAAATTAAAATAATAATTTTCCCATACGCTACACTCATACAATAAATATAAATACACTTCATATGAAAATGTATACCGACATATAGACATATACTTGCATGCAAACATGTAAATTACTTGACCCTGCCGGCGTACTGGACCGACTTTCCATTTATACACATGAACATGGAGAACGCAGTGTGTGTAAAACCAATGCGGGCAATTACCATAAACGGCACTTGCAGAATTTCAACGGAAATGATGGAATCCTGACTATTTAAATCAACAACAATGTCAAAAACAACAAACACTTTTAGCACGCACAAAACAACAACACACAAAGGCATGTTCCTATATACGTATGTATACATATATATATATGTATGGTTTCGAAAATTATAAATGTATTGCCATTGGTGATGGTTGGAAATTGAATACAAACAACTGAGCACCCGCCAGCCAAAGGCAAACAACCAGTGAGTGGGTGAAAGGCTGGATGCAAGGAAAGTGAGTGAAGAGCACATTTGGACTGGCATGCATGCAACCCCAACGGGATGGATGAATTCTGGTGTGCGCGCAAATTGTGCTGGTGTGGGTGACCGTGGTGGTGGCGGCAGACTTGATGAAACTGCTAACCGGACATGGAAGGCCCGATCAGTGTAAGCCACGTGCACCGACCGCAGCAACATAAACAAAACAAACACGGGCGAAGGGACAAAGTCAGCAACAACACCATATCTGCATACACAGAACACGAGAATACAACAATAACAACAACATAGATGCAAACAACAAGCACGAGGTTGCCGCTGAATGCGTGCCAATGACTTAATCATGCAGCAAGAATTTTACTCTTCATTTAATGTTGATAAATAGTGCGGCCAATTTGGGGGGAGAAAATAAAAACCGAGGGCGAGAAGAGATTACAGCTAGTACGCACGGTTATTTTGAATGCAAAAATGAACACACAACGAGGTAGTGTGAAGAACAAACCGAAGTTGTGCAACAACAAATATATTTACATGCAATATGCCATAAAAATACATACGAAAGCATATGTGGCAGGCAACTGCGGTATTAGGAGCATCGCGCGTTGGTGGTGTTCCAAAGTTAAATGTGAAAGTGAGGGCCTTTGAGACACCAGCGACGTCAGCAGCTTGATCAACGACTCTGACGGCTGGTTGTGGGTTGATTTTGGACGGATTTCATATGCAATCTGCAGTAATTAAACTTTGGCTTTGTCAGCATGCCACACGAGGCATTCAAATGCATACGTTATGAATGCAAGAGGAGAACGCTTCTTTAATTTTTCTTCTTAAAAAAAGTTGTTCGAACAAAAAAGCAAATATATGAAGTGTCCGCCTGCCTGCTTGCATTTAATTACAATTGCAGTTAATAAATTTTAATTGTAGCCAATTAAACCTGGAATGTGGAGCGAATAAAGACTGGAAAGTAAAGAATGCGTAAACAGACAACGAGTTTTAAATTTTAAGCGCAAACACATAAAATTCGATCAAGCAAACGTTTGATAATGTAGAAACGTAAGCATTAATTCAAACTTTTTTTAATTAGTAAAAAAATATTACTGTTACAACTTGTTTGGCTTAATTATTTTAAACTCGTTTTTATACCATAACAAAAGCAGCAAATAAAATTATTGCAACTATTCAATTTGTGTCACTCGTAGTTGATTACATTCCCGCTGTCGGTTTCAATTCGATATTTGATATCACTTTTTGCGTGCAACATTTGTTCAATTGCATTCCACCCACGCAGTTGACACATATTTCAAGTTACTGCAAATGTGTGGCTACACACATACTTGGGCAAACGCAAATATGTGTAAAGCTACGGACACACATTTTACCTTTTACAATTTTTTTTTTGCGAGAAAATCTTTTTTCTGCCACGGCAACATTTGTCGGTCTTCTTATTGTCGGCGTTCACTCAAAAAGGTAAAATAAAAAATACCAATATGTATTTAAAAAAACATGTATATCTATATATGAAACCATAACCAGTTTATGGATTATAGTTTGATAAAAAAATGTTTTAAATATTAAAACCCATTGATAAAAATTAAAAATTAATTGTATAAATTTGTTTTGTTGACATTTTACTTTTAAAATTTAAAGTGTGAGCCAATAGATAGAACGTGGTGGATAAGAGTGGTTATATTATGCATATTAAGTTATTTGGGGATATTATATGAAGGTCTATTTATAAGCATGTCGCCTGGTAATCGGATTGATTTCTGTGATCAGTTTATCTCCGATTCTGTGATCTGTACACTGCGATGTAACAGCAACATATATCAAGAAAAAAAAACTTAATGATATCTATGGGGCCTAGCAACAAGAAAATTAAATAAAACACTTAAATTTGGTCAAAATTGGCTCTTCTTTCGTTATACAGATATTTTTATGCTATTTGTGATTTGCGTAAAATATCGGCCAAATGGCCACCACTGCTCCGTTTGCATATCGCTATATATGTAAACCAATGATCCGGTGCAGCATTTCGGCTGGAATTTCGGCAATAGTATGCTGAATGTTGTTTTCGAGCTCCTCGAGTGCTGTTGGTTGATTGGTGTAAAACTTTGATTTAACTTACACCTATAGAAAATAATCTTAAGGCGTTAAATCCCATGATCTTAGCGGTCATTTGACTGGGCCATTTCTCGAAATTAGCGAGTCGCCAAACTTTGCACGCAATGTGTCTATGTTTACACGTGCAACATGAGGCGGCGCACCACTTTGTTGTGAATAGAGATAGTCCGCATGGACTTCATTAAATTCCGGAGAAAAGGCGGTCAACATCGTGCTATAACGCTTTCTTTCGAAATAAGCCCGATGATGCCGCCATACCACAATTCGCACCAAACAGTACATTTTTGGTATACAATAGCGTTGTCTGAAGACGATTAAGAAGACGATTTTTCAATGAAAACCGTCGTTGACTTCCACCATTTCCAGCGTCCAATCGGCAAAACTACGACGATGCAGAGCCGAATCCAACCGCAAAAATTGCCATGTTGTCATCGGAGAGAGACCCAACTGTGCAGAACGACATTTAAAGGACTGATTCGGATTGGCCTGAATGACAGCGATATTTCCTTCATGACGGCACACTATCGTGGAGAATATATGATGACTGTGTTTTGCGCGAAGAGCTCTTACAGTAGCCATTGGAGAATGTGAATTTGCGTCATAATCATGGATAATTCCAAGCGTTGTATCAGAGTCAAAAGGGGCATGATAAAATGACAAACATTACTTAACACATCGACAAAAGTTTACTCAAATCCGTAAACAGACATAACCACCACAGGCTTTCAAAATCAAGTCATCTCTATTGGTAGACGCTGTATAAACGTATAGCTAAGTTAAAGCAAAATTAGATATTAAATATTAGACCGAAAAATCACAAACACAGTAATAAAACTTTACATTTATATGGAAAACTTTGTCGAATGATTTGAACAAGCTTTCCCCTATACTAACAGTTAGACTAAGTGCTTTACTCACTGGCTCTACCACATTCATGTCGTAGAAATAGATGAGAGTCGTAATCAACAGTCTTTATTGATCATAAGAAGTACGTAATTTCTCTGAAGAAGCCTTACTTGCGGTTGCTAGGGGCATTACTGAAATATTTGGAACGATGACAATTATTTTTTATAATTCTTTAAATCTTGCGGAACTTTTTTTATTTATTTTTTTTTTTATGGTATGACATTAGAAACAACATGCTTAAAGAGTGCTATTTCAAAATGTAACATTTATAACAACGGGTGATCCAAGTAGCGGTACTTTTTTAAAAAGCCACCGTTTGTTCTGTAAAGAATGTTTTTCGCGGGCTGTGCTCAACTGATGGTCAACATAATCGTCGAGATCTTAAACTGAAAGCATAAAAAATACAGTTTGTGCAAGAATGAAAACCGCACAATCTTCTCAAGCGACATCGCTTTGCTTTATGGGATCCAAGATAATCCGACGTTTTCGAGCCAAATTGTGTTCAGCAATGAGCCCCTATTCTGGCTCAATTGGTATGTTAACAAGCAAAATTGCCACATTTGGGACGAAGAGCATTTCATCTAGAAAAAACAACAACGCTATCGCGCCATGATAACCAAACTTTTGATCCCTGAAATTGAAGCTCGTCACTTCGCACACATCGCATCAATCAATGGATTTATTGAGAGAACACTTCGGTGAGCAGATAATTTCACGTTTTGGGCCGGTCGATTGGCTACTAAGATCGTGTGATATCACACCGTTAGACTTTTTTCTGTGGAGATATGTAAAGTCTTAAATCCGTGCGGACAATCTTGCTTTGATTCAACATGCCCTTGACATTGGAAAGAGCTGATCTTCAAAATATAAATGCCAAATAATTTTTTTTCCAATGATAATAAACATTCCCCATTTTTTTTTCTAATGTAGGGAACCTTAAAACGGATCCCCTTTTACATTCTCAGAAGACATCGACATTTCCTCAGGAGTAGTTTAAGGGAACCATGTATGAGTATATTACAACAGTTTTGTTGTCACTTTAAAAATTGTATACAAAAATTTCTATGTGACTAAGTTTCAACATTTTAAATTTTCATAAAATTATTTCAACCAGCCATAGAATGAGAAGGTCTATGATACAAGAGGACCTAGATGGCATTGCATATTTATGCAAAGTTAATAAGTTAATGCCTCTGAATCTGCAAAAAAGTTTAAGTAATTTCCTTTCCCGATGAACTATTCAATAAAAAATGTGTATAATGTTGTCATTCGTTAATTTTAGGCATTATACTAACGCTAGAAGTTAACAAGGATTCTAGCATTTGCGAAGCGACGGTCAAAGAAGAAGAATTTATCAAATTATACTCACTAATCTAGGAACAAGTTTTCTCAGACCAAGTAGAGTCTTTTGAAAAGTAATGTTTTTTTTTGTTTAAAGGAATTTACTTTGACATTCTGGTCCAAATCTTCCTTTTTATGGTACTCAAGTTGGAAGAACTTACAAAATTATGCAATAGATCTCTTTGAGAAACTCAATATTGAAGATCTCCAAGCAGGAAATCAATCAACGTGAGCTCAATGCACTTTTAAACCAACAGGTTCGCAACACCCTAGAGTATATATGGTAGTGATTTCGACTTAATCTCGTAATGTCCAGTGGAAGATTTTCGTATAACTGTGACGCATGTTGTTGTTGTTTGCGTTGCACTGCAAAGCGCTATCTGCGGTATGCAGAATACTGAAAATGGCAACAATGGAAAACAAGCACACAATTTTAATAAATAAAGAAAAAATCAATAGACAAACGCAACCCCAAAAGGAAAAGTGAAAAAACAGTAGACAAAGCGCAAAGTACAAAAGCAAACTGTGAATTCACCTAAAGTAGCAACCAAAGCAATCAACAAGGGAGGCTGAAGCGGGTTAGAATCCATGGTGCGGGTACGATTTAACGGAGCGAGTGTATTCAAGGGGAGAAATGAGGATAGACGAGAATAACGATGCGCACACTGACGGGTGATTGCCCTCACGCTGGTGCAGCCGACAAAGGAAAAACAAACAACAAAAACAACGGGCCAAACCGAACGCAATACAGTGACAACAAAAGTACATGTGCCTGTGTGTGTTGCTGGAAGTGATGAGTCATTCATATGTATGAGTGCACACACACATTCACATAGTTTATTCGCCAGAGCGCACAGTTGGTCGCAGCGCATTCCAACTGGGGAGAGGCTGTGGAAATGCATATTTTTCTTGTTAATGTGTGTATTTGTTCGCGCGCAGTTTCGGTTGATTTACAAGTGTGTACGTATCCTGCTTGCGAAAGAAATGCGAATGCACGAAAGTAAATATAACGGCAAATAAGGAAAATAATTGAAAAAAATCATCGGTGAAATGAGGTAAATTGTTCCTGAGATGGAGAATTCGAAGACGCAGAGTTGTGAGAGAGTGTGTTCAGCACAGAGGCGTAGGTGGGGTTGTCCTCCACTCAGTATAAATTTATAGGTAAACCTTTAGAAGGGGAGAAGCGACAAATGGTGGTGGTTTGGTAGTGATTGTATCGCTGCAAGAAGCGTTGCAAACGAAACGTCTCAATGATCTCAACGCACTGCGGCGACACAGATAAATGTGGTGGATGTGCTAAAGGTACAGTGTAAACCTAATAAAACATCAGGGTAAGGGACATTTGAACTGCTTTCCCTTCACCAAGTGTTTCGTCGTTCTTTCATTATTCAGAGAAAGCATAGATATTTGTCTGGGATTTTGTCGTCGTCGCTGCTCTTCCCTTAAAAAAATTAATCCGAAATCAATATAAGTACATAAATGTAGCCACAAAATGCGACAGATAAAGATGTGTTTGTAAAATACGCATTTGCTGTTTAAGAAAGATATCCAGCATTATTTTACATTTTCGTAATACTTTTCAACATTTTAAATAAGACTTCCACTCTTTAGACCGTGTAAAAATTATAACCTAAGTTCTGCTTATCTGTTTGAACTGCTGATTTAATGTGTTCGACGTTTTTGCATATGCGTATTAGACAACTAACTGTGTATTTTCCGATAAATGTGAATATGTTTCAATTGAGCAAAACTGTTCAAAACTTCAACAACCAGGATAAGGACTTAATGTAAATGGTTTTTTGAGCGATGTGGTTTTCAAGAAGAAAAAAACTTTTATGTTATAGTCAAGAATTTATCTTTTTTTTAAAGATAAGGCTCGTATAAATTCCAACCGAAAGACAGAATTTTCGATCACTTTTTGCAGCAATTGGGGCCGCATGTCAGCAAGATCCTTATGCAAAATCTTCTATAAAGTGGATGACCACAGCTCCAATTTATGCGCGCGATGGCGAATGGACTGATTGGGATCATCTATGATACTCTGCTCCACAGCAGCAATAGCGTCTCCGGTACGCACTGTACAGCATCTGAGGATGCGCATTATCCGCTAGAGTAAACGTGGTGCGAAACCGATCCATGCTTAATCGAATTACTGACTTTACTGTGCAATTATGTCGACTGAATGTTGGATACAGCGCGTGATGCGTTGTGCAAGCCGGACCACTTTTTTATTACTTTTTTATGAATAAATTTGTACGATTTTCAAGTATTGTTCCGGAGTAAGTCTGTTCAAAATGAAATGGTAAACCAAGCTGAGTATAAGTCAAGTAACAGCCAACCAAAACCAACTCCGTAAAACGTGAGACAATAGCCTCATTGAAAATCATACGTCTAAAAAAACAGCCGTTCTATCAATTTGGCTTCCGTTTTATTCATTTAAAATAAATTTTAAATATCTTCGAGACGCTTTATGCATTCGTCAGGTATATTTATATTCTGAAAAATCTCCATTCGTCATACAGGTTTAACTGAGGACTTCAGGCAAAGCGCTACGTTGCTATAAGAAATATTATTTTTGCCACCTATTTATTTTGTACAAATAAAAGTATTAATTTCAACTGTCTTAGAGGGTATATAATTGTCTGCGCCTAATGTCTTAGCATACTTGTATATATTTAAGTAGTTATGTTTAATTTATCTTGTTATTTTGGTCCACTTTCATTTCTTATGCTCGGAAAAAACGTGCGTCCGCATTAATTCCCCGCCTGATTAAAAAGTTCGCCTGTGAGACAATTGTCAAATTTGGCGCAGATTGTTATATGAGTACGTGCATGAGGGTGCACATCGGTTGCCTTTGAAACCATTGCATTGAATTGAATTGCCAGTTCCATTGCATACTTTAACCTTGACGCTACTTTTCGGAAATCCTCACGCAGTAGCTCACCCTTCGCTGGGTCGGTGGGTGTTGTCTCATGAGGAATCAGCTGAAAAACAATGCAAATAGCTTAATCCGAACAGTATATACTGGAATAAATGTATGTATGTGCGTGTGTATGACTGCATGTTGGCGCTCCCATCAGTTTATTGAACCACTTGCGTGTCCGTGCCTTTCCTATATGTATGTGTTGAACAATCAATACATACCCATAAACACATACACGTACATATATTTGCAATGTTTATAGTTTACAACAGTTGCACGCTGTAAATGGCGTATTGCACCCTGGTTCAATGCACTTTGCAATTTGGCACTTGCCACGCCGCACACGGGCGCACAGTGCATGAATGCAAAAATATTGATTTTGGCAATGCGCCAATTGATCAACACTACACTATACGAAACAAACCGAACAACAGCAACAAAAAATTCTGCCTATCCATTACTGCCGCCTCCTTCACATTCACAGCTTGAGTACGTTAGCTTTGGCGTGCGGTGTTTTTGATTGTCAGGGTTTTATATACTCGCCTGTACATAAGTGATGTTATACTTGTATGTATATATGTGAACATGTATATTTTTATGGTTTTGATCAAACATCTTGCTACATGTATACCATAGATATAAAGAGTTCCGCCAGCAGTACATACTAACACTCTTTGCTCCTTGTTTCACATTCTGTGTGTTTAAACACAGTGTAGACGAAAAGTTTACGAACAATATACAATATCAACCAGGCTTCCTATCTTGTCTATTGTGTTAAAATAATGAAAAATTAAATATCTTGCATCCAGCAACAAAAAGGTAGATACATATATACAGTTATGTTTCCAAACATAGCACTGTTCATTTGTTAATGGAAAAAGATAGCCTATCAGAAATAAATACCATTTAATTATACCCTAAATAAGGTATATTTAGTTTGCCACGACTTTTGTTACAACCAGAAGGAAACGTCGAAGACCATATAAAATGTATATAATATTATATAAAATAATCAGCTTGACGAGCTTTAAACATCCACGCCTGTCTATCTGTACATACGCGGACTAGTCCCCCAGTTTTTGAGATATCGCTATGAAGTTTTGTACACGTTATTTTCTTCCCAAGGAACCACTGATATCGGTATACCGTACAACTGAACGATCTAAGTTAAGTTCTTGTATGAAACACTATTTCATTTGACACGATAACTTCACAAAATTTCGCAGTGATTATTGTCTAACGCAACGCAATGCAGATCGGATCCCTATAGCATATAGCTATCACACAAACAGAACGTTAAAAATTAAGATATATGAAATTTTTATCTTTTATTTGACAATATATATTCACGGAATTCGGCATAATTTATTGCACAAGGCAACGCTGCTATATCCGAAGAACTTTTTAGGATCGGATTACTATAGGATATAGCTACCATACAAAATGAGCTTAAGTTCTTGTATGGAAACTTCGTTATATGTGAAAGGTATTCTAGCTTCGGTGTAACCGAAGGTAACATTTTTTTCTTCTTTTTTAATTTAACTTCTTTTCGGATGCTTCGATTCGACAAAAATCGTAGATAAATTGTTTCACACATGTTAATGTTCCTTCGATAAGGTTCAAAAGTAGTTGAAATGGTAAACAACAAAAGTATATGAAAACAAAAACCAAAAACTGCATTCATTAACTAAAATAATAAATAATTCAACTAATATTTAATTAAAATGTCCCTGTGGACTAACGTCAAATATACTCGCAATGAGAATTACGCTTACCTTAAGCAAACCCGAAGTAATGCTAATTTTTTATACCGTTATGTTGATCTGAAAACATAATTTTAAATGCAAATAAATTTCAAACAGTTAGTTTTCTTCAATTAAAGCATATCTCAATTTTCAATGCTTTAATAAGAACATACCAGTATATAATAAATGCTTTCCTGAGTATTAAAAATAAAATTCGCTTTCTTCCGGATAAAACATTTTTCAATCGTTACGTTTCCGCTTTTATATCGAACGAAGAAGTATCTGTTTGGAATTTATGTATGCTCTTTTGAGCTAGATTTTACTACTTATTTCTTTCTTTACCAATATATCATTTTTAGTTAGCTTTTTAAAAGGAGATATGATTCAATTTTACTGGAATAACCTCATATGTAATTTCGTAAGATCCATATATTGCATGTCGTATATATAATATATGGATTATACTCTGCAAGTTATTGGTCCTGTATATGCTTTACTTCCAAAAAATCCTTAAACTGTTAACCAGAAATAGTTCTCTGTGCTTCACCATTTAATTACCATCAAACTTACCTTTCTTTGGCGTTGTGTTTTTAAAATTTCTGCTGTCCTTAATTTGACTTTTTTAAGTAAATTGTTAGGCACGTTTTTTGTCTGTCTGCACACCACTGTACGTGTATACATTGATATACATTATTTCTACTCATATAGTTCAGCTGTTGCAATTTTTTACACATAAGCAAGTTCAGGGTATTTCTAAATTAAATCAGGCTTGTTTCGGATTTTTGATTGAATTTTCTATTTTGTTCGATAACAAAGTTACTTGCGAACTTTCATGAACAGAAAATGGAAAAGGAAGTTTTTGGTTGTTTGTTAATTGGTTTTGGTCAAAAGTACTAACTTTTTGATTTTTTGATTTCAAAGTGGAAAGTTAAAAGAACAATATTTATGTGAATGTAAAGTAGATTTCTCGTATCTGAATATAAAAGCAAAATTGCTTATAAAGTGTTTCGCAAAAACAAGTCCGAAAGGAGGATCGCAAGCCATTATTAAGAAATTTTAGCACTCCTGTTTAGCATATCAGCACCAACAATCACTTGTGATTTCAACGCCTATAAATAAATTTAGTTATTAAATGATTAAACGTTTGACACGCCTTTTTATATTTTTTCCCATGTCTACCCATATTTGCATGCAAATATTTGCATAATAATCAATAGCTTTCATCGCAAGAAACAACAAAAAGTTCAGTCGCAACGCCAGAAAGAAGTATCCGATTCCAAGAAAATAATACGAAGGCTACGGATAAAGGAACAACAAGGTAGTTGATATTACTTTTTCACAACAAAACAGATAAACACATATATCAGTAGCATTTGCTTGCTTTTTGCCACAGTCTTCAGCAACAACTGCAAATTAAGTTGTTAACAGCAAAAGTATTGCTCTGCGCATGCGCCAAGCTCACTAAATTACTGCCTAGGGCTCGCGAACTATGCGCGGAATTAATTATATCAAAAGAAATGTAAAAATCTGTGTGGAAACTCTGATGCATGCCACTGCACATCTCAAATTTCAGTGTTCTCCTTACGTTATAATTCCCATTCTTCTTCTTCTACATGCACGGTTAGCTAAGTACTAGTCTTATTTAACCTCCAACCAACATATTATTGATTAGTTCTTATAAAATATATATGTACATACACATTGTCTTATTTATTGGTATCTTAATTTTTATACTCTTGCAAGACGTTGCCACAGAGTATAATAGTTTTGTTCACCTAACGGTTGTTTGTATCACCTTAAAGTAATCGAGTTAGATATAGGGTTATACATATATACATAAGTGAAACTGCTACGCCCGAAAACTCCATTTATCGAAAAGCTTTAAAATGCCAAAACTCATCACTAAATAAATATATACCACTGTTATTTAATAGCAGTAGCAAGGGGCACCTGTGGGCAAATTTTTTTTAACAGGCGTGGTCCCACCCTCTTATGATTTACACACATATCTCCTCAACTATTCAAGCTATTATAACCATGTGGGCACCGCCCACATTTAGGTGAAAACCCACATATCGGGACCTGCTATACCGATTTTAACCATATTCGGTACGTAGCATTATTCTGACATTCAGTGTGTCACAATGTGAAAATTTAAATCGTGAAATCGGACTACAACCACGCTTACTCCTCATATAACACAATTTTGAATTTCATCTGATTCCTCCATTTTACTGTATACAAATCAAGCATCAATTAATATATCCGGATATGACTTTGCCACCTTATCACCAAAAATTTTCCAAATCGAACCAAAACTGTTCATGTCCTGAGGTACCGAATAGGTGGTCCCCAGTGCCTATAGTTGACTTTTTAACGAAAAAATCGGTCAAGGTGTTAAAAATGGGTTGAATCGGGTGAATACTTCCCTTAGCCCCCATATACCTAATATAAATAATTTCGAACTTCCGGGGCACTTTATACCGCATATAGCGACCAAATTGTGAGCTATCTTAATAAGATTCAGTGAGCGGATTTTTCTAATACCAGTGTATCTGTGCGCCTAAAATGGATTAATTCGGGTGAAACCTTAATCTAGACCCAGTATGTCGTAAGATCAGGATTTTCAAACATTTTGGTGATTTTACTGCTTATTAATTGGTGATGGTACAAGTATATAAGCTACCTTAATGAAACTCAGATTATTTCTGTTAATAATATATAGTAACTGCAAAAATAGATAAAATCGGGTCAATACTACCCCTATCTATACCTAATATAAGATTTTCAAACATCCGGTTGGCTTTATACCGTATATGTTGGTAATTATTTAAGATATCTTAGCAAAATTAACTGATTGTATTAAATAGAACATATTACAGTTTAGTGCCGAAGATATGTGATATTGGACTACGCAAAATACTATATATGTATTGTATAATGTTCGTTATTCTGTATGAGTTATAAGTTATAAAATTGCTTGAAAATATATTCTAGAATATATCTAAATAAAGTCAAAAGTTAGTTAAATCAGCCCTGATCAGATTTGTGACATTTTATGTGTTAAGTGAACAAGCAGTCTTAAAAAGTATGATGGTATTACCCCAGCTTTGAACCTTGCAAGTGGCAAGAGTAGAAAATGTTCGGTTACACCCTAACTTAGCGCTTCCTTACTGTTTTCAACCCAATTGATTCCAATTTCAAATAAAAAACTTTATAAAATATTCGCTTGCACATATTTACACGCTTTATCACACACGACATCTATCAGAAATTCCCCAATTCAAAATTCCAAAATGATTGCCATATTTTGACAACATCAACCCTCTGCTGTGGCTTAGCCAAGCTGACAGTTGAATTGTTTCCAGGTGTTCAGCATCGCGCAGACGCTCCTTCACTGCGCGTGTGATAAACGCACACATTCATTTCAACTATGGCACAATAGCAAGAACAAACTAACCCGGGGATATTCCACATATGAATCAACGTTGAATTCCCCCGAGTGACAGCGGCATTGCTGCAATCTCAGGTAGGCGCTTCGTTGCGGCGTGGAATTGCTTGCGGCATGCGCCAAGTAATCATGCGTGTGTGAGTGAAAAGCGGTGCTGCTACAACAAAGCCATATAAGCCGTAATGACATTTTTATTGAAAGGGCACGATTCCACCGCGCAGCATACATCTGTGTTTCGTTAACCGTTTTGTGTATTTTTCTGTTTCCACATTTGTTTGGAGAAAATCGTAAATGACACTGCGTCAGTGCCAAAGATGGGGAATAAGTACTTTTATTTTGTTATAATTAAGGCAATCGATAGGCCTAATAAAGTATTTTACAATTGAAGCATATATTCATAATGCTAATGTAAACACACGTCTGTTGGCGGAGATTGTCTGTTTTACTTTTTATACCTTGAACAGGGTATATTAAGTTTAACACGATGTTTGTAACACGCAAAAGAGGGGGCATATACCCTATAAAGTATACATGTATATGACCAGTGTAACGTACTGAATCAATTTAGCCATGTCCGTCTGTTCGTCCGAGTGTATACAGGCGAACTAGTCTCTCGGTTTTTGGAATATCGATATGAAATTTTGAGCCCGTTCTTTTCTCCCCAAGAAGCTGCTCATTTATCGGAACGGCCGATATCGGACCACTATAGCATATAGCTCTCATACAAACTTAACGATCGGAATCAAATGATTGTATGGAAAACTTTTTCATATGAGGAGATATTTTTACAAAATTTACTTTGGGTGTATAGCTGTCATACAAACTGATCCATCAAAATAAAGTTCTTGTAAAGAATCTTTTGTATTTGTGAAGGATATTATAGCTTCGGTTCAACCGAAGTAAATATTTGATCATAAGTCAATTGAAAAGGAGTTGGCAAATCTTATTTGGCGTTTTTCTTGACGCAAAAGTCGTAGTAAAGAAAAAGTGGTCATCCTTATTAGTCAATTACTTGCCTCCGATTGCATATGTTTTACGAAAAAGTTTGATACAAAGTTCGTCAGATGTTTGGAGAGTTCCCAAACTTGTTGAACCTTCCGACATCAAGCCGGAAATAGCAAATTTGAGGAGCTCGATTCATTTAAAAATATAAAAAGTTTCAATTTTTTCTTGGATGTAATTTTAATAAAACTAAAAAATAAAAAATTATATTATATAAGCTATTTTGTTTTCCCAAAAATTTCGAATAAAAGATTTGAAATTTGCAAATGTGTTTTGAGTTTTGTTCAGTTATTATAAAACATATAGTATGAAGTCTAAATCTTTGTCTTTCGGCGAATCATTAACTATTTTTGCACGAAACAAATAAGTGTGGCCAACAACACACTTTTAAGTCGTAACTTGAAAGTCGCCTGTTTATAGGTACGTATAAATTTAAATGCCATGGCCAACTTGAGCCTAACAGCAACTTACGGAACCACTTACTCGTATCATCACTTTATTTTAAAATTTGTATTGTACATTCAAAGTTACCCCTCGTCGAGAAAGCCGATTTCACACACTTGAGAATAACCTAAATCCAAACAAAGCTCCCCTTACTGATTAACTCATAAAAGTTTTTTATGATTACACAGTTAAGGACTGTTTTATTAACAATGAAAGCAAATAAAAGCCGCAATAGTGAATGCAGATCAATGAAGCATTTAATAACAATACTACTAATTAAGTGAATGTTAAAGATCAAGCATTGGCTTTTATGAGGCGACATTCAAAATGACCAATGGAAATCAAATTATTCAAAATTACCTACAACCGATAAATCGCCTAGGTCTCTTAAGCGTGTACATCAACATAAAATAAATGTGTTATAATATTTAGTAAAAAATAGTAAAAATTCACATATTTACACGCACATATGTATGTATATGGTACAATAACCCATTTGTTGCTGCCGGACATTCAAATAACTATTCAGCAACCCGTCTGAACATGACCTATTTCCATTGCACCCCTGCCGCTTTCCCCAGCGCACAAAAAGTCAATTTCACGCCTAAAATCAAATAATAAAAGTAATTACTCACCGGCTTATTATCGTCGTAAAAAAACAAATAATGCAATAACTTAGTGAGGCTCAACATAAAAACACCCTTACCAGGAGCTCTGCGATTCGGCGTGGCAAGCACATGTAAAGCAGCTGTGTCTAATTACGCACTTCTGGGACGCACATGCAGTTCGGTAAAAGGAAACAAATTTCAAATGCAATTGTCACCCTTGTTGAATCCTCCGCCGCAAACAGACTAATATGTGTAATGTGCTTGGTCGAAACTCATAGATCTACATATAGCGGCTTGCACCCTCCTCAAGTGCACATGCCCACACGCAACATAGCTGATGGGTGACCCGCCTTGATGTACGTATGTATTGCCTTGTACCAATGACCATATTCAGCAGAATTTCGTACCTGTATGCTAGAATTCTATTACAAAAAAAAAACGCAAAAATCGAAAATGGAATGCAAAAATTAAAAAGTGAGAAAAAATGGTAAAAAATAGTTTCAAGGGCGCTCAAGTTTTGCTCTTCATATTGGATGTTGGTACGTTTGTGGTAAGGGTTGACGAAATTAAGTGCAGGAAAATACAGAACTAGTGAAACGTGTTAGTATTTAATAATATTTTATAATACGAAGATTTTATTTATTAAATGCTTCTAAAGAGATAAAAAAATTGAAATCTGCCACAATGAGATGCTTTTTCAAAATAAACAGAATAATTGTTTTGTCCTTTCCAAGGTCATCATAAATCAGAGGTCTAATGTGGCAACTTAGTCTGTTCCAACAAATTTCAGGAGATATTTCCTACAAAAATATTTCCTACAGGGAATAAATTTGAATAGTCACATTTTCCTAAATATATGTGAATACGTATGTCGTTATGCAGAAAAACTTTGAAATCCTCCACTCCAATCCTCCATCACCACATATGTGTGCCATGATGCGTGCAGCGTCAAAAGTGTGTGCACTACACTACTTGAACATTCATGCAACGTTTTTTTTTCGATTAATACTTACATATGTCCTTGACTTGTTGTATGGTTCGCACATTGGCCATTTAACCATTCATTTTTACGCTGCCATACTATCAACAGCGCAAACAAATATGACTAACTAACTTTCTTTGGTGGGGGTAATGAAAGTGAAAATATATATAGGTATAATATATACACATGTTAGCGCTGGGGAAATATATGTATGCTGTTTCCTTTTGTTTAAAGTTTGCTTTATTTTTAATAATTTTTATGTGGTTATGCTTATATTATATTATATATATGCGTAATTTAATGTACTATAAAACATCTTTAATAGTATTTATTATCTTACTGAGTGGTTCCTTGCTCATATAAACGAGGTCCTCAGCTACAAGGTGTTTGATCGTGCGCTAGATTACTTTGGTTAATATTATCTAAAAATCATAAACATAAAATATTTATATTAAGGATACATACATAAAAAGAAGAAGAAATATTCTTAATTTTGGTTTTTGACAAAATGGCGACTTCCCAACAAAAACCGTTTTTAGACCAGAATCTCGCTTAAAAATATCTTGAAAAAATGTAGGTTTTCGCAATAATCCATTAAAAGTCACTGTCTAATTGGGAGACATGCCAACAGACTGGGAACACCATACAATGACTATAGTAGAAGCTGCCAGGAGATAGAACAAGAAGATACTATAGAATATCTCCTATGCAAATGCAAGGAATCGCAAATATATATCCAAAGATTTCTTGACGATGTCTCGGAGGTTGCACAAATAAAACTTTTTGTACTGTGGAACATTATCAGGAGCACAGGGCCGTTCAGAGAGGAGAAAATAGAGTGAGGGGTTTTAATTCTAGTGGCTTGACAATGGCCCTCTTAAATGCCTTGGTGTCTTGTCAGACATCCACTATACCTACTTAGCTAACTACCTAAATAATGTATCTAAAAAATTGTGTATATGTTTTAAATGGTGGCTTGATGACGTGCTCTCGAATGCGCTCTTATCTCCGAAAATTTGTGTACAAATATTGCTGAACCTGTTAACACACATTTTTTACTTGCAGAAGTAGTACTTAAGATAATAAATAGCCTTATTATCTATTCTGAATGTAGCTAAACGACATTGTTCAACTTTCGACAGACTAAATTTGAATATACAGAAAAGTTATTCCCTAAAAGTTGTGGATGTGTTAATGAGCCAAATTTGTATCTATTTACATTCTAATGGTGAGCAACAGAAGCTAATTATAAAGACTCACAACAATAACAATTAAATATTATATATGCGCTATTATATGGGACTCAAGTAAAGAGCTTAATATTTGCAGTGTCACTATCTTACATTTCCCTGCACAGGAATATTGTTACCCAAATTATGTAGATTTCTGTTGGCAATAAGCGCAAAATTCGCTGTGATAACTTTTGTGGCAAGTGTGTGTGTGGTCAATTAGCATGTTTTTTATTGAAGCGTTGTAATTTTTTGTATTAGCATATCGAATATGCGCAAATAGGTTGTTTTGTGGATTGGTAATTTGACCACTTTCTGTACACAAAAACTATCGTACCACACTGCAATCGTATACACTAATGAACCAAAGTTACTTGCAACGATTGCGGTAAAGTCAAAGCTCGTTTGGAGAGTGCTCAACTACAAAGGCAGAAAAGTTGCAATTGACATTTTTCATTTTTCTGGGCGGTTGCACCGACTCGGTACTGATTTCGTGGTTATGTGAATATTGTTGCAAACTAAAGTTCTGCAACAAAGTTGATATCGCTGGCAGTTGCAGCATTGCAGTGGGATTCATTCTGTTTGCTTTTGTTTTGCCCTCTGCTGGCTAGTGAAAATATGATAAATGCAAAAAGTTTGGTGCAAATTTTGTAATTTTTACGTGTTTGACAGCTGGGTGGGTTAAGTAAATAAGGAGTATGTGAAAGTTATGAAATAAAAATGCTTCATCTGTGGTAAATACGGTAGAATGAGTTTTGAAAAGAAAAATATTTAAAAATATACGACACTGCATTTCTAAAAATAAAAAATAATATTAATGATTTAATACAAAATAAAGTAATATTTGCACTTATGATGAATTAATATTAACTATGGAAAAAGTCATCTTAATATTATATGTAATTAACTCCTTTAGTACCCGACATATTGAAAAATTTTACAATATTTATTTGTCACCTTATAATTACGAATTTGTGATTCAGCAATCGATTTCTATTACTGATTAAATAACTCTAAAAAATTTTAAATGCCACTTAAAGCCTTTGCCACTAATTAGATAAAGCTACCAAAAATAATCTCTGTATAATCTACGAAAATCTTAATAGCTAGCGTCACAGTTAGTGTGATACAAATTAGCTAGGCCGAGCATCTGCATAACTATCAGTGCCGACATCTAAAAAAGTTTATAGTTACAATAAAAAAGCCATTATTGGTTATCAGGCATAAACAGTTAACAGTTTTAAGCTTTCCAGCTCAATCCGTTGACTACTAATTCGAATTATTTATTTTTTGTATAAGTTGATTACATTTTATTGTCCAACGAGCTACACAAAAGCTAAAAGCGCTTCAGCATAGTTCTTACTGTTCCTAGATAGCATACATATATAATATGTACGTTATATGTGTATGTCTACTGTGCCGAACTGTCTCGCCATTTGCATTCAAAATAAATTAGTATCTTTTATCTTGTCGCATATAAATCAATGTTGACGGGACCAGAGTCATAAATACATATGTTGAAATTCTTTAAATTAACCAGAGAATGACTTTGCGAAGTATTTAAACTAAAGGAGAGGAGTATTTTCATTTTCTTCATAAAAGTTAATTATTGTTGTATAGTCCATTCGACACTTTTGATTTTATTGATTTTACAGCACAAACCAGTGTAAAATTTCATTAGGAGTGTTGTCTTGCATCAAACAGAACTAGATGCAGACTTAGAAAATGGTGCCGAAGAATTAAAATAAAAAATAAATAAAACAGCAGCAGGTGTCTAATTCGAAGAGTTTTACAACCTATAATTTAGATGAATAAATTATAGATATGTACATAATAATGCAGATATGCTGATTAGCCGGTTTAAGGCCGAGGAATTTCCATTATATGTATATATTATATTATATATGGTTGGGTATTTGTATATAATGATACAGCAGAGAAATTTGATTTATTTTATGTGAAATGCCATAAAGCCCATAAAAACACGTCTAGTTGTTTTTGTTTTCATTTTTGAACACAGAAATATTTCAGCTCATACATATAAATATCGCAATTATAAACCGAATGTCACATACAAATTACAACAAAAATTAAAGCTGCTCATAGTTAACGGTTCCGAAGAAAAGAGTGAAAATGGCTTACAAATTATGTGTAAATATCAACCAGGCGCGGCAAAGGGCACTTTGTTATTGTGTGGGTGCAATTAAAATTTGGTGCTGTTGTTGGTGAAACCGTTTAGATGGGCGCAACCGCGGCATTTGCATACGACACAATTGAGGGCAAAAATCAAACAGACAATGGTAATCGATTTGAATAAATACTCCCAGACAAACACTTGTATATATTTATGTATATACAGGCAAACACGTGTATATTATAATGTGTGTATCACCATATCATATGAAGCAGTAGCCTGTGCTGACTGTCAAACAGCTGGTATTCGTCGGTGTATTACAAAAAAGCTCCAAATCATTGTGTACAAACTAATTTAAAAATCATTTAACAAGGGGGACGCGCCTCAATTGCTGCTGGAGCGGTCGCGTATTTGTAGCTACAAGTATATATTTATTGGACCCCCGACTGCGATGCAGCAGAGGAAAATTAAATAAATTTCAATATGTTGTAGCATGTATGTTATTCTAACAAACAAAAATCATAACAAAACAAGAAATGCAAACACCGAATTGTTTAATAATATTTACAATGCTATCAATAATTTGAAAACGTATTTCCAATTTTCAAACCTTGTTAACAAGGCGTTGCATTGATGCTTCCATTTGTGAGACCAGCAGGAAATCGATCTTAGAGTTTATATATTAGTGTGGCCATTGGTATAAATATTTGTGAGCAGAAATGATTCTATTTCTCAATAACATTGAACAAAATTATATATATTATATAAAGGTAGGTGGTGGGTGATTGCTCTAACCAATAAATAGCACTACTAGCTCCAAACTTTTTTTCTCAAGTTGGTACATCTGTCGTGTCACATGAACAGTTACAAGTCATTCTGTCAATTAATTCTTTGTTTACAAGCCATTTGAAGTTGACGTGTCAAAGTACTTTTTTAATATGGAAAAAACTGAATATCGCGCAGTGATTAGATTCAATCAACTCTGAATATTATTGCAGCCTTTTGGATCAGGTGGATGAAAAAATTCGTGAGAAAAGCTGTTTTGCAGCACAAAAAAATAATTTTTCATCAAGACAATTCACCTATCCACAAAAGTTTCTTAACAAGGACAAAGTTCAACGAATTAGAGTGCTAGAGAATTGCTTTAGCATCCATCGTATTCGCCAGAACCTGAATCTCTTCAGAAACCTGAAACAATTCTTTCGTGGGAAACGTTTTTCTTTGAATAAAGAAGCTATTACAGCCGTAGACGGGTATTTTGCAGAGCTTCCGGAAAGTCATTTAAGGGATGGCGTAAAGTTATAAAAGGATCATTGGAATATATGTACTGGAGTTAAGAAAGATTATATTGACTAAAGAAATATATTTCGTACAAAAAACATTATATTTCCATAACTAGCGCAGAAACTTTTCAACCAACCTATATACTTATCCTAAATTGAATATTTGCTGATTGTCTTTGTTTAATCCATCCAACAAATATAGCAAATATTATTTGAAGTAACCGCTGGTGCGCTTTCAAATCTTTACGGTTTGCTAATGAGAGTGCACTCTGCTGAGAGTTTTGGAATCACCACAGAAAGTTTCAAAACAATGTATCATTTCTGTCTGATACTTGAAGTTGTCTGCCACAAATTTTTCGTTATTTAAAACTAAAACAACATAATATAATAATAAAATTACTGTAGTATATTATAGTATGTATAAAACTTTTTACTTTTCAATCACTACAGCTTATATCTTATCCGAAAATGTTTGAATAACTGCTCTCTTAGTTGGTTATGTTGAGGGCTGTACTTTTTTAGGTATATTAGTGCTTAGTTGTGTCTTAATTAACCCTTTGAGCGTAACTTAATCGGATTGTTATATATAGATGTTGATGAGGTAATAGTTTTACTGCTAAAGTTCTTACAATCTGGTAACTAGCTGTATTGCAAATAAAGTTTTATACGCCTCTTAGGAAAGTTAAATGTGGTCAGGTTAGTTACCATTAGACGAAGGTCTCTTAAAAGAAAGTGTGTAGGTAATGGCTTAGCTTTAGCGGTTGACATAAACTGAAAGCAAAACTTTCAAGGAGTAAAAGCGTTTACTCTTAAACCTTAAATGGCCTTCCTAGTGTCTACAATGCAAACACGGTCAATATTCAATTAAGCTATGAAAATTTCATTATATACATAAAAGTAACAAAGGTTGGAAATATTTGTTGGTATGTTCAACAAAATATGAAATATTTTAATTCAATGAATTTTTTATTCTGGATTTTTTGTGAAAAGGCACTATGGATGCATATATAATATTTATTTTATATTTGAATATTATAAAAGTTTGATTAAACAAGAAAAAATAAGTAAACCTCTGTTACCAGAAACTATAATACCATTCACAATTAAAACAGTTTTCCACACAAGAATTTAATTTCGATTATTCAGTTTGTATGGCAGCTATATACTATAGTGGTTCGATCTGAAATATTCGTTCGGAGACCGTTGTCTTAGATAATAATCAATGCCGAATTTCATGAAGATACCTTGGCAAATAAAAACGTTTTTCATACAAGAACTTAATTCTGATAATTCAGTTTGCATGGCAGTCATGTGCTACAGTAGTCCAATCTAAATTATTTCTTCGGAGATTGTGACGTTGTCATAGATAATAATCCATGCTAAATTTCGTGTTGATATCTTGTCAAATTAAGTTTTTATAAAGGGCATATATTTGATCGTTCAGTTTGCATGGCGGCTATATGCTAAAGTGGTCCGATATCGGCGGTTCCGACAAATCAGTAGCTTCTTGTCGTTCATAGCAAAATTTATATACCTTTTTCAGGGTATAAAAATTACGACTAATAAAATATACCTATTTGGATATGAAAGTTAAAAAACTGTTAAGTATCGACAGGTTGAAGGAAGAACATTTTATTTTTTTCAATAAATATTAATTTAAGTTGTTTTTGTATTGTACACCATTATTCTCTTAATACTGATGATTAATTTTTTCTCACATTTCATTCCATTTAGACTACGGAGAGAGGCATGAATATATAATATAATATTTACATTTTTTTGTAAACTCAAGTGCCCCCTACAGTTCACGCTGTGTTTAATGACATCCATTGTCTGTATGCTAATGACGTTTTAATTTCGGCGTAATTGTTGTGACACGCTGCCGCAGTCGGCATTATTTCTTTTGGTTTAATCGATTTCTATTTGATTGCAATGAGCATAATAATTACTGGCGTGGCAAGTTGAAATTTATTGTGGCACAAATTGGCGGTTGATTGTGGAGTGGTATTCACTGATAAATTCAAAGAGAGAGAAGTGAAGAAAAATGTCAAGGCAAGTGCTAATTGACAATGATATTGACTTAATTAATGGTTATTATTTTAAGTTACTTTAAAGAAGATGAAATACGATATATTAATATCAAGTTGCAGTTTCCATTACTTAATGTCTATGGATCTGCAATAAAATAATGCGACGTATTTTCATTAATGAAATTTTCTATTAAAGAAAATTATCAGATCATCACAACAATATAAAATGTGTACCGTCAAAGGCCACGTTCAGATAATAACAGAAACAAAATTTCAAATCATTCAAAATCTCTCTTTGCTTACTAGAGGTTCAATCTGTTAATATATATTTTCAAATCCAAATGTAAATAATATTTATTAACAACTAAACTAAAGACTCATTTTACTCTCTCTTTCTTTCCAGCTTCCTGAAAATGTATTAGAACCGAGTAATTAAACTCAAAACAGTGTTTAGTGAAACTGATCGACGAGTGCAATCGACAGTGCAAAAATTTGTGTAAAAAACTAGTAAAGTTCGAAGCAGCGAAAGAAATACAAAACGCGTGCCACAATGGTGGCGCGTTGCTCTTCCGAGCTGCAGCAGCAGCGGGGGCATTCGCATAACAGAACAACACGCGATTTCGATACAATGCCCCGAATAAACCCGCGTACTTCGTCCAATCCCTCAAAAAATATCGAATCGCATTTCTTCCATACGCCACCTTCATTACCTCGCTTCTTCATGTTGGCCATCATTATCAGCGCGCTGCTCATGCATATTTCTAATACGGAAGCGCATATGACCGCAACTGCCAACGGCGAAGGCATGTCGCATGCGGTTGGTATTTCGGCAGCAAATGCTGCGCGCATGTTAGCTGGTAGCGGTGGCACAGCCGGCAGTGAGTACTCCCTTGTACTGCCACATGATACCTATCCCGGATTTAGTATTAAGCGATTCAAAACAATGCCAGTGAATGATTCGAACTCAGCGATGGCAAAAACTTCCTCGTCGGTATCGACATCTGTTGGAGCTTATCATATGCTTGCCGGTGATTACTCCAAATATTTTACAGTACTTGACGATGGTGTGGTTATGACTACATCAGATATTTCCCCACTAGTTAATCGTCCGGTGAATCTCGTTGTGGTCGAGGAGACACCTAACGCCACCAATACACATAATCTGCAGTTGTTTGTTATGCATCGCAGTGATATGTTGCGATTCCCCGGCACTATGCTAGATGCAAGTGGGGAGGTGCGTGAGAATCGCCCCACAGGCACACGTGTACGCGGCATACCATTAATGCAAGCGCTAAGTGGAGATGCAGCTGTTGAAAATAATACCGGTGCTTCTAAGAAGGTGCGTTACACCATCATTGACGGCAATGATGATGAGGCATTTGCACTGCAGACGCGTAAATCTACTAAAGAAAGCGATATGAATGTAGAATCCATTACGGTCGATAGTGATGGTGAAACCGGTGTGTGGTTGGTCACCAATCGACCATTGGATCGTGAAACGAAAGCGCACTATGACTTATCGGTACAGGCCTCAGACATAGATGAACTCGATAAAATCATCTCGAAAATTCAGGTGACTGTATTGGACGAAAATGATAACCACCCTATATTTAAATCCACCGAATACAAATTCGCTATTGCTGGTCAGAAGAGCCCTAGCTTGGAGGGCAACGCAACAACCACTTGGAAACGGTTCAGTATACTGGGTAAGGTCGAAGCAACTGACGCGGATGGAGATAAGATTGCCTATAGGCTAAGTGCGCCTAGTAATATTGTCATCATTGTGCCCCAAACTGGCGAAATAATGTTAGCTGATCAACCTCAAACTTCCGAATTGCTGATCGAAGTAGAAGCACACGACTTACGCTATCCCAGTTTGATGAGCAAGCAATCAGCTAAAGTATTGCTTGAGTTTCTAGCGCCAGAACCGGTTTCTTTCATAATGCAGCACTTGGAGCACGATGCTATCAATGAGCACTCACATCATCGCGAGAAACGTCGGGTAACGCGCGCGGTACGCCCGACTAAACGCATCGAGTTTACTGAAGCCGATGGCGATACCGAAGGCAAATCCGTCTTCCAGTTGGAGAAAGAGACCGATAAGGAAACTTTCAAAATACGCGACGACAATCCGTGGGTGACTGTCGAAACAAATGGCGCGGTGCGTGTGAAAAAGAAGTGGGACTATGAAGAGCTGGGTCCAGAGAAAACCATCGATTTTTGGGTGATCATCACCAACACTGGACAACATGGTGAGTGTTACAAATCGTCAATGTTATCAACCTACATTATTGTAAACTATTGCTTTTGCGAACACTTTATCAGCAACGGACACATACTCGTCTGTCGCATGTGAATATTCTTAATTTAGAATTGTTTTTTATATATGTACATGAGTTTTTATATATGTATTATATATATAGTAAGCGCCTGTCCTTAAAAAAATAGGTTCACTCAAGGCTTTTTATTTCCGCTACCATTTCTTCGGCTATTTCTCCTGCTTTTGTCATGTCCTTCCATCGCAGCCTGCATTTCAACTACAGACATTTCATGGAGGTAAACAAAACTCGTTGTTCGTCTGAAGGAACGCAATGGCAGTGAAATAAATTATATCATTATAGAGAGGGAAAACGTTCAACAAAATACAGACAGCTTTGATAGAACAGCCCATAAAATAGTAAAGCTAACAAAATGGTAATAATTGAAGAAAGGACAAAGAGAGATAATTTCACGTTTGCACATGCGCTAAAATTTTGCGGCGAAAACAAAGGAAATGTGATGTGGTGAAAATCGTTCGCAGAAATTTTGAAAGAGCGACAAAGCGAAATTTATATGAGAGTTACTTGCGCTCTCTGATGAATATTTACGTAGAAAAATACACATATCTAGAGAGATTGCGAGAGAGAGAGTAAAAGTAAACTCACAAATAGTTTTCACTCAATTATCTGCAGTACTCCGCACTCAATCATATTTCGGGTATCTAATAACCTTGTGGGCAGACCAACGCACCCTCTAAGGTACTATGAAGAGCTTCTCTCTAGAGAAGCACGTTTCTCTCGCACACTAAGTCATTTGCTCACATTTACAATTCCACTCACAGCCACCCTCTACATATGTACAATTACATAGAAATTTATATATACATAAATATGCTGATTTAAGTACTATCTGTTTGTTTATAGTATCTTGATCTTAGAATTTTTTAGTTTCTGTGATCTATTTTGCATATTTGTTTCATTAAATCCTTCTCGCATATAATTTTAAACATAACGATATGTAAGTATATAGGGGTTTTGAAAAGCGTGACAGGGCACCTCGAGAGCCAATAGTTGATTTCTAGAAATCTGTATTGCCAGTAATATTTCCAGTGTAGTCTGGATAATGCATACAAGTATGTTTCGCATTAGTTTCCTAAATATATATATTGACATCCATTGGTGTAAATAAACTTTCATTTGATTAAATAATTTTGAATTCTTATAAAGATAAATTGCAGAGTATTATTCTAGGATATTTTTGTAAACTATGTTAAAAGGTTTTCTGTCCGGGCACTGGGCACACGTGAATAGCATGAACATATAGTACACCGTGAGAAGAGAAAATTTTGGCTTTTCGAAATGCACCTCTGCCACCTGTAATGACCAGATGCTTTATTTATAGTAGCAGCCAAGTTGAACTTCAAAGGGCACTGAACCCTTTTTAATTGAAATGGAATGTCAATGGGAATGATTTATATATGGTATATACATATGTATAGATAACATGGATACGCGTACGCTTTCGACTTTAGACAACAAAATTGTGGAATCCTATCTTGATGACGAAAACTGCAAAGACACTTACTAACATACACATACACATGTATATGGCTGTGTATTTTGTCACTGACGGCAGCTCCTAGCTTCAAAATTAAGAGCACAATAAGATCACTCGCCATCAGAGCATTTAACAGCATAAGCACAACAATTTCGAAATTCGAAGGAAAATATTTTTATTTGAAGGCTAATATCGAAAAAAGAGAATTTACTACTTTTACTTATGCTATAATTTATGACATAATCTTTTCTGCTCCAACACGCAGAAAAAGATCGATCATTAAATGCTTAAAGTCGATTAACAATTTCAGTTCAGTCTACTTTGCCACTACCGACAACTATCAGCAAATGCTTACCATCTATAGGATATATGCGTATACGTAGAGCTTATTGCTTCTTCACGTTTACATGTGGCCTATATGTTGACTTCTCGCGTTTAACTGTAACAACATTAACAAAGGCATTTTCGTGCTAAAATGTCAGACTTTTGAACTTAGCAACTGGTGCAGGTACAAGCCCTACCAATGCGCAGTGTTTTATCTACCTGCGAATACTTATACAACTAGTATTACAGAGATCTAGTTCCACAAACAATCTATACACCAGCATCTTAGATTTGTATGTGAGTGTTTGCGTAGCACTCAACTTACGAGTACTTGGCCTAAATTTACAGCCGTCTTGGGTCTCATATTCAACCATTCGCACATGACCCAGTGTACAATAGCTTCTGTAGTCAACTCTACCATCAGCCACCCGCACATTTCTCACCTGCTTCACTTTAGTTTCGTGCGTACGTTGTGAATTTGAATTTGTATGTGTGAGTGTTCATTTCTTTCCTTTTTACTTGAGCAATTTTTACTATTTGTGCTAACATGTTTACTTTGCTTAGTACTATCAGAATAACTAGAAAATATACTCGGTGTTAGTTGTAGTGCAACGTGTTTCACTTTTCATGTACACAATAATGCCGTTAAAATGCTTTGAACTACTCAACGTAACCGGGTTTATGCTTATGAGTCCTTCACAAAAAAACTGAAACTCTGTTCTGTTGTGCAAAATCGTAACAAAACAAAATCGTATACTATGTATGGTATTCACAAGCGCAGCAAGCAAGGCATTTGTGCTTTTTGCTTCAGAATTTCTTGTGCAAAAATTAGCTTAGTGCAAAAGAGCAAATGTGTAAATGTAAAATGGATACAATTTACGCTTGTATTTTTCCTGATGCTTTTAAAGTTAAGGCTTCCGTTTTTTTAAATTTTGTTTTAGCTTTTTTGTATTGTTGTAAGAATTTCCATTTCCTACCGGATGTACCCTCTTCAGTTACAGTTTAATGCAAATATTTTTCTTTGAAATATCGAAAGCTTAAGAACCGATACTAGTGGCTCGCTCATTTAACAACTTGGCCAACCGAAAACCAATAAAGATAACTTTAAATTGATAAAACAGAAAAATTTACCCAAATATTATTCACAGCGGCATTAAGAACATCGTATTCTCGAATGAGAGGTTCGTCACAAAATACTCACAGGTGCTACGTCATGTTTAACTGAAATTGGCCACACAAACCCTGACGTACCGGAAAATTTTTAATGAAATCTGTGTAAAAAGTTCTCTCACAGTTGGGGGTTATTATGTGTTTTCAATGAAATTATTTGCTAACCACAGATGTTTCACGAAGCCTTTAATGAAGGTCGTGAGATCATAAAAGACTTATCTTATGCGAGTGTTCCAGCCGTATCTTGTAACGATGATCATATCAAAAGATTTAATAAAAATTATGAAAACGGTATACATAGCTTTGTTTTTGGGTAGATTCAGATTCAGTCAGGATTCTCTTTGCGGAAATCATGTAAATACATATGCACTTCTTTTTATGCGTTAGCTAAACTTTCCTACATTATTTAATCCAATTTTATAAGGAACGCCCAACGCGATACGGCTTCTGTCAATACTATTTTTACGAGTGAATACGTACCTACAGATATTTATGTTCTGAAACAGCTGCCCGTAGCAGTTTTACATATGTTTGTATTACTAGTAACCATAAACATCTGGAATAGCTTCGCCTGAAGGCCTCTTTGGCTGTTATGGCAATGAGAATCGTCCACATCCCCTTTTGACTCACTTTACCAACTAGAAGTATTTTGATATGAAATCAAGACACATAGGCATAACCAGCTTTACCAAGACTTTAAATGAAATATTCAGTTTCCGGCTAATCTAATCTTCCGGGTAATGTCATCACGAGTTTGGTGAGGGAAAACAATTTTTTTTTGGTTTCGCAAGTTCTGTGTGTTTGGAAAATGGTTTAGTACATGCTCCCATTCGATTTTTTCAGTAATTTTCCGCTGAATGAATGATGTCTGACAATATTTTCCTCATTGCAATGAATCCCAACCTTAAGTAGTCTGTTGGTGACATTTGTACTTTGGTTGAATATACTTTATCAGTTGGATTTCGGCACAAGTCCTTGGCTGGCGACCACGAGCTATTGCGATTCGACAGCTCCGCCAAAATCTGTCTTCCATAAGTTATAATGCTGCTTTGCAATCAGTGAGTTCGCCCTTCATGATTTTTGTTTTAATTTTCCTCTCTTTTTCATATTTAATGTTTGTTTGCTTGTATCCATTAGGTTATGCTGAGCCTGCAGCGTACACTGCACTTGTCCGCTTGCATTACAGCCATTTATTTTGTGCCCTCCCATTTTTTATTTGATTTTGTATACTCTTCGGCTATTTTGGTTGCTGTTGACCATTTCAATGTCTGGTTTGTTGAACCCTTTTTGTGGTTTCCGAACGAAACACGTTCTCGCCTTAATGTCCACCATGGTTATTTCATCGCATTCAACCAGTCGGCAGCTAAATAAAATGCGACAGCAATGGACAAATATATAAAGGAACGACGTTTTCTTAAATATTGAATGAACTGACTTCAGAAAGCAGCAACCTTATGTACTTTTCCTGGGTGGTAATAACTTGAACGACTAGACCGATGTTTGTGATCCCTGATTTGTTGAATTCGCCTCATTCTCGAATAGCTGAATAAGCATTAAAATATCGGAAAGATTCCCCTCAAAAAGTGTATCTAGAAATATATCAAAATACATTTGGAATCATCTGTAAGAATGTCGTTTGGTCGGTATAACACTTCTTCATAGAGAATTTGTCGTTATAGAGATTTTAAAAATGCTTGCCATCTCACTCAAAATTAGATCTGATCATATTACGAAATTCAGGTGAGTTGCCACCTTTCAAAACAAATAAAAACGAGAAAAGATTTTAGTACTAAGAAATTTAAGAAAGCTTTTCAAGCTTTTTTTGTAGTCTAATTTAAAAAAAGACTTTAAAAAATTTGACATAAAAATAATATATTTAGTAGAAATTATAAATTGTTCTGTTTAGTACTACTTAGTTAATTGGCTGTTTTTTGTTTAAATTGTTTTGTTGTAAATTGTCAAGATTATATTTCTACTATGAGGTCAAAGAATCAAACTAATTGCACTTTATTCATACCAATTATTCTATTTCTGAATACATTCTTTCTAAGCAGCTCTTGAAAACATATTACATGATGCCATGTTCCGTTACTACTAAATGGAATATGTGGTCGAATAAAATACTCGATTCTTTGGTAAGAGTAACATATTTCATGAAGTCTTAAAGTTCGCGTTTCCTAATCTAAAATTTAAAAGGCACACTAATAAATAGTATATGCACCATAGTTAAATTTTACTCGTATTACTTTTTAACATCAGCCTACCTATTCTAACGATTCCATTTGCTGAAAATGGAGCGCCGCTAGAGTGTTCTGCCTAGTTGTTAGTTCCTAGATGACATTTCTATTATTAATTCATATATGTACATTTCGCTGGATAATAATTTTTCCTAATGCACCAAAAATACTGCAGTAGCCGGGAATGCCTGGATGCATGCGAGGCATGTGGCAGCGGTGCGATTGTAAGCATCCGCAGAGCAGTTACCGCCAACAGTGGTTATCAGCCACCCCACAGGCTCGCTACCGCACTTACTAGCTTATACCACATATACATATGTATGTATGTACCTACATATTTGTATGCTACTGGTTATACACCCTATTCCCCATTTAAATGCTCTGGTACTTATATTTCCAGCCGCTGCTGTTGATTTTCTGAGTATTGCAAAATTTTGTGCGAATTTCTTTTTTGTAAGCTTCAACATTTTTTTTGTTACTATTATTTACATTTATTCTAACATTTTGCTATTTTTCTACTTTTCGCAGCGCCGAAGAAGTGTGATTTCAACAAAAGTTTTTTGCAGAGTTCGCACTTTTATTCCGCTTTGGTTGATTTTGGTGTGCATTTTTAAAATTTTCAGGGTTTTGCTATTGTTGTTATCCCTTTTTTTGCCTCAAAGCATTTGGTAAGTTTTAAATTTTGTACACAGATCCATTGTATGTATGTAGGTACTGTATGTACTTCCAGTTAGAAAAACACAGAATTCACCACATAGTTGTGGAAAACAGCGCACAAGCACACACATACATGAGACGAAAAGGAAAAATCGCAAATGTTGTTATGTGTGTGTGACAAAAAATGATGGCGTCGAAATAAGAAGTGGAAAAGGGCGGATTATAAAATGACAAAATGTATGCATTGGCTATATTTCGTTTAGAGAAAAGGTAAGGTGGACAGCAGGAAAGCGTAAAAACTTTAACCAACTGTCGGCGACAAATTTCTTCCACTTCCACTTTTTTGTTGTAACTAACAAACTAATTGAAAACTGCCGGTCTAACTGTCACTGCCACCGTCAGTTTCATAACCATGCAGAGTTTTCTATTCTGTGGTTTGTGAAACAGGTATGAACCCTGGTATAGAAAGGAGTTTTGTTAAACTTTGAGTGGTGAGAAATGCCGACAGACATCCATGAATTAGTTCATATGCATAAGTATGTATGTAAGGATCGATGTGGCATAAGCATACAACGTAAGGGCCAAATGATTTCCTAAAGGTGGCATATTATTTTCCAATTCAATAATCATTATTTTTGCCAACTTAATGGAAAAATCATGCTTCCTTGTTTTGACTTGTGGGATTTATTTTAAATCAATCCCTGGAGTACATAATTTCGCATAGAAATATATTTTCAAAAAATAGATGTAACTGACACCAGTGGTGGTGTTAAGGTAGCATTTTTTTATATCGTAGAAACGAACTGATATGTATGCGTGCTATGAAAATATTTGTGTGCACCTTCATTGTCCCATTTTGTAGTATTTCACATTTTTGGAAAGTAACATAGGACGTTATTGTTTAAATATTGTGTTCAAATATTAATTTCTGTTAGACCTTACTAAACTTTGTGTGGTATAATTGGGAATAAAGTTGTCGACTTAAATTCGTTTCTTAGATATTGGAGCAGTTTTGATCACCATTACGCAAACATCAATCCGGAGCACACTAAAGTAATATACCCCAGAACTAGTCATCAGTTTAGTCGATTAACTCTCAAGAACGTTAATGTTGCTATTATAAGCAATTTTGTCAAAGATACTTAAACATAAAAACCTATACCCTTATTATTGTATATGAGTATTTCTCAGACATAGTTGTAAAAATATTTACATACACATGTATACGTAAGTCCTGAGTCAATAATTTTTAGTAGCTTTTAGTTTAAGCACTTAACTTAATAAATAAATAATTAAACAAGTAAGGAAGGGCTAAGTTCGGATGTAACCGAACATTTTATACTCTCGCAAAGTCAATTGGTATACTCGTTTGAGATTTCTTTGTGGATTGACTGATATTTTCGGTAGAAGGTCAACTATAGGCACTGGGGCCCACATATTTAGTACTTAGAGGCTTAAACAGTTTTGGTTCGATTTAGATAATTTTTGGCCGCAAGGTGGCATACTTTAATTGCATTATTCACGCAAAGTTTTACCCCGATATAATCATTGTTACCTTAAGCGTGGTTGTAGGCCGATTTCGCCCATTTTCGCACTATGACATAGAAACATGAAACGTTATGCACCGAATTTGGTTGAAATCGGTTGAGCAGATCTCAAGATATGGGTTTTCCCCTAAAAGTGGACTGTGCCACGCCCACTGACTAATTTTGAACGCGGTTCCTATAAAGTCATCTCATACCATCTCAGAGATAAAATTTAATGTCTCTGGCGTGTTTAGTGCTTTATTTATCGCGCTTTTAGTAGTTTTTAACAGTACCGTTATATGGGGAGTGGGCGGAGTTGCCACTCGATTTCAACTATTTTCACACCGTCAATAGAAGTGCTAAAAACATTTGTTTCTAGTGAATTTTGTTATTATAGCATTAGCGGTTTAGGAGATATACACATTAAACCTATTAGAGGCGGGACCACGCCCACTTTTTAAAAAAAAGTTTTAACTGCAGATGCCCCTCCTTAATGTGATCCTGTGTACCAAATAACAGTCTTGTATCTTATTACGGAGCTTAGTTATGGCAAGTTATTTGTTTTTGATTAATGGCGTTTTGTGGGCGTGGCAGTGGTCCGATTACGCCCATCTGCAATACCAACCATCTTACGGTACCAAGAAACATGTCTACCAAGTTTCATAAAGATATCTCAATTTTTACTCAAGTTAGAGCTTGCACGGACGGACGGACGGACGGACAGACAGTCACCCGGATTTCAACTCGTCTCTTCATCCTGATCATTTATATATATATAACCCTATATCTACCTCGATTAGTTTTAGGTGATACAAACAACCGTTAGGTGAACAAAACTATTATACTCTGTAGCAACAGGTTGCAAGAGTATAAAAAGCAATAATAACTACTTGCAGTGGTTAAATGGAATATAGAAATTTTAACGCATATAATTAACTAAGTTTTTGAATTTACGCGTAAAAAATAATAAAACATTCTCGAAGTGATACAAGTTACAAAAAATGGCGAATAGCCAAAAAAGCTGACCACAGTGTTATCAATATGAAGTTAAATCTACGAAATATCTTAGCCTAAAATTGGCTTTTGTAAAGACACAATAGAAAATATCGTTTATGTTGCAGAAATCATTTTCAATAAGCTATTTGCTTCAATCAATTACACAAATACACTTACACGGACATGCAAAAGCGCAAATGCTTTGAAAAGCATTAACATAGATATCTGGCGCTAACACACCAGAAGAATGTGTAGCTATCACAGCAATTCATGTGTGTTGAAGTAAATTTCCCTGTTAATACACAGATTTAAAAGCAAGCAAAGCGGATACAACATAGGCCAGAAATTATAAATGACTATAGAATTACTCACACATACATATGTGTGTGTAAAGATTACTATAAAATTTGTGCTTATCTGCAAAACTGACATTTGCAGTAATTTTTGATCGAAATCTGCAAGTTGAATTGGTTGGCCAGTGAAAAAGCACAAAATAAATGGGAATGCACGACACACATGCACAACACTGTTGGTATAAAAAGTTGTAAGAAAGCGCTTGCAACATTGTAAGCTGTACAAGCATGTTGTTGGACATGGAAAAGCTTGTAGCCAAGAACAACGTCTATATGTCCGTGTAATGGTCAGATTCCAATTTATTATAAAATAATATATAAAAAAACCTTTACTGTGTGTGCTTACAATAATAACAACAAAATCCACAACAAACCTTTTCGAACATAACGATGTGTGTGTACTTGTGTTTCCTTGCTCCAACACATTGTCGAGATGCTGTGGGTTCCATCTCCTTCGCAAAATAAAGGAGATTTCAACGTTATTATACAGTTGGACAAGGACATGTTGGCTTTGTTGTATGCAAATGCTGCTTGCAGCACAACCAATTTCCATAGTCATTCTGTGTATGTGTAAATTTAGTTAGTATTAGATAATTTTGTTCTCATGCTATTACCAAACTAAATTTAAACTATTAAAAATAAACTAAGCAACGTGCATAATCTGCTCTATTAACCAGAGAAAATGCATGTGCTCTAAGCCATGCAACAACATTCTCTCATCGTTTACAGTTGCATGGATGGCTTTGTACTTGTAGTTAAATATGCTGCACATACAGTATAGTACGCATACGAGTATTATAAACTCAGCATTTTGGCTATTGTTCAGCTAATTAGTCCGTGCGAAACATGGAAACGTGGAAGTGTGTGTATCGCCTATTTATGTTTTCTTACTCGATATTACTGTTAGTGGGTAGGATGCTAGATTAATGTAGATAGATGTATGGAGTCATTGGCTAATTCGAATTAGTGCCGCATCACTGCACACTCTGGTGCCTAAAATTAATGTGGCTAAAATGAAAGGCCACATAATGCTTCCATTTGTTTTTTTCCTTTCAGCTTTGTCAGGTATATACACAGTTAAAGATACCGCTATCATACAGTATACTGCTATTATCAAATTTTCAGGAAAAGCGAACAAATAGTTTTGTTTTTATGACATTTAGAAGCCGAAGTGTCTGAAGTTTTTTTAAAAGATGGAAAAAGAGAAGGAAAATTTGTGCAATGAAATTAAAGAGCGGTCTATCGATTACATTCGTTAAAAATTAGTTTAATGAATTTCAACGCTGTCCGATGTCGATTATTAAGGAGCTACGCCGATTTCATATTCGCCGACTCAAAATGCGAGAGATAACTGAGATATCAGTCATCTCCAAACACAACATGGGTCATATCTTATGAAGTCGTGGGCCTGAGAAAGCCGACTTCCTCTAATTCGATATTTTCCTTAAATTATCGTGTTTCTTTTGTTTTGCAATACGAGTATTACTAGTAGATTCGGCTACGCATTGCTCGGGCTATAGTATTCATCAACTACTATCATAATAAACTATTCCATACACTGAAAATGTTATTTACGAATGAAAACGGATACATTATATTGGGTGCAAGATTTCAAGGGATTGTATTTGAAGTTTAATTTTGAAAATGTTTGGAGTAAATATTTTTCAAATAGAAAACATCATGAAAACTGCAAATCGCATTTTACTAAAATTTATAATTATTATTACTAATATATTTTTTTAGAATTTGGAACATATGCGTATGTTTGGAAATATATATATATTTTTTTTAAATGTTTTACTTTTAACATAATTAAGATATGAACTATCTTATCTTTTAAGTTGGAACAAAGTGGACACGGTGTACAAAATTTTACAAACCTCGTTCAGTAGAATAGGAGTTTACGCCGGAGAAAATGTGAAACGTAATTTTTATATAGTAAATTGATTTACCATACTGGTAAAAGCAGGTTTTTCTTTATTGCACATTCAAATTCATAGAGTGTGTGTATGTGTAAATTGCCCATATACTACTATTCATGGGGCTAAACATAGTTTTTAACTTTCAATTTACTCGGCACATTTTACTGGGCGTTGGAGCCGCCTCGCTTATTTGCTTACTAAAATCACTCTGGCGTCCATTTGCATTTTCGCACGAGAATTTTTCATGCAACAGTACACGGAGGCTTCATTTTGTGGCGCAGCACAGCAATAATTCATAAAAACAAAGTGCGTTGCCAGCTACCGCACAGCCACTAAACCAAAAGCAGCGCCAACAGCGTGGCCATCAGTATGTGAATAAGCATAACAAAATGGGCGCATACCGCACTTTTACGCTACCAAATGGAAACTGATATGCAACTTGCGCATAAGTGCGTGTATTTGTGTGTTATTGCAGAGAAATCACTTTACCAAAACGGCCAACTGGAAAAACTTACTTCTATACCTCGCTGGGTAATTCTATCAAGCGCCATTTTGTATTCGAAACTGCACACATACACAACAGCTAGTTATGCGTTGGGTTGCATGCGCGGCGGCCGCAATTATTCACGTCCTATTCCAGTGCAGCAAAGAAAGAAACTCCTAGCGTATAAAAGTGGCAAGAAGTTGTGGAGTGAAACAAAAAAATTGCAACAATTTATATTCACACTGACCAATGTAACGGTAGTTTCGTGTATGCACTGCTGGCGCAGTAGCTGGCTAACAGCACTCAGTGTCAAACACGACCGCGGCAGTCATTCATAAATACATATTATATTGTCGCAGTGCACCGTATGCAGGCATTTCAGCTCATTTGTACCGCTTGGTGCCAGAATTGTTGACTGCCGACAGAAAGTGTGCTCAAACGTAGTCTGCTGTTAACATGCCGCAATGCGTGGCATACGTTAACACCAAACTCACCCACTCAGTGCTGCTTTATTAGCGTCTACCGCCCGCCACGCTGCGACCACAACTTTCTGGAAGGAGGGAGCAGCTATTTGTTAGATTTTTCCGCTAGCTGCATGAAAAAACGAAAAATTAATACAAATTATAAAATTACCAAGTCGAATCTGCTCTCAGTTCTCTCACTTCCTTTTGGTATGCGAAGTTCACATTAATTTTTTCATTTCTTTGCTGTCATTCCTTCGTTGTTTTTTAGGAAAACATTTAGTACTTACTTATAGCAGATCTCCATATTGGAAATATTATAGTGAAACACATACATTTTTCGCCTCTTTTTTAAAAGCACGTTTCTGTAACTGTCGTTTCGCCACTTTCTCACTCCCTATCTGGAAGCCATGTTCTCTTGTTAAAAATTTACACATACCCTGAACGGGATATATTAGGTTTGTCATCCAATATATATATGTATACATTAAGCGTGACGAGCTTAGTCGGTTTAGCCATGTCCATCTGTCTGTCAGTTTGTATATACGCGAACTAGTCCCTCAGATTTTGAGATGTCGATCTGAAATATTTCAAACGAACTTTTCTGACCTAGAAGCTGCTCATTTGTCGAAACTGCCAATATCGGACTACTATTAGATAAAGCTGCCTTACAAACTGAACAATAACAAGAAAAAACGTTAACTTCGGTTGCGCCGAACCCTTCACAAATACAAAGGCCCCTTACAAGAACTTGATTCCGAACGTTCAATCTATATTCCATCTATATGATATAGTGATCTGATCTGACCAATTTCTGTGGAGAATAATTTGTTGTCTTAAGCAATAACTCGTGCCTAATTTCGTGAAGTGCCTCGTGAAATAAAAAAAATTTCCATGCAAGCACTTTACTCCGATCGTTCAGTTAATATGGCAGCTATATGCTATAGTCGTCCGATCTATACAATTTCTTTGGAGATTAGATGAATGCCTTAAATAATAATCCATGCCAAATTTCGTGAAGATACCTCGTCAAATGAAAGAGTTTTCCATACAAGCACTTAATTCCGATTGTTCAGTTTGTATGGCAGCTATATGCTATAGTGGTACGATATCGACCGTTTCGACAAATGAGCAGCTTCTTTGTTAGAAAAAGACAGCTACAAAATTTCATATCGATATCTCAAAAACTGAGGGACTAGTTCGCGTATATACAGACGGACAGACGGACGGACAGACAGACGGACATGGCTAAATCAACTCAGCTCGTCACGGTGATCATTTATATATATACTTTATATGGTCTCCGACGTTTCCTTCTGGGTGTTACAAACTTCGTGGCAAAATTAATATACCCTGTTCAGGGTATAAAAAGCAATGTCTTGTATGAAAACTTTTGTATTTGTGAAGAGTATTATAGCATCCGTGCAACCGAAGTAAAATTTTTTTCTTATTTTAACTTTAAGTTTATTATATGACAGTTCGCGGATACTGTAACTACCAAGTTTTATTTACAAGGGTTTAGATGGTTTTTATTATACTCTCGCAACTTGTTGCTACAGAGTACAATGGTTTGGTTCACCTAACGGTTGTTTGTATCAGCTAAAACTAATCGAGTTAGATATAGGGTTGTACAATATATATATAAATGATTAGGATGAAGCGACGAGTTGAAGCCCAGGTGACTGTCTGTCCGTCCGTCCGTACGTCCGTCCGTCTGTGCAAGCGTAAAAATTACTGAAGCTTGAGTAAAAATTGAGATATCTTTATGATACTTTGTACACATATTTATTGGTACCGTAAGATGGTTGGTATTGCAGATGGGCGTAATCGGACCACTGCCACGCCCACAAAACGCCATTAATCAAAAACAAATAAATTGCCCTAACTAAGCTCCGCAATAAGATACAAGACAGTTATTTGATACACAGGATCACATTAAGGAGGAGCATCTGCAGTTTAAATTTGTTTTTAAGTGGGCGTGGTCCCGCCCCCTAATAAGTTTAATGTGCATATCTCCTATACCACTGAAGCTATAATAACAAAATTCACTGGGAACAAATGTTTTTAGCATCTCTATCGACGGTGTGAAATCGGGTGACAACCCCGCCCACTCCCCATTTACCGGTACTGTTAAAAACGATAAACCGGGCACTAAACACATCAGAGACATTAAATTTTATCTCTGGGATGGTATGAGATGACTTTATAGGAACCGCGTTCAAAATTAGACAGTGGGCGTGGCACAGCCCACTTTTAGGTGAAAACCCATATCTTGGGATCGGTTCAACCGATTTCAACTAAATTCAGTACATAACATTCTTCTCATATTTCTATGTTATATTGCAAAAATGGGCTAAATCAGACTACAACCACGCCTATTTCCCATATAACACCATTTTCAATTCCATCTGATTCTTTCACTTTCCAGTATGCAAATCAAGCAACAATAATTATATCGGGGTAAAACTGTGCGTGAATAATACGCTAATATACTCATATACGCTAACAACCCACTATCAGTTTGAAACTGCTCTAGTATTAAGGGCATAGCCAATGAACTTGAACTTACTAGGCAACTAACACAAGATTAGCACAATGTAAAGATAAAAAATTTTAAAATTGAATGGAAATTAGTATATGTTACAGTAACTACTATGTACATAATATATATTTTCGATTACCGCTCAATTGACATAACGCTATAAAAAAATTTACCGTGATCAATGATGAGGTGCTATCAGTTTCTTCCTCTCTATAAGATTTAGTTTCAGTAGACCGTAATATTTGCGTTTTATAGTTTTTATTTCTTTTTATATTTATTTTTTAGTTTAATGTTAAAATATAGTGCAATATTTTGAAAAAATGTATATAATGTGATTTAACGCAAATTATATAAATATCCTGAATAATATAACTATATATACACTAATTCTCCTTATGATTTTGTGTAAAAGTTTCCACATTGCCCCTTTCATACTCGGCTTACTAAACAAAGTTGTTTGACATGCTCAACCAGGCGTATACGCAACAGCAAAGCCTTTCGTTGCTGTCAAGAGTCATGCCTTCTTTGAGTCTGCTTTATGCTTCTCATTTGTTGGTATATTTTTTCCAGTTTGTAGTCATTATGTGCTGCTGCTTTGACTGCGACTGATTTATGGTTATATATTTGATGTTTGTACTAACGGAATACATAAAGCCTTTGTGGCGAAACTTGCCCTAGACATTCAAATATTCATTAAATATATTTTTAATTATAAATTGCAAATGCATTAAATTTGTTCGAGTTGTGAGATGTGGAAAGTAAATGTGTAAATTTTTTTTTTAAGAATTTGCAACAAACTCCTTGCCTTACATATACCTCTACATGTAAAAATAGAAAACACTTTTCGCGCACTTCCTACAAACGAAGTAGTTTGATATATTCGAACACACTCTTATTTTGAATATTACTCTTTGTGCAACAACATAATGCACTTTTCCTGTATCAACACTGCAACATCAGAAATGCATTTAAATAATTTTATCTCAGTAGCTATCAAGTGATGTAAGCTGACTTTAGTTTTGAGTAAGCCGTGGAAAGGAAAATTGGCAGATGTAAAAGCACTCGTAAATAGAAAAGAATGAGCAGTAACTTTTGATAAAATTGTAAATACGTATAATTTAACTTCACATTCAAATGATTTACTTATTAATATTCATTTGTAGAAACACGAAAGTTCCATTTATGCAGAAAGCATACACATATTATAAGTAATGTTTAAGTAGATGAATATAATATGTTTAAAACTCACTAATTATAAGTACGTGCTCATAAAATTAAACAAGTACACACTACAAAAAGTAGACAAACATATTTTATATAATAATTTTTCTCAATTTGAAGTATTGATTAATATAAAATTGATTTATGTCAGTCTAAACGAGATAATAGAAGTTCAAAGTTCTGCCTAATGTACAATGTTCATTGTAATCCATCAGTTTGTATGTTGAAAGTTTGCACTGATTGTTGTGCTACTAATTTTATCCTTTTATCTCTCTGTGGTTTACTGTTAAACCAATTATTGTGTAATTTTTAGATAAAACTATTTAAATTTCTACAAACACACTGACTCAAAACCCACAAAAATGTGTAATATTATTCCACGAATAAATTTCGATGAAAATTAAATTAAAGCTTTCACATAACAATGAAGGCCATTACAAAGGATTATAAGCGCATTTAGCCAATTGTTAGGGCCAAAGGCTATTTGATATTTGATCTGTATCGCAAAGGGCTAATTTTAGCATATCTTATGACCTATTATGTTGGCTAAATGTTCATTGTTAGATATAAATATTTATGCGCGCAATGAGTCCAGGGCAAAAAAAGTGGAAGTATGAAAACTTGTGCATGTTTTAGTATATGGCAAAAAACGCAATTGCACCAATATGCGACAATATCACAACCTATTTCAATTGCTTTGCAAAGCATTTTGACATGCATATTCAATTTTGATAACACGCAGGATTATGTATTAAATTATTTGAAATTTTCAAAAGGGTTTAAAAAGAGTTAAAATACTTTTTTACATACTCAATACATGAACCGCTGGAAAGTTGCCGTTCATGAGCAATAAGTTGCAAAAACTGGGCTGAAAAGCATAGTTTAATTTTTGACAAAGTTTGATTTTATAATTTAACATAGTTGTCATCTTGGACACGTTTAATTTTTCGCTTTAAAAGAACTGAGATTTCTTACCAGCGAGCATTCTCTTAGGTTCTGAGAACATGAAAAAGTCGCTAGGGATAGATCCGGAGAACTGCATGAAAATTGCTTTTGATTTTTGAAACTCACGATGAAATAAGCTGTCTTTTTCCTCAAGTATTCAATTCGCGCACATTGAAGAAACCGTAAAAAGATTAGAATGATTTAATTAGCGAAAAAAAAACTGTAGACAATTTAGAATTAGTGTTGTCTAATACCGATTGTGATTGACAAAAGATTATCAAATTGGTGCAACAAGATGTATAGAGATATCTTGATACGGCGTACTAAGAAAGCTAAATTGCACATAAGCGGAATTGAACCATTACCATGAAGACTGAGTCACCCATTAAGCTAAAAAAATCAAAATTGTAAGAGGTTTCTGAAAAGTAGACATGGCTACATCGAAAGAATAATATCAGGGACATTAGTCTTACAGATATGGACGATAGAACAGACCTACATACGTAGCAGTTTAAAAATTCGACAATGGATCAGACAACGTCCACTTTTGGGTACAATTCATAATTCACAAAATGTTCGAATGTCTTTAAGCACATGAAGTTATAAAATTTGGAAATGGCTATAACTGGACTAATATAATAATAATATAATATTTATAGATCAGAATAAAAAGCCATCAGATTATTAGACTGTCCTATAGATAACCAAGGGGGCCAACAAATAATATATATGAAAGTAAAGATCAGCATAAATAATTTTCGTGATATGTGGGAACTTAACCAATTATGGTTGAAATATCAGCCTTTCTAATTGCTCTGAGTACACAGAACCATTTTATTGAGATTTACACTTCCGGCTAACTTCAGTATCGCTTAAAATTATCTATCTATATTCAAAAAAATGTATTATAAATAAATAAAATATTTAAAATTTCACTTTAAGCACTTTCGAATAATTATTTTAAAAGTAAATTTAAGAATATTCATTATTATAAATTATTTTTAAAGATAAAAGTACAATTTTTATCATGTAAATATGTTTTTGATTAGTATACCTTGTATACATATCGAATCACTATAGAATATAGCTGCCACTGAACGATCAAAAGCAATTTCTTGAATGGAAAACGTTTGTAGTTGAGAAGATATCTAATGATATCAAGATGTCTAAGGCAGCGCTAAAATATCGAAGAAATTTTATAGATGCAACCACTATATCATATAGCTGTCATACAAATAGAACGATCTAAATCATATTCTTTTATGGAATCTTCTTTTTTTGTCAAGGGTATTCTAACTTTGGCGCAACCGAAGTTAACGTTTTTTCTCGTTTTTAACTAAGTTAAACTTCGTGTGAAGCATTGCGGTACACATATGTAGATATAGTCTAGACGTAAGTTTTGAAGTACTTTGCATTAAATCAGCTTGTGCAGTTCCACTTAAGTTATTTAATCCAAATACGTAAGAGTCATAGAGTTGCACGTATACAAAGGAATTGTTTAGCCAAATACAATACGATGACCGCTGGGTGAGCGGAAATATAGTATACGGCTTTGGTAACAGCTGGTGCATGAAACAATAGCCGTCATATCAATTAGTACATTATTTTATGAACAAAACTTTTGCATTACGACTATGTCTCGTCGTCATATAGCCTTCACTGGCTTATGGCAACTGAATGTCTGTCGCTCACACAGCCGTCTCGCCCTTGTTGTTGTATATTTATTTGAGCCACTTTTCCTTCTTTATACTACTTGCATAAAACCAACTTGTCCGCAACTTTTCGTACCATTTTATATTCGCTATCGCCACCTGCTCAATGCGGCAATTATCACACCGACCAAGAGTTTGCCAGCATGTCGTCATTTGTCTACGTTGAGCTGTTATTTGACACCACCTAAAGTAAATGTCTTTATTATCAGTTAGTCAGGCAGTAGTTGCAGTTGTAGCATCAATGGAATCTGCAATAGGCAAGAAATTATGCCTCACTGTAATATTATCCATGCACTACATATGTACATATATATACTTACTTATTTATAGCTCAAAGCAATAACGCATGGCAGTGGCAGCTACAGCCGCTATTATAGCTAACGGCTTGACTACCGTAGTAGCCAAACCGAAGTTGCCACATGACTTGTTTCACTGTTTGAAGCCGCATTACACACACACTTAGACGCGGTAGTGCGGTTGCACATGCGTTTTATGATAATCTCTTCTAGCGCGCCAGTTGTTTTAAGCACAGCCCACACTCACCTATACGTATAATATACGCGTTTTTACACTTTGCTGTCCACGTTTTGCATTTGAGTCGTTTTGTGTGTGTAAATGTGCGGCTATGGACACTTTGCTGCTGTCGCCGTCACCCACTTCGTGTTCACCTTGTCCACCTGCGGCCACGACCTGGTGTTTGTCGCGCCTCGCCACATTGAGCTTCGGCTTCAGCGCTGTGTAGTTAGTCCCAGCCAAGGCAGTGACTTATGGCAATGGTGTTGCATGTTTGCTTGCCACGTCTGTACTGCGCTCTTCATATATGGCATTTTATTTCTGTGCGTTTGTTTTTGTTGCCGTTTTTATTTTGTGGCCTCATTTTGTGGAATTTCTCAGTTGACAAATTTTTATGGTCACTGCATATCATCGTCGCTGGGGTCGAAAAAAGGAGATATTCAGCTTTACGCTGTAAAAATGTGCGAATATACAACGATATTTTTTCATTTTTAAAGTTTCTTCTTTGTTGAAGAGCATGATAATACTTTAATAATACCGTGAACGGTTCACCATGAGTTTTGTAACACCCAAAAGTAAACGTCCGATAATATATGGATATATATATAAAGTATATATATATAAGTAGAAATGATCAAAATGACAAGCTGAGTCGTGAAATTCTGCACAGGTGCTTTTCTCTCCAGGAACCTGCTCATTTATTGCCGATATCGGGTCTTTTATGGAAAACTTTCTTATTTGAAAATTATCTTCACGAAATTTTGCATATATTAATGTCCAAAGCAACTCTACAATCTTAGAACAAGTTAGTTAAATCAGACCACTAAATCGTATAGCTTCAAAGTGACTGATCAAAATCAATACAAAGATTTGTATACCCTTTTATCACCTACAACAAAAGCACCGGTGAGGGCCGGTGAGCTCCGGTGTAGCCGAAGTTAAAGTTTTTTCTTGTTTTGTACAATTGCTTATATTAATATTAAATTGTCATACAATTGTTTATATTAATAAGTTTTGGATCATTATTAATTCTGATATTCTACACATTTAGAATTTTAGTATTACGCTTAATGGTTAATACATGGGTTCTGTAAATCTTTTGTGACGGCAAATAGATGTTAAAAAAAACAAGACTTATTCGTTAGATATTGGTTTTCCCCAAATAACATGTTTTCGAACCATTTTTAAAGAAAAGCGTATTAAAGGACAGAGAGAGAACGGTTCCACCAGGATCTAAAAGTGTTGAAAAAAGTAACGAAGTTGGTTTTGCCAAATTACTGCTGGTCATAAATTCTCAACTGGAAAGTATAACTGGAAGTACAACAGAAACGATCATAAAGGAAGTTTATTGACGTATAACAAATGTCTTCTACAATTGTTTTTCGGTTTACTTTAATGTTTCCTTGTTTTTCAAAACCAAACTGATATTATAAAGATATCTGCTATTTTGCTCATGTTCTCTGATTCTTTTCTCCGACGCTACCTTGTATATTACAATATATACAGAAATAGTGTTCCAAATTTTTCAGGGATCGGCTTAGTGGAGCGTACCGACTTTGAAAGCATTAGTTGTGGGGTAAACGCTTTAAAAATTTGAACAAAAAAAGATATTATCGGTTGCTAAACATTTACAAGTATAATACAAATATAATACTTGTAACTTTGGTAATTATGCTCCAATTGACTTAAAACTTTTACACAATATTCTAAAAATATTATGCAAAAAATCAAGGAAGTGCTTCTTGCGGGAGTAAGAGGAACAAATATAACATACATACATTTATAATAAATAATACTATAATGAAATCTTTTACCATGCTCATCTGATGCGGCGGTAAGATTTTAAGCGAAAAAATCTACGCGCGAATGAAGAAAAAGAAAATTCCTTTTAACAGTTTAACAGACAGACAGACTTCAGTAATTTTTCTGTTTTCTTTCAGAGCTGATAAGTACGCTAAGAATATTGAACAGATGCGCTTCAGTTCAAATTACTTAAGTCTATCTTCTACTAATATCCATTTGTATCCATTTAGCATCTAACTTATTATCGTTGTACCTATATTTCTGAAGATATTAGTTCAAACAAAAATGAGCAAGAACTCGAAGACTGTATTTCATAATTTTCAGAAATGTGCCAATTGAAATGAGCAAATTTATGCAATCAATAGATAAATTAAAGTTTTTGAACTGATTACTTTAATAAGTTTGCTTATAATATTATTCTACTCCTAACATTTCAAAACTCTGGATTTTACTTAATATGACCTGAATACTGAATAATAAACCTTCGAAGCTTTACAAATAAATGTTCCCAATATATTTTAATAACTTAGGAAAAAGTTCCTTTAAATATTTTATTTTTATTGTTTGAGTTTGATAATATTAAATAATAATAATAAAAAAATTGTTGACATCAAAAATAAATGATTGATAAGGATCGGATGAAAATGAAATATTGTGTTGATAGTCAAGAGGAAACAGAAGTCATGTTACACAATGAAAATAAAATATGCGGGAATAGTTCCTGAAACATGACACAACATTCACCTTTACTATTCACCTTATATTCCACTAGGCTTTTCACATTTAGAACACGGAATAAAAAGTTCATTAAATCTTTGACCCCAAAATGTATTCACATTTATCCCCTCTGAATGGATATGATGAAGACGTGCCACTTCAGCAGCGCCATTGCTTTTTATTTGAATAGCTCTCAAATGAAGCACTGCGTTGCTGTTGTTTTGCAAGCGTAAGGTGCCGAGCACTTTTAATATTCAACAAAAGCTAAAATCCGACAGTCGAGCAAAACAACAACCCGCACCCGGTTGGGTGTGTATTTCCACACTGGCTCCCCTCCATTAAAGCAACTTCATCATCACCGTCTTTGTCGAAGCACTGAAGTAGTCCTTGAAAATTCTTATTGTTTTCACTCCACACAGTCATGTTATTCACTCGACGTGTGTTCCACCGTTGTTAAATATGTGGTGGGAACAGTTATAAATGGTGGGTGGCGCCTATGCGTCCTAGTCAGTGTTTGCATTTAGTCCGGCAAACAATAGAACTCTAAGCATATTCTGGAATTAAGCTACGTGTTTCGTGGTTTGGGGAAAATATGTATTTATAATGCAGAAAAGAGAAACAACAACGGTAAATATAAAGTTAGATTCACTTCCTAGCCGTTATACTTGTACACACTGCCGTTGACAATTATGAAATTTCAGCGCTTTCAGCTTGCTCAAGATTCAAGCATAGAACTCACCGCAGAATCTCTTATTTACTATGTTCTTGCTGTTTTCTTCTTATTATTATTATTTTATGCGTAGCGGTGCATTTAATTCATTCTGCTTTCAACTTATTTTCACAAAACAACGGAAAAGCGGATATTAGAAAACTTACCGCCTGAAAACGAGATATAGATTTTAGAAAGCGAGTTTATCCAAGCGGTGAAGTGCGCAAAACTTCATTCAAGTTTATCATTTTTTTATTCAATTTAAGTTTGTATGTGTATATAGTCAATGCTTAAGGCTTTCGTAGCTAACATCTGTTATAACTTCTTTCTTCTTTTGTGTGTATAAAATGTGATGTGGGATGTTGGTCGAGTGTCAACTTCTCTCTAAATGCTTCTTTAGTTTCATATATCGTTCCCTTTTTTGTAATAATTTTACCTATAAACATATTCCTGAGTACGAAAAGTAATAACTCTTTTAATCATAAATTCTTTTAAATCCAAACAGTGAGAAATTTGTATAAGTAAATGTTATTACGTTTAGTGACTGCGAATATTGTAGCAACTAGGCAAGCGTATAACAAACTTTACATTGCGTGGCAACCAGTTACTGCTTATAAGCCACTGAGTAGCCAATCTTTATTTTGTGGGTATTATGTACCATCCCTGTACTACTTAAGACCAATTGCATACAATATTATTTCCAACAAAATTAATGTTCTTTAACTATCTTGAGAAACGGTATCTTTCGTTTTATAAATTTGAATTTTTATTTTCATAAATATGATTGCTGATGATTAAACTAAATAGTATTAAAAACCCAATTTTTTATAACCTAAAAATCGTCAATATAAATCATTCATTATACCCTGAACAGGGTATATTAAGTTTACCGCGATGTTTGTACCACCCAAAAGGAAACGACAGAAATCCTATAAAGTTTATATTTAAATGATCAGCGGGACGAGCTGAGTCGGTTTAGCCATTCCATCTGTCCGCCCGTCTGTCTGTATATATTCAAGCTAGCACGTCAGTTTTAGAGCTATAAATCTAAAATTTTGCCCGCTCTTTTCTCACCAAGAGGCTTCTCATTTATCGGTGCGGCCAATATCGGATAACTATAGCATATATTTGTGATAAAAACTAAGCGATCGGAATCAAGAGCTGGAAATCTTCCTTATTTGCGGAGATAATTTCACGAAGTTTGGCATGGGTTATTGTCCAAGGTAACAATGCAATCTCCAAAGAAATTGTTTAGATCGAGTCACTGTAGCATAAAGCTGCCAAATAAACTGAACGATCGGAATCAAGTGCTTGTATGGAATTTGTTGTATATGTGAAGAGTATTACAGCTTCGGTGCAACCAAAGTTAACGTTTTTTCTTTTAATATTAATTCTCTTCACTGATTTTTATTACTTTTTATTCCATTTTATGAACTCTTCCACAATGCTGCCAAATATAATACTTTAAATAGTGCTTCTCGAAATTTTGAACTCAGTGTTGTTAACTGCATTTCCAAGTATACGTATACCGATATCAGTAGTCGTACATAATACAAAGTAAACGGTTTGATAGACCAGCTGTGTTACATAATATGGGTACTAATATAACATAGAATATTGCATATCTAAAATTTGCCAATAATTCTTTTTCTTAATATTAAATCAAAGCAACTTTAGTAAAATTTCTTCTCTCTTTAATGAATTCAAACTAATACACCAAGTTAAAAATAATTCTCAAAATCTGCATTCATTCATTCTCGTTTACGCAATGTGTAGAAAAGGATTTCCTGCCATTTCGAGGAAGTAACGGCGACTTGTTTGCTGAAAGCATTAATCCTTTACTTAAGTTCTACGTTTTGGTATCACTTTAATAGATGAAGCAAGCGTAAGAAGTGGAAAGAAACGGTAAAAGAAAAGATTATCAAGTCTGTTGAAAAGCGCACAGAACTTTGTACAGCTAACCGGCAAACTTATGCAAATTTTTCTTTAAGAAATATTAGAGGAGAAGAGGACTGATTATTATACCAGATGGTGGGGGAATAAAAATAATCAATAGCGGCAAGGGAAGGAAGGTATCTAAAGAAATAAAAATGCAGCTAAGCTACCATAAAGTAAGATGACACATAGATAGAAGAAACAGACGACGCGCTAACAAATAAACAAGGGAAACAATGAAGGAGTGTGCACAGTGGCAAGCAGACTGACAACGAAAGACAGACAGTCACAAAGCCATTGCTATTTAGCCAGGATAACACGGCAACACAGACAAGAGTGACCATTGTGTGGGCGTGTTGGCAGGCGGAATTAAGATGGAGTAGCAGCAACAGCAGCAGCAATGGCAGCAAAGCCTTAAAAATGGCAGCCGGAAGCGCGCAAAGGCAGTGCAGCTAAATGCCACAAAGGCAGACTAGGATACATTCTAAATAACACATACACACATGCACATGCTCTTGCAATTGTGCCATAAATACAATGCCGTTATTCCGTCAACCAACCAGCCTACTTGTCAGCCAGCAGTTGGCTTGTGAATACAAACGCGTTGCGGAAATCCTGGCTGCGGCGCCGCGCACAGCTAAATTTTCGTATTCATTGTGATTTTCGCATTCGCTTTGCCTGCCAAGCTTTTCATACACTCATTCGTTTGTGCAAATGTGGCGGAAAGCAATGCAATGAGTGCTGAATTGAAATACATACAACATTCTTTGAATTGCTCCGTAAACTTTCTGCCACTGTCGCTGCTGCTGGTAGTTCTTCTTCCAACTACAACTTCCTTCGTTTGTTAGCGTTTGCCTCGAAATTCAATTCCATTTAAAAGTGGCACACTGACTGCTTTCTAGTCAAGGCTCATGCTGCGGGCGTAGTGTTACCAATAATTAACTACTGCAACAGTCAGACTTTGTCTATTAGAAGACTACTTGTAGTTTGTTGCTTTGTCATTGTTATTGTAGCGGTGTGTGTAAGTCATATGCTTAGGTGTGAGGTACGATTTGAGTGCGTTGTTTTGTTAATTTTGAGCACACACTATATGGTGGCATAACCTGTTAGTACAAACTAATTTGCGAAAGTCTTGCAACAGCTTGGCTGCGGGACATCTGACTAGAATCAAAGCGATGTTGCAGATCTCATTTGCACTTAACTTTATTCTTAGTTTTAATTTTGTTTGTTTAATTATACAAATGCAAAGTAAATATGTACAGCATACCCTAACTTAACAATGGAATAAGTAACAGGTTACCTCGGTTGAACACTCAAAAGCTTGGATCGAATTATTGCAAGAATATATTATCGCAAAATAGGGAATTTGAGTTTATATTTATTTTGCTAAAGGAGACAATCCAGTGTGAGGAGCGCAAATGTCTTTCACAGTACAGTTATTAGCTATAATTTTTAGAAACTTACTCGATATTTCGTTGCATCTTTATGCACATATTACTTAAATAATATCAGTTTCGGCTAAGTATTCAGGTCCGTCGAAACTGTGCTATTGCTGAGATGTTTTAGTATCAGCCTAGCGAAAGCCGGACAGTGGAGGAGAAAGTGCCGAGATGTTTCCACCACACCCTCCACCATACAACTTTGGCAACTATAATCGGGTAGACCGTACCGTATAAGTACCCATTGGACAGTGTCCAGTGAGAACTCCTACCATAGCGGCGAGATGCACTTTGCTCAGAGCGAGAAGTTCCACGACCTCTTGATCCAGAGCTAGAATGCAAGACGTTAATGGAGATCCAACTCGATCCCATCCCGATGTGAGTGGGGCAAGGGTGACCCCCCTGGCTAGCTCATCAGCTTTGCAGTTTTCAGCGATTCTGCTGTGACCAGGCACCCAAACGAGTCTGATATTGAAGTAGCAAGATGCTTTGTCTGAACGGTTCGCGCGCTCAGAGCTAGTATTGCCACCCTATTGTCGGAGTGGATGCTCACTTCTCTAAACGAGGCTCCACTACGTAGCAGTGATTCTCCCGCCACCTTGAGAGCAGCCACTTCCGCCTGAAAAACACTACAGTGGTCCGGTAGCCTAAAGCTAAGATTGACGGAGAGCTTCTTGCAGAAAACCCAGAAAATCCAACCTTCCGTCCTAGCTTCTATCCATCCTTGAAAAAGCTTACCGCATCTCTTCTTCCCATCCACATGTCCCTCGTCGGAATATAAGCAGAAAAAGAGCCGCCTCGAGTGGCCTCAGTGACGCAGTGATTTAAATTTTGCGGAATGAAGCTGAAAGAGGAAAGAATTTCGGCGTGTCCTTGTTCGGGCCTCTTCATAAGCCCAGCTTTCATGAGCCTTAGAGCACACTTCGCAGCAATGCACCTACCGGCAATGTCCACAGGTGCTATGTTTAAAATAGCATTAAGAGCTATTGTAGGTGTGGTCCGCAGTGCACCGGAGATTCCGACAAGCGCCACTATTTGGACCCGCTCAAGCTTTTTAGCCAGTGTGGTCCTTTCGAGCGCCCTCCACCAGACAAACACTACATAGAAAATTATTGGCTTGACTACAGTTTCGTAGAGCCAGAACACCACCTTAGGTGAGAGTCCCAACCTTTTCCGTATAGCCCCTTTGCAGCAATGTTTGGGCTCAACGAAAGTTTTCTATTGAGGATAAGCCGTAGGTATTTCACTTTATCAACAGGTTAAACCCCCAAAAGAGGGGAGAGGTACATTTGGGATCTTATACCTCCTAGTAAATAAAACCATGTCGGTTTTACTTGGGTTAACGGCTAGGCCGCTTCTATTCGCCCAGTTAGATAAAACGTTTAGGTATCCTTCGGTAAGCTCGTAGACGGTATTTAGGAATTTTCTTTTAACCATAAGAACCACAACATCAGCATAGGCTGTCACTCGCTTTGCTCCTCGAGTTCTATAAGATCCAGTTGACAGATAATTAAGCAGCTGAAAATTTTTTAACAAAAAATCTAAACATTTCAATTTATTTTTTACTCATAAAAGAGTGGGTAAATATTATATTAAAGTGGACATTAGCTTTGATTTATATTCCTAGGAGAGAAATGTTGGAATAAAAGCTTTCGTGATAACTTAAGCTCATTGAAACTGCTCAACACTAAGTAAGACTTAGTATTAATTACAACAAAATGGCTCCTTAATAAGTTATTTTCACTTCCTGTATTTAAATATCCGCAACTCTCTATTTCCCTACCATCTCTAGATACCACAAATGCAGTGAAAATTACTTTAAAGTTGAGCCGGGGCATCCTTCTAAGTAAGGTGGAACAGGATTTGTGCGCAGTAGATTAAAATCTAATTACTGAAAGCGCTACAAAAATATAGTTGGCCTTGAGTTTTAGTACTTACAAAATAGTGGAAGTAAGAACTATGATTAATCTCTATAATTCTCTCACCCACAGCATGGTAATCAAAATATAAGATCCATGGATTTGACAGGCTGTGCCAAGTAGCGATTGAAACAAACAATACCGGTTGCAACTGCAGTTTCCCTTGCATTTTCCCTTAATTTTGAATAGTGTGCGAGTCAAATAATTATATGTGCAATTCTTCAACATAAATTATTTCTAAAAGAAAGAATGAAGGAATGTGGGATTTTTTGGCATTTATAATTAAAAGATCTAAACATTAAACAACAAAATGATATTCAAGATATGAAGAAAGAATGAAGGAATGTGGGATTTTTTGGCATTTATAATTAAAAGATCTAAACATTAAACAACAAAATTATATTCAAATATTTTTCTTAATTAAAAAAAGAATAGGTTCCTAATTTTCCAACAAATTAATGTAGATTTCTGTATTCATTTTGCCTGGCTCAAAGCATATTTTGAACTTGCCTTTTGATGAAAATGCAATGCCCATACCATGAATGATCCACCACCATGAACGCGTTTATGGTATGCCTAACGTGGACATCTCAAATTCCACCAATATTTATGGAGATCGTCTGGTCCGTCACTGAAAACCACAGATTCGAATTCTCGATTTTGATATTTAAGATATAAATATTTTCTTAGTATTTGATGCACACATTGTTTAATCACATCTAGGCCAAGTTCCGCTTTTAATTGGTTGCTAGCTGCTGAATGCGAATTTTGCTCCTGTCATCTATGGTACATATACGACCACTATGCTTAGTAACTATGGTGTTATCTGGATTTTTCTGAAAGTTTGTTATTGTTTACAGAAAAAGCAATTTCAATGGTCGAAACTGTTTGTTTTTCCTGGTTATAGTACCCTTCACAGGTGAATTTCTTATAAGTAATAGCATAAAGGTATAAAAAAATCTTTATTTTGATGTTAAGCGGTTTGTTGTATGGCAGCTACACGTTGTAGTGATTCGATCTGAAAATCTTCTTTGGAGATTTTAGCAATGCTTTAAAATCTATCTATGCGGAATTTCGCGAAGAAACGTTGTCAAAGTAAAAGATTTTCCATACAAGGACTTGTGTTTGATCGTTGGGTTTGTATGGCAGCTGTATATTATAGCTATCCGAAATCGAGGTTTCCGATAAATGACCAGCTTCTTGGTGAAAAAAAAACGTGTGCGAAATTTCGAATCGATATCTCAAAAACTTTTTAGTCATATACGGACCGGCTAAATCGACTGCGCTCGTCGTGCTGATCATACTTTATAGGGTCTCCAATATTTGGGCGTAGCAAACTCAATATCCCCTGTTCAAGGTATAAAAAGTTCATCAAATTTAAAACTTTTAACGCGCCGATTCAGAATTCAATATGTATGTGTGAACCCCATTCAATGGTGGCCGGACTCCTGTATTTCCACATTTCCCTAAACTTTTTTTATTTTATTGTTAATGTTTAATGTTTTTATGCATAACTTCTATAATTTCATTCTCTTTTGATTAGAAATAACAAATTAATTCAATAACTATTAAGAAACGATTTAGAAATTATTAAAAATTATTTTTTTTGATATTTTTTTGTTTTTAGTTAAAATTATGAAACAAAATATTTTATGTACTAATCTTTTTATGTGGTTTCTCTATGTAATCTTTTTCTTACTTTGAGTTTGTGTTTTCTTCAAACAGTTGCGCAAATTGATATAATGCCTCTATAGAGTTATAACAGGTTGCCCTTGTTTTTAGCTGTGTACTATCTTCAAAGCAAACTAACGTGTAAACAGGAAAAACAACTGTAGTAGTAATATTTACAGCAGAAATAAATACTTCGAAAACACGGCCGCTAATATTTTGCATAATGATTCTATCAAAAGCCTTTACATAAACTAAACAGTTAATCCGTTTATTCGTTCTCGAGCATTGAAAGTTCATTTTCTTTTGACCTATCTAACGAGTTCCTTGCTCATTGGGTTATTATGCCCGCATGTTTTACATTGGTAAACTTTTTGGGAGTATACATTTCCTACCGCCTTGATTGGATTTTTCCGGTGCATAGGCCCGGCTATTGTTTGCCACGCAGGTGTGAATGTATGCTTTGCTACAATCGAATGCATACATAGTTACATACATACATACCGTGCATATATACGTTGTGTTTTTTGCGTAAATGGAAAGGACCTGCTTGCCTAGCGGTCGCTTTTATTGATTTTTTGCCGTACCTTTGCTTGCGACGTTCATTTTTCCCACACATACATACACACATGTAAACAATCCTATAGAGAAGGTGTTGAAGTACAAATATGTACAAAAATACAACTCTAACGTAATCGCTTCGTTGTTGTTGCGCATTCAATAAAGCATTTGCACACGGAGGAGTTTTACCGTTTCTGATGCCTGTAGCTTCTGCATTTGATATTTATTGCTGTTTTTCTAATTCATTGCATTTTAATAGCTTAAGTGAAATTGAATAGTTCCCCATTGTTTGGCGCAATTCTATAGTAATCTTGGAGTGAGTATATATCTACGAGCATTCATGTTTGTGGGTTTGTTCCCCTTTTGTTGGGTTTGCAGGACAAATACACTTCAATAAATCGATACACAAAAGTCGAATGCTCTTTTCAAGGATGTACATATTTCCACGTATTTACTAACAGACCTTGCGTAATCTGAGTATGTGCGAGTTGTAAGTACGGCTTCAAGGAAGCTAATAATGCTAATTTAACTCAGCATTGTAGTTTGTACGCTTTCGTGTGCAAATAAGGAAAGTTGTTTGCGGAAAGTTGAGTGTAAGAGCTAGAAACGATTGACTTTGTTGTTGTCAAGCACAGTAATTAGTTTTTGTTGTATATTCCCTTTTTTTCCTTTGTCGCTGCCATTGACAGTGCTTTGAAATAATTTTTGCCTCATGTAGTCTTATAGAAACTGAAAGGAATTAAACATCTACGGTGTTCAAATATATATCGCGATTACCTATAAAATAAAATTATTCATACTTACATACATAATATATATATTGTATAATACTATATAACAAATATGCATACTAAACAAATACCATTTTTCTTCCTCTTAAGTCTCCGACCTCAAGTACACCGACAATCAGCGCGTCATCATCCACGTGAAGGATGTCAATGATGAACCACCATATTTTATTAATCGTCCGTTGCCAATGCAAGCTGTCGTACAACTTAATGCTCCGCCCAATACACCAGTTTTTACATTACAAGCGCGTGATCCGGACACCGATCATAACATACATTATTTCATTGTACGTGATCGTACCGGTGGACGTTTCGAAGTGGATGAACGTTCGGGTGTCGTACGCACCCGTGGCACTGATCTTTTCCAATTGGATATGGAATATGTTTTATATGTGAAAGCTGAGGATCAAAATGGGAAAGTGGATGATCGCCGTTTCCAGAGCACACCCGAGGAGCGTCTTTCTATTGTCGGTGGTAAACGGGCACCACAATTCTACATGCCCAGCTATGAAGCAGAGATACCGGAAAATCAGAAGAAGGATTCTGAGTAAGTTGTAAAAATATTTTTCAAAATTTGACTGCAAGTAGATACCATACAATTCTTAACTTTAGTGAAAGTAATGCTCATCTAATTCGGTACATATTTATATCTCATATATATAGTTATATATATATGTATATTGAGCAACAACAAGTAATAAGCCCTAAATGTATATATGCAGATCCCTCGTTCTTTAGTAGAACGAAACAACATACATTTTCAGGAATATAGCATCAGATAAAATATGACAAGGACTAGTCCATTAAAAGTGTGTGCACAAACCAAACAGATAGTTACTGAAATTTGATCTTCATATGTCAATTATCGTATATTTGACACATGTTACATTACGACGGGAAAAGTTTGTTCGGCGACCATTACTACGAAGAAAAAATTTACTAACGAGTTACAGAATCGTTGAAAATGTTGCATACATGATTTGTGGAGTCTATCTTTATCTCGAACAATAAATTTAGTGTCACAAAACATCCGGTGAAGGTCGCTAAGTCATCATAAACCCCATGCGAGTCGTCCATCCATTTCGGTTACCGTATACTTCCGATATAACGATAACATTGAAAAATTAGAAAAAATAACAGTGTTTTAAAATCGTCGTGTTGGTATCATAAATATATAAGAAGATTTCAACATCTCTCTCTCAGTAGTTTTATGTGGTACAAATATCGGGCTGACATGTTTATTAGCTGATGATTTTTCTCATATCCATGGTACGCAAAAGATGATATGCAATATAATCACCAAGTTTTGCGCAGCAAACTTAAATAGTCCATTTCACAGAGCTAATCTCTATTTGTTATGGTCGAATGAAAAGCAAAATATCTTGTTGTTGGTATTGTAAAGATGATTTATGTAAATTCTGTTTGGTTCAGATAGTGTAGGTATTGTAATCGTCGCCATCTGATGGGAGGCCCAGTAAACGAGATTATTCGATTGGGTTGGGCCATAGGGATATTCCCTAAATTTTTAATACAATTTTTATAGTAAAGACATAATTTTTTTAGCTATTGAAATGAATTAAATTTAAAATTAAGACGCTTAAGATCTTCACGATTTACCTCTAACATTTTCATCTCCTCAAACTTAACAGATTGAATATAAGAATTTGAGCCTTCCAATACTTAATAACAGTAATTAATTTTGATTTTAATGGCTGTAGGTACACTTTCCAAACGCAAATAAAATGTGTATCTTTTGTCGTTCTAGCCTGAATTACAAACATTTACGCCCTCAAAGCCAAGAATGTACATACACTCGGCAAAAAAAGTCTGCGTACACGCTTATGTCTTATTATCTTTTGTTAAAAAATATCTTTTATATACTAAGTTTTAGAATAAAATCATATGAAGTGCTTTATTACTAGTCTGCTGCATAATCCCATATAATTTAAAGCAGTAAAAATCTGATACCACAGTTTTATCGATAAAAGTGTTGGAAAGTCATAGTTTTACTTGTTTTCGTAAAAGTTTGTTATTCAATTTAGAACATCGAATCTTGCCTAAAAGAAAACAAAGGGAAATAGTTAAACTTTTGGATGAAGAAAAACATAACACATTCGTTTATTAAAAGAGTAATAAAAAGTTACAAACGGCGATGTTGTATCTGCACTGACACGATTGGCAAAATTAACAAAAAGCAGGGTTAAATGGTCAAGTCGCACACAGGAAGTAATTCCTATCATAAGCGGCAAGTGCATAATGCTTTCGCCAAGGAGCACTCAAACAAGCCAAGGGAGTTTTGACAAAAGGTTATTTTGTCCGATAAAAGCAAGTTTTGGATCTTTGGAATCGTACGATTTTATGGAGACAAACGAACAAGGCACTCGATAAGAAAATCTTTATGCCTACTGGTAAGCACGGTGGTGAAGAAGTAATTATATGGGATGGATGTTAAAGAGTCCACCATAGACAATGTATATCGTAATATCTTAAAAATAAATTTGCAACAAAGAGCGGAAGAATTGTGTCTTGGAAGTGACCACTATTCTAAGGGATAACGCCCCGAAGCACCCAGCCTAGACATAGTTAAACTTTGGTTGCTCTACAACGCTCCAAGCAGCTTCAAACACCACCAGAATCACCTCATTTGAATCCTAAAAAAGCACCTATGGAATTCACTGGAACTAAAATCCGCCAACACACAGCTACCTTAAAGGATATGCTCAAGGACGTGCTAAACGAGGAATGGGCTCCGATCATTTCAACAGAAACCTCTGAGCTTGTCTATTTCTTGCTAAAACCTCTAGCAAGAAGTTTTAAAACGTTGGGGATAACCGACTTCCTATTAAATTTTATGAAGAATTCGGTGTAAAAATATCTTTGCTCGACTTATGTACCCTGTAAGCAGACTTTTTCTAACGGATTTTTTATTCGTCGGCATGTTTCGTTTTTGTTTTATATGTTATTGTCGGAAATTTAATTACTTTTAGTTTTATAAAATTGCATATTTAATATCTTTGAATGGATATCAAATAAATTGGTACGCAGACTTTTTTTGCCAAATGTGCATATGTAGAGAAATCAAGTTTCGTTAATGACAATATAATCCGGCAATTTGTCTTCTTATTATGCTGTGTGTACAATCTTCCTGACTAGTTTGATATTTCACAGCAGGGTAGCTATAAATACACTCGAGCTTACATACTTGTACATCACTCACGCACGGTTATATAAGGATAAGAATATACATATTGTAGAATCTTTCTATACCGAGCGATCCGCCTTCATACTGTATATAATAAAATATGCAAATTATATTCCAATAAAGTTGTGCAAGGCGAAAATGTGCAAAAAAACAAATTGAGCCATAGAGAGAGGAGCACGTCAGCTGAGCAGCAGTTAGTCGAGCCAAGTTAACGGGTACAACTGAGTGACTAAAGCTCCGCTCATTGAAATTCCGGTAGGAAAACAACTGTCAAATGGCATTTCATATGAAATCAAATATGTAAACGGAAGGACACATAGAGATATATCCTGAATTATAAAAAAAAATATTTGCAAACAAATGCACAGGCAAGAAAAAGCACACACACTTGCTTAGAACTAGTTAGGCACACGTCTTCAAACACGTATGTATGCATGAATAAATATTGTCAGCGTCACTCAGCGTGCTGGCACATTCCCGATTTATTTTCCATTTTATGAGCACTTTTGTAGCCAAAAAATGTGTGCGCTGATGGAAAAACTATTATAACAAATATTAAAATCATTGTACAAGCTTACATACTTATAAGCTTAAAACATCATATACTTACGTATAAATAAATATTAAGCTACTTTCGCAAACCCACCCACTCAATCATGCTTTCTTCTCTTTCAGCATCATCTCGGTGAAAGCGAAATCTTTTGCGGATCGAGAAATACGCTACACATTAAAGGCGCAAGGACAGGGTGCTGGTACATTCAACATTGGTCCGTCCTCGGGTATTGTTAAGTTGGCAAAGGAATTGGATTTCGAGGATTTACGACAGCCACACGTCTACTCGCTGATAGTTACCGCCACCGAGGACTCGGGTGGTTTCTCCACATCCGTTGAGGTAAGTAGATACACGTACATTCTTACATATATATATTGTATATCATGAAAAGGAATCTACCTGCTGGTTGAATACTCGATATCGTTTGTATGTCTTTATTCGCAAAGCAGTTAAAGAATTGTGAGCTGTTTCATGCTATAAGCGGATGAGCAGTGGATGTGCATGCGTAGATATGAAAATAAATTTGTGTGTGGACAATCGTGTCCTGGATGCAGATGCACTCAAGTGTGTACTAAAATTGTTAAAAAGCACATTCAATGCTCATTTATCAATAATATCGACTAAAGGAGGGTAATAAAAGCGTGCAGTTCTTTTTTTTTTGTTGGAAAAGAAAGGTTACACACCATATATACTATTTTTATGACGTGGTTGGTAAAAATATGCAATTCCTAGAAAGTATATTGTTGGGAAAATGTAGGTTTCAGTATTTGTATAAACAAATTTTCTGACACATTCTCAAAAAAAATTACATACTCGTATGAATGGTAAGTTGTGAGTGGACGCCGGTGTATATTACAGAACTTAATTCTCCTTCTTCTGCATACGTATTAAGATATATGTTCGATTCGTCACATTTTAGAGAGTGGCTAAACGAACAACGGGTATCAATTAAATATACTGGAATAATCAAATTGAGATAAAATAGCAAGCGTTTTAACCACTTTAATGAAGAATTAACTGCCTTTGATTCGCCAAACAAACACAATATACCAGCTGTTCGAACAGACTGACGGATACTTCCTTTGCATGACAAAGAATTATTTACTATTACAATTATTATTTATTTCAAGTCTTAAGTCAGGCAATGGAATGGATGGCATGTTTTCGAAAGTAAACAATTATCTCTCCGATCTTTCTCGCTTCTTCTTTGCAAGAAGCTTGACACTTTTCCCCACTAAATCCAAAACGATCATATTCATCAACTAGACGAAAACTTCGACTGTCAACAACCCTTAAGATTTTAGGGATTACTCTTGACAGCTTGTGCTCCTTCACTCCGCATTTGACCGCGATTATTGCCAAAGTACACAGCCGCAAAAAAATTACAAAGTGACTAGCTACCAGCTTTTTCCACTCATATAACACCTCTCTCCGACCACGTCGAAACAGCACTTTTCCTAGACCTACCGTTAGATTAATTCGATGATAACTTGAATCTTACCACCCAAGCGGGGACTAGATAACCGCTACAACAAGCACAACAACAGCGAAAAAATTAATGGATAACCGATTACACGATTTACAAACTTTCACGTACTAAAATCTCCCTTCTATCCCTTTATTGGAGCTTTCCCGTACACTTTCTTATGAAGAAAGAAAGGATTTATGAAGAAAGGATAGCAGAGAAATGACGAAAGTCTTTTAAATTTTAATGTATGACTAAACTAATTCGCATGAACTTTCCAATCTTCTCAAGCCCGCATTCCCCCCATCTTATTGATCGCCAGCAATATTTTAGAAAAAGATCGTCTCAACTTCACTCGCGTATACAGTTCGACAGTATCTAATATCTAACATAACCACCTACGAAATCTATATTTATCCATGTTCTGCCCACTATAATATCCACACAATTATTTTTAGTATATTTAGGATAAGGAATAATTTTCATAATGTGTAATTTAAAATTTTTTCTCCCACAGTTAACTATTCGCGTAACGGATGTTAACGACAATGCGCCGAAGTTCGAGTTGCCTGATTACCAAGCGCACAACGTCGACGAAGACATACCGCTCGGAACTAGTATTCTACGTGTCAAAGCAATGGACTCTGACTCGGGTGCAAATGCCGAAATTGAATATCTAGTTTCGGATGATCACTTTGCGGTCGATTCGAACGGCATTATTGTCAATAATAAACAACTCGATGCCGACAACAACAATGCCTATTATGAATTCATTGTGACAGCAAAAGATAAAGGTGAACCTTCGAAATCTGGCACTGCCACTGTACGTGTCTACACGAAAAATAAGAACGACGAGGAGCCAAAGTTCTCACAGCAAGTCTATACACCGAATGTGGATGAAAATGCCGGACCTAACACACTTGTCACCACTGTGGTGGCATCCGATAAGGATGGTGATAATGTACGCTTCGGATTTGTCGGTGGTGGCACATCGTCTGGACAATTTGTTATCGAGGACATAACCGGTGTGATACGCTTACATAATAAGGCCATATCATTGGATCGCGACAAGTATGAATTGAATGTGACAGCCATGGATGATGGTTCGTGTTGTGTTAATGGTGATCATACCATACACACCTCCACCGCTGTCGTGGTAGTCTTTATTACCGACGTGAATGACAATAAGCCCGTGTTTAAAGATTGCGGCACCTATTATCCAAAAGTGGAAGAGGGTGCACCCAATGGCAGTCCTGTGATAAAAGTGGTCGCCACCGATGAGGACAAAGGCGTGAATGGACAGGTATGTACATAGTAGACCCTTGCAAGCTTAGTGAATGAATTCAATGCAATTGTATTTCAAATTTGTGTGCTGCCGTATGCCCTTGAGTGGTGTTTTAGAGCTGTGTGTCTAGCATTTAAGAAAACGCAGTCAATAATGCTAATAAAATATCCGCGATTTCACGTAGAACAAAGTAGAAGTAAAGATAGTGGTGAAAAGGGTGGGCAGTAGTATTTGAGTCGCGGCTGGGAAAACGGCTCCTTGAAAATAGCAAGCTATTGGTTAAACAGGACACAATATAAATTTCTTTACGGTGAAAACCTGTATTGTTGTAGTTGTTCACCTTAGTTGGTATTGCATCAATTTATGTAGCCAGTTAATAAAGTCAAACATTAAATATGAGCCGAGCTAACTTGGTTCGAATCAACACCATTAATTTAGTGGTCGAGTGAATGAGCCACTAACCAAATACTCAAAGTGTACGCTCTCAGTATTTTATAAACACTCAAGCGATAACAATAGACTGCCATGGAAGCGAGGAAAGAGAGAGTCAGTATATTTGCCAGTAAGTGTACTTGACCAGGTTATTATGCTCTGTGAATGATTGGCCGCCAAAATGAAGAGGACTTGAGCGCGGTCATAGCACATTTTCTCTTTTGTTATGCTACTGAAATGTATTACCACAATTTTGTAAGCAAGTTAATTGTAATTTTTTATGCTTTTCTGAAACCTGGTAGTGAATTAATTTTGTCCTCGTTAGAGAATCCAAATCTAAGCATGCTCTTGCAATTAATGAGTAAATATTATGAAGAAAATAACTTACCCTACTAAGAGTAAAGTAAGAAGAGTGAAGTGGACACTCATACGATTTTTTATTAATTTTTTATGCCAACCATACATGAATTGGAATTTTTTGTGCCTTTAAATTTTACCATATATAGACTTAGATATCATATGTCAAAGAATCGTCAGCGCTTGTAAGATAATTTATATTATTATGCATCTAAGTAATAACAGTAACAATATAATTGAAATAAATCTCTTTTGGATTTTTCATTATACATCATTTAAAATGTGCTTTCTCCCAGGTCAAGTACTCAATCGTACAACAGCCGAATCAAAAAGGCACGAAATTCACAGTCGACGAAGAAACCGGTGAAGTATCAACCAACAAAGTGTTCGATCGTGAAGGTGACGACGGTAAATTTGTGTCAGTGACTGTCAAAGCAACGGATCAGGGAGAGCCCAGCTTGGAAGGTGTTTGCTCGTTTACAGTGGAAATCACTGATGTTAACGACAACCCACCATTATTTGATCGACAGGTAAATACGCATAAAATTTTCACCGCAAAGCATACCAATAAATAATGAATTCAATTGACAGAAATATGTGGAAAATGTGAAACAAGATGCCAGTATTGGCACCAATATTTTACGTGTCTCCGCCTCAGATGAGGACGCCGATAACAATGGCGCCATTGTTTACAGCTTGAGTGCGCCATTTAATCCCAACGACTTGGAATACTTTGACATACAAGCGGAGTCGGGTTGGATCGTGCTGAAGAAGCCCCTTGACGTAAGTTATTCGTTTACCAATGCACATTTATAGATGACATTCCTTATTTTATAATATTTCGTTTAAACTTTTAATTTAAAATATTTGATTTGCTTAAACTAACAAGTATTTATACGGATGAATTTAGAAATTTTTATGTTCATACGAATTTTTGAGTTTTAACATTTTTTGTTTTGTTGTTTATCTAACATTTCGTAAACTGGCATGATTTAGGCGACAAAAGGAAAAGAAAACTTAAACAAAGCTCGCTAAATATTTAATTAAATTGTTTAAAGCCATAACTGATGCCACCTAAGCGTGGTATAGCCCATTAGTAATGCCTTAGTTTGACAAAATTTTTACATATACATTTAAGTAATTCTCTAAACAAAATTTGCAATGATTGGTATCTTTTGTTTCATTACAAATATTATTTGAGTTGTTTATTTTTTTACTATGCACCATTCTATGTTCCATTGAAAGTATAACTTTGAGTTTTTCACCAAACAGAAAATTTGTTATTCGATGTTATTCATGTAAAATTATATTATTTGATTTTTATTTCAATAGTATATAACACATAAATATCTTTAAGAGATAAACAAATTGAAAATGCATTCGAATGAAACTATATGCAGTGCAAATTTTTTTAAAGCATATCAGAAAAGAAATGCAAAATGTCTTTTCTGCTCATACAAGGCAAAAGTTATGCCAAAAGATTAAAGAAATATTAAATTTTTTGAATGTGAGTGCAACATCCTTAAGCTTACTTTCACTTTTTGGTTAGTTTATAGAAACTTTATTAAAAAGAGCAGAATATCCCTTGGTTTTTAGTTTTCAACAGAGAATTTTTTTGAATCGGAAACATTCTGTGTTAGAATTTTGGTTATAGTTTCCCAAATGCGCGCACGAAATCGGTGGCGGTGTTATATAATATATATACCAGAAAAATTAATAACAATAACATTAAAATAGATTTTTAACATTTTTGAAAACCCCATTGTTATATAGATCAGTTTAATAAAATAATAATTAAAAAAATAGGTGAAAACTGTGCAACTTTGGTGTTTTTTGGCTCTTGCAGTGCTTAGTATGTAGTTTATAGCAAAGTTAGGTCAGCCGCTTTGTAAAGCAAGGTTGAGGTACTAATAAACTATAGATACACATTTATGTTTCAAAAATATATAAATGGTTGAGATTTAACATTTTTAATATATATAACAAAAAGTGACATTTTCTACACTTCAACAACACACACCAAAAACAACAACAATCACTAGAGACTTAACTGCGGCAACTGTTTTAAAAATGATGCTCATTAACGATGACATTTTTTCGTATATCGTATTGAAGCTTATTTCAAAACAGGCATATTTGCTAATGAAAAAATAATAATCAACACATTTGCTTTTGTTTTTGAAATGATTTTTTGTACTACTTACTTAATTTTGTGATTAATACATATTTTTGCTAGTAAGTAGAAACTAACATTTTGGTTATACTGGATTTTTGTACAACTAAAATCGTATTTTTGCCATTTTTTATCACTGCAGGTGATATTTGAAATATTTTCGTTTACGCGAAAGTAAAGTTCGGCGGGGCTAAAACTTTTTTGAAGGTCAGCCAAAACTTTCGTTGTTCAAAAAAAAGTTTTTTTCTACATCGTAAATGCATGCGTACAAAAGGAAGGGTACAAACATATCTCAATAAAACAAAAATGTACAAAAAATATAAAAGTTTATACCGATTTTTGAGTGTTAAATTGTAGTCTGTACTTTTCTGTTTCGTTAACTGCACCTTTTGATGTTACATTTAGTTATATTCAGTTACATTATTTTATAGTTTCTTTTTGGTTAAACATTTGTTATTTTTGAATATTTAATAAACTCAATAACTAAAGCATTTCTCAATGATTTCTTTCATATATGTTTAAACTGTTATGAATATACAACAATTGTGCGTTACCTCGCGCTGCATCTCAATGCAGGGTTGCTATCCAGTAAGTACAATGTTTGTACGCATATGCTATCGCACTTCCGTATACAGCTGTACCTGCCCCGAAAGTGGAAATGCTCATATATTTCAATGCTTGTCGTAACTGTACTTAGTCTCCGTTTCATAGTAACTCACCAAACCGTTAAATATGGCTAATCAAATAATGATCCATCTCATCAAATCTAATTTCGTTCGTAGACACAGTAGTCGATAATTATTGGCGCTTTTGGGCGATTATTTAAAATAAATCTTATGTATGCTACAGTGTGTCTCTGGCGTAATTATTTGTCTGGAAACACTTATGTCTAGCCTAATCATAACATAATTTATACTCTATTGTCATAGAATCAGTAAGTCAAACAATGAGTTCTATAATGAAGGTCTGTAGATGTTAAGTCATATTTATATTTAAAGCAGAAACTCTTATTACTAAACTATGGTAAATACATATCTGAAGCTGAGAAGTTCATGTGGTTAAAAGCACACATTTTGTCTTAAATTCAGTATTCATTCATCGAGGGTAATATACCGATTATAGTGATCGGTCGATTTTTCGATAAAATTTTTGTAGTAAAAAATATAATATAGTTTCAGAATAAATCTCAGACTCGGCACTTACATGTTTATAGTCTTTAATAATATTTCCAGTGAGCTTTTAATGATGTCTGAGAACAGTAAAAAGTCACTGATGACCAGTGCGACATCCAGAATCGAACGATTGTGAGTTCGCACGACACCTACCTTGCACAGGGCTTTCGTATATGTGCAAATATATTTTTGAACGATGTGCTCTTCATGTTTGATCATTATCATTAGAGTGTAGATCTATCTCGATTTACTTCATTTTAGAAAACCATGAATGGAAACTTCACCTGGCACCAAAATTTAAACTATAAGACCTATTCAGGTATTTCAATAATATGCTATCGGTTGTACCTTTGTACTTTAACTTTCTTTATAAAACTGTCAGACTCAAACGTATATCTAATAGTAATGGCATACTAATTTAAATTCTACACAAAAAAAAGCTTCTGTGAGTAAAAAACCTCCAGACCTATATTACGATAGTACAACAATACGAAGCTATATCATTTAAAAATTTAAGACTCATTGTAACAAAGTCAAAATAATCGTAATTATCTCCGGACAAAACGAATGGCCCAAAATGAAGCTGAAATTTACAAATACAAGTACATAATCATTGTTTCATAAGGATAGCTAAAGTATTTCTCACTAATATCAAAATTATTTGTTTAACATCATTATTTGAAAACTTCTTTGCTCTATTTTAACAATTTTATGTTGAAAAGTGAATTTATAGTCAGCTAAACAGTCAGGTGCTATTACTTTAGGCAGTCTAAACACCCACTTTGATTTACCTATTTACCTTTAAGCGTTTGCTTTGAAAACGCTAAAAATATCAAACTATATTAACTCTTTTCCAATTAACTTTTTCATTCCTTTTGAACAAAAAGTTATGCCTTACGGCATTGAGCCTTCAACCACTTTTGCTCCGCAAAATCGCCTATTACGCCTTTATTATCGACTCTCTGGTCCTCCTACGTGATTTCCCAACGGTATTGATATGAAAATCTCTCAAATAATTGTATATTGAGTTCAAAATATTGGCAAACAATTATATTTATATAAACGTTGTCTTGTTGTCTTGATAAACATTTACCAAACTAATTTCATTTAAGTTTTTTTATTTATTATTGTTTACTGTGATGTAATTAGTACATATATAATTTGTAACTTTTAGTTTTATTCTATTTGGTATGCTTATATAATATTATATACAATTGATTACGCCTAAATGACGTGCGTAGAGGCAGATTGCTGACTTTCATTAGCAAAAGACTGATGAAATACACAATTTAACCATCGGACTAACTAATTTAACGCAGTTAACTATTCAAAATTTGAACGGTTGTATTTAACAACAATCAGGGAACGTATCTCATACGTTCTCTGCAGTGGCACAAGTTTATCGTAAAATCAAATTAGTCCAGACACACACCACACACTAACGAATCATGGACTAACACACATAGTCACATTAACCGTCGAAAAAAGTAACGTTAGCTGAGAACTTTCGTGTAAAAAATGAACTTAACTGAAAGCTCCTTCATACATGTATCACCGCTATTCGGTCTAAAATAAATATAATTCCGTTGTAACCTAAGCGATACTGCTAATAAAATAACTCATAAGTCAATTTCTTACAGACTGTTAAACAATTTTTACGATTTTTCATAACATAATCACAAAAACCCATTTTTTCTTTCTACGCATCGACAACACTTTGACACCACACTGTTAACATATTGAAACAATATCGTACGGTAATATATAACCAATACACACACACATAATAGCGTGACCGTTATCGTTTACGGGTGCGCGCCTCGGATCGTGGTGAACCACCATCCTATGCCGATGTCGATGTTGAATTAGATGTAGTCGACCGCAATAACAAGCCGCCAATATGGGATAAGAGCATATACGGTCCAATACATATACGTGAAAATGTCACTGTGGGTACGGTTGTAACATCGGTGAAGGCAAGGTTTGTATATATAGCGCTAACTGTACACAAGCGTCGACAAGCTGCATAACATACATATGTGTAGATACTACTAAACAAAGTGCTACTTACCAGCAACAAAAATAACCAAATAATTCAAATAATTACCTGTATTGTTAATATTTCCATTACGTAACTAAAGCTTGTCGAACTTACTTACAGAACATATACTACTATACACAAATAAATTTCCTTTTCATACTAACTTTTTAGTACCACTAACTTTAACATACTTTTAAACTTCATATTCTAATGTAATCTTAACTGATATTGGCAAGCAACTAACGGCAGCTTTTGCGTGAACGTAAAGGATTTTTTGTATCAAATTCCCCAAACAGGGTTATTTTTGTTGGTACTAGCGCCGTACGCTGAGTGCAAAGGCCAACACACCACTTCACATTCGAAACATTGCTGAGCGGTGAGCGTCTAAAACTGTCACTACTGTGGTGTAATATCCTTTGCATGGCAGTACTGGCCTTCTTGCTAGCTGATAACACCAACCCAAAGTTACGTTCACAATGGATTTTTGAATTTTGTTACTGCCTTAAAAAATGAAAAAAAAAACAAAACAAATATGATTATAAATACGAATAGTATTAAATGCATATTAATTTCACTGCTCTCTCTCCTTGCTCTCAACGTTGATTCCTCGCTCCAAACAAATTTAAAATAACAAAGAAAATCATTTTTTTTATTGAACACGTGTTTCCCACACATCCTAAATCGAATTGGAAATTCAAAAAATTTACGCTTCGCTCCGAAACCCAAGTCATCGTGTGATGCCGTTTCATCTTATGAAGAATGTTTACACAAAAAATTCACACTCCACTCATTAATTATTTAAATAATACATATGTATAACCAATATATGTAATTTGAAGGTTATGGTTGGGTTTGGTAAACTAATAACAGCTGTCGGAAAGGTTATGTGTTTTAGGTATCTGGAATTTAGCGCTTTTTTATTGAGGAAATGCATATAATCATACTATTTACTATGTTTAGGCTTTTATTAGGGTTTACTTATGCCACCTCCGGTTGTACTAACCAAGTTTCAGGTAACTAATTTGTTTATTAACGTTGTTTTAACGAAAAGTGTTAAAAAAACAATGCCATTGAATGCTTTGATTTGTATAAACTCTGTACGCATTTTTAATGTTTTCTAGTTTCATTGGTACAAGTGAACTAATTTTAAGTGAATATTTACAAAATATGCAATATTCTTATTATGCACAAACGTATTGTGTTCATTTTCTTTTCATAGTTTTGCTTTTCACTTTTTTTATTATAACTCTCAATAATTTAAAAAAGCTCTTTTCTTCAATATGCATATGCTAATAATTAGTAAGCAAGTATTTATAATACGGTGTACAACTTATTTTTTATTATTTATTACAATTTTAGTTTGCCGTATATAGGATAAGAAATTTGCGCATTTTGCTAATATCCTATATTATTTGTAAATTGTGATGAGTTTTTATTTTTTATTAATTTTCAAATTTTATATTTGATTTCTCTATTAAAAAGTTATGGGCTAGGATCGAGACAAAAGCAAAGCGCATTGCTTTTAACGAAAATCAACGAAAATAATTTGCACTGCCTTAGAAAATATAGTAAAAATTTATACATACAATAAATATTTTTGCTTTTCACCACTTTGAGTGAAATTTTAATTTAAAAAAAAAAAACTTTTTGTAATTTTTTATTTTGGAATTCCATGTATATTTTTTGTTTGTTTGCAAGTTAGCATAATTCTTATGTGCATTATTTATCCGTTCGGTTGTTGGCGCTTTTGATACTTTTTTGGTTAAAGGTATATTTTTTAAGCAATTTACCAACTTAATAACTCAACAACTTTGCTAAAGTTTATAACTTATATGCAAAAATATACATAATTTTTGTATTTTGCCCTCTTTTTTATAATTTCAAAACAAACAAAAAATCAAATCGTTAAACTATAACCACATTTTTGCGACGCTTCATTAAAATAATCATAAACGATAAAATGAATGCTATAAATTTTTGAATACACGATTTGAAACATATGCCAATGTGACACACAACGCGCCTGATATGCTACTGTACGAATTTATATGTGTGTGTAACAATAATCCAAATATATATATATATGTATATGTATATGTGTGTGTACCATACAGCGTGAAACATATAAATTAGAGGCAATGGCGCAGGACAAAGGCTACCCGCCGCTGTCGCGTACCGTCGAGGTGCAAATCGACGTAGTCGATCGTGCCAATAATCCGCCCGTATGGGACAATACGGTGTATGGGCCGATTTACGTCAAGGAAAATATGCCAGTCGGTGGGAAAGTCGTCTCGATCAAAGCCAGGTCTGTTTGAAAACAAAAAATGCAATAACTTTTTTTTATGAAATAAACATAGCACTAGAGTTGGTTTTGGAAATTGACAACTAAAATTAAATTTTATATTAAATATGTATTTTATACATATATATAATATATTAGTTAGAAAATGTATCTGTTTGTATTTGTATACATACGTTTAACTTTTATAATTAATTACTACCATTTAACTTATTTGCCATTTCATACAGTTTTTAATTTTTAAGCTCATTCATATCTGTTTGTTGCCGAATTTATACGTGCTGTCTCGTCTAAGTTGTTTGTGTCTGTAAACTGTTCTATGTCAGCTGCACTTCTTGATCCATATCCTTAAACTTCTTCCTCACTAAAAAAATTATGTTTTGATCAAATTATCGGCCAAAATTTAAGCAATTAGTACCAACTAATAAAAACCATAAGTAATTACGCGGATTATTCTCGACTGTGACAACTGCAACCGCTTCGTAAAAATACGAGAAATGACAGAGACAGAGAGTAAATGAGAGGTGGTGAGAATAGCATTAAAGGTGACACTGACGGTGAGAGCGAAACTGACAGTTAGACTGATATATACAGTACGGTTACTACGCACAAATGGTGCGGTCAGTACGGTGATGACATCCAAAACAGTTTATAGAGCAATAGCACCAAAATTGATAGGCTCAAAACCGATTTAAAAACGCTTATTTTTATAACCGATGGTTTTGATCGAAAAATACTTGAATATCTAATGCCCACCACGGCCTCTTAATTCCATTCCAATTATACCAATTTATCATATTCCCATAAACCGCGCACTTCACACACAACACACTCATGCCTCTGAAACACCTAGCACCGAGCACAAAGCACTGTCAAGCACAAAAATCAACAATAAGCAACCACATTAAGCACACTCACTACTTATGTATATACATACATATATATACGAGTGTAGAGTATGTACCTTTCTAGTTTACATTAGGCGTTTATGTATTTGCACAACCGCTAGAAATGTGCATAAGCACACCGACGCAGCCCACCAACAAGCATGCACCACACATTCACATAAGCACACGCTTGCCACACATTAGTTACATGCAACTGCTTTGACATATTTATGCGCACAAATATATCTATATATGTATGTATATGTATACCTAAATATGTAAGTAACTATGCATTTAAACAAAATTATAACTTATTATTCACCATTGTTTACATTATGCACCACATACACCTTCGTTTTTTTCATCAGCGAATTAATTGCAGAAACTCATACGACCACGTGTTTCCCCGCTTTAGTAGCATACTTGTGCCCCCAGTAGCTAAGTACCACGCCTACCTCGTGCGACCGTTGAATACAGCGCTAATGACACTTTTTCCTTCCATTCGTTTGCTGACTTTTTATACTTAACTACCTTGCATCTTTGTTTACCAGCCGCCCCACACAACCCCGCTCTTTTCACGATCTCTTCTTCAGGCCAATATGGTATTAAAGCTCTTAACTCTTAATTAATTAAAGAGGCAATGAGATATGAGCACTGCTAAGCTCGCCAACGCGGTGAGGCCACGTACATATATGCGTGTATATGTGGCAACATATTCAGTAATTTCACTCATAAATATGTATAGCATTTAAACGTTTTTTATTTATTCTGAAAAGTGAAAATATACTGCGCACATTTGCACTTACGCCCGAACTGCGTCTGCGGTGAAAAACTTTTTTAATTTAAACATGAATAGATAGCTTTGCTTAGACACGGTGTTGCAGCAACAGATGTGCGTAGTAGTATACAAAGGATAAGTAAATTGTACTTGGAGTATATATTTGTTTAAATACATTAAATATATATATATATTATATGTATAATGAGAATGACAGATAGTGAAAATGTGTGTTTGCTCGCATAAATATTTTGCATTCTGCATTTCACCCTGAAGAATTTCTAACTCTGACTCACACAAATGGTCACTAATGTTACCCTTGAGAGAAATCTAGTCCAATCGATAACTGGATCCTAATGCGGTCAGTCGATACAAATCCAACAAAATAAAAGCATAACATTTATTTTTGCACTTTTTCCTTGTATTTCACCTATTTTTAGTTATAATAAAATAGCGCTACAGAAACTCAAGAACTATTAAATAGCGACATAATTTATAACGCCATTATTTAAGTATGTAATTTGTCATAATGCTCTAAAGTAGATTTATCAGACAGGTTTGTCAGTTCCTATCGCTTTGAAATTAAACTAGTTTTTATGCCATATTTCGATTTTATTATTGTTTAAACATAAATGTCGACAAGGATATACATCGAATATTATGATCTCCCAACTTTCGATAACATTCATGCGATTTTGTAATAATTTCCATTGATTTATGACACGACTATGAACATGTTATTATGAGATATTAAGATTACGTAGATTTTTCGAAGTTTTCGTTTGGTATGCATTTCATCTGACTTATAAAAAATCTAATTAACAGCATCTCGTCCTAGCGCCGAGCCGGATAACACTGATCAAACCACTTTCTATTAAGGAATAGTTTTTTACATATCACACAAATCCGTTATCCGACGGCAGTGAAATTTATAAATGTACATTTCAAAGGTTGGGTCTAATAACCTGACGCTCTTTCATAGAAATTATACAAATTTTGATTGACAAATACGGCCATGAACATATTAATATGTCAGTAATTTTCTTGCTGATTTATGCTCAAAAAGTACTCACCAACTTGATTTATATGGTAACTACACAGCACTATTTATTCGAGCTTGTAACTCACAGAAGAAAACGATGGAGATCCTATAAAATATACACATATATAAATGATCAGCGTGATGAGCTGAATCGATTTAGCCATGCCCGTCGGTCCGTCTGTATATACGCGAACTAGTCCCACAGTTTTTGAGATATCGATATGAAATTTTGTCCTTTTCTCCTCAAAAAGCTGATCTCCTTTTGCAACCGCCGAATTCGGACTATTATAGTATATACATACATAGCTACCCTACACGGTGTTCAATCAAATTTATGTCCTTATAAAGAAAACTTTTTCATTTGGCGAGATGTCTTCACGAAAATTTGCATGAATTATTATCTAAGGCAATAATGAAATCTCCGTAGAAATTGTTCAGAATGGATAACTACATACTACAGCTGTCATACAAACTGAACAATCGAGGTGAAGTTCTTATATGGAATCTTTTATATTTGTTAAGAGTAGTATTATACTTCGGTGCAACCAAATTTAACATTTTTTCTTGTTTTATTTTAAAGCTTTGTTTTTGTAAAGACTTCATTATTATATCCGAAAATAATTATCTAGTAAGAAACTTTCTTTCTAAGCATACACGACTACGAAGAGCACAAGCACCATTATCCTCACTTAATAAGTAAATGCTAGACTATCGGCAAATATTCGTTTAAGCTACTAGTCTGTACTCACTTAAATCTAATAATAACCGCACTGAAATGCTATGAATAGCAAGTAGGTAGCTCTAAGCATGCACAACAGAAGCGCCGCACAAATTTCCTGTAAAAGCACTCAAATAAGTTTTGTTTATTTAATCAATTTTGAAAAGTTTATATTTTCTTTTTGTAAGTAAAAAAATTGATGATAAGAATTCTGAAGCTGTACTTTGAAGTAATATACATAGTTTCAGTTATAGCTTACAAACCATTTATGAGAATTTTTGTAGAGAAGCAGCTAGTGTTTACATATTTAATAGTGACAAGTATGTATTGTTCATATAGTTGAGAGAGTGGTGAGAAATATAAATGTATAAAATAAAATATTTTTTTATAATATTTAAATATGATAAGTTTAACAAATGTTAACCAAACTATTTTTATGACAGTCATTTATGAGCGAATGATTATGTGCATGTGTGTGTGCTGACGGGGGTTTTACTGCATAGTAGTTGGATTTAGAGCGTTTAACGTGAGTGCGTATATGCACGCTCCCATAAGGATGTGGTTATGTAACACACTTACGTAATAATAGCGCATACACTCGCTGATAAAGCATACTTATGGGCGCATATCACGGCAAAACCGTACCGCGGAGGTCATTCAAAGCCATTAGAAACCAAAAAAAAAATAAACGAAGACAACAAAACAGCCATTAAGTGCTACTTCTTCACACGTTTTTTCGCTTAGGCATGCTGCAACGGAAATATGAGTGTGCGGTGATTTTTCCGTTTGTCGGTGAATGCAGCGGATAATACGGATGCGCTGGGAAAGTGATGCCTTCCTTTCAGACGATGCTCGCCCATCCGTGCGAGTGTGGGTGGAAATGGCGCGTTTGAATTTTCGCTTTTATTTCATTTTATTTTTTATTTTGTGCTTTTTCTTTTCACTTTTCTCTCTTTAAACAAAAAATTTGAATTTTTTTTTTTCGTATACGTTGCATGCACCGACTTCTCTATTGTTGTCTGTGCATCTACGGAAGCTGACGTTAGGCATATCCGTGGCATTTTTTTTACTATTTTACCACATTAAACGCGCTATGCCTTGTGGCATGCAACAATAGCTGGGTGGAAAAACGCTCAATAGCGGCAAAGACTACTTATGAAAATATTATTACGACTATTATCACGACACGTCGGTGATCTTTATGCCGCAAGCCTGTATTCGCAATATTCACTGCCAACCACAACCACGTTACCACGAAATGTGTGCGATACTTTTGCTCTTGCAGCAGCGCATACTTGCATACTCCTTTGTGTATGCATAATATTTAACGGTGTTAACAAATGTTAACATCGTTTTGCCCCACAGTCAACATCGTGTTTACTTGCTATTATAATAATGCGCCTTGTTATATACATATGTATATATGTAATGCAAGTTAGTATCTTTGTGAACACACATACTGAATTGTTTTCACTGCTTTGCATCACACACAACTTGTACACTTGTTTAGAAAACAAAAACGACATTTATTTATCTACAAGTATAATGTTGCATCAGCTTCTGAAAGAAAAACGCACTGCCAAAACAGCTAAATATGGTATGAACAATCAAAAACAAACGGAGCTTATAAGCAAAGATAATTAAAATTATATCGACAGTGTACACAGGACATTTTCTGAGACCCCATTAATTGCATAGATCTGCGATACACGAACAGAAATTATACAGACTATGTAATTTACCGACAGAGAAAATAAATCCAAGTATAAGGTAAGGTTTGGTTACGTTAATGGGCTGTTTTCTCGTGAGGCCACGAAAAATTCCACTTGGACAGCTAGAAATGCTTATCTGCCAAAAACCGACAAAACGCTTAGAGCCTGCCTCAAATTTATTGAGGCGGCTAGTATCAATTCTAGCCAATTCGCCGGGTTCGTAAACAGCAAGGCGACCGAAATGATTCAACTTTGGTCTGGTGAAACCTGCACAGTAAAGGAGAAAGTGTTTAGATGTTTCCCCTTCATCTTCTTCATTGCAACTTTGACAAGTTGAGGCCTCCACAATATTTTATCTTACTGCGACAGTCCGAAAGCACGAAGACAGTGGAACCCCTGCTCATTCCCATCTTGATGGAAATTGGGTATGGACGCCTTTTCTTACAAGCACATCGGCATTAGAATTTTCGACGATTCCGCTATGGTCAGGCACCCTGACAAATTTCATATGGAAGTAGCTTGATGCTACTGTTAGTGAGGTCATGCACTTCTTGACTAGCTTTGAGCTTACAGTGTAAAGGTCCGTATAGTAGCTCTGCTATCAGAGTGGATGCATACTCCCCTTAAAGAAACCAAACCATTCTAGCGATCCTAAACTAGGTAGTAGCTGCACACCTTAAACAACCATAACTCTATCTTAGAATGTGGGATTAAAAGAATATGCCAAGTGAGACGATTGACTGTGTTAACGCGAGATCTCACTGCTTAATGAGGCAAAAGCTCGATACCCAGATAAATATATATAGAAGAAAGCAAAAAACGGTTAAATTAGTTCGCCTTGAGGTAGCCGGGGATGCAGTCCTCATAGGTATTACAAGGGTGTTCAAACGCTTCCAAGGATGCTTGAAGCAATGGTTGTGAGAGTAACAGGTCTCAGGCCTTGAAGCAACACCAATACAAGGCTCACCACAAAATTTATTTGGGCGATTAGTGGGCAACTTAAATAATTCTACTTAGTTTTCATGCCGTGAGGATGATAAATCGTTACAAATTAGAAAGAGATATGGCATGCTATAAAAAATGGGGAATACGAAGATCCCACCTCGTACTTGTTCAAAAAATATGCACGTTCATACAATAAGCGTCGATTTGAGAAGCATAACTCCAACTGAACTCTTAAAGCATATATATTCAAGAAGTAAACTATGCTATGTTCTCTGTAAACAGGTGGCATACGTAAAAGTGTCGACCAGTTCGCATATTCAATTCATACTTTGAAACAGGTGGTAGCACGATACTACACATTTAAAACTCGCTAAAAGAGAAGTATATACTTATATATGTATCATATATGCCTCATGTGACTCCAAAACAATTTAAAATGTTGTCCAGCAGTAGATTTTGCGACGCACAGAAACTCTATGCTATGTTATGCGCTTTTTGTGTGATTACACAGCTGACACTGTATGCATTAATATATTTGCAAACCAACTCTTTTTTAATACATATATGCCGGCAAGCGTTCAATTTAAGGAGACAGCGGTAGAATGTTTATGGTTGCTGTTGTTATGTTCGTAAGCGCAAGTTATACAATACTCGTATGCGGTGAAGTTGTAAACCTCCCTCACCTTTACTTATCCACCGAAAATACACATACGCACATATTTATTGCAATACTGTGATCTAGCCTCAGGCAACACATCGGCATGCGACATGTCACTTCTCAAATTCCATCGCTCCAATTCCGCTCGACAGGCGCATAGAGATTGTGTGCCCAGTTTCGTTATACGTAGCTTCCAATATAGTCTATGTCATGCATATTTGTGAACCCCTGCACGGGAGTATTTGTAGATTCTTCTACTCAGCACGACATATTGTGGACTGTTGCGGCGTAATGCTATGCTCCTTAACTGGCGAGCGAAAGAGGTCACACGCTCCAGGGCAGATTGCGCACTTGCTCAAATATTTGCGCCTGAAATGCTATATTGAATGTGTATCTGTGTGTATGCGTGGGTGGGTGCTTCTAGCATAATGCACTAATATGTGGTAAAGAGCACGCGTGCCGCGATTGTCGATGCATAAGTTAGATAAGGTATATTTTAAATACCATCACGCGAGTTAAATAAGTTGCAGTTTTATGATTACAAATGAATATGGACACATATTTAAAGGTAATATTTCCGAATAAAGTACATATAGGATTTCAGATTGTTTCCAAATATACCTCAGGTAATTATATTAAAGTAATTAGCACATCTCAATACGGTTTACACTTCAGCCCAACTTCAGTTGAAATTTGTCAACTCGAATTTTATACCTCTATTATGGTTTTCAACTCCACTTGGTCGAATTGAAGTTGAATCAATTCAACTTAAGATCAATCTAACTCATATTGTTATTATGATTTTCAATTATTATCAGCCGAAGTTTGATTAGTGTTGCCAACCTAAAAACAAAACAATTAAATTTAGTTATTGCTCGCAAAAAAGTGAATAATTACTAAAATTAGTTTTGATTTTTATTACGATGCCAAAAATGTTGGAGACAATTAAATGGTTTCTAAGTAATGTTTAATGCAGATTCATAAATTATTTTCGTTTAAATAAGGGGTAATTTTGTTTTTTACTAAACGAGATGAAAGAACGTCACCAAAAACCATCCATTTCCATGCTGCTTATAATGATCAAGAGAGCATCTTAAATTATTTTAACATTGTTTTAAAGCAATTGACGATATCTACGAATGGTTACAAAACCTGCTTCTAAATATTATGAACATCACATTTGTACACTGTCCACCAATGACTAAAGAGGATCAAAACGCTTCAGAAATTTTATTTTAGCCAAAAACTCTTTATGTTCGAAACAATTCCTACGATTCTTTTATTTTACTTTATTTTATTTTATTTTAATTTTTTCTTTAGGAATTTTACTACACGAACTCAACAAATTTTTCACCTTTCTATGGATTTCTACATAATAAGAGATTAAAATTGTTTGAAACTATAACTAAAATAGTTATTTTTACACATTTTCTATTTATATTCTACCCAAATAAATTCATTAATGTTTAACTACAACTGCTTGTTAGCAGTTCAAAATTTTTCATACCCTAGCCAACCCCACTGACAGAGTGTTGAAAACCACAACACCAAAAAAAGTTGAAGTTTGACAATACTTCAACCGATTTTTTTGTTTTGACGGGTTGAGTTGAAGACAAATTTCAAAACCTCCACCAAAATGCAGTTGGGTTGAAAAAAATTACAGGAGCACTAAATTATCATATCACGCTTGTTAGCGTGTCAGTGGTCCGATTCCGCCCATTTGCAATACCAACCTCTCTTGGGCGCCAAGGCAAATGTTTCATCAGGATACTCAAGTTATCGCTTGCACGGACAGACGGACGGACAGACAGTCACTCGAAATTCAACTCGTCTTATCACGCTGATAAATTATATACCATATATATAACTCAATATCTATTTCGATTAGTTTTATCGCCTAAACGACCGTTAGGTGAACAAAACTAGTATACGCTGTAGCAACATGTTGCAAGAGTATAAAAATCTCCTTTTAATGCTAACTTTTAGATGAGAAAATTTAAATCTCTAAAAACTTTTTTTGTTCGATTTAGTTTTTTTTAATGTTTTTATGGTACTTTATTGTATGGTAAGCGAGTTGCGGTTCTACAATATTCACTTTTGCTTTAATATTTAATTAAAATTTTTTATTTATTTATTTAAAAAGTTACGTGAATATGTTGAGTTTGAATGAGACTGAATGCTAACAATTAATTCATACGCTATTCTCGGGTTAAGCATTATACCTCGCATATATAAATTATACTATCTAGAAGCCAAGTGCAGGACAGGAACTTTTCTAATTAAATGATTGAAAGTTTATGAAGGTATGAAGAGAGAAAAAGTTAGTGTAAATTATCATATACCATGATATTTTTTGAACTAGGTATTTGTACAGTATTTTGTACTAAAAAATTAAATCCACCATTCATAACACACCATTCATGATACAAAGCAGTATTAAAACGAAGTATCATTAACAAATATTTAATTAAGACTACTTTTAGTAAAATGTCTGTGTGTGTATTTCATACGAATTGTTAGTAGGTTATTAATTGGTACAAATAGTTGTAAATTAGCGCAAAATATTATGCATAAATACACGCAAATTCTACCTAGCATACCAACAAACATACACCATCCATGCTATTGGCAAACATCGGTAATTCGAAACATGAACATCGAAACCCACCAACCAAAACTCTTATTGTATATGTATACACGTATTTCTAGCGGTATTTTTTACATACAGTAAAATATATTTATGAACCAAATTGCGTACACAGCTGATAGTTAATTACAAATTGTATTGGAGAAATGCAAAATTTGCAACGAAAGCCATTTCACCGAAAATAACATATAAATTACAAAGTATATAAATAGCCATCAAAAACCTTATCATAAACCATCATATAAGTACACAACTCATAGTGTCTCATCGCGTCACCTGCAACAAAGTAAAAAAACAACACTTGCGAAAATGTGTACTTGTATGCATAACCCATTCAGGTATTATACAACTTATCCTATCACCCACGCGTCCAGCATATTTCCACTGCAACCAGCCTTTACAGCTTTTACTTTCATAAACCCCTACTCCCTAGCTACTTTTTATGAAATTCCTACATTCCTCGCTCATGCTGATTTATTTTCGCTATTTTGTATTCAATTTAATGCGGCATTTAATTTTTTGCGTGGCAATAAGTGAAAAAATGTCACTCTCACGTGTCGCACGCCCTGTTCGCTATTATGTTTTCGCTTCATTTTATTTCCATATATTTTCCTCCAGCTATTTTTGTGCGCGTTCAAAAAAGTGAACGACTGATTCGCTTTTTTTCCAGCGCAAGCAAAAGAACAACTGTCATTTTTGCCACGTTTTCATTCGAAAATTGCATCCCCGCTCCCAACCCGAATACCTACCTACCTTGTGCTTAATGACATTTAATATGGCAATACCGTTTTTTGATGCCATTTCACAATTATTTTTTTGCTTTTGAGAAAATCATTGAATTCTTGTTTAAAACATTATAAAAAATTATTTTTTCTGGAGGTAATTGTGTTTCACAAATTTAGCGCAATGACGTCGTGGAATCATAATTTATCCTTGTTTTTGTAATTTTTACTTTTTTTCAGCACTTTCTCTTAGGAACATAAATATTTTTTTTTTTAAATTATGCGTCATAAATAATTTTTGTATTTTGTTATGTCGCATGCGCACACTTAAATAAATAACTGTTATTTTTATATAAATAATAGAAAATATTTTATAAGAAATCTTAACCCCTAATACTTTTAATATCCTTATTTCCTAACTGACTAATTATATATAACTAGCTAACTGTTTTGAAACACGTGCAGATATTCTGGTCTAACCATTGCAATTCCAATTCTAACTTATTCAAATATTTAAACGAAAAATTAAAACATATTGGAAACCTTAATTGTTTAATTATAGAAACCAATATTTTCTTGGTCAAAATTTACAATATCAAAACAAAATCGCGTTAAGTAAAACTCTTTTTTAAATTGATACATAATAAATTCATAAAAAGTGTTTGCATAAATTAAGCGAAAATCGGATTTTTTTTGTATTTTCGAACACCAATTATTCATTTTTTAGATTTAGCCAAATATTTGCACGTATTATTAATTTAATAACACACCTGTCGTTGAACTGATTGAATTATGACGAAATGTTTGCATATTTGATTTTTGAAAACCACACACAGATCATCTATCTTTATAATAATACCCTCACACTACATTTGGTCATATTTCAAATAACTGATATAAAATTAGTTCTCCTAGTTTAAAACGTAACTATTCTAATATTTTATAACGTCTTCTTCAATTTTCTAATGTGTATATGTATATATTCCTTTACCCGCTTTATTTCGTCATCGGCGTTTGCAGTTCGGGTATTGAAGGCAATCCGACTGTGTTTTATCGCCTAATGCCTGGGTCCACCGCACAGACCAACAAATTTCATACGTTTTATTTGCAACAAAGACCGGATAATGGGGATACATGGGCTGATATAAAGGTGAATCATCCCTTGGATTATGAAAGTATAAAGGAGTATAATTTGACGATACGTGTGGAGGTGAGTAATGCATTACAAATTTTGTAATTTCTATTAGTTAAGAGTGAATTAAAAAACAGAAGTTCTATAAAGTATATAATGTATATACCATAAAGTAAAACAGTAAAATTTTGAAAATAAGCCCCGAAAGATTATAGCAATTTAATACATTTTATCTCCGTAGTGCTGTAATTAATTATACAAAGTTAAGGAATATACTTGTATTGTGGTTAAATATAAAGACAAACCGTCATTGATAGTCATAGTAACGACAGAAATAATTTCCCAAAAAATATTGAATTAAATAATGCTGTCACTTTGACAGTCCTTCAGCATATAAACATACCGAACCCGGTTTTTTTTTATTTTGCGGGTGAGGGGGTGGATCTGCATCATCACAGCTGTCATCGCAGCAGCGGTATGTGCCGCTTGCAAGTCACTAAAAACCACCCCTCTAGGGAACCGTCGCCCACCCTGGAACCGCGTTTGCATTACATTATTTGCTGCGTAGCAAATTTGCAGCGAATTTCTGGATGATCCCCCAGTTTTCTTCGCTCTCCAGCATGACGCTGATTAAATTGTCCGTGTTTATTGGAGCAACCGGTCTTCTACGGCGGTGCGTTCCCGTTGCCATCGCGTACATTCAAAGAATGTGTGTTCAGCGTCGTCTTCTGTCACGTCGTTGTATGGACATGACGGCTCTTCGGCTTTTCTCATTATGTGGAGATACTTTTTGAAGTATCCGTGACCGGATAGCAGTTGTGTCGTGTAGAAGTCGCCTTCTCCAAATTTCCGGCTTGTCCATAAGTTTACATTTTGTATTAGTCTGGCCGTCCATCTGTCGCGACTCTCATTCTCCCATCTTCGCTGCCATGCTGACATCGTATCTTTCTTTATTTGTTCGATTGCCCTCTTAATATTCTCAGATGTCTTCTTTAGCTCCCACAGCTTTTTTCTTTCGTATGCCAAGAGGTCAATTGGGATATTACCGCTTATAACTAATATTGCATCAATTGACATTGTTCAGTAAGCTGTTGCAACTCTAAAAGCTGCGGTGCGGGGTACTTTGGCCAATACCTTACGCTGAATTTTATTTTTTAGCACATCTGCCCAAATCTCTGCTCCGTATAATAGGACGCTGATGGTCGTGGACATTAGGAGCTTTCTCTTTTCTTGGCTGGGCCCCCTTATGTTGGCCATTAGTCTGCTGCCTTTCCTGCGACGTGTTGGATTTGTACCCAGAAAATTAATCTGGGGTCCAGTCTGTCACCTAGGTAGTTTACCGCTTTTTGTGTCTTTAGAAAATACGTAGTCGTTTGCATACTTATTTCGAGAGCTATGTGCTTGTTTGTCAGCAGTAGTAGCTCTGTTTTTTCAGTAGCGAGCTGTAGGTTATGTAAGTCAAGCCACGCTTGCGTCCGTATCATGACCTGGATTAGCTTTCTTCGCGCATCTTCTGTGTCTCTGGCTGTAATTACTTCGGCGATGTCGTCGCGTAGCCAATTAGATAAGATTCGTCTGGCATGTCGAGTTTTAGTATGGAGTCGTAGCTGATGCTCCACAAGTCTGGGCCTAAAATGGATTCTTGTGCTGCTCCTGACGTATACCGAACCCGGCTCAAAAGATTCGTATTGTGTGTTATATGAACATGATGTCGTTCCCAGAGCTATTGGTCCTGTATCAAATGTGACTTACAAATAACATCGATTTTCCGAAAAAAAAATTTCTGTGTTTCTGACTTACAATTTATAATTATAAATATTGTTAATAATTTACTTAAGATAATTGAAAGGAAATCAAAAAGATTGCTTTAACAAAATTAGTTTATTTCTAGCAAAGAAAAGTATGAGGGAGTTTGCACTTAATTTCCATCGAACGGTATTCTCATACTCCTCTATAAAATGCAAATATTAATTAATTATATTTATGCTTGAAAATAAATAAACATGCATACATTCCTCCGTTTGCACTAACTCTAAGTGCGAATTCTTCAAAAGCCTAAATATTTAATCGATTTGAAATATTTCCTAAAAATGCCAACTGTGATCTATTATATCGCTTTATTTGCGCTTATTATTACACTGGCATATGTTTGTTTATTTGCAAAGGCATATATTGCACAAAATATTTAAGCAATATACTGCAATTAGTAAAGGAAAACATTTACATCTTCCTACTAAAGACATATGTATATACAGATTTATAAGTGACAGCTGAAGTGACATCAATGCTTGCCCAACAAACGGAAATGTTATTAAATATTTGATAAACAATTTGAAGAGAGTTGTCGGCGCATTTGCAACAAATGTGCCACGCCTGTGTGCGTCCGTTATGTGGCTAATTGCTAAGAGAAATGCAACCACAGAAATATTCAGTAAATATGTAGTGTATGTTCAGTAGGTATAATATTTGCCACATTTATTTGTTATTACCAGGCAAAGCACTCTTGTTCTTGCCGCTCTAATACATTTGAATGCAAAGTGAAGCAAAAGTAAACTTCGCTTAAGGCAGACGAGCAAACACTTGCATAATTCATATCCATCTACGAAATAAATCAAATATTGCATATGTTCAATAAAAGTTGTGAGTTTTAAATCATATTTGCATTTCACGTATCAACTAATTTGTGTAACTGTTTGTAGAATATATAAGTATAAATAATTTCCTTGGAATTTATATACATATATACAGATATACATATATATATATACATATATGTATATCTATATCCAATCAAACTTTCAAAAGGATAAATACCTTCAAGCATTTAAGGTACATAGTGTCCGCTTGCCGCAAAAACCTTTGTGAGGGACTTGGTTTTACGCCTGAAATGCTTAGACAAATAATTCATTTATTAATAGGCGGATTTTAGTACAATCAATTTCAAAGCAAATAGTTATATATGTACTTATAAGAAGTTTAGTATTGCAACATGTTTGCATTCCAAAATTTCAGCATGTTGAAAACTATTCGAGATTCTTAAAATTTTTTGCTTACATTTAAATAGCATCTGTTATGTTTTTCAAAAAGCTGTGATTTTATTTAGAAAGCATTTATACGAACATGTATCGATCATAATAAAAGTTGCAAATACTCAGTGAACATATGTGTAAATATAAGTGCTGATATATTTTAAACATGAATAACATAAAACTTGCAAATGTATTAGTGAACTTTTTTATGACACATTTATTACCACAATTTATTCACTTCTTTCAACAGTTTGACTTTGCTTAATACTTTTGGAATAAATGATGTCATACGAACGGTTTTTGTATGGAAAAATGGAGATAGATATGGCGTTATATATATTAGGTAAAGTAAATGATCAAGACGACGAGGCGAGTTGAAATTCGGGGGGCTGTCTGTCCTCGCCTTAAACTGTAACTTGAGTAAAAAATGAAGTTATCTTTATGAAACTTGTTACACATGTTCCTTGGCAAAGAAGCGAGGACGATCTCGTAGATGGGCGTAATCACACCACTGCCACGCCATTAATCGTAAAGAAATGAAGTGCCATAACTAAGCCATAAATGAAGTAAATAACTCAAACTTAGCACCACGGATCACATTAAGGAGGGGCACCTGTGATTTAAAAATCTTTGAAACTTGAGCGTGGCTCCGCTCCCTAATAAGTTTTATGTATATATCTTCTAAACAAATAATCACCCTAATTTGCACAGGTTAAATTTTTAAAAGTTTTCGAAAGGTAGTGTGAAAATATGTGAAATCGGATGATCCCCACTCCATATATAACGGTTTTATTAAAAATTACTAAATGTGCGATGACCCAATAACAAAATGCTTCAGAGACATTAAATTTTACATCCAGTATGGAACCAGAGGGCTTTATAGGAAGTGTCAAATTTGGACGATGTGTGTATTACCGCCCATTTTTAGGTGAAATTACATATCTTGGGACCTGCTCAACGTATTTCAACCAAATTGGGTACATTCCTTTGATATTTCTATGTTACAGTGTGAAAATGGGGGAAATCGAACTACAACCACACCTATTTCCCATATAGCAAAATTTTAAACTCCATCTGATTCTTTCACATAGCAGTATACAAATAAAGCATGAACTAGTATAACGGAATGAAACTTTGCACGAATAAGGCATTTGACCAAAAACTCTTCAAATTGGACCAAAACTGTTGAAGCCCCTAGGTACCGAATATATGGACTTCAGTGCATATAGTTGACATTTTATCGAAAATATCGGTCAATGTGTGAGATATATAAGTGAAATTCGCAGAGAATTCTTGCATTCCTGATAACAGTTTGTCTGTACGTTAAAACTGGATTTAATTGGGTCAACACTTTCTTTAGGCCCCATATACCCAATATAAAGATTTTAAAACTTCCGGGTGACTTTATACCGCATAAATAGGCCAATATGGGAGTTATCTCAATGAAAATGAGAAATTGTATTTTATTAATAACTGTATATCTTTGTGCATAAAATGTATAAAACTAGGTGAAAACTTGACCTGCACTATATAACTAATATCAGAATTTTCGAATATCCGGCTTTACTTCATATAGGTTGGTGATGGTACATGAGGTACCTTAATGAAACATGGCATGTTAATAGTATGTGGTATTGGCAAAAATAGATAAAATCGGGTCAATACTACCCCCAACTCCCATATACTACATATACCTATATTTAAGTATATCTGAGCAATGTCCAAATTAATGCAATCAGCTCGTCCCTCTCTCTATCGATCTAAATTATAACAGATAAACTGAGTCTAAGTTTATGGACTTCAATTAAAGCCAAAAAGATACAAAATTTTATTATAATTTATTAACGATTAACGATTATTAATTCTTTCGCAACATTTTTAAAAATAAAGTTTCGCTAAGAGTATAAAATGTTCTGGTACACCCGAACTTAGGTCTTCCTTACTTGTTTATATACTTTTGGCTTACACTGCCATTAGCTACATTTTAATAATGTATATTCTTAAATCTTCAATTTAGTTTAATCTCGAAAGCGTTGGTTTCTTACCTTTTTATACTTAGCCTGTGCTGTATACAAAAAAAACCTTCAATTTCAGTTATTGAAAGATTACAGTTATATTTTCGAAATCGCACCCCTCTTGAGTAAAACTGGTCGGTCCGTTTGCTCTAACTCTTATAACAGTCAGTATTAATAATCCTAATATTAAAAATCTCCGGGTGTACAATATCAACACGACTCGATTTAGTGATTATAAGGTTTAATAAACAGAATTTTATTGCAGCAATTATTTATTTATTGAGTAAATATATTTTGCCAGTTTTCATACAAGTTGCATTTATTAATAGGTGCAAACGAAAGCAAAAAAAAAAATAATAATAATAAATGTATCCAATCCAATATTTGTAAAAAGAAATATAGCCTTTATATTGGTTGAGCGCAGTTATTGCCATAAGTCCTTTGCTAATAAACTGGTCGGCTCACTGAGGTAGAACTATTTAGAATTGACAAATTGAAAAAAAAATTTTATATAATATAAATTCTTGTTTGGAGTTTTGAAAAACATTTTTACATTATTAGTTTATAGTTTGTATATAGCAGCGAAAAATTCAAATGAAAGTGTGTGTTAAAGTGTAGTTTCAGGTGGAGCCTAACAAAAAATAGCAAGTGCTTTTTTCTATCGCTATAAACTATATATCAAGTCTTGTAAAAGCTACTCAATGGCGTTAGACTTTATATATTGCTCAAAAAAAACTTTCCTTTTTTGTAAACACAAATACACCTGAAAATTTGTTTACATTGTACAAGCCTCCTAATTGATTGCAAGCGCTTAGTGTATTAATTGAAGGCAAATTAAGTGCAATAACGTTCAATAAAATTTTAAATTTAACTTTCACAAATTACTTTATCTACCAGTATTCGACTGGTTAAATCATCATTACATTTTTCCAGCTATTATATTATAAACAGTTGGCAAATCTGAAAAGTAATGCATTAAATTTAATAAAAAATATATTTAGAATTGGAGTATAGAGGGAAAATAACTAAATTAAGTTTTGGAATAGACGTATTCATTTATGTTTCTGTTTTATATACCTTGAAAACTATAAACTTTAATTGATTTATTATTTGTATTTAAGGTTTTTGGGAGTTGGGTATATCTTGTTACTGCCGGGCTCTTTATTCGCCATATTTGGCCGAGAGAACAATAGCGTCCCGCTGTTTCATTACTTCGAACCACCAGTTGAAGTAAAGTCCTTTTCCACGTGGTTACATTTACCACCAAATAATACCACATTACATACCTTTAGCGATTGCTTCGATGTGTTCTAGGTAGGGCTATCGAGATGTTATTAGCTTCCGTCTTATACGAGAGTTTCCTTTGCTAGTGACCAAACGTCCATAAAGGATTTCCCAATTATTAGTCGCGAATAATCCTACAGATGCCTTTTCGATGCCTTCTTCGATTTCATGATAAATTCCACACAAGATAGATTTGACCGGACAAGGTGAGACACGTAGAATTCAAAACAATACAAATTAATATGGATCATTTGGCTTTGGAATTCAAGATAAAGTTTATGTTAGTAGTCATGCTGTTGCAAGTTACTTCGAGGTAATGATTTCTCATATTAGTCAACCGGCCGCCTTACATAATGAACCTGCTAAACAAATAACACACACTTACTTAAATTACCTATTAAGTTTTAAAGAACTCAAATAGTTTATTGAATATTTTAGCATTTCAAGTCCATGTCTGAACTCAAAAAAATTGGGATGTATGAATTTGGTCGTATCTCGTTAGCATAAAAAAATTAACACGATGCTTTATAAAAAAAAACATTTTCCATATCAAGTTCGCTTTTGACTGCATTTTAATACTTTAATCAATTTTCATATTCTTTCATATGCAAATTGAATTTTTTTTCCAGAATACAAATAAGCTCTGCATAAATATTTTTTTAAGTAAATGTCGTCTATTTTTGCATATGATACCTATGCAAGCAAAAAATGCCTGCGCAATTATTTCTATATTTCAGCATGTAAGCGCATTGTTCCAGGTTTTAATTAACTTTATAATGACAGCGAGTTACTGTACGTAATGAGTTATTGCCTCATATCAACTAGCATATTTATTTATTTTGTCGCTTTTGCATAATGAAAACAAATTTTTCTGATTACGCTTTGTTTTTATTTATTTCTGTGTGTTTTCAGAACAATGGCGCCCAACAATTGGCATCCGAGGCGACCGTCTACATAATGCTCGAGGATGTAAACGACGAGATACCATTGTTTACGGAGCGTGAACAGGAGACCGTATTGGAAGGTGAACCCATTGGCACGAAAGTGACGCAAGTGAATGCCATTGACAAGGATGGCACATTTCCAAATAATCAGGTAAACAAAATGGAGAGCCGTTAGGAAAATTTAGGGAATCATATACTGGGGAGTAAAACAAAGAGTACACGAAAGAAATGGTAAGCAGAAATATTTATTCATGTTTGCGCGACAGGGGTGTATGAGGAGCAAGCGGAGACCTGCACTATGGTATGTGGAGCGTATGCAGCAGTGCAGTCAAGTGCGAGAGCGGTTGATAAGCGCCTGCCAGACATACGGCTCATTATTAAGCTAGATGGTAGTATGCAAAGCGCCCAACATTGTTTACTGTGTCGCCCCAATTTTCCAAAACCGTTTTTCTTCTTTTCAAAATTTTCTTATCAAACCCCTTTCCGCTTATTCTTCGTCGCGAAGTGAAAAACAAATTATGCTATAATTAAAATTCTGTGTTTATTATGGCGTGTTAAATGGGATCATCTGGGTGGTAAAGTAGAAAACGCGTAACGCGAGAGAGAGAAAGAATGAAATATAGCGTTAAAGTTGCGCGAGATTGCGCCAGTGCAGCGCAACTAAATTAGCAAATGAGTGTCAAAATCAGTTAAGTGGAATGAATGCTGCACAAAGTTTATGCTTGTAAGCTAGCATGAGCCATTCCGCAAAGACGTTGACTTGGAAACTGAAAAAATTCAATGAATAGGTAAAAAAACTGGCGCTGGTGTGGGAGAGCGCTTATGAGCATGTGACTGTTAATATATTTAAAAAAATGGTAAGAAAAAAGCGGTAAGGTTCAAGTCCAGCTTTTTTTTTAGTTAGTTGCTTATATAAATAACGGTCTTGCCAGCGCTTCTCACATAACTCTACCACAGCTGGTTCATTTGCTTTGGGCTTATGCTCTCATCTGCTCACATTTTCACGCTAATAAATGTCCAAAAGCATTACGTGCGATGTCAAAAAAGGAACTTGAAAATTTATAAGAAAGACTCGCAACCAACCGCAGGCAAAGGAAACGCTGAAAAATGCTTCCAATGAAGTGGTGTTAGTAGATGTGGAGCATGTCATCTCTTTCACCGCTACCTTTGGTCACGTGAACTAAGCAACGTAGCTGTGTTGAATGCCACAAAGTAAAAAAGGAAATACAATTTACAATATATACACATTCTTTTACCGAACAAAATGTCTAAACTAATTAATGCTATCACTTATTTGATGTCTCGCCATAATAAAAAAATATTACGTTTGACTTTTAAAGCGTTTTCTTAGAAAATGTGTCAGAGTTGCATGAATTCTCATTTGTAACACTTTATCCCTCCAAAAGAACTTCAGGTAATATTATATTTTATCTTCCCAAACTCGCTCACATTTTCACAATCACATTTCCTTCATGTGTACAATTGATACCAACATATACCAGTATGTACATATAATGTTAAAAATTTGGTTGAATATAGGCTTTCTAACGAAGCATCCTAAAGGTCCTAAATGGACTATTAAAAAAATGCAAAGTATAAATAAGAGTTGTGGTCTGACCATTATGGAGAAATTGGAAGCGGAGATGACAAGGGAAAAGATATATCTCTAAATACAATACGGTAATCAAACCCCTACTTTCAAAACCCACATTGACAACAGAAAACAGGAAAACATCAAGTGTGATTGAAGCAATGTAATTGTTAATTCTAAGTATTAATAACTATTGTACATATCCCATCTACAAGTAAAGGGTGTTTTTTTAGAGTTATTGAAGTTTCTAGAGCTTTCAAAGTAAATGTTATGTGCAAATTCGTAGAAATGTATGTCTAAAACTCATATTTCTAGACCATTTGACACAATAAAGAAAGTTAAAGCCCTCAGGGTATTTTTGGCGAAAGCAATTTAATTTATTTAAATTAAATTTATTTAGCATCAAATCATCTTCAGTGGCGCGATATATGTACTTCAGTATTTGTTTACTTGTTTTGATTAGAGTAATATAACTTTTATAGATGTGTGAACTTTTGTATTGTTCAACCCTTTGAGACGTGCACCTCAAACACTCACTGAAAACCTGAACGCCGTTAGAATGTCACTAAAGTCAGCTAAAATGCTTTACGCAAAATTACCAGGAACCGAAACATAGGTGCAGACTCTGTACTCAATGGAAACAAGAAAACCATACAGTTACCTTAGATTAGCCATCACAGTCACCAGACGCTAATCCAATAGAGAATGTTTGGGTTTTAATAAATGTCAAAATACCAAGAAAAGATTTAACATCAACAAAAGATTTCTTTCGGCTACTCCAGCATACCTGGAGGCCGCTTCCTGTGGAATATGCGGAAAATTTAGTTGCAAGTCGCAATGAAAGAGCAAGACCTAATTGACAAAGCGGAAGATGTGAGCAAATATTTAATGAACCTCAGCTATAACAAACTTTTTTTTTGAAGCGCACTGTAGTATTTAGCATTTTTGAAAGTAAGTTCGAGAAGTTTAAGCTAAAGAAGGGGAGAAGCTTGGTCTCAGTAATTCCAGAATTTATTGGGCTAACTAAGCATGTAAATCCATTCATCGAAATAATGTATTTCTGTAATTTTAATGGATTGGATCTGTATAATTTGTTATTTCAATTAACTATTGAATTTGGAATTTCAAATGACAACCTAACACCCCTATTATGCATGGCAATCAGCGTGAGAGTAGTCGCCGCTTTGCAACCAGGCAACAAAATTTTTATTACGCATGGAGGCTTTCCACTGATAAAAGTCAACTGAGTAGTCATTCGCTATTGTAGGTCTATTAAGTATAAGTAACATCCCTTTGTACAGAAAAGTCAAATCCAGTTCTTAATATCAGTCGCTTACAATATTTTTCGAGTTTAAGATTTGGAAACTTTAAAAATATTTAAAGAAAATATTTAAAGGTACATTTTATTTTTTTTTTTATTTATGAAATTATTTTATCACAATTTTTTTTACTTACATATCTTTTGGATATTTATTGTTAAAATTAATTGTTCTTAATCGCTGCCTTTTTATACATAAGTTGATAGTAATAATTTTTATGTCCTATAGAATTCACAATATAAATCAATTTGACCATTTAATTTCACGAAATACTTCAAAATTAATTTAAATACAGAAAAATTAAAAGTTTTTATTCATTTTCATATTACGAAAAAATTTGAGTAATACGACTGTTTGTTTTAAAGAGTGCTTCTCAAAAATATAAGCTCTGGATTATTGTATGACTTTTCGAGTATACTCGTACAGAGGTCAGTAGCTGTACGTATAATAAACTCCTATTATGATAGCTGCGGATAGTAGACCGGAAACTATAAATTGCCTTACATAATCAGGATATTTTAATTTTTATTACTTCTTTCATTAGCTTTTAGCCACTATAAAATTCACGGGGTCACCTAGTTTCGCGTTGCTATATACTCACTTGTTAAAGGAATACCATATACTAGGAGATTATCACCAAAGTACGATATTTAAGGAAGTATTTGATAATTGACGTAGATCTCTTATAAGCCATTATATTAAATAAAAATAAATAATAAGTTACTTAATTTGGACGTTACTTTATTCTTCGTCTTTGTTCTACAGGTCTATTACTACATTGTCGACTCACCACGAAACGAAGGCAAAGAATTCTTCGAAATAAACTTGCAGAGTGGCGAAATCTTCACCAAAACCGTGTTTGACAGGGAGAAGAAAGGCGCCTATGCGCTGGAAGTGGAAGCACGTGATGGCGCGCCCTCAGCGCGACCCAACAGCAATGGACAACCCAATTCAGGTTAGTCACAATACACAAACCGTTAGTTAGCGTTGTGCATTTTATTTGGAACCTGAGCTGAGCGCGTGCATTTAGCGCGACAATTATTCAGATTTACAAGTTGTGATTTACAAAATTATATGCGCAAAAGTTGCAGCAGTCAAAACAGATGTACGCTGTTATCAACATCAACAACTTAAATCAACAGCTGCCGCAATTGCCGGCATGGATAAGTTGTGAAAGAATAACAAAAACAGCGTTCGAGTAAAAGTTTCTTTGTGAATTTTATTTCTCGAAAGTTTTTCATATGCAAATGCAAATGGCGTCATTTTTGGGCAAATAACATGCTGCATTTACAAGTTTTCTACTTGCGCAGTTGATGGCGACAGCAGCGCGGAGTGCAACCAGAGTGATGGTTTGGCAAAAGTTCTCATTTTTGCATTCAATGCTTTTTCTTGGTTCGTCGTGTTTGAGTAAGAAGTGCCAACAGCGTTGCCTATAAAGTGGATTAAAATAACACTACTTAAAATGACACTTTTTCGACAGTTACCGTTACGTTTTGAATTATTACTTTTGGCGCAAATTGAAATCGGCTGCTATATATACTTATAACACTAAATACTTGGATGGCAGCCACACAGTGGCTTAACGCGGCAGCTTGAGTCGCAGTGTCGCCATAAATCAGACTTAGCAATCGCAGCTCAGATTTTAGCGCGTCATATGCTTATTAGTTCATTCAGCCGTGTGTGCGTGGGCAAGCTGTGCAAATGTTACCTCAATCTATGAAGTGTTTACCGGTGCAACGCCACCTGCATGTGAACACAGTATTTTTTGCACAAACCAGCCGCTGCAGTCGCATTCCTCCAGCTATTCGCTTTGCGCGCAGCTTTCGATTGGCATTTCGCAAATTCGTTTACCTTTTGAGTGCAGCCAATTTTCGGTTTTGGCATTGAAATCACAGCACACGCGTCAATATTCCTCTTTTTTTAACTTAATTCACAGTCAGCGCCGCAGTAACAGGAAAGTGAACTTTGAGTGCCGCACACAAACACGCACGCACACATTGGTGTTTCATTTGCAGTATGTCATTGGTTGCTTTGGCTATTTAGTGCATTAGTGTATACTGCATGGCGAAGTAATTCGTAGCATTCCGTATGGGTGCATGTATGTGTGGTTTGTCTGTCAGTTTGTTTGCTTATCTGTCTGCCTTCCTGTCTATCGCTCGCCATTGCTTTCGCTGGCATTTGCATTCGCATTTGCAATCCATGCAAATTCTTCGTGCTTCATTTGTATGCTTGTGTGTGTTACGTATGCATGTATAGGTGTGCACTTAGGTTGTTGCTATTTTGCATTGCCAAATGCAAATCTTATTTTTATTTGCTGTTTATGCATGCACCTTCACAGTGTACTCGCCGTCCTTCAGCGCATGCATTCGTTGCGCCTCAGTACTGCTCTAAACAAATGCGAGTGTTAACATACTTTTTAGCATTTTTGCACTTAAAAATTAAAAATTTCTACTGAACAAGCAGAAAATAATAATAAAAATGGAGTCTGCCCTTGGCAAGTGCGTTCAGAGCGCAACTGACACTTGGTCAGTTTTCGGTTCAAACCCTGGCCGAAGTAAAATAAATAAGCTGTTGAAACGATTTTTGCTACCGCCTGAATTTTTCGCCCCCCTGTTCGCAGATAAAATTAATATGTAAGACATGCTAAATAAATCACATGGTTTCAAGAAAAACAATTTTTTTTGTAAAAACCAATTTTATTATTATATTGTGGGCGATACGATTCGAAGAACGATTGGTCTTTTACTTCGAAATAGGCGAAATTCTTGGCAATTTCTTTCCGATGACCATACCTTTTGGGCCCCTGAGGACAGACTCGAAGATTAGGGCGAATACATGCAATTCTTTTTTGTTTTGGGACACGGTTCATTGCACTTTGCATAGAGCTTTTGCATTTAAAAATATGTCAAACACGTCAAACAAGTCCTTTTATAATACTACGTCAACAAATATTGAAATATTTATATTTTGTATTTTCATGTATCCAGGTAAAATATACCCAATGTAAAGCGAAATATCCTATCTCTTTGTAGAGCGTTAAAATTACTATGGGCTAATTTTTACTCTATTAATACTTGGGCTTAAATTCATTTTAGTTCTATTCACTTCCAGCAAATATATAAAGCTATTCCATCAAATGGCACTTCGCTTAAATTTCTATTAGTTTATGTTTTCTGATTGCAAAATAAATGACGTCTACTTAAACGCTAACAAATTACTACTTTCACGCAATATCAATTCGATTACATTAACTTGCTATCGATTTATCTGCATATGCAAAATGTATGAGGCGGCAAAAAGGGCTCGGGCTAAAGCACAAGCATATTTGTTATGCATAACTCCGTTACGTGCCGGTTGATTTGCTACTAGCGTTGCCTACTTTTGGGAGATTTTAAAAGTAATCAAATAATTTTTCTTCGGTGCCTTACAATTGGGTTTTCTTGTCCTTTTAATGGCATGACTACAACACATATACACACATGCAAAGTGTTATTACGGCCATTGCTTCTATATTCACAAACTTGTAGTGCAACAATTGCTTGCTTGGCGTTGTGTTTATTTTTGTGTGTACATTTTGCAACAACAAATCACAGCTGCCCTGCACGCTATACATATGGCTGTGTCTGAATTCAATCTGAATTTGGATATTCATACATACAAAAGTGCGCAGCATACGAAACCAACTATTAGGCGGCGATGGGCCATGAAACAGCAAATAATATTTTCGTTTGCGCCCTTTCAGTTGACTTTTAGGCTAAAAAGCGGTTAACTTGTATACACAGCCTGTCGGCTTTATGGGGTTCAAAGGTGCGTCGGCTAGCAGCTAGTTGGTATTAGACAGTAAACGGAATTTTAGATGTTATCTCTGGTACGTGCTGCATTTATTGCTTGCATACTTTTGGGCTTATGTGCTTGTGTGACCGTCGCCTGTGCACGTCGGTCAGCCGAAAGCTTCAGTGACTGATAGTCACATCGTTTGTGTACATTTCGAACTAATAAAAACATATTTCAGGAAATAATATTCTTGGGTTGTGCTCGTAAAGCATACCGATGGGCATTTAATGTGGCAAAGTTCGGCAATCAAGCAGAATATAAACAAAAACAAAAAACGAAAAATTATTTTAAAAGCAAAGAAAGGCAAAATTTTCGTTTTTAATGGCTAAATTTAATGCACTTTAGTAGCATATATCATGATATAAGAGTGCTCTGAACTTCTAAAATTTTATTTCGCTCATTAACCTGCGGTATGTACTACAGGAAATGCATCCTACAGATAGAGATAAGGTCAAATTATCAGTGTCTTATATATATATGTAAGTATATATATCGGAAATTTGCTAAGCTCCAATACTTGCTAAAAATTCGTGATGTATTTTATCTTCATTTCCTCGTTCAATCCATAAGCTCAATTGCCCAATTTGTATGCACTTTCTCATCAAACAACAAATTTTTTTTTTCTAATATCGATTACTACTGTTGCCTGCTTAACTGCGCTACGTGCGCATGTTGCTTTAATTCATCCAACAACACATAATAAATTTCAATACAAGCATGAAAGTACGAATGAATGTATGTATGTACAGCAGTGATGTTATGTTTTTTGATGAGCTACCACGAAACCCGACCTCAGGCAATTTGCGCGCTAACTGTTGTTTTGCGGCAAGCTTTGTATTGCATATTGTTGTTTTTGTTGTCTGTTAACTGTTGGCCGTTGGCAAAATTTTTTTTTTCAGCCACTACTCCACCATTTTTTGCAAGTACTCCTTTAGCTCATAACTTTATATCTCATGAATGAGCCTGTGTTTAGTTGGAAAAGTTTATTATGCTGCTCACATGAAATAAGAACTTCCTAATTTCTAGGGCGGAAGTAAGTACTCATAAAAATTTGCTCATAAAAACATTATTACTGCTGTTCTTTTTGTTATTGTTGCGTTCACAATATGATATATCCCAGCAGTTTTTTTTAGATAGATAGCTAAGCATAATAACATTCCATTGCAATGCTTGCTCACGCTCTCAAGCGCATATGTCATATATGGGTGTGTGTGCATGTAGTCGTGCCTTTTGCGCGCAAATGTATTCAAGTGTACACATATTATATTGTGTTTGGCAAGTGTGTGAAAAGTGTCATATTTGTTGTAATGTTAGCGTTGTTTGTATTCTAATACACATACTAGATGGTGTTAAATTTATTTTATTGCTCTTACACTCCGCGTTCATTCCAGCAGTAGAGGTACTGACATATAGCATTTATATGTATATGTATGTGTATGAGTCTGTATGTTAAACCTCATAAGGTGGCAATGCTACAATGCTTTTCAGCAAGTGTGGGCAATTTTTTTGTACACATCTGTACAAACTTATTTTCATGTATTTATTTCAAATATATTTATATGTTTGTTATTTTAAGGTATTTGACTAAATATCAACTTTACATACATACATACATCTACTGAGGGTGAGTGGTATAAATATGTAACGAGCCCACAAGAAGCCACCTCAGTAATTATGAAAGCTTATAAAAATAGTTTTCATATCAATTGAGTTCATTGACACTTTAACAGTACGTGATAAGCTCATAATTGCTTTAATATCTGTCTCATAACATAATCTAGCTACAAAATTGTAACAATTTTATTTATACACACGAGTGTTCCTCCATAAATTTAGAGGTTATGCCTACTTCTATGTAAGTCTAAAAGAATAAGAGTTTTCCAAATTTTTGTTAAAAAGTATTTGATTATATAAATACATCCAAAACGTGTACATTTAGAGGAGTCCCTTTGCTTCTATAGGCAATGTCCTGAATAGCCTAACCCTCATGTTTTGAGAGAGCGCTTTTAAAGTTTGCAGTTTGAAGACTTTTACATTTAGTTTAAAAATTTTACTGTTTTTTATAATCCGAAAATATTAGCCGGATCAATCAAATTTTCAGAGAATAATCGAAATATATACTTATGCATATTTAAAAAATTTGATTTTAGAATGTTTATGTTTGTATGTATATATAATTGGTTTCTTAGTATAAAAATTTTAAACTATAGGGCTTTGATTGGCGATTTCTTCTGGCTCAGTCAAATGAAATTCAACAAAATATGCAAAGTACTATATTTTTAATTTTAATACTTTAAATGACACTTAACATAATTGAGATGAGTCATACATACATACTGCTTGCTTTGCATAGGAGAAACAGGAAACAGATTTAAAATTTCACTGTGAAAATTTAGATCACGATCTGAACTAAAGAAACAGTTCCAGATTAACAGATAGTTGTTAGAAATCCAATATTTGTGATTTTCTAAAGCTGTCTAGCGATTTTCTTACGTATTTACACATTTATTTAAGTACTTTGGCGAGCATCTGACTGTTCGAAGATAACAAACAAATTATAACAAATTGCCTAAAAGCGCTACTCATCTATGCAACAGTTGCATGCATTTATGAATAAAGCATATTTCTGTCTGAGATTCCAAAGTAGCAAATATTTGCACTTGCATACTCATATTTACATCAATATACCAAGTAATTTTCCACTAGCGTCATGCTGCCACCACTTTATAAGATATATGCTTTCTGCTCAACTGCTTGGTGTCTGAGTGCAAGTTACACTTGCACTTATGTGCACATCAAATATGGCAAAATCATGGACATGCCACAATTCACCCACGCTACTCACATATTATACTTACATATGCATACATATCGGGTAAACAAACATATGTGGCAACTAAAGCGTGTATGACAATATTTGCTGGGTACAAGTATTGAAGCAATACAGCCAATCGAAAGGAAGTGCCTCAAGACAGCAATGTCACATCGATCATACGGCTGCCGTTGCATGCATGACATAGTAGTTTTATGTGGATTGAGGCAAATCGACAGTTGAGTGGTGAAAAGTACAAACTAAGTGCAAGCGAAGTAGTTATGCAGCTAAATGATGGGCTCTGTACTCTGGCAACAGAGCGTATGAGTGATGTATAGGCACATATACATATGTACATACTTGTATATACAATATAAATATACATATGTAGGAATGTGTGTTTTTAGGTTTGCTCGTACTTGTATCAAGGTAGTGATTGGTTTTACCAGATTTATGGCTTTTAATCGTTTCTGATGAAATACATATTTAATAGCATGAGCTTTAATTTTCGAGACGAGAATAATAAAGTATCGTATATTCAATAAATTCGACACGAATATTTGCCAGATACTTAAAACCATTTAAGTAAAATTAAATTTTCTTCAATTTGCTGAAATTCGAAAGTAATTTATTTTATTTACTATTTATAACTCACTTTATATGAAATAGTGTGACACAGAATTAAATTATACTACTTTTGAACACCGATCTTTTAAAAGATTAAGTTTTAGAAAATGTTATAAAAATTGTTATTACTACCGGGTTTCTATTAAAAGTATTTTTAATTAATATACATACATATGTATAATATACATACATATGTATGAATTGGGTAAGGTCAATTCAGAATAGAACATTTTATACAGCATGTTATTTGCATACATTTAGGGCAAAATTCTAGATAAAATTTGAGTGGCTTTCGAACACAACTTTTCCCTTCAATTTAGTTGCTCCTCATTTCTATAACACTACAGAAATAGTCAGACATTCTAAACTATTATAGTTTGTGGAATTTTAACACTTAAATATTATCTTTGCCTGACGAGATAGTAGAGAAAAGGGGAAACATTTATAATAACATGCTCTAAAATACAGGATTAGCTCTTTCGAACATAACTTTTGTTCCCCATTACTACTACTACTTCTACTTTTCTCTTAGTTTAACCGAAATAACCGCGGCTGTTAAAATTAAATAAATTAACGGAGGAGTATGCACATATTCAATTCCCCTATTCGAAGTTTAAAATATGTGTATGTGAGTCTCCTCATATCGAGTTGCAGCAAAAAGAAAGGGGAAATTGCTTCCTCTGTTATTCATAAATGACGAGTTCTTTCCCCTTAAAAGGCTTCTTTTGTTGAAAAATGTTAGTATTAACGCTATTTTAATAGAATGCTGGAAATAACAGTATGCTAACTACTTAACATAAAGTATAGCATATTTTCGCCGAGCTGAGAGCTATACTTTCATATAAGTTAACACATATTCTTATATTGGTAAAATATTTCGAATAACTGATTTTCTCTCACATTTTCTCTCACCTTTCTTCATTGAATCCAACTAGTCTCCTTAACAGTAACATTTTAATATCCTTTTCTCGGCTATGTTAGTACTCTCAGTAGTGTTCGGTTTTATGCCTCCCATATTTAATTCGTATTGTGGAATCTATTTGATATTCAATCATCACTGCTCTCATAATACACAGTAAACTTACGCTCAACAAATTTCGAAATGTTACCATAACCGAATGTAGGGCAGCAACAAACAATGCTGAATTGTTTATCCAAAACAAACGACGAGCTATCTCTTCGTTTTAGAAAATACCCGAAAAAGCAAAACAAACATTTGCGAATGCTGTTCGTCGGCATTCCAACGTATCAAAGGCAAAGCAAATATGAATTTGTCACATTTTTTTTCCATTTGGTATTAGCTGGCCACACGTTTCAATATTTATTGCAAACGAGTATATGTATGTGAGTATATAATATTTGTATGCATATATAATAGTCTCACATGGTTTGTGTAAATTATTTTATAAGTAAGCACGTCAATATTCCTTAATAAATTCAATAGTTATATATATTTTTTATAAATTCGTATTCTTATAAATATTAGTTTTAATTGAGATCATTCGCAGTGTTTTATGCTCATAATACATATCTCCTATATTTAAAATTGAAGCATTAAGCATTTGGTTTTACGACTATAAAAATGCTTTCAGAAATTTATCTCAATTTGTCTCTGTAGTGTAATAAGCACAAACAACTGTTGCGAATATGCGGGCATTGATGAAATCTGAATATTCTATAGCAAACTGAAATGACACACATGAGATTTGTGCTACAAAAATATTAAAATCAATACAATACAAGCGATAATGGAAGAATAAGCAGGAATAAGGATGAAAAATATTGCAAATGCGTGTTATTAACCGTGTTTGTGGCATGTGGCAATTATATGTATACAAGTATGTACGAGTACATATGTATTTGTATGTATACTATATATTAGTATAAAAGTGTATGAGTGTTAATTGGTAGGCTGACATCAGGACATTGTGGGGTACCATCAGCCTTTACTTAACAATAATTCAGGATCTACGACTTTGGAATATAGACAGATTTTTATTAGTTTTGAAAACTGAAGCTTTTAAAAAAAATATAATTGTTTGAAGAAAGCGTAAAGCTGAATTCTGTTCGAAACCAAGGAGCAACTGTCTTCGATTCGTCAAGCGTTGGAGAAAAGCGTATCGAAAAAACTATACTATATGTCCAAAGAAACCTGCCTTAATACCCATTCATGAAAATAAAACTGATTTGTGAGATATCTGCATACTCTTTTGTACGAATTTAACCCGATAACTTTGTAATAGCTAATATTAGCAGTTAGTTACTAAAATAATAGTTTGTTAGCTGAACTAATTTTTATTACTTAAACATATTATAAAACACTGATTTTCATTGCGAAATTGCGAGCTTTATGTTGAATCTGATCTACATACTAAACTATACACTTAAATAGTGTGAAAGCTAACTTCTTCATCAGCAAAATTACGCGCCTCCCAAACACAAATTATTATTTTTAAGTAGTCAGCAGATTTCGAAGAGCTTGCTTGTTGTAAATAGTGCAAACGCTTGTCATTGCGGCCGGGTACAATTTGCAATTCAATGTCTAAATCAAAGTGTTCGCCAAATTTGCAGGTGCAAGAAAATTTTCTTCGTTACATAAATTATTGTCCCCCAGAAACTGAGCTTTCCATTTATTCTGCGCCTTTCTTGCTGCCTGACTTCTAGACGACCCAGCGCATTTCAAATGTGCCGTATAGCACAACTGCAGCTTTTCGCCAGCTTACCAACCAGCGATCCAATAGACATACGTAGATATACATACATATGTACTCTAAGCTTCGATTTCAAGCTAGCGTTTGACATTTAAAGTTAGCACTGGCGCTTGTGTTTTTGGCTTGTATGAACGTGGTCGGTGGTGTCGTGATTTATACCAGGCAACCGGCAACCGGCCACTGGCCACTCGGCGTCTTGTTGCTATCAAAGGCCAAATAAATTACTAGGCGACAGCAAACACGCTCGAAGCATGCCAAGTGTTTGCCTTGACTTACGCAGAATGCTTGGTCCCTCCGAATGCCGTGACACACGGACTCATTGGCTGCGTGGCTTGCACTAATTCTAGATGCATGAATTGAAACAAAATCAAATCAGTATTTCCGTGTCGTTGTTGTTCTTGTATCACCGTAAGGCAGTTTGTCGTCCACAGAGCATTGTTGGTTTTGTGGCCGTTTGCCGCACCACAGAGTTTCTGAGATAAAAATGCGGAGACAAACGTGAAAAATTGCAGAAAAAGCAGAAGATGAAGCAGTAACAGCAGCAGCAAAAGAAACATTGTCCAGAGGCCATTTTGCAACAAAAAGAGGTATTCGGTGCAGTGTTTAAGTGCATTCTATTTTACTATTGTTGTTGGTGTGCTTTGTTGCCGGGGTGAGGTGGCCATAAAGTTTTTAATTGCAGTGCAGATTATGTGTGGTTTCTAGTGTGAATAGCTAGCTGCTGCGGTAAGTGGGCGACGTGCGATGAAAGCTAAGAACTTAGAATTAGTGGGAAGCCAGTGTAAGAGTAATGTGCTAGAAATAGCGAATAATTAGTTAGAAGATGGATCTCTTCGCTGTCAGTGTATGCAGTCCGTTTAAAGTAGCCGCTGTGCAAATTAGTGGGATTTAAGCTAGTGCAGTTAAGGGAAAGCTGTAGTAGAAAAAGCTGAATAGAAGAAGGCGCAAGGAAGCTTCTAAGTAGATCAAATTAATTTAGTGAACCTTCTTCCTGTCGAGTAGAAACCAATTTATTGCTTAATTCCACTGAGTTGCCACTCCAATTTTTTATACCTTAATTCAAATAAGTATTTTAAAATTTTTAATGGAAATATGGAGTAGTTCAATGTTTATTATATCTCTATTTAATTGTTTAAAACTTTAAAATAACTTGCATATCGGATTATTTAATTAAATTTTCCGAAAATAGTTCACCTCACATCACTTTCATCACTTTCCTATGTCCCATTACCGGATACTCAAGGTGAAATATAAACATTAAACTCCACACCTAAACACAAATAGACTTCCCATCAGTTACTCGGATAAAAAAAGTCCTCCATTACACAAGCATGAGTGTTCCCTAAATCCGGGAAAAATTGGAAATAACCAAGTTTAGATATTCTATGACAATTTGCACACCTTTGCAGGATTATAAACTAATAGTTGTAATAAAAACATGCTCCGATTAACTGTTACTGCGTATATGTGTAAGAAAAAAGTTCAACCGAGCTGTCAAGCATAAAATACGTTCACATTCGTTGCATTAGTTTAAGTCCAGGCATGTCTGCTGCCCATACTCGTCGCTCACTAACAATGTTCATCAGACGACCGTTGCTGCTGGCTCATTTCTCTAATTAAACACTACTTATGAATTAAATTCGTCACGCCTACTCCATTCCTTTGCCAAACAAAAAAAGAGAGAGCAACGCCGAGGATGCTACGCCTACATACTAAAGGCAGCACCTTACAAATTTGAGAATGGTTAGTGATGAGCGCAACCGTCGGAGGAAAAAGTTAAATTCATTTACCACCGTTTGCCTTACACATTTTCGCGTTTGTTGGGTTTTGCTGACATAATATAAACGACAGCAGTCAAAAGTTAAAGACGAAGCCGGTGTGCTGATCTCACAGGCGACAGACAGCAAATTCATCAAAGGCAACGGAAGAACGGACTGTTTAAGTGAGTAATGTCTAATAAGATGCAAAAAGCGACAAAACCAGGGAAGGTCTGAAGTGTCCATGAGATTAGAAATGTTGGGCCAAGGCAAGCAATGCGATTAAATATAATGCGCAAATTGTGAAAAGAGACTTCGTTCAATTCATTTATCACGTGCGAGAAATACGGACTCACTAATGTGCTGTCCAGAAAAACGTTAATAAGGAATGAAGAGAGGTTACAGGATAACGCAAAGTTAAAAATTGGGTGTAGGGGATAAACTGAGACATAAAATTTAATATTGGATGTGTATATTTCTATAAATATTTTCTCTTTTTCTTTTATTTTTTTAATATTCACTACTAATTCTAAATCGGATAACCAAAAAACGGCACACAAGTATCTGGAAGACATTTTGTATTTCACACCATTATACAGAAACTAATCGACATTTTCCATATTCTATTTTTTTTTTTTTGAATATGCAATATATGTACCCCATTAACTATATTCATATTTTCACTCCAAAAACTACTAAGTCGAGATGCTATATAGGCGTGTATATTCACTACACAAGCGGAAAGGGCTACTCTTGTTTCGGAAGATTACCTTCGGCTAGTGATTAATGACGACAATTTAGCCGCTATGACATTTAGTCCAGCTAACCGACAGTAGAAGCAAAAACCAAAAAATATAATAATTGAAGGAATTGAAATATGAACATATATATTATATATACTTTACACTTGCTTATGATATAAAAATAAAAGGCTAATAAGTACTTGCCCTCTGAAAGCTGCTCTCACTGTTGCTTACATCGGTCATTGTCCACCGAAATCTAAACTTTAGTAGTCAGACTTTTAAGCTCACTGCAAGTGCTTGAATGTTATCGTTTTTTGTGGCTTTTATGTAACACTGTTATTCACTTTTCTTGTTCCATGCTATTCTCTTACCCTATTCCTATCGTTGTCTGTTTCTTTCTTCAGCTCAACACTGTTGCCACTCGGCCCCTTTTTTGCGGCTAATTTAGTATAAATTTGCATAAATTCATCAGTGTCTCAAATTTTGTGGCTAATAAATTTTGTAAGACGGCTTGCATTTTATTTCAAATATTCGCCACAAAACCCTCAAATACACCTAAAAAGCATTTAAGAGCTTTTTTAGCATTTCAATTTTGTGTTGATATATTTAGCTATGAAAACACGTAAAAATAAGAGATCTTGACAACGGTTACCTGATTCTCGTTTTTCCTTAAAACCAAGAATTCATCGGAAACTGGAAATTTTCTGCGTGTGCAGCTATTGATATGCTTCCTACTATTACATCTGCAGTTTCACGAATACGTTTTGTGGTAGTAATTATCACAAAGCTTACTATTTTTTAATTTTTGTTTTGCGTTTGCTTGCACTTAGTGGGTATTTGATAAGTTCAAATTTTTAGTTTACTTTAACATGCGCCACGCCTAAGTGCAGCGTTGCATGTGACACATGCCTTCCGTACAGTTTCCGCACCTGCTCGAACACTTCTACTTCCTGCCGTTGAAATCTTCATGCTCGACTCCCACCTGCTTTTATACTATATAACGGTACGCCTTTATTTTCAAAGCAAACGAATCTGCCTTTGGATGCATACGTTCGCTATCAGTTGCGGCCCCTTTACGTGAGTGCTCACACGATTTCCCTTGCACTCTCAGCACGCAGCTTTGAGTCGGCGGAAAAAGTGGCACAATTCATGCCCATTTAACGGTAAAACGGCCGTGTGTCCATCTCTGTATGTCGGCCACAAAATTCGGTGCGCTCACATTTGCCAATAAAATACGCTCAAACACAACGTTTTGTATATGTGTATGTGTGTATATATGTGTGGAAGGTACTTGCACGTAAATTTCCGCAACCAACTCGCTTACATGGGCATCTGCATATGCTTATGCTCATAAGTTTGCAACTTATAATAGCTCTGTGCTATGCTGCAAGCTCACCAACACACATAACGTCTTTTTTGACATCGAAAACTTTTACCTACGCTCCGTATTTATTATCCACACATTCGCAGTTTGGCTTTTTTTTGGCAATTTAACGGCTACTTTGCTCATAACGTACCAATGCGCTGCAGTGTTGTGCTGCTATACCGTTAGCCAAATTATTTGGACATGTTTTTTAAATGGCAGCCAACTAACCGGTCAACCATCCTACAAAGCCGTTTAAAAACACACAAACCCATGCGCATTTACTGACACAGCAATAAAGAGCAATGAAAATATTCATATGTGCCTCATGAGCATATACATACATATGTATACTAGCACATACATATATAATATTAAATTAGTTAGTTGCGCAACTTTTTTGCCAAAAGTGCAAACACCTGTTTATATTTATATTTATTCTTTCGTCAAATATGCAAATAAAAAAAATATGTGCGTATGTGATTTTGTATAGACTCATACATATGTACATTTAAAAATTCAAAAGTACGGCATAAAGAGCAATTTAAAATTTCACAAGCTCTCTGCAGTAAAAAGTGACATTCAAAATGTAATTATAGAAGTATTAATGTAGACCATATCGCGGTCGATTACTTCTACGTCTATGGAAAAAATGCAGTGATAATCTGTTATACACTCTCTCAAATTTTGACGTTTCTGACGTTATCTGTTGAATATAGTTTTTATACTCAAAAAATACCCTTATACCATGTTCCGACCAAAAATTTAAAGTGATTTGATTTCATTTAATCTATTCACTAGCCCTGACTGCCATTTGAGATTTATAAAACAGCTGATTTTATCATTAAGAAATTCACATCGTTTAACATTTATTAAAAGAAAACATTGTAATGTCGTATATTGTTCTAAAAGTCGTTTTGTTTTAAATATTTTCCATCTAATGGAAATAATGGACGCATTTTTTGATTTGGGAAATCGATTTCCAAGTGAACTCGGATGAATTGCTTTTAATTTTTTTCTTTGTTTACATTTTTGTCTCTTTGTATGTAGTGTCTAAGTCAGCTGTGATAATATAAGAAATTTCCCTACTGACAAGCAAATGGCGCTAAATCAGAGTCGCACAGGGAGACGAGATTAACAAGTATTAGTTTTGTATGGTGAAATCTTGTTGAATCTAGTAAATCAGTGAGATAATCTACTTAAAAGCCTAAATCCCGTTCAATTTAAAAAATGTTTATGAGTTATAATCCGGTATACATATATAATATAACTGCATGGGTTGAACTGGGATTAATTTTCTTTGCTGAGTCACCTACATAACCACACATCAGCTACATACACATACAATATATGTTTTTTTCAAAATAATTCTCCTTCACTATTTCTAACTTGTTTAGTGACAGCGAAATATGTATATATCTATGATTATTTATTGTATTATATATTGTATTTTGATTTGAATATTTTGTGTATGTTTGGATATGTAAGAAACTCAAAAACGATCACTACCAATCAAGTTTGTAAAATAATATTCTGTATTTAATTTTTCAAATTAATTTTTGTTACTTTTGGAGTTTTACTGATAATCCATTGACCGATTGCATTTTTGTAAAAATTTTATACGATTAAATCTTTACTGAGTTTTATGATACAAAAAAGTGCTCTAAACTATTTTTAAACTATCGATCTCTGGAAAGTTTATGCATAAGCGCGTCTTGCTTTGAACCTGCTCTTAAAGCCAAACAGAATACAGGAAGATTAATATGTCAATGAGAAAATAAGTACGTATACTTAAGTCAGCAAAGCATTAAAAAGCGTATGTGTACGATAATTGGTTATGGTAATACCATTTGATCAAAATAAAATGTTCGCTATTTTAATACAAATCTTTATTGTCGCTTTCAAAACAGACTCCTTTCAATTTTCCATATTCCAAGCCTCGGCTGAGATGACCAGCCTTCAATGTATTCAATCCTTCAATGCCTTCTGTAAATTTTGGCTTTTTTGGTGTGGGCTCATTTTCGGAGCGCCATTCGCCAGATTGTTGAACAGTTTCGATGCCACATTCATAAACCCACGTTTCTTCATCAGTAATTGTGCGTATATTAAATTTTGCGTTATAAATAATCAACTGTCAAACAAACACTAATTGACATATAAAGATGAAACTTTACATGAAATAAAAAAGGTTGAATCCAGAAATCAAACAAAAAAATGTTATCCATTCCGATATTTGTCCTGTTGGTATATAAGAAACATTTTTTTTTTTAAATTGGAGATAAATATCCTAAACTCATCAGCGAATGGAGGAAAAATCTTTGGTTGATTAAGTTTTCAGCTGAGAACAAAAGAAAATTATTAAGCAGCTCAGTATTTACTTATCAATTTGGTTTAGAATTCCCATGTTACCTTTTATTGAAATCGAACTACGAAACAAACTGAAAACCAGTTCAAATATTTAGTACCGCTACTTTGGAAAATCACTCAACAACTTTAAACCTAACTAATTTGCATGGAGCGCTCTTCAAAAGTTTTCAATAAATATTCGCTTTTATTGACTATATGCATTCCTTTGTTCTCATTTGCCTTTCATTACGACGAACTTTTATTTAATTTTCGTCTAAACATAAAATGAATAAATCACTAGTTTGGACCGGATTTTCTTTTGCTACATTTTGACTCACGCCCGCAAGACTGGAATTGAACAACAAATAAAACTCGAACTGCAGCGAATGCACAGCGCGCATGCAAATAAATCAATTTAGAATTTCAAATAATTCCATTTGTTTCACGCTTTTATTTCAATTTAACTCACCACTCTGTCACCGCTTCCAACAACAAATGCGCGAGAGTACGTAAGGCTGATTGTTATTTAGTTAACTTGAATGTATTTAGTTGTCACGGTTAGTGTGTGTGTGTGTGTGTGCGGTTTTGATTGTAACAAAAAACAACAACACATTTGGGGTAAAATAGTTCACTGCCATTTCGGCTTTTGTGCGTTCTACTTTTTAATTTTTCGTTGATGCAATGATTTCACGGCGCACGGAAGCCTTTCAAAGGCAAATAATGTAACAAAATCCAACCCACGCCTCTCACGGCCAAAAAACGGGGTTCTACGCACATATAGGAATTGGGGAGAGGTGTTAACTTCAGGGTAGAGTTAACTTTTAATTTGCCAAATAACAACAACAATAGTGCTCAAATGGTTCACAAATGTTTTAGCCACAGGCCCCTGCTGTTGTTGTAGCTTGTATGAGCACGCATGTTCTTGCTGTTGTTTGTGGATACATACATATGTACTGCTGGTGTTATATAACATATATTTGACTTTCTACTACGTTTTATTTGCATTGGTTTAAATGCTATAAAAGCCTTTCAGGAATTAATTAAACAGACAGATTACCAACTGCCGACCGCTTCGCTTGGTGACGCTGATGTTGTGATGCGCTACACTGCACCAGCCGCTAGCTGCTAGTACCATTGTTGTCGGCCTGTTGTTTGAGGGCTATTTTACCATTGTCGTGCTGGTGGCCTTGCTGATGGTGCATTAGCACGCCGGAACCGCATCAGGATGTTAAACAATTGAACGGAGGCACTAAAAAAGCCGTTACAAATAAACATGGATGTGTGCATATGTAAACGTGTCTATGACGAGATGATTTTGCTTGAGCCTCAATTTTTGTTCGCCCTCCTCTTGAATGACATATATTAATGGCTGTATTTGTGCAGTTCGCAAATTGCTATTCAAATAACTCGAAATGTCTAGTTCACATATGGACACATACGCATGTTTATTTATTTAAATTTTAGGCTTTTAACTGGAATGTTCTTGTCATGCCACTAGAACACGTTCGCGTCTGCTTTTAACTGAATGTGCCGCAAACACATCATTTGCTGTATTTACATGTGAACTCGTGGACTCACTCGTTTCAAAATTTAGGCCGGAAAGGCGCATTTATTTATTACCCGCGCATCCTTCTAATTTCTCATTTGCATGCTTCTGTGTACGTCCATGTCACACTTAGTAACCGCTATTATGGTGAATGAAAACAATTATACGAGCTTCACAGTTGATTGCTAGTCCCAAATTAGCTTCTTGGGAACGTGAGTGTGCTTTATTACTAGCTTTGAGTTAAAAAATTTAAAAAATGTTCTAAACTTTTTGTATTTTTTTTATTCTTCTAGAGGAATTAGCTTACTTTTATTTATTGATGATTAAGTATCAGTCAATGTTTAATTTGTGGAACTAAAAATTGGAAACAATTACACTAAAACAAAAATTTAGTTACTTATTTCATTTAAAATATTAGTTAGTCTCTTTAAACATAAAAAAAAATGTACTAGAGGACGTTTCAAATACTTATTTTTGAAAAACAAAGAAAATTTGAGAATTATCGAAATTAAATCAACGATAAAAACTAATGATTACATAACACAAAAACGGTACTAAAAACTTTACAAAAAGTAAAACTCACAAATCAGCGCTAGAAAATTATAAAAAGCATGACCAACGAGAAAAAACAAATAAAAGATAAACTTTCAAAACATTGTTCAAATGAGAAGAATCGAACTGAACAGAGAGAATTGGATGAAAGAAAATTTTGCCGCCAGCACAACGGATGTTGAACAGCATAGAAACAGCCAAACCAGAACAAACCAAACCGGATTTACACGCTTGGTTAGCTAAGCAAATACGCTTGTGGATGGTTTTCGTATTGCTTTTCGCACGTAAATATATTTTACGAGGGAAAAGCGCAGGAAAATGCTTACAGATGCTCACACACTCTAATACCTGCAGATGTATGTATGTAAGCGGCTCTCTGCCGTATGCTGACCGCTGGTAAAAGTATATGTAAGAGTTGCAAATAAGATTAAATTCCGGTTTAAAGTAATTACATTAAAATTTCAAGGCTTAAAGCAAGTTGCAAATAGTTTCATAAACATATTTCTTTTGCTCGTTTTAACTCTACATCCTTTCGAATTCACCGTGTTAAACTCTTCTTAATCCTTGTGTTTGATGATTTTTTTAAACGCTGCGCAATTATATATTATCGTAATTCTCTTTTTTTCCATCAATGTGGTCTGTGCCAATGCCGTACTGTTGTCCTTTCGCGTTTACACTGCCGCAGTGCAACAAACTTTTGCAACCTCAAATCAGTTATAAAACGCTAAAAATTAAATCATTTACAGCTCATCGATTCGCAAGAAAGCGAACACAAAGAAAATTACGCATAAAATGAGGCGAAAATGCAGAGCAAAAACTGCAACGTACGTCGGTCTATTATTATTCGGATGTAAGGAATGGCTAAGTTCGGATGTAACTGAACTTTTCTACTCTCGCAAGGTAAAGTGATATATGGGATTTTCGTGTATATTTTAATTAAGGCAGGAAGTATTGTATTCATTATTTACAATCACGTACAAGAAGGTCCACTGGAATTAGAAATAGAGTCTTTCTGAATTTCATTAAGATTTCTTACATAATGGCCGATTGAAGTCAACCGGTAGATCGAATAAAATGTATATTAGGTATGTGGCAGCTAAAGGTTGTATTGTCCCGATTTTACCCACTTTTGACACAAAGGCATTCTGTCATTACAAAAGTATTCCTTATTCATTGACAGACATAGCCCGATTTCGACAATGTTTGGTCGTAAGATTAAATAGCTTAAGAGCATTATTGTATAAAGTTTTGCCCTGATAACTTCATTGATATTTGATTTGTATACTGGAAAGTGAAAGAATCAGATGGAATTGAAAAATTTGTTATATGGCAAGGAGACGGGGCTGTCAGCCGATTTCGCCCATTTTCACAGCGTATCATAGGAATGCTTGGGTTACACGCACAAAATTTCATTGTTATCGACCAAGTAGTTCATGAGATATGGGATTTCATCTGAAGGTGGGTGGTGCCACGCTCATCGGTCAATTTTTACCTATAAATCTCTTTCTTACCATTTTGGTTGTGAAATTTAATGTTTGTGGCACCGTTAGGTGAATAAAACTTAATACTTTGCGAAACATGTTGCGAGAATATAAATAGAGCAAATAGGGTAATGTAAGACAGGGCTTTCCAATGGATACGTAAAATTCGGATTAAGAAGCAACAAAAGCAAGAAAATGCGTTAACTTCGCTTGCACCGAAGCTATAATACCCTTCACATATACAAAAGATTCCATATAACAATTTGATTTTGATCGGTCAGTTTGTATGGCAGCTATATACCACAATGATTCGGTGAAGATATCTCTTCTCCATACAAGGACTTGATTTCGATCGGTTAGTTCGCTGCCATACTTCAGTTTGATATCTGCAGTTTAAACAAATGAGCAGCCTCTTAAAGAGAAAAAAGGATGTGCGCAAAATTTCAAAACATTGTCTCAAAAACTGTTCGCATATGTACAGTCAAACGGACATGACTAAATAGATTTAGCTTGCACGCTGATTATTTATTTATATATATTTTATAAGGTCTTCAACGTTTCCTTCTGGGGAATACAATCTTCGTGGCAAACCTAATACCTCCTATTCTGGGTATAAAAATATTTATATATAGAGTTTATTACGAAAAATTATAATTCCCCGCAACGTTTCACTTATACGTTTACATATCCAAAATAAATTTCTCCGGGGTAGTATTTAATAGTTCTACAACTCTGCTCACAACCCACGTTACATACATAACCGAAAGGCCGAAAAGTTATGATCGTGTGTCTGAGTCTCGACGATTACTCTTTCATTGTTACCAAATGTTTTTTAAAAGGGGATAGACTTAAAGTTTGAGGACAGGAAAAAGTTGCTACAGATCAGATACCAATTCATACAACTGCCCTATTCGTATGATATACGAATATTTAGAGTGTCAGCTATCAATCAGGTATAGTTAGGAACTACCTAGAATCACTTTGAGGGTTTCGTGTGATGGTTTCATCCAGAATATCCGCTTTTAGACGTTCACTGGATCTACGAATACTTGTTTTGTGTGGCACAGAACTCGGACAACACTCATCAATTCATTTTCCGGAATCAGCAGAATATCTTCTTTAATAAAAAACTTTGGTGCATTTACACAGGAAATTTCCCTTTATTCAGTCTTTTGAAATATCAAAACCTGCTGCAGTCAAAACACCATATATCACTCGAACCAATTGTCCACGATTGTAAAATGTATGCGCGTTTAGTTTAAAGATTTGGTATAACTACAACTTATACGGGTTTAATACTATATAGTAGCTCCACCTCATAGAAACGATAAACTTTTCAGCCTTTTAAATATAATATATCCTTAACGCTGAGTATTCGGTTAATATCTTAGTCTGAAACCTTTCGTGCCCCTTTATGGAGTCGAGAGTACAGAGTTAATTTTGCTCTGAAATTTGGCGACTCTTGGAAATGGGTAATGAGATTGTGGGTGGTTTCGCGGTTTCGAAAAAATGTGTATGGTATGTAGTTCCATATATGTATATATGTATATATATGTATATATGTATATATATGTACATATATGCATATAGGCGGAATTAAATTTTTTCTGCAGTGGTGCGCTGGATTTGCATACACATACATTTGCGCCGCAAAAATATGCATATTAAAAATGTGTCTGCACGATTGTTATATTTAATGCATTTATGCTTACATGTGGTATATTCAGATATATACTATTTACTGGATACGTTTACATCTATACAAATATTTTTATATGCGTTCACAGAGATAAACGTGATTTCGAACATATTCGTGCGAATAATAATTTTTACAATGCACGTTTCGCTTTAAACATTCCCTTTGCTAACCAAATTATAAGAATTTTATGTTGTTGTAAACCGGCTGAAATTGCAATGTTTCTTGACGCTTGATTTAAAGCTGAGTTTATCTACAGTCGAAAAGCACAATTGTAATAGCAAATTAATTTAAATATTTTGCATGAAGAAATTATGGTACCAACACTTATTTAAATATCGGATACAAGGGTTCTCCATAGTGCACAACCAAATAGTATTTATTCTCAAACGGTTAAAATTTGATTTATATTGTTTTTTACTCGGATCCTGCTGGACCAATTTTCTGCACAAAATCATAAAGAGACATGAAACTTCCTTGTATGTGACATATTACCAAATTTTCAAATTATTATTTTGAAATACAAAATATAGTTTTTGATCATAATTTCGATATTCTTAAATCAATATTACACAATTGATTTATAGCAATTGATACTTGATCTATTTTTAATAATTATCTGCTATAATTTTATTGAATTAAAAATTGCAAATAGCTGACAATCCTTTTCAAAATATATTTTGAGTTATTATTTATCTTATCTATACGGTAATTAGTTTAGTTAAATTTTTAGACTTAACAACGTTCAAATGGGCTTCATACGATTTCAATATCTATACCGAGAGCAATATCGAATTTATTTGCTTCACATAATCTAGTTTCAATCAATTCACCGACTATCAAACATAAAGAAGTTTTATTTTTTTAACAACAAAGGTCAAATATGCTTTTAAATTTGACCTTAACAAGGTCGTTCGCATAATGTGGTAGCCACCGACCATTTGCAGCATATTTATGTGCAGATTTCCTTTCCAAAAATATGCTCAGACGGATTTAGATTTTGACAAATACTCATAAGCATAATTCATAAACGGGTACTTGACATTAAATTGATAGTTATACCATATGTTTATAAATTTTTCTTGCAGACTTAAAAGTTTAGTAGAAGCGTAAGACCACAGGCACTTCTAAGTCAACCAACAACACCTCCGAATAATCATAAACATATGAACGAACACTTTTTCGAACGACAATCACAGGTGTATGTAGTAATTCTTATTTTGTGACATCTGTACTTCTTCACCAACCACCACCTTCACTCAAAGCGCGCCAAGAAAGTTTGCTTGGTTTTTCAGTCATAATTAAGTAGATTTATTTACACTTAATTGCGGTTGTTGTCATGTTGTTCATTGTCATGCGGGAGATGAAGTTAAAAACATTATTTATGAATGGCTAAATGAAGTGGTTGGTTGCGCGTAAGCGTGTAAACAGCAGCTGTTGTTCAGTGCAGTTTCTTTTGTTTTATGCCACCACACAACACACCACTCAAAGCACTTACAAACACTAGCATCATTGCTCACTAAGAATTGCCATTTCTTATTCGACAAAAGTTGCCATGCAACAACAACAATTGATAAAACTCCACGAAATTTAATATTTCCTTCGCTTACTTCTTATTATTATTATTATTATTGTTATTGTTATTGTGCAGAAGTTCAGCCAGCTGACTGTGTCTATTTGTTCAAATATTTTTCGACTCCATGACTACCGCCGAGTCAGTTGCAAATTTCAAGCAGTAAAAACATATTACTTCGCAGCAGTATTTCTATAAATAAGACTTGCTTTTAATTTAGTTACTGCCGTACAGTGCAATCACAGTCGCTTTGTCAAGCGTTCGGTGGAGCGAGCTCTAGCTGTCACTTAACATTCATACTCTCTTCACATCAACTGAAATATGAGCAGTCGCTCATAGTATTCGTCGGTGCTAATCAGTAGCTTCTATCGTTTTCTTCATATCGCTAATATTCCGTTATTAATTTTCGAAGTTAAGCCGCCGGCTGCTTTTATTTCTGTTTTTTGTTTATCAGTATGAATTTATTTTTCGCTAGCTTGTTTTCACAACTCCCTCTCCCACTGATAGCGTGTAGTACATTCTGCCTCAGCCGTAGGAACTCTTTTCCCTGCTGCAAGCGCTACAAAAAGAAATTAAATTAAAATTAAAAACTTTCGTGGAAATTCAAGTAACAATAGACAAAAGTAAGAAACAGTCAGTTTTTATGTTCTCCCATTTTATACCGCAACACACGTGCACGTTCATATAATCTGGCATATTATAATTTTAGATAGACCACTTCTAATAAATGCTTACTTGCTATTTTTCTCCATATTTTCATTTTATTAAATTCGCGGTAATTACATTTTTGGTTTATTGTTTTTTTGTGTTTTGGTTATTTTTCACTGCGTTTTAATGTAACTTCTTGTTGGTAATTATCATAATTAAACATTAATATAGATTTAAATAGCGAACAATTAGTAACATAGTATATTTCATCAGCTTCTGTTTATTATCAGAGTTTTTGTTTTTATGCTTTTTCACCGAAATAACGTTAGCAAATATTTGCCGCGGCAATGTAAACAAGTGCCATAAGTGCAGGCAATTATTTTATAATTCCAAATGTGCTTATTTTAAATGCCACTCGTCACACGTATGCGACTATTTCATAATCTAATGAAACACCTAACATGCAACAGCTGTAAAAATATCACATTTCAGTTTTTATGCTCTAATTGCTGCCAGATTGACAATGAATAATTTGCTCAACAAATTGTAAATTAACTGCAACTAATGTAAAATGAAACAGTTTGCAGTGTGTGCCTGGCAGTGTTAATATGTGCTGATTAAAATGTAGCCAAACTGTTTGTTTTAACTAAAACAATGGCACTTTGATATGCTACACACGTGATTACGGCATACAATATGTTACCGAAATTAGATGATAATTAAAAGTGGTCTATTTTCGCATAAACTGTGTTTCTGGTTGAGTTTTTTTTCAGTAAATTTTAATTAAGTTTGAAATACTGATCTTTAAAGTAAATATTTATAATATTATTAATCTAGAATCACTGAAAACCACTCTATGCGATTTTTTGACACGAATTTGTGCTAGCTAAATTTCCGTATTCCACACTTTTTGTTTTAGATTTCATGAGAATGAAAACCTCTATAATCTACAAAGAGAACACTTAACCCTCAAGTTGACTGATAAACCTCAAAGAAAGTTTAAACAAATTTTCATTACTAAGAATTCATTATTTATTCTAATATGGATAGTATTGTATTTATTAGGAGTTCTGCAACCTTTATTGGGCAGCAATTGCATCACCGTGCAGCAGGAAGGGCTTAAATATAAATTTATAATACCTACTCAAGGGTTTCACTTAAGGGCCACACCTAGATTGACAGCCTAACACAACGCCGTATCGATTGTTATAAAATTTTCAAAATATATTTATAGATATTTCAAGAATTCACAGTTAAATTTTTGAATAAAAAATTCAGTACTTTTTGAGTTATACGAGATTTCCGCCGGCGCTAAAAAAAGTCCTCCACTGCTGCAGTGATTCTTGCCTTTTCCGTAGGTGAAACATACAAATATAAAATTCTCGTTAAACTAGAAGATATTTTTCGTACAATGACCCGCTACAAAAAACGAAATCAAAAATTGACAAAATAGCGGGGTATTATAAAAAAATTTTAAGAAGAGACTGTCGAAATATGCAAAAATTTGAATTTATTTAAAAATTTCACACTAGGTATGCCGCTTAAAGGAATTTTATAATTTAAAGTCAGATTCCGTTTTTCTGAAAATATGAGAACTCAATCCAGAACATCTCCAAGAGCAGATAATATCATTTTGTGTGACCTTAATATACATATGGTAGATGTATCTGGCTATTTAATTGAAGAAATCAGCCAAGAGAGGTATATCCACGACACAAATTCAGGACCCCCAGAAAATGTTTGTATAGCCTTGTGATTACAGTGAACAGAAAGCTTATACGGTTTCATTAGTTCTTAGAAGTCCAGCTGAGAGTTAGTCGGTTGCACCGACTCTGCTTAACAAAGAAGGTATTCAACCAAAAATACTAAAAACGGTCTGATATCTTTTCTGACGATTAGATCCAGATGATTTAGACTAAATTCCTTCAGTGTATATTGTCTAACTAATCTATCCTTTAAAGAATACGCGACAGCTCAGTTGGTTCCTAATTTTTATTATAAATGAAAAACACGCTGTATAATACCTAATATAATTCTTTCCCTCTTCAATTACAGGTAAGCTGAATTTTTTTTAGAATCAAACTCTACAACAGGTAATTTTATTCATGGTCTTTATATTCCAATACGTTAAAATAGCCTAATTTCATTTGTCCGAATAACTAAAATTTTATCACTCATATAATTAATCGCAACAAATACTGTCTTTTCAACACCAACAACTTTCGAAAATGTTTAGAGTGTTGATATTACGGCAGAGGTTACAAGTGCGCGTTAACTGTATATAAATATTTCCTTCATTGACCTTTCGATTAGCACACTCAGCAAAGCAAAAACCGTTATAACGTCCGTGACATTCATGCCAAAAGTGAAATATTTCGAGTTAACTTTTTATTACTGCTCCTTTTTCACCTTCGCGTGCACTCGACATTAGTAAATATTTAATATTTCAGCAATTTTTTCGCACAAAATGCTATATTTGGATTATTTGTTAAGCGCAGGCAAATTAGCCCACTTCACTCAATATTCGCAATTAATTCACAAGCAGTGTTGCGTAACCGCGAAAACCGCAAACTATTTAGAATTATATTATTAACGTACACGTACGTATTGGTCCAAAAAAAAGATGATAATTTGGCAAAAAATCGTACACAATAAAATCAATAATTAAAACCACATATGTATTTTACACAAAATTACATTGTCGAAAAATTACCATTTAGAAATATGTGTGCGTACACTTGTGAACATTCAGTTAAAGCCGCCAGTGCCAGCATAAATACTCGCACTGGCGGCTGCGGCAGACAACAACGTTGAATATCAGGTTATAGAAAGTTTCTGTTTTTGATAGTTATTTAATTATCTGCATAATCAGAACAGTTAAGCGCATGTAAAGGGAAACCGAATTCATTTATATTATATAAGTAATATAATGCTAAGACCACATTTGTGGAATTTGTTAAATGTAGACGAAACCATAGGTGTATTATTGTATAATTGTATACTATTTTAAAACAAAAGGTCAAATGCAATGACCGAAATTTGTTGTACGCTACAGCGAAGCAAATTCATTTCAATACAAAAGTAAGCTTTTAGTTTTAAATTACTAAATTTCAACATTAATGAAACATTGTAACAATATGACAGTGGTCTTCTTGAGAGTCATTTTCAATAGGTATAAGATATGGCGAGTGTTTTCAGACTCTCTCAATTTCCTTAACATAACATAAAGTGCTTTCGAGTACTATGTATCAATCAAGAGTTTATGATTGCCGTCTCCGAATCGCATGGGAAAAGATTTCTTCTAACGGATGCGGAACTATGTTTGTTGCTCTCTTTTGTGGTCAGATGATTCTGTCCGCGTTAAATATAATTTTATTTTAAAGTCAATAAATAGATACTTCTTGCTTAATAACACATATTCTATGATAATTTGTGACAGTTCTTTTTAATAGCGTGATCCATTTCCGGATCCGTCGGATCTTCTTGGAACTTTTCAAGATCCCATAGAACGAAGCGATGTCGCTTGAGAAGGTCGAGCGGTTTCAGATCTTGCACAAGCTGTATTCTACGCTTTCAATTTAAGATCTCGACTTAAAATGCGCCAAGTCGTTCCATACGTCAGACCTAGCTGCTGCGAACGGCGCCGAATCGACTCTGCACGGTCTACGTGTACACTCGCAGCTACGGCCGCTATATTTTCTTCACCGCGTGCTGGACATGGTCTATTCTGTCGAATATTATCCAATAATGAATGCTGGGTCTGAAAGTGGGTGATGGTGGTGCGAATAGTACGCTCAATAGGCCGATTATGGTGACTATATGTTGAGCGAAGCTTTACCGAAAAGTATCTACTTAGATCACGCGTTATATATATTTGGGCATTGGCAATAGAAAATAGAAATAAATTTTTGTTATATCCCCTTTAATTTGAGTGAACTTCTTACCTTTATTTTTGCTTCTATTTATGTAAGAAGACAGTTTCGCTGAAGCTAAGTGAACAGTCAAATTGCGAATCAAAGATGGCTACTAACGAACAAACGCAAACTAAAACAAGTAAGGAAGTTCTAAGTTCGGGTGTAACTGAACTTTTTATACTCTCCCAAATTGCAAAGATCAAAGCCCGGAAATTACCTCAGGTGTTGGCAAAATTTTATATTAAAGGAAGTATTGATCCGAATCAAACAATTTTTGACACAAAGACATACTATTTTCGAGAGTTTCATTTCATTATTTAATTATATGAATTTAAATTATATATCTTACACATTGACCGATATTTTCGGTAAAAGGTCAACGATATGCACCAGGGTTCACATATTCAGTACCTAGGGGCTTGAACAGTTTTGATTCGATTTAGACATTTCTTGGTCACAAGCTGACATACTTTCAACGCATTGTTCACGCAAAGTTTTACCCCGATAAAATTATTGTTGCCTGATTTGCATAGTGGAAAGTGAAAAAATCAGACGGAATTTTAAATGGTGTTATATGGGAAATAGGCGTGGTTGTAATGCGACTTTGCCAATTTTCGCACTATAACATAGAAATATGAGAAGAATGTTATATACGGTATGAATTTTATGTTATGGTATGAATTTGGCAGAAATCGGTTAAACGGATCCCAAGAGGGTTTCCCCTAAAAGTGTTCGGTGCCACGCCCACTATCTAATTTGAAAAGTGATTCCTATAAAGTAATCTCATACCATCGCATATTTAAAATTAAATGTCTCTGGCATGTTTAAATTGCAGATGCTCATCCGTAATGTGATCTTGCATACTATATAAGAGTCTTGTATCTGATTGTGGGCTTAGTTATGACAATTTTATTTGTTTTTGATTAATGACGTTTTGTGGGCGTGGCAGTGGTCCGATTACGTCCATCTGCAACACCAACCATCTTATGGTACGAAGAAACATGTGTACCAAGTATCATAAAGATTTCTCAATTTTTACTCGTCTCTTCATCCTGATCATTTATATATACATAACCCTATATCTAACTCGATTAGTTTTAGGTGATACAAACAACCGTTAGGTGAACAAAACTATTATACTCTGTAACAACATGTTGCGGGAGTATAAAAAACCAAAAATAAAAGTCATATACTTATAATTTGTTTTTGGATTAAATGTTATTGCGGTAAAGGAATGGCTTGTTGTAGTCTCATGTTTGCTTGAGACAGTGCCTGAATATTTTCAATTTCTTTATGTAAATTAAAAAAGTGATTAATATAGCCATTAACTTAGGTGTGAAGTTTTGGGGGGTTTTGAGGGTAATTCTTTTAATTAAACATAAGATGGGAAGCTCTCTACTAGAATACCATTTTCACAGTTACAATTCAGCAACAAACGTTTTTTGTAATTAACTTTCCTAAAAATTAAGATGCGATGTCTTTTCTTTTTACTATTCATTATTCATTTCTCCCGTTCTTTCTATTATTTGTTAAAATTAAGGCACTTGTTCAACTTTCTGAAGAACCAAAAAAAGCCACTTCATGTACTCAGTACTTTAAGTCGAACATTAGAATTCGCAAACACACAAACAAGAAACAAGAACATTCAAGCAAATACCAACACAAAGAGAAGGAGAAAAAACTACTCGAAAGGGGGTGCTGAAAAACAGTTGAAAATATACAACAAAAACGTATACTATAATTTGATATGAAAAATACTAAAATAAAAACTAAATAAATATCCTGAAATTTTGCTATTCCTGCCACTTGTCGCTGTCAAGGCAGCCACTCAAGACCGACCAACCAACACTCAGCGGTCACCCATAACGGATAGCAGTTTGCCCACTCAAATGTCAAGTCAGCGCGACAACGACGACATTCGGTCAGTCTAATAAGTTGCAAGGCAGACCAAACCAGCCATGTTGGCAATTTTCACTTGAAAAGCAAGCGTCTTTTAATGGAACAAGAACTCGCGGGCGAGTGAATGATGCTTGTAACCATACTCGGCGAAAAAAGTGGCAATTAAAAATACGTGCATGATGAAAAACAAATAAAAACAAAACTGCTACAAAAGCCACCAAATGTATGTATTGGCATATTGTCACCCTGAATATTCGTTTGCTGCAAATTGAAATAGCGCATTATTTAGGCAAAAATTCTTTATTATTATGGTGATAATATTATATTAGTTCCCTAAAAATATTATTAATATTAAAAAATGGAGCTGGGCAATATATTGCACACATTTGAAAATATCGCATTTGTGGGCCGATAATTTTGCATACTTCCTTAATTTCGCACAATCTCCTCTAACGGCATTTATAGCCTCATGCCAATATTGAGTTCAATATCCTCTCACTTGTAAACAGCTTAGTGATATAAATATAGATTACCTTGCATATGCTAACTTTAGCTGCCCATTCCTGTACTCTCTCCACTCAAGTTGTTGCAATATTCCGCAGCTGACCTTGTTGCTGTTACAAACTTTTATTTTCTCCCCTTTCCAATAGCGGAAATGAGAAAAGTTCACTTTTTATTCTTAATATTATCGTTTTTTATTGTTGCTGTTGGAATCACTTGTAATATTGTTTGTAAATACAACATACTCCAACCGTCACAAGCAACAATAAGAGTCACCACTCTTTCTCCTTGCAGTTCTATCTCGTTGCACCTGTGAGCAGACCTCCCTTTTTTTTTACTTCCATTTAAGGCAGCAAAAGCGTCCATTCAATTATTGCTACACATGTTGACTTGTTGTATCAGGAGTTGGTTGCACAAATTCTCCCCATTTCCTGCGGTCTTTGCTGCATTTGTTGGTTTCCTCTTTGGTATTGCTGCTAGCATATCAACTCGTTGGCAAAGTAATATCGGGTCTGGTGAAATTCTATGCTGGCGGTGAAATGTTGAGTGGACTTTGGGAAAATATTGTTTAATACTAAAAAAAATACACAATATCTACGAGTTTGTGTGCGTAATTTTCCACTTTTGTGGCAAAAATTTCGAATGGAAGCTTATCGAAGCTCCGTTCGATTTTTGAACCCAAACTACAAAAACCGTAGAGTGTGTACTCATGTACAACCCATATCATATTCAAATACATATAGATACAGTACATATGTAAATTATATGCATACAATGTGTATCACACTTTACAGGCCCTAGTTTTTTCGGACAATTTAAATACGCCAACCATATGTTTTAAGAGCCATAATAAATCTGCTACTATGCACGTACTTTGTTGCTAGAAAAAATATTTCCACTGGCTAATTAATAAAGCGAATCTAGTCTATAACTTATATTAGTAAATCATATTATTATATATATGTAGGCATTGTTATTCTGTTAGAAACCGAAAACTTATAATTGCACACTCTTTTGAATTAGCCAACCAGTGAAGAGAATAAACGACTGGTTTGCTAACAAGCACTCACCTTCAAGAACTCACGCAATTACCTACATACATATATTCGAAATTTCGCAAAATATTTCTCACGACTTTAGACATTATTCATATGTCGCTATTTAATAAGTATACATGTTAATAGAGAAGTGATAAGGATCTTAAAAAGTGTTATTTTCAGTATTTGAAACGACACTACAAAATAGTATACCTAAGCTGTTTTATTCTACTATTGGCTCAAGTATCAAACGGATGTAAAAGGTTTGGTTGTGTTGCTCATGGTAACTTTTAAGGCCGTATACATTTAGGAAATTAAAGTATATTTGCCGAATGAAGTAAATTCTTACATTATTCTAGGATTTTCAATTTGTTAAATAATTTAAGTCAAGTCTAATTGAGTTCATATCTAAACCTTTTCAGGATTTCTTGTTTTTAGTATTCATTGAATATTTGATCATTTTTAATTCCCTTCGTTAATTAAAAAATATGTCAATCGTTAATTCAACGAAAAGCGCCATGAGCTGAGTGCATAATCAGTGGCTGCCTAAAATTACGGGAATATTTGTTAGCTTTTGTTTGTTCGCTCTCCATACAAACGTTCATTGTCCAGTTAATTATAAGTTAATTATTAAAAGGAAAACGACCGTCAATTGTCCCGTTGAAACTGAAAATTTTCTCAAGCTGCCTTTTTCGATATTCTATACGTTTAATTTAAAAGACGCCTAAATATTTGCCCAACAGCATTTCGTTTCAAATAGGAGTATATTACATATTTACGAACAAAGAGAGTACAGACATTCTTGCAATTATTGCATTGAGTGAAGACAAGTATTGGAACAGTAAGAACTCATTTAACAGGAACAACGTCAAATACTTGAATTCAACACTATATTTCCCCTTCAGATTTTGTACTTCCGTTTCACTTCTTAAGTATGTAATCCCTTGCGTAATATTTCATAACGGTTAACGTCAACTTTGCCTGCGCACGCTTTGTGGGACCGGCCATGATTTTGGGCCATTTAAAGTAAAAGCTACAACCACTTCGTAAATTTAACAAAACATTCTAAATTTTTGTTCATAATCTCTCTTTATTGCTCCCACCGCAAGAGAATGTATGGTACAACTCATGCTTTTTGTTGGAGAAAGCCGTAAAATTCACACAGCCTTGAAATTTTGGGCTAAAATTTCACCGAACTTTTTCTCATGTTTCTCACTGCAATATATTTTTGTGGTGTTAGGGAACTTGTTAGACTAATCTTTCGATAAGATATACAATGGAAATGAGGCATCGTCAAATGGGGTGAGCGTATTCATAGTCGGCAGCAAATGCTGTTTAAGTGATGATGTGCAATTCACAGAAATATTTATTATTTCATTTATAAACGTCAGTATTGCAAGTGGTTGTCAAAAGATAACTGTAAAACAATCTAATGACTGTAAACGAAAGTTAAGAGTTCGTGAGCGCTCGAATTTTACATAGAATTATTAGTCTCTCGAAGGCAGAAAAATATATCGGTTCAAAAAATGAGAGCTTTTGTATATGAAGACTTTTTAATTAAAAGTATTTCTGATTTCTCCAGTATTAATAAACAATTCTATTGTTGTTTATAATTATTTTTGCAATAAAAAATGCATTAACTTCATAACGTCAATGTCTGAAACAAAGGCAACCTGTTCGGATCAACCTCAAATAAACTTCATTGGCAGAGTAAATATTTAATAACAGCTTTACCTGGAAAAATGCATCTTGTTTAATTTAGATTGAAAAAAATCAAAATACTAAATAAATGTACATTCACTAACAAAAAGGATTTTTTAAATCTAGATTGACAATATAAGGCAATGAATTTGTCAATATGTAGAAATAGAGTGTGCCAAATGTTCATTAACACTGGCTCTATATTTGAAGTGAGCATAGTTTGATTGTGAGAAAAAATGCAGTATACAAAAATAAAATTGCATTTGGCATAGGAATTTTCAATAACACAACGAACAGGTGTCAGCTCAACAAATTCGTTCAACCGCTCCGACAAATCCTTGAAAAAATATGTTTGCGGTAGTTAGTTTTGCCCGAATGATAACAAGAGGCAGACAAGCCGAGCATGCAAAAATTGTTTAATTTAGAATTTTGAAGCGGTTTCAGTGTTGATCTCAGAATTGTATTTTATTTATGTGTTTGCAATACGCTTTATTTAGAAATACTGCATTGTGGGGAGAAATCCTCTCGGCATTTCCCATAACGTTTTATTAACTTATGTATGAGGAAAATTGATTAATCCTCCACTATCCTTAAAATATGTCTTTCATTTCTGCAATAAGTTGCACAAGATAAAATCATTTTGTTCATAATAGTTGAGAAATATTATGTGTTACATTATACAAGTATATACATAAGAAACAGTCGGTGCATAGCATTTCCAATTTTTTATATGTCCAAATATATACAATTCTATATAAGTAATAATATCATTGATAATTTGGACCCTTAGCGAGTTCGCCTATGTTATTGTAATTAAAAATGCTGTAATTAAAGTTGAGAAAAAATTTTTTTGATATAATTGTTTCTAAAAAAAGTAGAAATAACTCCTCAGGGCATACTCCAAGTTTCGAGTAATTCATCTGCTACGCAAATGTACTTCTTCTAAATATATTCTATAATTGTTACATAACTTAGGTACAAATTTTTGTTAGCGAAAAGTCTTTTACAAAAACTAACTCGTAATCAAATGAAATATCTGGAATAGTCAACCGAATCCTAAAATGTCAATCTCTTCACATAAAATTAAATGTGTGAAATTGTTATAATAGTAAAAGCCCATTTCTTACCATGTAAATTGGTATAAATATTTAAAGCTATAAAATGCTCAAGTATGCGTACGATTGTGGCATGTCACTTTACAAAAGCTTTATTGTCAGATTGTTTTGGCATACTGCAGCTGCTATTGAAATGACGCAAATAAATACAAATCAATTGTAGAGGCACTCAACGTTTCATTCTGCAATTATTTGCAGGCACTTTTAGTCAATTTCAATAATGGACGTGTGATAGTCACGAATGGGTGAAAAACACATTATATTTATAAACAAAAACTATCAGCCAAGAAAGTAGTCGTTTGGTGGAAAAGGCAAAAGAGGAAGGTTAAAGAATTTCGTTAAAAATTAAAACTCTGGACGAAATGCCAGTTAATTTAAGCATCCAAAATATCTTAGTAAACGAGATATTTACCATTATATTCTGCATAAGATTGAATAAAGAGAATTCCGCACATAAAACTATATTTTTTCCTCATAAATCTTAATATCTATTTTATAAATCAAAATGTTAAGCTTAATCAGTCTGATGCTTTTTTAAATGAACAAATATGTGGTATTGAACTCATTTAGAAATGTATTTTTTAAACCTCTGAAATAAAATTCATAACCACAATGTCTGGATTTATTTTCACAAACATATTATATTACGACGCTTCTAAAATTTGTTTATTTAATACTTTCTAAATTATAATTTAAAAACAAAATATAAATTATATTTTTCATCTAACAAAACCTTGTAGTGACAGCGAAGACCTTTCATATAGCTGGACAGGTTACTGGATGTATTTGAAGTAGTTCTTGCAATGGGTAATAGGTTGTTTGATATTGCTTTCGAACGGTAGATAAATAAATTAAAAACGTCAAAAATAGTTAGAATTAGTCAGCAAATCTAATTTCTCCTTAGGCTAAACCACAAGAGCCGTCATAGTTAGTGAGCTGAATACACAGGATAGTATATTTTTATTAAAAATCTAAGGCATTGATTTTGGTAGAAAGGACAAGCCTAATAAAATGCACATTTAGCTTAGAGAGAAGAATTCTTCCACCTATTTTATGTACATAACCTCGACAGCTGGTATAATGTGTTCGATTCGCTACTCTCTAATGCTTGTTAGAGAGCTAATATATTTTCTAAACTTTTTTTTACTTATATTTATTATAGAGAGGTTAGGGAATTTCATTTGCGCACAAAACTATGAAAATGTAAAAATAAGTAAACCGACTTCATACAAATTTTATAATGATTTGCCCTCCGTCATTGTTACCTATCTGGCAACCAGGCTATTTTCTGCTCATCTCTAATACCAGATTTTTGTTATGTGTGAAATGGTTAGTCGGATTCTCTGTTTTACGCTCATTGGTCAATGCAATTGTATGTATTATTCTCGCAATTCAGCTCGGCATTATTTTTTTGTTTTTGTAAACTGCAGCCTTTTGTCAATAAATATATTTCCCAAAAATTGTCAACGCAATGAATTGGTCCTTCAATTGAAACGGCTGAAGGACTTAAATATATGTAACACCATAATGGTTAAATTAAATAGCATATTATTTCAATATATTTTTCTTATTTCACATTTTATATTATTTTAACTAAGTGATTTATTTTCATACATAAAAATCTCTTAAAGTCTGTTTTTATTTAGCATTAACCGCATTACAAGAAAAATAACTTTGATGGCGCCTAAAAATATTTATGTTGCACTTGCACATCGTTTTCTTTCTCAGCCGTTAAAGACCGAAAGTAGGCACCAAGCGATGGAAATCACAACCTTAAGTACTCAAATGTAATACATAGTTTTGTATACAATTTTGTACATACTCGTATGTATGCATGTATAAGTTGAAGACCCACCTGTGCATTGCACTGATTCTTACTACAAAATACATAATATAAACACATTTTATACATATGTATATGAATTCGGCCCCCCCCCTATATACCACAAGTAGTAAAATTTTTGCGGTTCATTTACGTATGTAAGGCAAACTGCTTCTTGAGTCGCTACTACGGCGACTTTTCACCGATCGTTGCGACATTCAACATTTAACCACTTTTACGTGCAGCACTTAGACGCACCATTAATCTTTAACACGCACCAGCGACGCGACCAAGCCGTAAAGAACAAGTGCTGCTGTCTGCACTATCCACACTCAAGATAGTTACACACATCCTTATACAAATATATTGTACATATGTATAAGTATGCGTGCATTTAGTATATATTTACAAGCTGTTATTGCTGGTGGCTTTCATATTTGCTTTGTGGTGATTGTAAGTAGTTGTAACTGTGTATATAAGTGCCATTAAGTACACATACGCACACTATTGGCAGGTTAAGTATAGATAGGTACTTGCGATTTGGCGTCTTATCTTTATAGCTGCGGGGGCAAATATTTATTTAGCTGTGTGGGTGTGTATCGCTTGGCATTTGTCATAAAAATAAACGAACCAAATGAAAGTGCATTTCGTGGTTTTGGTCAAAGTAATCAAACCAAAAGAGAAGTGCTGAAAATTAAAATAAATTATATGCTAAAGATACAATAGCTCTTTACGTGGCGCATAAAGTGTTTGCTGACCAGTTTACGGTCAACAAATCTGTGCACTCAACTACACTCGCAAACACGAATAAAGCTCTGAATTGCCTATATGTTAGCGCTTGAGTTACATAATAACAACACTCAACTGGCTCGATTCACCTCCGTTTTTATTTGCGCAAATGACTCGGTGAAAGTAAATGCCAATGACATTGAATAGCACAGTGAATTATGATAATTCAGTGCTAATACTATAAATGGTAATGTACTTACAATGCACAAAAATTATGTCGGGAAATTGCAGGTGACTTCAAAGAACGTTTGTCTCTGAAATATTGAGTTCTAGGTACGCAGCACTTATTAACACTCATATTTTTGCATTTCTTCTCTCTCAGGTTTTATTAGACGTGGATTTGAGTGTGTAAAATATTGTTTATTTTGATATAAAAGGGCGGCTTATGTGCCAATCTCGAAGCAGTTATCATGAGGACCTCGACGGGCGACGGTGTTTCCTAAAACTCATGCTATTTCAAACATTTTTATCGAAACGACAAAACTGTTAAGAAATTTAAAATTTTTACTAAAAAATTAAACCGAAAAACAAAAAATAAACGTTAACTTTGGTCGAACCGAAGCTATAATACTCTTCAATAATATTTCGACCAGCCAGTTGGTATGAAAGCTATATGTTTTTGTGGCCATGCCAAATTTCGTGAGGATATCTTGTAAATTAAAAAACTTTTCCACATAAGGACATGATTTTTATCGTTCAGTTGGTATGGCTCTATTTACTATGGTGGTCCGATATCGGCGGTTCCAACAAATAAGCAGCTCCTTGGGAAGAAAAGAACAGATCAGATCAATATCTCAAAAACTGAGCGACTAGTTCGATCATTTATATATATCTTAAAGAGTCCCCAACGTTTCTTTCTGGGTGGGCTCGTGGCAAACTCAGTATATCCTGGCATTAAAAGCATTTAAAATTTAGATGGACACGTGCGAGTAACTACGTCGCCCAAATTAAAAAAGGCAGTTCCGAGCCAAAGCATTTAAAGTTATACGTGGTGAAGCTAACAGAGCCAAATGATTCGATACCAAGCTACCAAGCTACTCTACTAACACAATAATAACTTTTAAAAAAGTAATAATCAATAAAATATTTTTGTCTAGTATATTTCTTAATAGTTTAAAGTTTGCTGGAATCAAAAGCAATTTATCGACGCAGTTGCTTCCTATTATCAAAATTGGCTTTTAAATCCGCCCACAACAATTTAGTCCAGCCTCCGAAAACCATGTTAGTTTATTTGTTGACCACACGAATGCGGTTAAATGCACTTCAAAACAGGCGGCTTGCTCTCATCCCACCACACATACTTGATAAATGTAAAAAAAAAATGCAAGTTTAGCTTATAATTTACATAAGTTTCAAACATATTTACACATAAGGTGGCATATTGAGAAATTCTTTCTAATAAGCCGGTACATTCTAGATATTAATAGCAGCAAAACATTTACATTCTTAGCAATAAACCACTCTTTTAGAATATTTTAAGCCAACAGCAACACGAATTTTCGTCTAAAACTAAGAGCTACAGAAGCTTTTAGCAATTTTTCAAAGTCATATCCAATCTAATAATTTGCCCAAATTTTTCCTATTCGGTATTTTGCTTGTACGTCATACTATACGTAAGTGTATGTAGATTAGGGTATTTCTGAAGCTATTTTTTTTGGCATATTTTTAAAGCAAATGGCTCTGAAATTTCAGTTTTTGCACTAACAATATGGATCTAATGAAAACAAGAGCTGTATTTTAAATCTAACTCGGGCCTAAATCATATTTCTTTTTCCATTTGTATATTATGGGAATTTTTGGATATTTTACATTAATTAAGTAAACCTACACGCTTGAAAAGACTATATTCTAGTAGAAAATTTTCATATCTACAATAGAGGCTTAGATGAATTTACATAAAACCAGTCATTTACAAGTTATACTGCGTATTTTTTTAAATTTATGCATCAAATGTACTGTACTATTCATACAGTGCACCATGTCGTATGAGCAACACAGAGTTTATAAGGCACATGAATGCTCAGTACATTTGATTAATAACTTTAACCGCGCATAACTCTTAAAGGAATGTTTTTATGAAAATTGAAGTTTTTGAAAAAAATTTTTCAAAGTTGTAGTTGCTTTGAAGATTAAAAAGTTATTGAAAACGATCAAAAAATCCAATGGCATGGTTAAAATTGAAAATTAACAATTTGTTTACGTTGAATCATTTTTTTAAGAGCAAAAACTGAAAATTCAGGGAATTTCGAGAAATAACGGACACCCTAATCTGCATATTTGTAGGATGGGCAATCCCCCACAATTTGTTGTGCTAAACATTTCAAACGTTTACTTTGAGTGCACTCTAAAGTGTTGCACAAATATTTATATACATATTCACACTCACACACTAGTAAACATTTATTTAGTATAGCACATGCCTGCACCTTATTAAGTATATTCGCCGTGTGTGCGCTTGGTCGTAAAATACAAAATTCTTGCATAAATTTTACATAAATAAATCTGTTTTGGCATTTAGAAAAGTAGACAAATTCTCACATTTACTGCAGCAAAGCATCGTGCTATGTATAAGTATATAAACTTAATATGTAACATATATATATTTATATGCGTACTTTCACATATACTAGTATTTGATCAGCTAGCTAAGAGATAATATTTCTCAGGAAGCTTGCGAAGCTATTTATAAAGGTTTCGAAATATTTCCACACCTTTAACATAAGTTATTTTTTGTGAAGACAAATTTATGTAGGGTGACTGATGAAGGGACACCAAACTACCATACATAACTAACTATTTTTTGACTAAGTGTGTTACAATCGTTGTAACGTCCAAATATGATATCTGACTTTAATGTTTGCAATTCGATAAGATGTTTTATGTGACTATAAGATAAATTGATAAAAAGTTATTAATTATGTATATACTTGTAAAAATTCTTTTAAACTTGCAATCTGTCTTTCTAAAACAGATGCTTATTAAAAGCAAAAAAGAAAAAATTAAATTTGAGTTCTTTGTTTGAGCATTACCATTTTAGTAAAGTTGAAGTCTCACGTTAAAAACGAAGCATGTCGAGAGCCTTGATAACTTGAGAGATAACTCTTTCGTTCTTTTCGAAAAGTTAATAACAAAATTGGCAGATAGTGTCAATCGAGTGAAAGAGAGATAAAAATCAAATATGCAATAGCAAACAGAAAGCGAGTATTATTATTATTGAAACTACTAATTATTATTAAGACATTTTAATAACAAATAAATATTTCTGTGTTAGATAAGTTTAAAAATGATCTACAGTAACAAATTATTTTATTTGTAGTATATTTGAATTGATTATTCCTGTAATATAAAAACTTTAAATTCAAAATTAGTTCAAAAATTTAGTCGGAAAATATTAATAAAATTTTAGATTAATCTTATTTTGAAAACTATAAACAAAAAAGCTATAAAGTTTTAAATCAAAATACGTTGCAATAATAATAATTAGCTTTTCTGAATTGAAAACAAAATACATTGCTATAAGAGCTTATTGTGTATTATTTTTCATTATAGCAATGTCAAGACAACAAAATTTTTATGGCAGTAATTATGGCATAAGCTTTTACATATTTGTTGACTTATAGAGAATTTGAGAATAATTTATAGAATGATATTTGATAACAAATAATTACCTCCATAAAAGCTTCAGACTCCATTTAATATAAAATAAAGGTTTTATATTACAATTTATAAGGTAATTATGGCAAAAGCTTTCACATTTTCCATCAGTTAGTATAAAGATTTTGTATAACAAATTTCATTCCTATAAAAGCTTTTACGCTGACATTAACATGGTAAGCACGAAATCAAACAGCACAAATGGAACTCAAGCTTCAGTCGAAGAATAAAATGCATGACAAGCTTTTCTATGCTCAAATGTTTGTTGGTTATGAAAAGCTACCAAGCGTACCAAATAAGAGAACATTAAAATAGAACGAACTCTGTGGTTTATAGTATACTCTCTCATATTGTCAAGCACAGTCAAGCTCTTATCAAAAGGCTCGTTCTTCTTCATTACTAATTTTCTCTGATTATTATCAATTTCATTACTCTTTACCAACATTAAAGCTTCTACCTGTTTATTAAAAGTTACTTTACCAGTTCTCTGCTCTTGAATAAACAAAATATTTCGGCATCTTCCATTACCTTCAATACATTTTGATTTATTTTTTCTCAGATACCTATTTTTAACTTAGCCTGCAAAGCTGAAATAATTTGAGGTTTCCAAAAAATATGTGTAGTTTTTGCCAGTTTTATTTAAACTACCATATCTTGTTTTGTTTACATTTGAAATGCTCTTACTTTAGTTCTCTTTATTAGTGCAAATATCTTATCGCGCCTCCACTATTATTTTTATGCGATTAAAATTACCACCAAACCATTTCTGCACACGCTTTAAACAAGAGAGCGTACCACAGCCTTTAAGGCGAAGGCTAACATGTTCATTAATTCGAAATCTAGCAAAATGTGGCATGCACCCCACATTTGTGGTACCTACTCGTGAATGTAAAATGATGCTTGTTGCGCATTTGTTAGCCAACTTGAATGGAATTTGCAGTCAGATAGATAGACAAGTAGTTGTCAAGGTTGAAAGTGTGCGTTGGTAGTGCATATGAGTAGGGTAGCGTTACAAAAAATAAGACTTGCCGAACACTGACTTTAGTATGTGGCAAATTTGCTTAGTTAATTTTCCCATATAACCAGCTGACTGCATTGAGGATCATATAATACAAGTACCTCATCGTGTACTTGCTTTGAAATAGTATGCATGTCTGTGCATATCTGTAAGTATATATTTCGGTTGCTCACTTAAAATAGTTTTCTGGCAGAGCAGACAGCAAAAAGGCGCAAAAAGTGCTACAAGTAAATGTTTATATAGACTTGTTAAAAGAAATATGTAAATAACGATTTTATCCTCAGTCAAGGCCAACAGTCGTAGGCTTGGAAAATCTTGGCTTGCGAGAAAAAACAAAATTTTTTATTCAGTCTTAATTCAATGGAGCTGTGAAAGAATTTGCCAAATAGAATCTGTTTTCTACGCAGTTGTGAGTATTTGGATGTGCATGATATACTGATTCGTTAAATAAGGGAAGTGACTAACTAGAATTTTTTAGGATACGTATCGTTCAAAAAGCAGAGATCATTTGCTTGAAGTTTGAGTATAGGAAAAAGGCTCTGGGGTCATATCCGGAAAGTTAGACAGATGCCGAAACTATTTAAAAATCAATTTATGTGGCGTAATTTTTTCATGTTCAAACTGTTGATTTAGCGTTCGCGAAGCACCCTATTTGAACAGAGCTTTCACATACTCAAGTTTTTATAAATGACTAGATCAATTCGCTTTAAAACCGATTCAAGCTTTTTGGCCTGTCTCTCATATCTAAATCTACATGTGTATCAGTCTTCAAAAATCATACAAGTGAGGTTCGGAGCCACTACTGTAGACGCTACTACTATTTTAAAAGTCACTTGCTCCAAAGTTATTCTGAACCCTGCAATATATCCTGTAATAATTATTTTATAAACTGATTTTTCCTACATGGATACTTAAACGAGTGCAACTTTATATGTAGATAAGCTAAGTATAATGTATATATATATATATATATATATATGTGGCCATGTGCATAAATAAGATTATTTGCGGTTTATAGTTGAGTTCATAGACGATGCAATGTGCGACAAAAGTGAGTGCCGCATGAAAAGTGACAACTACAAAGCACATGTATTAACTCAGTACATTTCTCCATACTCCATACACCATTTCCTTTTTGTGAACATAAGAGGCAAATTGAGATTACTGAGAACAATTGATGCTGTATTATTTTGTACACAACTTATAAAGGAAATAGAAAATATTTTAATAAAATATATAATTTGATAAGATATACAGTATACCTTTAGCTAAAATGAAAACAAGCGAAAATAATGTACACACTGTTATTTTATTTTGGAATATAAGTCAACGTACAATCTATGTAGGTAGCAATGCTTGCAATGCGTCAATGTGTTTTCAATTTGGCACCTGGCAAACATTTGTTAGCTGATTTTCTTAAAATTCGATCAGCATGAAATTCTCTGTAACTAAAATCAGGTCACACAAATTCGCGAATAGCAATCTGTACGCACTCATAGTTCCCGCCATAGTTGAACCAACTCTTTAGGTATGTGTAATTGTGCTTGGCATGTGAGCGGCAATCACTCTTTTGTGGAATGAAATCAATTTTCCTGCATTTTTTGCTGATTGACGTTAAGCCGTTGATTGATAACGTCTATTTAGTGCGAACGTAGTCAATGAAGTCGCGCTCGAAAAATAATCAACAAGTGTTGAGTGACATTATGCGTGTGGGTTGGTAATGCATATAGTATAACAGAAAACCGAAATACATACAGAAAAAACGTCATAATATGCACCATTACATACATATATTGCAAGTAAAATATATATGAAACTAGCAATATGAATTCCATGTAAGTACTCTAATATGCTCTTTACCAAATGTCTGGCTAAAATTTTGAGAGCGCTGAAACGAACAAACCATTCGCATAACTCATACAAGTATAGTGATAGTTTAGCAAACTGTTACATTACTGTCATGATATAGCGCCTTGTTGTCTTATGTTAGTCTTAGCTAGATAGCTCTGTGTTGCTCTCATAATTAAATATTTAATAAAAGAGCAAAGAGAAATAGAGTGAAAGACAAATGTTATTAATGTTGAGGATTATATATTTTTAGTACGGCTACGAACGAGAGCACTGAAAAAAGAATAACACGAAAAAACGTCACTTCAGTTGCTCCATACAACTACTTGATTTTGATCATTCAGTTTGTGTGGCTGGTATATGCTTCTATTCATCGAACTTAACAATATTTTAGAGATCATACAGTTATCCTAGATAATAATTCATTTTCGAATTTGGAAAGGATATTTCGTGAAATAAAACCAAGGCTTTGATTTTGATCGTTCGGTTTGTATGGCAGCAATTTTATTCTATAGTGGTTTGATATCAGTGGTTCCGGCAAATGAGCAGCTTCTAAGGAGAAAAGGAAGTGTGCAAATGTGAGGGACTAGTTCGTGTATGTACCGATAGACTGAGCATGGTTAAATCGACTCAGCTTGTCACGCTGATTTTTTATATATAGACTATATGTTGGCCGACATTTTGTTCTGGATGTTACAAACTTCGTGCCAAACTTAATGTACCCTGTTCTGGGTATGACAATATTTATAACAGCAGTAAGCTATAGATTGTTTTTATGCCAAAATCGTGTCGAATCATGTGAAATCATCATCTCCGAAAAAGATCAGTTTGTGCTTCAGTTAATTTATCGATGCTTCTTTTGTAAGCTTTTGCTGCAAGCCGTTTGCGATGTCCTCTTCTTGTTATGATGTTAATGAATATAGTTTAATCATGTATACACAGCCTGCAACTCTATTTGTTGCCTACATTGGGGCGCCTTAATTCTTTTAAGCGTGATACTCGCGATTGCAGCTTCTGCTGTGCATTGGTTGTTACCTACTTATACTTAAAAGATTTCATTTTGTAAATTTGCCAGAACCAACTTTTTGCCTGTGTAATCTGCCGGTATCTACAATAAATTGGAGCACATACTTGAAAATCTTTTGAAAAACGGTGAGAAAATTTATTTAGTGTTAAAGTTTAATTAAGCAACTTTCACTAAAGCTCACTCTCACTATCTCGCAAGCTGTTGCAGCCTCACGCCCTCACGTTTTTCCGCGTAACTGAATTCATCGTTCTATAGAAAACCGCTATATTTTCAACAGTTGTTGTTGCATTCACAGAACTTCGATTTATTTGCAAGTTTGCACCAGTTCAGCTAACACAATCACCAACATGTCTGCTCTTCGATGAGTACGAAGTTGCCTGAAGGTTTCTCAGTGCTCTGAGAATATTTAGACCAAGCAAGTCGAATGTAATTGGTGTTCGAATATTCTTATTAATTAAATAAAATATATCTAACTAGAAACATTATTGTATTCGTTATATATTCAGTAACAAAGTTCTTCTGCTACTTTAGTTTTGCTAACACTTTATACATATGTAGGGTCTCGATTAATTACGGGTACGCATCTTTAAGACTCATTTCTAATGAAGAGCTACTTTCGGCAGGCGTTGGAAAAGCAACTGCACTTCTGTCTTGAACAAACTTACATCGAATTAGTTCGACGCTCGGGGTGGCTTAAAACTTGAAGAGCTCTATGTGCTCACTGACAAATACAAAAATAATATAAAATTCGAAATGTAACATTATTGGTAGTTAGTTCGTTTTAAACACAGACTCTTATCTGTTGAAAAATAATTAAAAATCGTAAATTATTGTACATAATTCAATAGTTGTTGTAATCTATTCGCAATTATCACCAATAAACTCTTTGCTTGGAGTTATTACCTGGAAGACTGCAAGAAGAATACATTTAAATCCACAAAAACTGATTTTTTCAACAAGCCTGCGGTGTAGGAATATCTCCCACTTGTTTCTAAAGTTTACGAGCAACTTGCTACAGAATCAGAAAAACAACAACTTTTTGCATTGTACATTCAGCAATTGTCGCCAATTGTTTTCTTGCAACATGCTCGTCCCTCAAATGCGCCACGAACTCCCTGATTTGTCAGTAATTCACTAGTTAACCACAATTTCCCCGAGTCGCGCATATTTTTTTCAAGTAAGACGTGCTTTCAGTGAAATATGCAACTTTGCAGCGTTTTGCTCGTATTCCCTTCCGACCACAAAAAAGCGGCGCCTTATTGCAATTCGTTGCATTTAGCGTTACTAGCCAGTGGATCGTATACAGCGACTAGTTGGTCGTTTTCAATTAGGAAGCAACCAACTGAAACTGCGTCTATCAATGGATAATAAAAAGAGACAAATTTTTGGCGCGACAGCGAAAGAAGAACAGTAAACGCAAGAAGCTGTGGTCTACAACTGAGATTTCTAGTTGCGACGGAAATGGCAGCGCAATCAGCGTTTATAGTTTTTCGCTTCGGCAAAAAGTGCCGTTGTTTGACTAAAGCTCTTCGGTCTAGGAACATATTTCGTTGCATGGTTTTTTAACACAACTAGTAACGCCATAGTTAAGCCTTTGCATGATTTTAATGTCATTTTTGCATTCTTTCTACTTTGGTGTTTGCAGCCGTCGCGGACACGCTAAAAAAGGAGAAATAAATCAGCGAAAAATTCGACATTGTTGGTGTAGCATTCTCACTATTATATGGTAGTGCTCTACTTGGCCTTAGATGTCGCTGGCGGATGGCAAATTTATGCACAGTCAGCTTAAAATTTCAAATCTCCACTTATTTTGCAGCGTTGCGTTCAGTTCGGGCACCGCCGTGACACAGTGGCTTCGCGCGTAAGTACCTAGACTTCGTGGAGTATGCCGAAAGCAAAAGCAACGAAATGTATTTCCTTCATTTGCTTTTTGTGCGCCACACACTTTTTCAGATGCTTCACATTTTTGCAAATTAATTGTTGGACATAAAATTGTACCCCATCTCCGCTGCATATCGTATTTTCCCCGAGCTGTTTTTGCGCTTCTGTCGCTTGCTATTGTTGCTCTGATAGTTATTGCTTAATTGCAAATTATGACAGCATTCAGGTGAGTGTTAAATCACACAGCGTTACGTAAGAAAATATACATACGTATACATATATGCGTTATTATGGCAACATAAGAAGGCATATAGAAGAAATGGAAAAGCAGGTGCGTTACGCTCCTCGACAATGTGGCTTTTAAATTGGAGGAGTTAATTAATTAATACAGTATCGTTAGACATTTTTGGTAATTGCATCTGCTCAACATCTGCTATTTTCCAAATTGATTTTTGACATGTTTCAAGTTTAAAATAAGGTAGTGAGGTAGAAGAAAACAGTAAATATTTTTACAATATAAATGATATGATAATAAGAGAATATGGCTTGAGAGTTCCGCCAAGATGTTTAACAAAAACATCTTTCGTTATCTGGTCATTACTCATTTATGCTCAAGTATGATACAAATGGAGATTACGACATTTTCATCGCGTTAAATCTTTTTTAGTGGGTTCGATACATAGTCCCATTAGTCCATGACGTCACGAGCAAAGAAAGTGGAGGTTTTCTTTACTTTTACTGTGCAAGGTAAGTTAGCCTATTATGATTTGTGACTTGTTATTCTTACTTTATGCTAATCGCCGAATTTCTGAAAATTGTTTGCTTATTATCACAAATATCCACCGCGGATTATCGAATTATTTGGAGAGATTTATTTGGAGAGATATATGATATTGTTTCGATATCGTTGTCAATACTTGATCGTTCCCATAGACCAAAGCACCTGTCCGTATGATTTGGATGTTGAAAGCTAATGTTATAACAAAGGGTCAAATTCATTTTGCTAAAACTATTGTAGACAAAGAGTCAGAAATATCCATATTACAAATTTTTATTTAACATCAAAACTTTAAGCTAGACTAGCGTTCATACGCAAACTCCAAACAAAGAGGTAAAATAAAGAGAATACCCAGATATTTTCGTAAAATAAAGTCAAAGTAGAAATTTAAATCGATGACTTGGAGTTTTGTGACTTTGAGTTTTTAATTATGATCTACAAGTTATCTATATCTAATATTGCAAGGTCATTATAATATGAGACAACTTGTCTATGTTTCAAAGTAATGCCTAACGAAGTCATAACAATTATACTGAACTGAACTCTCAAGAAAAGCGCCACCCACCTGTTGCAATAATAATGAGCCATAACCCAACCAAGTGAAACACTAAATAAGAGCAGGACTCTGCAATGAGCGAATGGAATATGACTGAAAACATTCAGCTTCTGGAAGCTTCCTCATGCTCCCGCTTATCAGCAAAATATTGATGCTGCCAACAATACAAAGACAATAACCATTGTCACAGCGCAGTAAGGGAGCGAGATACAATGAGACAATGGAAAGTAGTGACAATGTAAAGAAAACAAGACAAAGTTACTTGAGAGAAAGTTGAACTGAAGTTTAAATGATATTGTTGCATTGACAGCAGTTTTGTGGTCTGTTTTGCACTTTGTTCAGGCTGAATGTTCATCATGACTTTTTTTTTCGTTTGGACTTTTATAATGACTGACGGCAATGGTGGTGAGATATGTCATATTATATTGTACTTTATAATTGGTTTGCTCAAAATTAGACCCTAAACAATGAAAAAAAAGAATAGAAAAGCGAATATAGATGGTCGCAGTTTAAGCAGGAGGTTGGCTGTACTCAAATATATACTCGTATAATGTAGTGCAAAACAAAGAAGGTGGAATTTTTAAGTGTTTTAAGTGTGCTTAAAATAAGAGCGATTGTCTGCCATTTTTAAAGGTAAATAACTCTGGTTCTTTAATGCTGTTTTTCTAACAATTTCTTGTTTCCTTCTACGCACTTTTACATCTCTGAAATATTATTTGTTTTTCTTTTTAGTGGCATGAGTATGACATTGAAAAGTTTTGCATTAAAAATGGAAAATGAAATAAAGACAGAAGCAAATGAATCACGGTCATACCTCCGGGCCAACCTTGCATCCCAAAGCAGCAGCGTTTATAATGGGAATATTTTGCCAACTTTTTTTCTCTCTAATTAATTTTAAGATATTTGAACTTTGTTTTTCTTGACTAGCCATGAGCAAATGACATTGAGTCTACGTAATAGCTGCCCAATTCTCCCGTTCGTTTCGTTTGAATGCGTAGCTTAGTTTAAATGAACTTCGCTAGCCCTAAAGGTTACTAGAATATGATTTTGTTAGCTTAATTAAATATATGTTGGACAGATTTTGTGCAAACATGCAGCCGAACTAATTTTTATACATTTAACCATATCGATTATTTCAATGAAAGAGCGATAATTGTAATTAAAGCTTATCGCAATTTTTTTAAATTCATCATAATTTATAGACTCATCTATTAAACGTTTAGACAAAGTTACAATGTATAAAATTTCTTTTTATTATTGCTATTTTATTAAGTAATAAAAATATTGATTCTGTTAAAAATTTAAAAGAGACGCTTCGATGCTAATTTTACAGCAAACTAAATGATAGATCTAATTTGGCAATGAATATCAACGAAGTTTGCCAAAAATGTTTTCAGTACCCCTTGGCTTCCGACTGCAGAAAAAACCGTCACCGGATGGTCAAAACATATTCAAGTAGTTTTTGGCACATTTAAATTTCTCTATTAATTATGACAGTTTTTTGCAAAATAAATCAAATATATATTTTTGGCAAACGTTTTATAGTTGCAAGTTAAAAGATTTAAATGGTTCCAACAAGTTAAGCTTTATATTTGCTTTAGGTGATACCTCACCTTTAAATGTGCCAGATTAAAAGCATTTTCTTAAATGATAATAAAATCTTCCATTTTACCTGGAGCTATCACACAACTACGTAAACTGCTTGGTATGAACAAAAAAAAATTTTAATAAATCATTATCTGAACTTTATTGGTTTAGAAAGCTTTGTGGGAGCCACATGTTATTTGCTATGTAAATATGTATATACAGTCATAGACATTTGATTAAACGCATTTGCATTTTTGTTATTATTTTAAAAATTTTTAATCTTTCAATAATTTTTTGCTTGCAATAGCACTTAGCACTAATTAGGAAATAATTTTAATTAATTCACTAAAAATGTTTTCTCAAAATAATTTATTTTGGAAAATAACATAAAAATAATTAGACAGTTGATTAAACGCATATGACTTTTTGTAAAGAATTCTAGTGGAAATGCATTCTTCTGGTGAATAGTCAGTAGCTTAAAAAATAATTTTACTTTCTTAGGATGTTATAAGTTTGTAAATTCTATTGAGCATTGTCTTTACGAGTTTTCTGGGGAAATCGGGTTCAATATCCATCCAACAAGTCTTTATTCGCTACTTAAGCTCAGAAACCGTTTTAAATTGATAGATTTTCAATGTGATTGCAATCTGGACTACATGCAACTACAATAATTTGATTTCTTTGCGTTGAAGCCACTATTTCGCTTTCTTCGACACATGCATGGCGCATTGTCTGGCTGAAAAATGTAATATGTTTCATTGTTTTCCACGAATGTAACACATCGTCTAGCTAATCTGGCTTTTTGTAGTAATGAAGCACAGCGGCAGCTAATAATTTTACGTTAGAGCACCTCATACCATTACAGAACCCCCTCCAAAGTTTCGCACCATTCTTTCGTCATGTGTTTTGCCGCTATCCTGCCAAGAGAAGCTCAAATCATCAGGACCATCAAGAATTTCTTCTCGGCCGAAAATATTACGTATTCCCACTCTTTCTTCCAGTGCATATACTTTTGAGCAAACGCCAACCTCTCCTCTTTGTGCATCTTCGACAAGCTTGGACGCCCGACCGTTTTCTTCCATTTTATGCTGGCGTAAGGTGTCGTTTGGTCACAGAAAAATATAATTTTTCTTGTATTTGTGCACATGTCAGCCTGTTTTTCAGGAATTTCGGCTTTATCTCGCATGATTCTGAATTTCAATAAGATTTCGTACATATTGACCAGAGATGCGTTATAAAGTGAAGCGGAGGTTCGAAAATATTTATATTAGGTATATGGGGGCTAAAGAAAGTATTGACCTGCTTTTATCCATTTTTGGTACAAGTTATAATGCGATTTCGACAATTTTTGGAAGTCATGAAATACCTTGAGGGCACTATTTGTGAAAAGTTTTATCCTGATAAGTTTATTAATATTTGATTTGAATACTGTAAAGTGAAAGAATCAGATGGAATTCGAAAGTTTGTTACATCGAAAATAGGCGTGGTTGCCATCTGATTTCACTTATTTTTGCAGTGTCTAATAGAAATATCTGGATAATCTTACACGCATTTGGCTGAAATCGGTCGAACAGTTCCTGAGATATTTCACCCAAAGGTGGTCGGGCCACGCCCCTAGTCCTATTTTTATACCAGATCCTATCAAGCTCTTCTCTGCCATACTGGTTGTGAGATTTAGTGCTTGTGATTCATTTATTCAGTGAGTAATACTACTTTAAATAGTTTCATTAATATCCGATTTTACCCATTTTTACGGAGTTTAAAGGGGTGATAAAACGGCTTCTTCTTAGCAAGTTTGGTTCATATATCTTAAGCGGTTTGGAAGATATGTACATTAAACCATTTAGGGGCCGGAGCTACGCCCACTTTTAAATTTTTATACCCTGAAAAGGGTATATTAAGTTTGCCACGAAGTTTGCAACACCCAGAAGGAAACGTCGGAGACCCTATAAAATATATATATAAATAATCAGCATGATGAGCTGAGTTGATTTAGCCAAGTCCGTCTGTCCGTCCGTCCGTCTGTGTATATGCAAACTAGTCCCTCAGTTTTTAAGTTATCGATCTGAAATTTTGTACCTGCCCTTTTCTCACTAAGAAGCTGCTCATTTGTCGGAACGGCCGATAGCGGACCACTATAGCATATAGCTGCCATACAAACTGAACAATTGGAAGCAAGTGTTTGTATGGAAAACTCTTTCATTTGACGAGGTATCTTGCCGAAGTTTGGCACAGAATATTATTTAAAGCAATAGTGCAAGCTCCGAAGAAATTTTATAGATCGGATGACTATAACATATAGCTGCCATATTAACTGAACGATCGAGAATATAAAAACATTTGAAATTGTTCTAATTGCCACAAGTTTAAGATTGTTCCTATGAATTCGCTGTAGTTGAGCAAAAGTTCGTTGCTATGAAATTCTTCTATTATTGGCTGACTGTGTTCATTTGCAAATGTGGCAATTTTAACATATAATTGCTCTTTCTCTCAAAATTTTTTCACTAAACTTTCACTAGAAGTAGAACTTATTCAGTGCAATTTTTTTTATTTCGACATGAACAAATTCAATAAAATGACTCAAATTGAATTAAATATTTGTGTGATGTCTTTCTATCAAATATATTTTAGTAGGTAGCTCAGCAACGCATGCAGGGTACAGTTAGTAGTATCTAAAAATTAATTCTAACTTTATATGTATGAATACTTTTAACGAACTTGAACTCTTCTTATTTCTTAAATATTTGTGCAAACATTCATGCAGTATATAACATATGTATGTACCATATACCAAACACATAAGGATGCGTACTTTAGGCCATTTTTATGACTTCACTGCTGCCGCTAACAAAAATTACACGCAGAAATACATATATACATATACACACATATATCACATATATACATACCTGTATAGTACTATACATATATACATGTCCACATCTGCATATAAACATGTGCAAATGCATATATAATATTTGTCCTATAAGAGACGCATAGCCTGCGAAAGCGCGCTTTGGCTTAATATGAGAGCTTATGTCGTATTCGGATTTTAGCTTAACAAATACGAAATCCTAAGTGCTTAAGCTGATTAAAATGTTTTCGTAACATTTTATGTCCATTTGTGTTTTTTTATGTGTGCTTTTTGCATGTCGTACAACATTCTATTATATTTTTTGGGGTATTCCTCTAACAAGCATTAGCTATTAAAATTGCAATGAGATCAGCTTCTAAATGCTTGAGCACATGTTAAAAAGGCATTCACACGTCTGTATTTACATTTAAATACAAATACAGTCAAACTGCAGGGAAACCCTGCAATATTTATGTAAGGTATACAGAGATTTTAGTGCTCTTAAATCGGGTAAAGACATAAACCACTTAAATATTCGCTTTTTTATATAATTTTTAAGGGATTTGCATAAAAGTTATTTCATTTTACCACTTTATTGTATCGATACATATAAAACTACTAAAATTTTGATAACTCAAAACATAAGTGGCGCCGCTCACCATTAGGTAAAATCTTATACTTTAGAAACTGTTCATAACATATATGTATTTGATATCCATACATTGTGAAATTCGGTGAAATCGAGCTACAGCCATGCCTACATCCCATGTACTGCAGATTTAAATTCCATATGATATTCTCACTTTACAGTATATAAATCAAAGCCAATGTCGACTAGTGCGTTAGAATCTGCCATCCTTTATCGACTTCCAGTAAAAATTTCATGACATTTCATTTATTGGAAGTGAGGTTATTGAGTTTTAAGTGTCAGTATGTTTTTGTCATCGGTGCGAAAATGAGCTTCGAACAAAGAACCAACATTAAATTTTATTTTAAAATTGGTAAAACTTTTACCGAAACGTTTCAATTGATGAAACAAGTTTATGGCGATGATTGCCTATCTCGTAGCAGAGTGCACAAGTGGTTTCAACGTTTTGAAAGTGGACGTGAGGACATAAATGAGAAATGAGCCGAAACCCAAAAAATCGCGCCTGGAGAAGTCAAAAGTGAAGACAATGCTGATTTGTTTTTATGATTTCAAGGGTATTGTCCACAAAGAATTTGTTCCACCCGGCCAAACGTTAATGCGGTATTCTACCTTGGAGTTTTGAAGCGTTTGGTGCGCCATATTCGACGTGTTCGGCCCGAATATCGCGAAGATGAAAGTTGGCGTTTGTTTCACGATAATGCACCGTCTCATCTATCAACGCTTGTGGCCGATTATTTGACCAAAAATCACATTTTAATAATCAACTACTCCCCGTAGTCACCTGATATGCCACCGTGCGACTTTTACCTTTTCGGAAAAATGCATTTGCCGATGAAAGGAAAGCGTTATGCAGACGTGGAGGCCATACAAAAGGCTTGCATCGGCATACTGGCGGCCATACCGGGCAACGAGCTAAAACACTCGTTCGACATGCTTTTGGACCGTGCAAAAAGCTGTATTTAAGCAGAAGGAGACTATTTTGAATAAAATTAATTGATTTTGCCTATAAAACCATTTGTTCTGTCTTTTTTATAAAATTCCTGTTTACTTTGGAACGCTTTTTGTATATCAAAAAATTGTCGAAATCGGACCCCAACTTCTCAAGCGCCCAGATACCGAACATGTGAAGCACAAAGGCAAACAATTCATGTAACCCAAATCAATTTCTGAATTTCACATAAACGTTATGGAATTTATATTACGTTTACAGTTGAAAAAAACTCAACTCTGAAACAACTAAGCACTTTTTGGCATTACGAACTACAACCAATTTAATTGGTTTTTAATACATAAATTTTAAAAATTCAAGTTGAAGTAGATCTGACTTGGAAACCATAAGAGCATTTTCTTCAGTGAATCAGTTAAGTATACCGGATGTTGTCAATTATTTTAAGCTATATAAAAAAGTAGCAGTAACGATTTTAAGAACAATTTGCTTCATAAAAATTCTGTGGTATAGCACAGCGAGGCGTAGGTAGGTCGTTTCCGTTTTTAATTCTTAATAAAACTCACATAGTAGTTATTTACAATTCTCTGGTACACTACCATTTACATTTCAAACAATGAATATAATAAACAACAACGAGGAGCATACAGTTTGTAAATACGCCAATTTCTCTTATGTACGAGTACAAATTCCATGCATATTGTAATAAACCGACATCATACACCAATTACAAATTTGTTGGACTACACCAAAGTAAACAATTCTTTTCATGTGCATATGCTATGGCAAATAACAGCACTGCCATATTGGGTATATGATCGTTTATATATATGTGCATTGTACGCACATATAACAAATATACCTTCACATGTACTCGCTCATATACTTGTATATGCTCGCGCCATCAACTCTTCTTTCTCACTTTAAAAGCTTTCCTGCTGCTTGTTACGACATTCTGCATCATTTCTTCGTGATGCTTTTTCCGTTACTTGACCATCTTTATTGGACAGACATGGGAGTTGCTACACTACACAACGGACTTCCTGGATCGAGGAGTGGCTTCCATAGAACCAACAAACAGCAGTCTTCTGGAACACTGAATTTGGGTGCAGGAGTTCGCTAAGTTTTCCACTTCTGTTATTATACTCTCGCCACTTGTTGCTACAGAGTAAAATAGTTTTGTTCACCTAACGGTTCTTTGTAACACCTAAAACTAATCGAGTTAAATATAGGGTTATATATATATAAATGATCAGGATGAAGAGACGAGTTGAAATCCGGGTGACTGTCTGTCCGTCCTGAAGCTATAACAACAGAATTCACTGGAAACAAATGCTTCTAGCATCTCTATCAACGGTGTGAAAATGGGTGAAATCGGCTGACAACCCCGCCAACTACCCATATAACGGTACTGTTAAAAACTACTAAAAGCGCGATAAATCAAGCACTAAACAAGCCAGAGAGATTAAATTTTATCTCTGGGATGGTATAATAAGACTTTATAGGAACCACGTTCAAAATTAGATAATGGGCGTGGCACCGCCCACTTTTAGGTGAAAACTTATATCTTGGGATCTGCTTAACCGATTTCAACCAAATTCGGTACGTGACACTACTTTCATATTTCTATGTTAAGTGCGAAAATGGGCGAAATCGAATTACAACCTATTTTCCATATAACACAATTTTAAATTTCATCTGATTTTTTCACTTACTTATTTTTTATTTGTTTGGTTGAAGATAGTTTGTCATACATCTTAGGCCAATAAGTTGTGCGCTTGATAGTGAGAGCACCGTGAGAATTGTAGGCACAGCTAAGTTTTGGGTTCAAATTTGCATCATTCCTGATATGAATTTATTTCCTCTACTTGTATAGTGAGATTATATTTATGTGGGTTAAAAAGGGGCGCGCAGGAGTACCAGACCGCAGGGGGTCGCACTTAGGCATTAACTAAATCAAGTCCTATCCAGTAAGTAAAAAACCTGAATCCTGAGCATTCACAATGATAATATTCCAACGTTTCATCATCATGCGCCCATGATCTTCATTCTGCCGAATCCAAAAATTACCGAATCAAAAATTACTAAGTTCCCTTTTGCCCAAAAGTACTTAGAAGGTTTTGGTCTGTCCACCATCAACGCTACCGCCAGAGTAGTTTTTTAGTATGCCATATGTTCCAATGTTCTAAGATCTGAGATGTTCCCGTAGGTCCATTGCTACAAACAACCCTGGAAGGAGCTGAATGGCCTGGGGCAGCTTAAAAGAATTATGTTTCCAGCCAGCTCATTTGCGTATTCGTTTCCTTCTATTCGCTGAGTTAACTACTGATAGTCTAGTTATTGCCTGCTTGCATAACCTAACGCAGTGAGGCTTAGTAGTGCCGCTACGGATAGTCTTAATTGCCGCTTGGCTGCTCACTAGAAGAAGCCTACTTAGCACCTTATGTTATGCCAACAATTTAGGCCTGAAAGACTGAATTGAAGTCAGCCCGCTCCTGCGGCTATTTCAACATTTGATCCGTCGGTAATAATGTAATGGTATATTTGACAGAGCTCGAGAAAACAATAGTTCTATCCCTTAAAGAGGGGAGATTGAATAGTGAACATTACATGATATTTATGAGATCATAGTATTTGATATATAATATCACATAGACAGCCACTTTTATAAATTGACGAAATCCAATCCTGTCATTGTGGCCGCACAAGTACTAGCGATGGCCAAGCGCATGCTGAGCCTACTAGAGGAGCAGCAGTCGAAGATCAGACCGCAGAAGACCAAAGAATTTTGCAAGCCGAGCAGTCGCTCAGTCTGGGCGAATAACAAACGCTGTATAATTAATAAATACTTTCCGACCCATATACAGCAACGATAACCAAGTAGTTCAACCAATTACCAATTCCAATTACTTGGCAGACATTGGTGCCTTAGAAGCTACAATATGTGCAAGGTGTTGCGAAAATCCTGAAATCGTTACTGACCTAATATGTCATATCTCTAGAAAATGGAACGCTGTCAACGAAGCATTAGCTTTAATTATAATCAGCATATTAAGAGACAGCCACATCTTACCTTAAAATCTTTAATTACTTCGTCGTAGTAGTACTTAACCCCTGGTGGGTCCATGAGCGTCATAACTCTCTCAGGGACTCAGGTTGGTTTTAGCGTATTAAAGTTCTGTACTTCGCTTCTCCAAGCTTCCCCTAATGACAAAAAAATCTCAGCGATTACACTAAAATGTCTGTCAAATATTTTCCGTTAATGTACAGGGAAGCCACAAGAATTGTGAAAAGACTCCAACTCAATTAAAAAAATGTTCGACAGTTTTCAAACACAAACTGTAAATATGTGTCTATGTTTGCTATCGATACGGAAGTGTTAGATGATGCTCAAGCAATTACTTCCATGTCACTTTTCCTTGTCGTATGGGCTTTCGCTTTCTGCGAAAAATCAAATGAATATAATCCTAGTGTACATGTGTACTTACATTTGTATGTAGTGCCATTTTCTTAATGCAGCTTGACTTTCTGCACACATACCAGTGCTTTGTTTGTGTATTTGCCTACCCAATTTGTTTTCTCTCTTGCACAGAGTTCCTCTTATTCAAATATTGTGAACACACGTTCTTGTTGTTATTTTTCGTATATGTATATGGTATGTTGTCTACTCAATTTCTGCACTTACATTGCCAATTTTCGATTTGGTTTTACACTGATGCCAATCGCAAAGCAAATAGGCAACTAAAATCGACCGATGCAAATAGCCCCGAGCGTTGTTTGGCAATTTTTCCTATTTGTCCCTAACAACCAATGGAGATTGCTTGCTTTTATCAGCCCATTATTATACTGCTTACCGGCCGAATGTTGATTACATACATATATACTTTAGTATACTGATATGTTTGATGTGCTTCGGTAAGAGGGCGCATCTGTGGCATACGACCATTATAACGAACATGAAAAGGTGTGCATTCGTGGACGGAATGAAAATAAAAGTTTCCAAATTTTCCTCATATCGCTTGTGGTAGTTAGAAGCATAAGGTACCAAATGCATACTTGGCCACCAGAAGGAAAAGCCACAGCTCACACTCGCACACAAACAATAATAGTTTACATGTATGTATATACATACATACATATGCATCATAGACGACGAAATGATCGTCCGTTTATTTCAAGATATATTTTGCCTTGAGACCTGGCCAAATAGTCCGCACTCAATTTATTTGAGCTCAATCTGTTTGCAAGCAACAAATACTGGTCAAATATATATTCTCCTATGCTTACTGTACGCAATGGTACTACATGCTAGAGGTGCACACGTTTGTGTTTGTTTGTGATGTTTCGGTTTTCATACCACAGGGTTTTACTTAATTAAAATCGGATATGTCTTCAAGGCATTTCACATATGTTTGCCTGCGTCAGATGTGCTGTCTGATATTGCCTTTCCACAAGGTGAATATTTGTTTCTCTAATGTTCGGCAAATCGACTGCAAAAGTCAGCGCTGGAGTGTTGCAGCCAACACATGTTCACATTTGTACATACATAAATATATATTGGAGCCAAATAAATTTCGTTTAATTTACCACCGTGTGGTCGGTATGAACACATTTTCGGATATGTGTAGGAATATAAATTAACTGTGTGGTGGAGCATTCCATACAAAATCGTCTGCGTAAGAAGTTTGCACATTTGAGTTATGTTATGTTCGAATGCTCAACATATCTCTTTCCCCCTAAAAAAAGACTGCCAATTTTTAGCTTTATAAGAATTTAGTGTTTTGATAGTCTACTAACCATGACTACTAAACTAGTATTTGGTATTGCGTATGGCTACTCACATAATATGTTTGAACACTAACATAACATCAACGTTTAAAGTAATTGGTAGCTTTGCTAAAACTCGTTTAAGAATTCGTAAAGTAAAACATAAAAAATGGGAGCAAATGACAACAAATTCAAAAATTTTATACTTAGTAGATGTGTAGTAGAATTGAATAATTTTGCCCCTTGGTCATGAAACTATTAGTTATCCACATTAAAAGCATCGTCTGCTCCAGCTGATCAATATTGGAGATTTTATAGGACCTAAACATTTATTTATAGCTGTTTTGACATGCAAATGCATGGTAATAATAAATAGCAACTCGATACTCAGTTGACTTCGACCAGTTGCCGGTTCTCATGCACAATGTAAATTTTTCTAATTCTTGTGTTACTACCCAAGAATAATTTGAGTGTAAAAATTACATATAATAACGCCACAAAACAAATGGCTTTTAACAAAATGTTGAAAATTAAATTGGAATGCACCATATATTAGATGACTGTACTTATGTACTTGTTTGTATGCAATTCCTTTGTAAACACCAATACGAGTTTTTCAACTACTTTGGCAACATATTTTTAATTTAATTTAGCAACTAACTCTCTTAATGTAAGTTAAAAATAATTGGGTAATTTGTTACATTTTATGAAAATACTCAATAAATATTTTGTTCTTAATTTATTATAACACTATTATAACAGAATAAGTGACTTCTCTTATCTAGGCATTTTACGTTTAGCGGATATTTTGAAGTTCTTGATCAACTGTTATGACTGATTATTTTATTGCTGATCCTATATATATCATTGTGAAGGGGTTCTTCGAACTAGCAGACTAGCTAGAGCTTCATTTCAAGTCGATTATTGTAAAAAGCAAAAAATGTTGGTACAATTTCATTGGAAAATTTGTTGCCATGGTTAAGCTCCTAAATACCATTACCTGTTATAACATGCTACAGTGCCTAGTCGATGTAACAACAGCTTCAAGCTTAAACGAACTCTTTATTTACCCTGTGTTTCTATTGCCAACCTAAACCTTAGCGCCGTTGCGCTTCCTCACGAGAACTACAAACAGAATTTTTCAGTTTTATTTCAAATTAAATTTTATTTTCACTTACACATATATACCTATGTCTTACCTAAACAAGCAAATACAAATATTGATATGTACATACATACATACTTACAAAGCAATACTATTTTCTTTCTAATTTCGTTACAGGTGAGTAAAATGAGACAGCTGGTGGCATTACTTCGGCATCAAAATACTTGGCAAATGTGTACAGAAACTGTAAGTTTTAGATTTTATATTAAAACGAGATTTTAGAAGAAATTTATATTAACTAATCGTTTATATTATTGATAAAATTGAAAAAGTGTAAATTTGTAACACGAGCAGATTATTTTCAATTACACTGTTTGTTCTAGAATTTCAATAATGCACTGAAATGTATTTTTGTAAATATCTGAATTATGCAAAGCTCTGCTGTCAACGAGAACTCCTACATGCATTGCTGCTTACTTTCAAAATTTTAAATAAAAATATGTGTCATTTAAAATCTGAGCTTCCAAAATGAAAAGTGAATGAATTGTGATATATTTTTTTTTTTTTGGCAAATTATGATTAAATAAAAATCTCAAATATTATTTATATTCTCTCCATGAGAAAAATACATATGGATTATCAGTGAAAGGTGACAAGTGCACGTAATTTGCGTTATCAACTACTTTATTATTCCCTGTGTCCTTTACGAGGATAGAAATACTCGCAATATTTCCATACTCTCCTTTTGCCAAATACTTGTATGTCCGCGCACATAAGCATTCTTCATATTAAATCTGACCACTGCAATCTGTATGCAAAACAACGCCACAAACACGTGACTGTATACAGACGCCGTGTATTTTTGTGGTCGCGTTGTGTTCAATTTACAAAGAGGCTGGGTATATAGCCTTGCTTACGTGTGGGAGATACTGTCCGTCAACAACATGTGACTCGCAACATATGGTAGGGGAACATTCATTTGCCGAAAATATTTTTACTATAAGTGTACGATAAGACACTGACTTATGTTTTATTCATGGCAACATAGTTTGGAATACGTGTATTTAAATTTATAAAACGAGTAAGGAAGTGCTAAGTTCGGGCGCGGCCTAACATTAGATGCTCTCGCTAGTTTATAAATCAATGACATGTAGCTGTTGTCAGATGTTCTGTTTAATATAACAGTTGGGCTTAAAAATTTTTGTAATTAAATTTTGTAAATACAACTTTCGATACTTCAAATTTATTACAATTTTATTCTAAATCAACTTTTGTCTCTAAGATTACCTTTGCATCATTGCTTAATTCCTTAACAGCGAGTATTCTTTAGATATGAGAGTCGGGACCAAATCACCAGAATCCAATATACATCCAAGAAATTCGAAGCAATTTTGCTTCGTTTTTATAAAAATCTCACACACTTAATCGGTGGAATGTGGCACATACTTTCCGCAAGGCTTTCAAACAGTAAAATTCAACCAAGCAATTTAAGCAACCCCATTTTATGTCTATCCGAAACAAATTTTTGTAAATTTTGACCCAGAATCTCATTATACTAGGGAAATTTTCTCGCTTCATTTTATTGAGATATCTAACACACCTACCGATATGCAGGGTAATAAATCAATTGAGATTAATTCTATTCAATAATTTTCGATAGCCGCTATATGTTTGGTAAATTTTTCACTTTATTCCGATAATTTTGATGCAATCTTATTTTAAACTTACAAAAACCGTTAGAGGAATAAAAACATTGTCCTCTGTGCAACATGTTGCAAGTGTGTAACAGTTTTAAAATCTTTTAAGCCTCGAACACTCGTTCAGGACACTTTAAAATGTGCAAAATTTCGGCAATACACGAGTGTTAAGCAGACACGTTTTATACATATATATACATACATATATACATAAACGAATATGGCTGTGATAAGAGTACCGTATTACGTGCTGCTGTCACCAAATGGCAATTTCATTTTATTTGAACTCTTTTGTGGGTATTAACAGATTTTTGAGTTCTTTAAGCTTCTTTGTGCCGCTTGTTTGTAAAAAATTTCGTTTTATGGACATATTTTTGAATTCATATAATATTCATAAGTGTTTTTTTTACATTTCCCTCTTTGTGAATGCTGGCCAAAATTGTGAATTTTTCAAACTGGATGTTATTAAAATTCCTTGTGACTTTTTTCTAAAACACTAAATTATGTGAAAACATAACCATTAACAGAATAAATTAAAAATACTGCTTTGATTTTTTGTTAAATTTGTTCAGTTCTAGCGGAACCAATTACACTGAGAAACAGTAGTTTTGTTTTATGAACTTTTTCCCGAATCTGTATGATTTTGCCACGTTGATTCCAAATCGGTAGTTAGTTTTTCTCTAGCAGCTCTAGTTTTCGAAATATGAACATATAACATCTTTAAATTCAATCCATGCAGGTTTCTCCTTATCTGTCATACAATCGGTAAAATGTTGATCAATTATTAGTTCCCTGATTTGAGGATCGTCAAAAACAGCAGCTTCTATTTTTTCTCAATTTCGTAAATAAAATACTGATATATTTAAAACATTACCCATCCTTGTTTAGAGCTCTTACAAACTGTTTTATCAGACTAAACTGTAAATGAAGAAGGTAATATAATGCGGTCTCTGGCTACTAGAGAGGCATTCATCATATTCATACTACCCGTTACTAAATTTATTCTCAATGGCCAAACTTTTTAACTCAGCTATAATCTATAAGCAGCATATGTGGGGGGGTATTTGGTCCATCTTCCTTGTTTATGATCGACGCGTATCAGCCAGTTTTGTTCTATGCATTTTATTTTCTCCATAACAAATAGGCCTTTTTTATAGAATCAGGCGCATTTAAACGGCATTCATTCTAGTATATAGTCACCATAAACAGCACAAACAGTAGACATAGCGGTTTATTTATGAAATTTAGTAACTTTTTGCCCTAAAAATTAATTCAAGTAAGCCGAGTTACAATATTTCAAGAAGTCCCTGTATCATTAAAACTATAGCTGCGAGAAAGAAACTGAGGGAGATTTGAAATCAGCGACGGTAAATTAGTAATAAACAGTCTAGAAACTTGATAAAACAAAAAAAAAGTTTAATTTTGTTTAGCAGTGTTATACCTAACGGAAATTTTTTTGTTCATCATATCGGTAAACTCGAGTAGGACAACCGTTTTTCTTTCTATTTCCGTTAATAAATCACATTCACTAAAATAAATATTCTCACTTGATTTGATCACTTGCTTACTCATAAAAGTATCATAAATTTAAAAATTAAAATGGAAATCATTGTATAAGTTGGGATTAGGATAGATACTGAATAAATATTTAAAAACACCTAGTAAGTTGAAATTTCTCTCGTATGGACCATTATACCTATTTAAAGGTCCAAAGTCAACGCAAAACTGGAAATAATTTTATTTGATTTATGTAGAGCATGGAAGAAAATTATTTCCTGCCTTTTGGAAAGTAATTTTCGTATATCAACGATGTACTGAATCTGTCTTTTTTTGGAAATTTAAAAATCATTTATGTGGGAAATCGATAGTGTAGCTTGTGAGATTTTAAACTAACTTTAAACTATTCTTAAAATAAATTTTTGTGAGTTTGAGCTTCACAATTAAATCCATTTTGTATTGTTTTTTCCTTGTTATTTTCTAAAATTATTAGCTAACCAAATGTGTTTTGTTTTTAAAATTTTTATGAAACAATAATTTTGGTGTTTATTAGCAATCTCGAAAGAAACTACAAAATTCTTAGTGCCTACAATTCTTTCTTAATTGTGTAGCATAAATAAACTCGTACATAGTATTGAGAGACCAACCCACACATTCAGCGCCAGCTGGAAAATGAAAAACAATTTGGCTTGATTTTTGCCATTACATTTCTAAATTTTAGTATCACCGTACCATTTTTAGCACAATTTTATTAACCCTACAAAGTAAGTGGCAAAAAATAGTATGCAGTACACTTACTACTCTAACTTTGCTGCAATTGCTTTACGTTCTATTCTGTCTCACTCACCCTCGCACGAAACTATTATGCTGACTGGCACTCCATCACTTTCGCACTGTGCGCATCAGCATCAATCACACATTACAAAGTCGAGTACTTTATTGACAGCTACGCGACATTAACCGAAGAAGCTTTCGTACCGCGTGTACAGAAAGAGAAATAGTTGTAGTGAAAGGAAGCAAATATCTAATATGTATGAGCATAGAACAAATAAACGAGGTTTAACAATAAATTTGCGATAAAGACTCAACAACGTCTTGCTGATATAAGATGATGCATAAGCACTAACAGGGATAGTGATAGTTGTTTTTGTTTTCGATTTGCTGCCACGGTGTGCTGCAGAGGTTTGCTTCATTGACTTGTTTGTTGATTTATGTACTTAGCTTTTTGCTGCGCTCAGTAAATTGTGTTGCGGTAAGTGTTAAATTAATGAGAAAAAGTTGATTGATTGCGAGCGCAGCAATGTATACTTACTTAAGTACATACTTACGTTAAAAGAATGAATGTACAAGGCGATAAAATGCAAATGCTTATGGTGCATACTTCGCCAATTCTTCCACCACGATTAACCGAGCTTGAGGCCATGGTATTGAAAGCGAATTTTTATGATTATTAGAGCATAATAAATTCCTCTTCACAAGTATAAAGTTTGGAGATAACAAATTTGGAGGCGTTAGGCTAAGGCTTGTTGTTAGGTCTATTTGATAGTCAATAGAAAAAAATTTGTGAAAATAATTAATTTGATATATCGTGATAGGGCTAATTTGAGTTTCAAAAGGCCATTGAAGAAGCTTAGATCTGCAAAAATGTTGTTGTTGGCAAATGGTAACATCATTTTCGTTAGGGGTGTTGTTGAAGCGGCATAAAACATTCCTGAAATAATTGTGAAGAATGCTGCCGAGTTGAGAGTCCTTGGACGGATAAAACTCCGGGTTCGTTTTGGTTACGTAAACCCGCCCGTCATGGGAATGGGCTTACATCTATGCGGTACTTCGGATTGAGTAATTACATATATGCGGTATTTCCACAACAAATAATACATTGCTCTCTTATCCCTAAGCAGAGAGTAAACTAAGACCAACTTGTCGAGTTTTGACACGTCGTGTTTTCTAATAAAGACATTGATTTTATGCTAACGCTTTATTCTACAATACAATGTGGAAATGGTGGAAAAGTTGGAAGGTTTGCGTAAATTTTCTATCATTTTACAATTTGATATTATACGAAGCATGGCATAAATTGGTTTGTCAGTACAAAACAAATTCAAAAGCAATTTATCGCCCGATTGCAGCCTAACTGTGCTTTGAAAGTTTAACTAAGCGTCAAATTGATGTCAAATGTTACGCCTGAAATGCTGTCACACCTTTCAGTCGGCACTCGCTTGCCACCATCAAAAGCCTATACTGTTCTTGAAGCTTCCAATAAACCGCACTAGTAGTGATTTGTATGGTCACAATACTAAACTGTTAGAGAGTTGCATAGCAAAATGTATAAATGTAGTTTCGGCTTCGATTAGCAACCTAAGAGTGGGTCGGAGTGTATGAAGCTGACTGCCAACTTTCCAACTTTCTGCCCTCAGCCCTCAATATACTTTGAACTGGTTTACTTTTTCTATAGATTTTCTTTTTATTTTTGCAACTTTTTCATTCACTCTTTGTTCGCAAGCTAATAAAACCAAAGTTGGCAGTCATTATGCTAAGTCAAGTGTCGGCAAACCTTCAGCTTCAATTTGCCCATATTCATATTATGCATTTTTGTGTTTACCTCTTTGGAAACTTTGTTTTGTGCTTACCCAGCTTCACTGAAGTGCCATTAAAAGTTCAACAAAGTTGCGCTCATATTTGATACGCCGCCAGTTCAACGCGAACGCCATCGCCAAAGCCAATGGCAAAGGTAAGCGTCTGTCAAAGATCGACGGCTATTGTCACACTATTGCCGCCAGGTCGTATACGTAACTTGTTTAGTGCATACGAGTAAATTGTGTATGCGGGTGTGTACCTATACATACTATATATATAGTATTTATATGTGTTGCAAGCTTTTGCAGTGCCGTCAACGTCGAAAAGAGCTTCGACAGCCTCGAAAATGACCTCATCCACTTGATTAGTTAGCGAAGCGTTCGTCTGGGGATGTGAAATAGAAAACAACAATAAAATTATGCGAAAATTAGTTTAAAAATAAAGTAGAAGGAAGCAAGCAGTTAACTTTAGTAAAATTTTCCTGTATTTTTAGTTCAAGCAACAATTCAATTTCCTATCAATTTAAGTCACACTTTAGAATAACCAAATTAAATTTGCTGTAAATAAGAAATAGATTAATGAATGCAAAAAATATTTAAGGCGGTTACAATTTTCGGTAATAAATTCGTATATACAAGGAAATTATTATTTTAAAATGTTTAACCAGAAAACACTGAACTTTAGAAATTTTTATTTGTATTTTACTATTCATTGGGTTTGCAATTAACTTGATCTTGTTTTCGCTTCAGTCAATAAATGATATTTGGGCAATTCACAAGCTTCGTCTTATGTCGTATGTCGTATTTTAATTGTTTTAAAAAATACGACACTTGTTTTTTTCTTCACTTCACCAGCTGGTAGTGAAAAATTAAGAATACAAAAATGCCATAAGAAAGTGACAAAAATTAAATTTAAGCTTCTTTATGTTGAACCACCGGCATTTTGGTTTACATTTCAACCACAATATTTCACTTTTCTTTAACTTAATTTACCTGAATATCGTTCCTTCCACATTATTAAAGAAATTGATTAAATTTATTTATTTTATCAACTTTAGACACCCAAACGTCAATAACAAAAAAAGTAAACAGATACAGCTAATAGAATAGCACACTCAAAAAACATACCTCACACAATTTTGCATGGGAAACAACAACAGTGTTGATATGACAGTCATAAAATAATAAGACAATATGACGATATAGCTATAAAGTTCTGATCTAAACAATTTCTTTGAAGACTGCACCATTGCTTGAAATATTAATTCGTGAGATATGTCGTCAAATGAAAAAGCTGTACACACAAGCACTTGATTCCTATCTTCCAGTTTAAATGTGTAAAATTTCAGATCGATATCTCAAAAACTGAGACACTAGCTCGCGTATATACAGGCATACAAACAGACAGACGGTCATGCTGACCATTTATATATGTATATTTATTGCGTCTCCGCACATTTTTTTTGGTGTTACAAACTTCGTGGCAAACCTTATATACCGTGTTCAGGGTATACAAGTCTTGGAAAAACTAATAATTGCTTTAAGAAACCAAAATGTTTACTCATCTTATCGCACATCCAAGCAATGCGAACAGTTGATGTCTTCCAAAATCTATATACATATGTATGTATGCTTAATGTTACATTAAATATTGTGAGGCTGTTTAGATTTTATCTACTAGATGGGTACATTTGTCACAAGTTTATTAAATTTTGATTTTAAGCGCATTCAAATAACTAAATATATGGTATAAATTACGCATATTCCACTATAAATGTGTTTTTTTTTGCCATATATGTATTTAAATTGTATAACAAAACTACATGACCCCATCAATAAAAAATTTAAATTCGGTAACGCACAAACTTTATATTTGCTTTTGCAAATATATTGAAAATAAATGAAAATACCTTCTTTACTTTCACATTGTACCTAATGACAAACTTTCACCTGGCATACTGAGTTTACCAACTTTCATGCAGAGTAATAAAATTTGTGCTGACCTCAACCAGATTTTACCAAGGCAACTCTTCAGGTTGGCAACGCATATGTTGTCTTTCGTCGCCTAAAAACCATAACTACATCAAAGTAAGCAAACTATTGCAATATGAAAGCGAACACTAAGCAATATATGTAACTTTTTCATGAGTGTGCGAGTAGCGGTGCTCCATTATTGCATTTCGTTTTAGTGAATATTTGGTTATTTGTGAAACAAACAAATAGTTACTGTTATGAAGTGTGCAGCTACACCGCACTACTGATAAGTTGAAATGAGCAGAAAATCCTATTGTTGAGAGGCGGTGGTTTGTGCTTGCAACTAATCTGGTAAATAGGCCACTTATTAATTGTACGCAGTAATCGTAGCAAAATCACGAAGGCATGCATGAGGTGTACATATTTTTCATGCCATCCGGAAGCAAGCCAATAAATATAATCGGCTGCGAAAAGTTGACGTTTTGCCAACAAGCCAACAAGAATTTGGCAAGCAAAATAAAGAGTAGTAATCATATGCCCCGATGCCTCTGCTCAAGCTATTGGACAAGTAAAGAAGGTATGCATACAAGTATGTTTGCTTGTTGGGAAAAGTAGCGTAAGCAGAAAAAATCTCGCCAGAAATCCCCCTTAATGGTTAAAGTTGTTGTGTACACTTATACTATATTACCGCAATCAATCGCACCCCTTATATAACCAAATGCCCAGCTTCTTCTTTTCTTTTTTACTGTTTCATTTTCTGTTTTGTGGGTGTGTTCACATGCTATGGCAAATTTTTATCAACTGCCGAGCACTCGACTCTTTACACTGACGAATAAAATTTAATGCTCGACAGTAAAGTCACCAAAAGCAACTAACCATACTCCAGCACAGCCTTGCAATAAGTAATATCAGAGAAATGTGTCTACAGATTTCTTGATTTCGAAAGGTATTCAAATGGCTGGGTGTACCCGAAAAATGTAATAATGCAGGTCCATATAATGCATAAGTACAATAGTATTGAGCAATTGCGGAATCAACTTGGTAAAAAGTACCATAAAATAAATATGTTGTGCTCGTATGCATAACTGTTTGTACCGAAGCTAAATAATTTCAGCTATATTTTATCAGATTACATACACTCCTCTTATACTTGTAGCTCCATGTTTATGGTGTATACGTAGTATAAACATCATGTATTTGAATGCTTAGTAATTTTGTGGTTTACAACCCCACATTTTTATTTACAACTATTTATATTTTAGTTACAGAAGAACCTACATGCATACTCAACAGATATATGAGCTTAAAGTTTGTGGAAAGCAATTACTTTACTTACATTTACCCAAGTACTCAGTTATGAATTTCAAATATAAATAAAACACATGCAATCAAATGCGCATTTGTACATTTCATATTCAATATAATAGATGTAAATACTGGACATTATCAATCACTAAGTAAATTTCAAAGCTGGTCAACGCAAAATTAGAGTATGCGGAATTTAAATGTAGAAACAATTTCACAATGAGTTTAATATCGACCTGCGCTGACTTGAGAGGTGATGCAACTTATTAGTTTTAACTCAGAGGTTTGCCGATTGCTTGGTCTTAATATATTCTTAATTGTTGGAAAAAATATATCTTCGTCGTTCGCACGGCACTGCAATGGAGAATATTTAGGCGAAGATATTGCATACGATCATATTGAAAAATTGTCTTTATTTTCAAACTGCTGGTTAGAAAGCAAAAAATGCAAAGGATCTTAGGGCTGTACACACCCACAACCACTCACAAGTTATTTGACAAGACTCCAGAACTGCCGGTAAACACTCATATAAGGAAATATGGACTAACTTCAAATTGCAATAAACCAGTGTCAGCTGTCTTACTTTTGATATCCTTGGGTACTAATGCTTGGTTTCGCTCTCTAGCAAGTAATATACTTCAATCATTTTTCTTTTTCATAACTATAATCTTTAACGGCAAAAAATTAAAAATTAGAATTTACATTCCTTGAAAAAAATGATATAATGGAACGAGGTTCTGGTCACATGTAGTAAGTCGCTACAAATACTGAGGGCTTCAAGGACGAAGAGCACTGCAAACAAAATACGAAATTAAAGCCCCGTTACGGTTTTCAAATCAACTGTATTTTGTTTCTATAATTCAGTATTATCGATATCAAACGGAGAGTTGCGCATAATTTAAATATACTCGTAGAAAGTACGGCAGCTCCTCGTACACGTTTGTTAAAATGTTCATTAATTTTTTTTAGCAGAAAACAGAATGCTTCCTTTTTTTAATGAAAATAATTTAAGAATTGCCAACAAACTTTATTTATATTATATATGGCTTTGTCATTAAAACTTTGGAATACTTCGTGTTAGAAAGTTCTAACGGATTTGAGTGACCACGATGGACTTTCGTATGCACATCACATTAGCTTGGAACTTGGATTCGTCCTCATAAAATAAATCAAAAATAATCTACAATATACAATTATTATTATTTACACTTTTGTGAGCTATAACTGCATTGAATTGTTTTCATTTTTCGTGGAAATGTTATTAGCTGTTAATTATCTGTCAAATTTTCACCTTAGGTTGGCAACACGATTAAAACTTCGACTGAATTTAGTTGAAGTTTGTAATACCAAACAAGTTGATCTAAAGTTTAATTGCATTTACTTCAATTCACCTGCGTAGAGTTGAATACCGTAATAGGGGTATAAATTGAGAATAGTACATCTGGTGGCTAACTTGAACCAATAATTAAGTGACCATACAACAAAAAGGACGTTCTTGGCAAAACCTAAGAATAATCTAATTGTGATACTTTTGTAAGAGTTCTCAACAGCAGATAGCCCCACAAATCCGTGTCGTAGTCGCACTCAAGAAAATTTTTTTTTTTTAAACTCTATTTAATTATTCGGCTTACCGAATTTTGCAATATATGTATATATCTATATGTACATATATAATACAACTTTTAGCCTATATACACAAAATTTTACTATGTCAAGAGCGTAATAGCGTTTGATATTTAAATTTCTGTCCAAATTACCACAGAAAAGCTATTAAATAAAGAAGATGCTTCATACCACTTTACGCAACAATTTGGACTACATCCACACCTTACACCTCAATTTTGTTTAATAGCACCAAAAACAAAGGTTATAATTTAAAGAAATATTTTTGACTGTATTTGAACGTATGTAGGTACGCCCTGCTTTGCATATAACGGCACAGCTGTTACTTTTCAAGGACTTGCGCTGTAATCTCTTCCATGTCGAATGCCTTACGGGTTATGTTCTCTGCCACTTGAATGTATTTTCGCAACTGGTTTTTAATTTCTTGTGGCTTTTTTTACTTTCATGGACCTTTTGCGAACTTTTTAACTTTGTGTGTTATGTTCCTGTTACGACAGTTTCGCCAGCCATTCATTATACCATATACATTTACTATGGAATTTTTCGAAGTAATTAAAATCTACTTCAACTACCATACTCTTAAGCAAACTGAAAACAATTACAGTTTCAGCATTAATGTCAAACATGTGTTGATGTATTGTATATATACATACATATGTATTGTTATACATTTTACGATTCTTACTTTGAGCCAGATGCGCCAGTGCCTTGTTTACAATACGTATATCAGCGAAATTTTGTCCGTTGATGATATGGCTTGACAAGTCAAATTGATAATTACGTAATATCTTTTAAAATAGTTTATTCGTTCATTATAAATATTAAACAGCCGCATAATTGGCTGATATTGCAGCTGTAGGTAAATTTAATTAATGATTTTGTTACGAAAAATTTGAGCGTTCTACTTACATATGACGAGTATATATGTATATGAACAGCGCGTCACTTAGCAGCTGCTGCGTGAAATAATATACATATGTGTGCAGCTTACATATCATAATTGCTTTTGCATATTATAATCTCACATCATATTCATATTCTGATAGTAAGTAAGTGTGTCAGCTGCAAATATCGATGCCTTATATATTATTTTAAATGAAAAGTATAACAAGTAAGGAAGGGTTAGATCGGGCCAGATCAATAGACTTATTCGTAATTTCTAAAAATTCTTAAAGCACTTTGAATTTATTTATGGTGATGGATGGTATTGTTCGTTAACTATACTTATCGAACCAGTTTAAGGGAACGAGTCAACCGATGTCATTTAGGAACATGTTATTAAAAAAAAATAAACAAGAAAAAACCTTAACTTCGGTTGCATCGAAGCTTTACAAATACAAAATTTCCATACTATTTCTCGATTTTGAACGATCAAACGCGTTGCTTTGAGCAATTATCTTTACGAATTTTCGTAAAGATATTCTTACAAATAAAAAAGTTAAAAAACTGAGGGCTAGTCCCTCATGCGTATATATAGACAGACAGACAGCTCAGTTCGTCACGCTAATCATTTATATACATATTTTAGTTTTCGATCCTTTAGACTTGTATCAGATTATTCTGATCCTTTACATTTTTCTTTATAATCCCATATAATTCTCAATTAGCTTTGGATATTTTAAATAGCCGCAAATTGATCGAAACAATTATACTCAGAACAAAATGTTGCGGAAGTATAAATATTGACTTATCCTGTTCCATCGAGAAGTCGTTTTGGCAACACTTGTTCAAACGTAATTGTAATTAATTAAATAAATAATGACATCGACGGGCTTAACTTTTTGCTTGTGACTGTTGTTGTGACTGTGTGACTGTGTGACAGTGACGTCTACTTATCGCGATTGTCAAAACCCCTGATCGATGAATGGTCGGCAGTAAATGAAGTTGTACATAATTGGCGTTCAATAGTTGTTAGATGTTTTTTCGCTAGTTATCATAACTAGAATGTGAGAGTTAAATAGGGTAGTATACCTTAATTTCCATAATTTTTGTACACTATTTACCCCTCGACAGAAGTACTATGTGTATTTTGTTTCGTTGTTACTCAAAATTGCTCAATACTTGTAAGGACGGACAGGATAGTGACGTGAGTGGTTTCGACTATATGTATGTACCTGCTCATATTGTTGTTCTGCTCTGTTGATATATTTATATATTATATTACAATTATGCAAGCAGATGTAGATGTAGGTGAAACTAATATACTTTTTAGAAACTATATAAAATTTAATTTAATATCAATTCCTTACATTTTCTGGTTGTCAAAATTAAGGAAACATTAATTAAAAATTAATTGATATCAGTAAATTATATACTTATTTAGGAATATTATATAAAGGTTGATTGCAGTTTATCATAAAATAATAGTTGTCTTCGATTCTCAATTTACATGTTCGCTTCTGCTCTCTTGTCAAAAAAAAAGTATACGTAAAGCCAACAAAGTTATCGAGTTGAATTCGTACAAGAGAGTGTGCGTATACCTTATTAAGCTGGTATAGCCGCTATGTTCAATACTTCCAGTTTGGTTAAAAGTTTGGTTCGCATATTTTAGATCAGTTTTACTATTGTGAATGTTTCAAAACAATATTATTATTATATTTTGCATACACAAATACATCCCTTACACTGGCCTAAAGTGGCTTTGTTGCCCAAGATAAAAGATCGATTTCGGATACATTAGTGTGGTCCCAATCCATGAGTTTGTACGATTTGATATAGTTTATTTTTAAAGGTTTATTTTCATTTGAAATTATCAAAATCATAAAACTTGAAACTAAACAACAGATACTGATGTTTATAATATCAGTTTAGTTTGAAAAATAAGGACACATTGAAGTAAACAGAGAGACAAATGTCGATAACATACATATATTATATCTCAATTAAATGCCTTTTATGAGTTGTTTCTTTATAATTTTCCAGTTGACAATCTCTTTTTAGACAACAGCAATAATCTACCATAATTGAACGAGCCCATCAACCTTGATACCTTTCTTCTATCACGTTTAGATCCTATTGGAACCGCTTTCTCTCTTTTTCTCACTTTAATTATCCAAATTATCCTAAAACTTTTCCAGATGATTGCAGGTATAGTATAACTTGATACTAATATTTGCTCTTAGCATCTTAAAGTTTGCCGGCAAATTTTGGACAATTTCTTCCTAATTGGAACGGTCATAATTTAGATACAATCCATATCATTCATGAATTGCCATAATGGAGTACCAATAGATAGTCCACCTTTCAACTTTTTCATGCTTAGCTTAGACAATTTTCCAAAAATTTAATTAAAACAATATACTTCTTTGGCGTAAACGCTTCACCCTATATTTCACTTCCACTGATCGATTGTACCGATTTATGTGAATTTGGCGACATCATTGCTTCTGAGCGTATGCCAATTCCTTTTTAAACACAAAGGGAGATTCTCATTGAGTAAAACTGTACAATTAGTGGACTGAAAGTTTAGATACCTCCATGCGTAATTTTTCCAATACTTTCGGTAAAAATCCTGAGGAGAGGATATTGTGATATTTGTATGTGTAAAAAAGTGCGCGGAACCCTAATTATGACTGGAAAGAAAAAGTTGTATTAATAATATGTTTAATATATTATAAGCCGATAATTGATCAAAATATAAGAAATGCAAATATGAAAAAAACAAGAGCACATTTAATACTTTCATCAATAAATACGTAAAATGGACCCTTAAAACCCTCGAAATTTACTAAGATATACTGGGCAACCAAAAAACATAGTTTTTTTTTTTTTGTAGAGCTGCGTTATTGTAGTGAATATAAAATCACTTATTAGCGAATTTTCAGTTCAGCAATTAATTTCTCACATTCTTCGTATTTGCATAATTCAGCACTGTATGTTCATTACATAAATTAATATAAACACAATTACGTAAGAGTAGGCTAAATTAATATTCAATGTTTGGGACAGTAAGTTACACAATTCTCGTAAAATACGCAAGTAACAAAGTCTATTTTGTCAGCTAAAATTAAAAAACATTATAACTAAACAAGTAAGGAAGTCCTGAGTTCGGGTATATCCAAACATTTAATACTCTCGCAACTTGCAAGGATCAAAGCCCGGGAAATTACTGCAGGTGTTGGCAAAATTTTTGACACAAAGACATACTATTACCGTCAGTTTCATTTATTTATTTTATTATTTGAATTTCAATTAACTCAACTACTTGATTTAAATAGTGGAAAGTGAAAGAATCAGATCAAATTTAAAATGGTGTTATATGAGAAATAGGCATGGTTGTAATCCGATTCGCCCATTTTCGCACTATAACATAGAAATATGAGAAGAATGGTATGAACCGAATTTGGTTGAAAACGGTTAAGCAGATCCCAAGATATGGGTTTTCACCTAAAAGTTGCCGGTGCCACGCCCACTGCCTAATTTTGAACGCGCTTCGCATATTGTCGCGCTTTTAGTAGTTTTTAACAGTACCGTTATATGGGGAGTGGGCGGGGTTTTCACCCCATTTCAGGAGATATGCACATTAAACCTATTGGGGGGCGAGTCCACGCCCACTTTTTAAAAAAAATTTAACTGCAGATATCGCTTTCTAATGTGTTCCTGTATACTAAATAACAGCATTTGTGGAGCTTAGTTATGGCAATTTGTTTGTTGATTAATGGCGTTTTGTAAGAGTGGCAGTGGTTCGATTACGCCCATCTGCAATACCAGCTGTCTTACGGTACCAGGAAACATGTACCAAGTTTCATTAAGATATCTAAATGTTTACTTAAGTTACAGCTGCACAGACGGACGGACAGACAGTCAGCCGGATTTCAACTCGCCTCTTTATCCTGATTATTTATATATATAATATTACCCTATATCTAACTCGATTAGTTTTTGGTGATACAAAAAACCGTTATGTGAACAAAATGTTATGTTATGAAATTTAGTTATTAATTACGATTCACTACACACATGTTACCTTTATGTATGTAGAGTATTTTAACTCACTGCTACCAGATATAACCCACCTATAACCAAATTAGACATCACTAAAAACAGTTTCTCCTGTAAAGATATGTAAATGTACGTTATTTTGCATTTTAGGTGACGGTATGTATGTACATTTCTCAAAATTTACTCACTGAACTCAACATTAACTAAAAAAATATTAATTACGACAAACTATTTCGGTCACAAAGATCTAATATCTGCACATTAGTTCGAAACATTAATGTGTATGTTCTCATACATTATTTTAATTGGGATTATTTCGAAGTCCTGTACACAAGTAAATTAGTACTATTCCCCACTTGTGTAATGTAACTGTATCTTAATCATAAATACTGTGAGAAAACCACAAACAGAAGTTAATTAACAACAGTTCGTAATAAATCATTTAAACCTTACATTGCAATGACAAATAAACAAACAAATTAACGATGTATACTACAGCCATCTGCTCTCTAACGCACGCCTTAAGTCAAGTTGTTCCAAATACAAATTAATTATTTGATTGAATAAGAGACATTTATATTTATCCAATTACAAGTTGTACTTTTAACAAGCTTTGAAAGTTATGAATAAAATTTATTAATTTGCTTTTTCTAGACAAAGCTGACTCTTTCAGAGACTAAATGGAAATACTTTGTTTTGCAAATGATGGGACTTTTCAGTTGATATTTTCAACATTGTACACATTACAAATATAATAAAAAAAGTACATAAACCAGTTCTTTAATATTTTTCATCATCTTATTTGCCAATTTTTACAAGTGAAAAGCTGAATATATTATATAAAATAAGTTAATTATACGGAAATTTGGGGACCAAAAGTCATATGGATGGGAAAGCGAAGTGGTCAGAGGATCCACTGTCTTGAAAATAAAGTAGCAGTAGAGTAACTAGCAAGTTTCATATACAAGTAGATATCTAATTTATCTGCTGCTATATGCACTTTTATTTGACAATATTCTTCACGAAATTTGGGAAAAATTATTACCAAGAAGCGCTGCAATCTCCGAGTATATACAAGTATTTGTATTTAAGACCAAACCCCTATAGCTTATATTTGCCATTCAAGCTGACTACTGCATAACCTTGGTGCATTATTTTAAAATGTCTAAAATTACTATAATAGAAACAATTTTATTATTATCGCCGGCTATAAGTTCTTAAATTTAAAAAGTAGAAAACAAGTAATTTGAATATGCAAGTAGATTATTTCTTGTATTCTAAGTAATATTTCACTGTTTATGTGTTCACATGCGGATATATTTCAATCATCTTTTGTGGACATATTTCGTAGAAATGCTGTCAGTTGAAGTTATTTATATACTCGTTGCTTTGCATTGTGCCCGCCTGGGTTAACCGAAAATGGCAAGCCTAATCTAATGAAATCCAATGTCAAAATTACTCTTAATCTTAGTAATCTCTATAATACAGCATCAAAGTTGCCTGAATTGTCATCGCCTTTCGTCTGCATACAGTCTTCTTGCACTAAACTAATTCGGTACACTTCAGTAGTACAGATAATGCACGCACGCTGTTTATATATGTATTTACATATATGTATTGTAAATTTCTACATAAATATACTCTATGTCTTCAAGCTTAATAATTTAGCACATTACCTTTAACATATCATCTACTTACTATATTTTGCTCCAGCTTACTTAATTAGATATATTTATGCATTCGTCTGCTTAAGCTTAACCACTGACTTGTAGACATATTTATCTGTCTTGTCAGTCTGCAACAAAAGTTAGTAAAATTTGTAGTGTGTTGTAAGCCTGAATGAAATTTACTTATGTACATACTATATCAGAAGATATGTGCACAGCTGTAGCTTCGCTTACTCGGATATGAACATATAGACAGGCGTGTACATAAACTAACTGTGTTGCCACTTTTGGACAGATGGCTGTTCTACTTATCAGTAATAAATGGTTTAAAATTAAATTCAATAGAAATTGTGTCTCATTTGAGTAAATAATTATTTATTCATGCTTCGGAAGCATGTTGCATAAAGCATAACAGTTTGGTTCAATTTAGCTGGTATACCCCAATTGAATTCAGATAGCCCATTTAAAATGTTTTAAATATTATGACAAATCTCATTCATATTATTCGCTTTAATTATGACTTGAAAAAAAGAAAGATAACTTCAACAAAACCTGCTTTCATTTTAACAATTTTTTGAATCCAACCAACTCTCAACAAATAACTTAAGCGTCATAAACGAGAAAGCAAAAATCATAGTTTCATGAGCTTTCTTCTGCGTGCCGATATTCTTATATGTTATAGTTATAGACCGGATATTACAATCTTTCTTTCTCTGGTTTAGGTAATATCGTAATATATATCGAATTGGTTGGAAGATAACCGTTGTTTCTATATAGATATAGTTTAATTACTGTTACTAAGGTAAAACTATATCGGGTTTGAAAAACAGGAAGATCCTCTTCCTCTGACTGCAATGCTACTCTGCTTATTTTATTCTAAAACCAAATTGATGCAGGATTCAGCGATTAACGCTTTACAAAATCTGTGCTGAGTATAGGGAACCGGAAGTTAATAGTGAAATTGAAAAAGTGAATCGGTCTGTAATAGTTGCAACAAGGAGATTGGAACGGTTTGGTGCCAAAACTACATGAGATTGTTAAATTGATTTTATTAGCTCTCTTAACCGAAAATCCTAATTTCCTGCTAACTCGGACAGTAATGAAACTACTGAACTTCTATTTCCCTCATTTGTAACTTAATCTCGTTCGCTTTTATAGGGAGAAGTGAAATTTTGTGTAGGTATATCTAGTAACTGAATATAATAAAATCTATTAAACCGGACTCTTTTTGTCAAAAACAACTATTTCTCTTACTAATTAAGCACACTATTTTAGCAGTGAAGTCTCAAAAATTATGGAGTTATATTATGGCCTTTTCATATAAATCCCAATATATATGCATTGATTTGCAATATTTCATAAAAATAGCAAGATATATGTAAGCGAACGATGTTGATTTCTCATAAAATGTACAATAATTTCGAAACTTTGAAATAAATAACTCCCTACAAGTGCTGCGATAATCATCGAGTTTTTCATCGAAAAAGCCATTTATCAGGTTTCAGCTCATAACTTTTTGGGAGCAATTTTTATTTCTGATGAATTTTATATGTCTGTTTGAAAAAAAGCACGACTCCATATCAATTTGCATGGCTCATATTTCATAGCGGTAATTAATATTCCAGCGGTTTTTTGGTTATTTAATATTTAATGCATGGGAACGTGAACATGTGTAATCCCGAAATTACGTGTCTTTATATCACATATTCCACATGCGTATATATTATTTAAATACTCACATGTATCACAGGTCTCCATTTGTGTATGTGTGCGTGTGCAACGGCTGCATAGAGAAAATTTAAATTAATATTAAAGCGGCAGGAAAACAACAGGAACTACAACAAACGTATTAACTGCCATTAACAGCTACATGGATATAACGGTGACAACATGTCGTATATGCAACAAGCATTTTAAGAATTCATTATGATACCACGCGTTTCGCGCTCCGTGTTGCCGCACTCATATGTATGTGTAGCTGCGAATGAATTAACAAGTATCGCAAAAATTAAAACAGAAGATTCTTGCAAAAGAATGGCTTGCATGTCACAAAATGTGGCATGCAAAAATATATGCATGTGGCGGTTCGCATAATTGCAGCAAACGTCGAGTTTGTTTGGATGGATGGTGTTGCTGCTCATTGGGCCCACCAAAGTAGTGCCACCTACAGTACGATTGTTGCAAGTGGGCTATTTGTTGGGCGCAGCCAACTGAGTTTTGCACAATTTTACACACTCGTTGGTGCAATTAATCAGTCACAATTTTTATACCAGCGTGCAACATACTGTATAAGAATATTGTGCATTAGAGATTCAACTTTCAAACGTTTGGATCATCATGTTGTACACCAAAAGAATAAGAAATATTCATTCAATTTAGAGTACACTTTTGGCTTAGCAATGCCTAAAATTTTGAAATCAAAGCGCACTGTTATTGAAATTTAGCTGAGAGAAAGTGGCGAATGGAAGAAATTATACTTGTTACAAAGCGTTTGGCAGCACTTGAACTGCAATATTGTATTAATATACTTATTATTAGTAAAATACTACTTTAGAGTAGATTCATATACACATAGAAAATTATAGTCGAAATAACGATTATCTTTTCCTTGACAATCAAATGACCATGGGTACATATTCTTCTGACTGGCGTCGTATATGCCAATGCTGTTGCGATCGAGCTCGAACCTTCTTACTTCGTTTTAATTAAAAACAATGTTCTGCATAAGTAATGAAATACATTTTATATAATATATGGTATACGACAGCCAATTTATGCTACAGTTCGTTTTCGTAAATTGGTATTTTCTAGTGTTTAATATTAAAGCCTAAAATAAATATCAAGTGCTGTGTTCTAGGTGTACATTTTGACAAATTTTCATTCATGAAAATACACTCGAGAGATTTTTTACATTAGCTTGAAACTTATTGAAAAGGGTGGGGAAGAAGATAACGCTGCAAATGTGTTTTGAAATCTCTTTGAGGGCACTTTGTACATATAATGTTTGACAAACCGTTCAGACCATTGTCATATCCACAAAGTGTGTTATTAAAGTGCATGAAATGTAATAGTTCGGAAATTTATCGAGAGCGAAACCAAAAAGTATTTAAAGTAAGCCTCATAAAATAATTTAGCTCTGTAAATAAGCTTTAGCTATGTACAACCTCTATTTTATTGATTTAACTAACTTTAACTCAGGTGCTAGAAAAGATATGTCCTCAAATCGTAGTACAATGGTAAGATAAACAGTTTTCAAAGATTTAAATATCTGTCCATCTCCATGCCTTCAATTCATTCTTGGTTCTCGGACAGTGAACAAAATGTCAAAAAAGAAAAATGTGCCGATTCAGCATGTTGTGACTAGTACTCATGAAGCTAGTCTACACTTACCTGTTTTTTCTTTTAATTAATCATAAATTGCCTAAATTTAGAATGAGAATATTATAATCATATGATATTTAATAATTATAAAGCAATAATTTAAAACTTTAGAAATATTTTTATTTTCTCTTATTTCAATTATTATATATTTTTAAACAGAAAAAAAGTAAAGATATTTTTTTTTTTACCAATGCCAAAAAACACTTCAGTTACATTTTCATCGCTTCATTAAATACTTGGGTTTGTGCTGTTGGCTTTCAGCATATTCTGCTTCAGTTGCCTACATCTGTGTTGCCTCTGATGGAACTTATCTGCAAGTGGCAAAAGTTTATCGCTGAAATTTTCACTCGAATGCATCCCTGTGGTAATATATAGTCGTCTTTGCTTCGTTTTGTTTTTTGGTAGAATTGACTATCGTTCTTTTATTTCAATGCTTATTGCTTAACAATTTCCTTTACAATACTAAGGCGTTTGTGGCGTTGACATTGCCATTGGCATGTAATACATATTTGCGAAAAAATAGTTATGGCCTTTTGCCAATTTATTGTCAAACGCACTCATCGTTGGTGGAGCCTGGCGTACGACCACTTGCGATTGCAATTGAAATTGCGCGCCAAACCGCAATCGTACTACCATAGCACCGCTCGTATACCTAAGGTTTTCATGTTCGCATTTTTGTATGTACAATGGGTAAAATACAGACGGTTTGCTGGCATTTAGCCCGAAGTGATTTCTAATTGCACAGATTTGTTTTAAGCGAAACTGAAGATAAATCTGCCCACAAACGAAAATTTGTTAGTAATTTTGGCCAAATATTTGGGGTCTTTCCAAAAATTTAAATCCTCAAATTCTCATGTTAATCAGTTGGAAAATTTGCCTGCAAAGCTTTGCACCTGACAAACACCACTGTTGCTGACAACATTTGATGTTGTCAATTTGAAGAAGTTTTGTGCTGCTAAGTTCTTCACGGAATTACTGCAAATAATTCCCCTCGAAAAATTTATTTGGTTAATTTAATCTGTCATTCGGTTGGTTTTCATTATTTTTGCACATTTTTACTTTGACGTCAGCATTCTTACCTTCAATTGCCATTCATTTGTGCATTGTAACTTTGTTATTAACTGAACATTAGCGTTTGAGAGGTGAAACGTGATTTTTGCTTTGACAGCAAGTTTCACTTTCCTTTTTTTTTTGCTTTTTTGGCCTGGACATCAACCAACACTTTCATTTATTACTAATTGCAGACCATTATGGTTTTGGTATATTTTTTGTAATTTTGCTTTTGACGTTTTTATGGTATTGAATTGATGTAAATGACAGTGCTTCAGTGTGCTGACGTATTTCCGCTTCATTGCGCTGTCATTCCTATTTTTCTCAATCGTCCTTTATTCGTACAAAAACTAACAGCTCGTCAATTAAGATCTTTCAATTCCACCAAGGACAACTCAGTGCCTCAAGCAAAAACAAGTAACCTTTTGTTGCAGGTATATAACCATTAAATTATCTGAAACTTTTAATAAGTACCATAAATAAATGCAAATAAAAAACAGTACAACAGTATACGAAATAAGGATATTGCAATAATAACTAATGTGTTATACTAAAAGGTGGAAATACTTTCAATGAAGCAAAACTTTATATTGAACAAGTAAATAAGAGTGTAACCGAATATTTCATGCTATTCAAACTTGCCAGGATCAATTGCGGGGTAATACCTAAAGGTTCGACAAAATTTTGTTCAACGAATCGTTTTGTATCTTATTAACTTATATGATTATATGACCTACATAGACTAAATTAGTTTACAACATAACTATATTTGACTTCCCGTCTGCGAAAAATATAATAAAATCATTCTCAAATAAGACATATCTGATATAAACTCAATGGAAGAGGCTCAGTTTAATTTATTGATTTGATTTGCAAAGTGTCAACCAGAGGATCAGAATTCATTACATTAGGCTTATAAGGTCTGGATCAATCCAATTGTCTGATTTCGCAAATTTTCACACTGTAAGGGAGGGAAAAGGTCTGAAATGATTACATTAACTTTAAGCATTATTCAAGTATACTCGGGAACATATTTCCACCCAATTTTTTGAAAATAACTCACATATTGACCGACATGTTCTGCTGGAATAACGAAAATTATGATATGGGATCCGGGATAATTCGCGGACCGATTTCACATACTTTCCCAATAAACTATAGTATTTCCAGTATTATACGTGCAATAAATCTTTCTAATATATCTTACATATTAGCATTATTTCATTTAAATAGCTCACGTATAGACCATAAAAGGTATAAAGCCAACCGAATTTTTGAAAATCGTATAAAAAATTGTAATTTGGTATCGGGAATCAGATAGAAAGAAGCATCTATGAACTGAAAAGTTTTGAAAAGTGGACGTCCCATAATATGTTAAATATATATATTACACAATCACTAAAAGTATGGTATATATCAACTAAACTTGCTGAGGTCGAATCCCAGCAGCACCTCCTCAAACAGCGTGGAAACGGGTGAAATCGGATGATAGCCCCGCTTACTTCCCATATAATGGTTGTGATCAAAATAGTGATAACTCGCTTAAAAAATACGTCAGAAGCCTTAAATTTCCAGGCAAGATGGTGTCTAAGGGCTCCAAAGAAATCGATGTAAAATTATAGGATGCCCGTGGAACTGCCCACCTTTATGTTAAATTCTATAACTCAGAAACGACACGACATTCCTATGATAAAGTAAAAATGAGCAAAATCGTAAAACAAGACAAGCACCAATGAAGCTATCGAAATAAAATTTTGCGCAAATAGTACAAACATGTTCAACTACCCCGAACTTAGCCCTTATTTATAGCTTAAACACAATACGGGTGACGACGAATATTCGTCGTAGTCGGCGGCGCCGTCGGTGACAAGAACCCACGATTGTATATGACGATGAACACAATACGCGACGGCGGCGAATTTCGCCCACCATGATATTGTTATGTGATGTATTGTTGTAAAAACACGGCGGCAACACTCGGAGAAAATCCGTCCGACGGCGTCGCCGAGTACGACGAATATTCGTCGTCGCCCGTATTGTGTTTAAGCTATTACCTGTTATATTTAATCATAGATTTTGTAAAGTTCTGTTATCGTCTTCATATGTTCACTCTATTTTACTGATAAACAAACAAACTCTAATATTTTGTGTAAACTGTTTGTGATGTATTACGTAACTGATAAGTTGCGTTTTGAGACAGAACATCCCTGTAACTATAATTTTCTGTGAAACATAAATTCAAGTACTGAAATTTCATTTACTCTTTATCTCGTATTCGACTATTAGCAAATATTTACTTTGCTTACTATACAGTTACGATTGTTGATAGTCAGTTCTCAAATAAATAGTAAGCAACTGAATAATTGGAAAAGTGGCATGTAAATAATTATCTATCAGAGGATATGTTCCCACTTATGTTTAATCACTTTACATTTTAAGTATAAGCCTTGTGTGTCAAAGCCTAAAATGCTTATGTAATTAGTATTTGTTTAGTGTGAATACATTAATTAAAATCAATTTATATGCATTCGTATGTGTTTGCGAAAGTGAGCTGCCCTTTCGAGTGACTGCTTGCAATTTGACCCAGATTTGCAGCGGAATACAAATAGAAAGCAAAACGGAATCACAAACACATAATAAAACAGACATTTACAAGCTTATGCATGCTTTTATGTAAAGGCATGCTTACTCCGGGTATGTACCGGAGACTGCTCAAGAAGCAAATCGAGCTGTGTTCTACAGGCAGAGCAAACAATTCAAGCAATCCGTTTATCTAATTGCCATAACAGGACTTAATGCAAATATAATTCAAATTAAAACATAATCACAAGACCAGAGGTACGCACATTCGCACATACTTTTGTGTGCTTACAATTGCACATCCGAGTACATTTGCACATACACAATGCCGTAAGCAGTGCCTCAAAGACAGACAAATACACATAAGCATATGCATATGTGCATACCAAAATAACTGTAATCCCTTGAAATTTACACAAAGCCTTTCATGTCAACGCTGTTATAAGTGAATTTACATAAATTAGTTCTAGTAGAGGATTAACTTACTTTGGGTTAACACTGGACCACATTGAAGAAGCTTTCGTTGTTGACGAATTTCTTGCGTGGAGCAGTTCACACCGGCTTAATTGAATGAACTTTATTATTAACATGTAAGGAAGGGCTTAATTCGGATATAACCGAACATTTCATACTCTTGCTCCCTGGCGGGAAAATATCTTCAGGTGAAATACCGGTAAATACCTTCAGGTGTTGGAAAAACTTTATGCTAAAAAAGGTAGCGAGGGTTCAAAGTATGTACAGTTAATATCTTTTTACTACAAATTAAAGTAAACAAATTGCATTTGATTAGAAAATTTTCGAAATTATTCCGAGTGAAAGAGTTGGTGTGAACTTGAAAATGTTTCTGTTAGACAACCATATATCAAAATTTATATTATGCATGGCAACCAGCTACTGACCATAGTAAATTCAACAATTGGACGCCAATTCTGGTGTATTATGTATTACTATCATCTTTTGTTATGTATACAGAAATGTGAAATTTAAACAAAGAGTCTTGGACAATAGTTTGCCAGACGAGAGTTTGAGTAATAATTGAGTTTTCAATTGGTTTGTGACCATTTTTAATTCACTAATTTATCGAAACTTTTCTGCAGGAATATCGTTGTTCCTTTTGAAAGCGTATTTTCCAAATAATATTTAACTCGTTTCATAATCTTTTTGGTTGTTAAATTATTTTTATGAATTTATAATGTTGACTTATGCACCAATAGGACTAATCTTACGTTTACAATTTGAAAAATTCAGCCTAAGCGTAGCATTATAAATTGGTAGTTAATAAATAATTTCTCAGATTATATAATATTACGATTAACAAATTTGGCTGCTGAATTTAATTAATTCAATGTTCAGGAATCCATGAACGTATAAACAAACCTAATAAATTTAAAAACAGTCATTATCTTCCAATTCTTTCTGTCTCAATTCATGCACAAATTTGAACAATATTGTCATTTAATTTATAAAGTGGTCCTCAAAAATTTAACTCAGGGATGTTGAGTGCGTTTTCGAGTATACTGAGTTTAATAGTCACACGCAATACAAAATTCGGGGATAGCGACAAGGGCTAAACCCGTCGCCTTACATAATAACGGAGTAAGATACGCTTTTAGAACATTATGCATAAATGAGTATAGGCACATAAAATGTGTTCCTAAATAATGCTGCTTATGATGACATTATTTTTACTGGAACACCTTTCAAATACACAATAGTAATTTTGAAAGAGGTCAAATTACAGCAAGTTTGAGCTTCCATCAGTTGTAACCCAAAGCTCCACCTTCATATGGCTTCTCATAACTTGTAGAACCAGATCTGTTTGGTCAACGCAAACAGGTTGTCTCTATGTACACATACGACATACGAGTATGTTTGCGCTCTCACTTGTAAACTATTTAAACCTTAAGTACATTTTAGTAAAGACAAAACTACAGTGAAAACAAACTGTGCACAGCAATACTATTAGCACTATGAAAATCGACTTGAATATAGATTTGCAGATATACTTGTATGTGCGTATGTGTAAACGTAAGTGCAGTAAATTTTGTGTTTCTTTATATTAAAGCGTAAAAGCATACTCGCACCAAAATTCAAGAAACTGCCAATTTAATGGCTGTTTGCTTCTCTTAATGGCGCAACAATTGCAGCATTCTGCCACTTAAACTTAAAATTTAGCATGCGCAGGCGCATCGACGCCAACACCGTGTTGCTTGTCTACTGCAGTGCCTGATGATGTTTTAATAATTCCGAAAATAATAAACAAGTCAGAAGCACAGAAATTTATTCAAGCCTGTTGTGTGTAAATATGAAATATATGCAAGGCAACGTTGTCGTAGCGCCCATTCACTGAGCTGGTCAGTATCGTTCCACTGGGCGGCTAACTGAAACAAACCAATCACGACAATACGGAGAATATATTGCAAGGCTCATAATTCAAATACTTGCTTGGCATGCTGGCCTGTTTGCCTGTCTGGCTGCATGTTGGTTTGTGGCAACTGTCATTTGCAAGTTGCAGTAAATTCTTTTACACCCAAGGATATGTAAATGACTACAGCTTGGGGATATAGTATATACGAGACAGGTAGAAAGTGAAGGTATATACTTTTATAAAATGGTATTCATAAAGAAATGTTTCTGATTTTCCTTTAAAAATAAGTTTTTATAAAACATGAAGTTAATTTGTAACTATCAAAAAAGTCATTTAAAGGTAACCTGATTCCAATCTGCTTCAATGCTTTGATTTTCTTTTCAAAAAGGATATCTATCGATAAAAACAAACAAATGAATGTAAAACAACAATCAAACTGAACCGACTATAATAACTACTCTCTTATAAAACCTGGACATTTCAAGCCTATGCCATATACAGCGCGTTCAAAAAATAACGTTTTCCTTTTCCAAAGTGTAGGGAGCGTTTATTAAAAAAAAATTTTGTTATTATAGAAAACATATTGTTTTGTTATAACTGACGTTTACTCAATATTGCTCTCCTGCAATAATAATCTCCCGGGTTGACGATTATAGCCTGGCATCTTTAATGTCAACTTGCAACTAAATTTTCCGCATAGGTTTACTGTGAAGCACCTCAATGCACCTTTTGAGGGTGCTAAACACTCCTTTGAATAAATGTTTGTTCGTTTCTTAGCCGAACACCTTTCAAGGGGTTGAAAATACACAAGTTTTAAATATTACATTGCTACAATCAGATTTGATAAATAATCAGAATAAAGAGGCGAGTTGACATCCGGGTGACTGTCCGTCCGTACGTGCGCTGCAACTTGAGTAAAAATCGAGATATATTCCTGAAACTTGGTAGACATGTTTCTTGATACTGTAAGACGGTTGGCATTGCAGATAGGCGTAATCGATCCACTGCCACGCCTACAAAACGCCATTAATTCAAAACAAATAAATTGCCATAACTAAGCTCGAACACAAGAGATAAGACTGTTTTTTATTATACAGGATCACATTAGGGAGGGTATCCGCAGTTTAAATTTTTTTTAAAAAGGGGCGTGGACTCGCCCCCTAATAGGTTTAATGCTCATATCTCCCAAACCGCTAAAGCTATAATAACAAAGTTCACTGGAAACAAATGTCTTTTAGCACTTCTATCGACCGTGTGAAAATGGATGAAATCGGGTGACAAGAACGCCCACTCCCCATATAACGGTACTACTAAAAGCGCGATAAATCAAGCACTAAACACGCCAAAGATATTAAATTTTATCTCTGGGATGGTATGAGATGACTTTGTAGGAATCACGTTCAAAATTTGATAGTGGGCGTGGCACCACCACTTTTAGGTGAAAGCCCATATCTTGGGATCTGCTTAACCGATTGCAACCAAATTCGGTACCTAATATTCCTCGCATGTTTCTATATTATAGCGCGAAAATGGCCGAAATCGGATTACAACCACGCCTGTTTCCCATATAACACCATCTTAAATTCCATCTGATTCTTTCACTTTCGACTATGCAAATCAAGCAAAATATATAATGAAGTCTCAAACGAGTATACTGTATGACTTTGCGAGAGTATAAAATGTTCGGTTACATCCGAACTTAGCCCTTCCTTACTTGTTCAAAATATGTTTTTCAATGTAGGGGTTTGATTACAGTTTTGAACGCACTGTTTCGCTTTCGACTCGACCACACAGTAATAACCAACAATGCAGGGGATACTCATTTTTATATTTTCTGAAACATTGAAACAACCATCTGTAGTCTTGTCCTATGCTTGAGATCCAAACCATCATCATCCACAAATAATATATTCACTATACTGTAAACCACTTCAGTAAAGACTACGCAAGAACGGAAATCTTCTATTTTTATTTTTTGTGTCCAAATTATGGTATGTCCAAACCATGTACACATACAGCCATGCATATATGCGTGTATGTAATGCTTCGTCTTCAGATTATTGGTTTAAAAAAATTTCTTTTTCCAAGAAATTTTAACGGAATACTTTAGACAGCCTTTGTGTATCATATTTTCACTACATGAAACATCTGCATTATACTACTTTGAAATATATGATTGTTTTTCCAATAAAATATAATATCATTGCCATTGTTAAGACTTTAACTTGTTATAAATCATTTATATATACAAACATAAAACCATAGGAATTTGATTCAAATTGTACTCGTGATTAAACCATCTGTAAATAATCTATACATAGATGCTACCTGTACAGAAATATCAGGCATTAGAAAAAGGAACCGCACACATTTGCTATCCCAACTTTTATAACTCAATTTTATTCCAAACACTCATGAAATTTTCGTTTCAGTTAGGGAAATTTTTGTTGAATATGTTTATTTTTTTATTGCTAGCAGTGTATTTGTGCACACTGCTTGGTTAGTATTGTACACACCTAGTTTTCTTTATTAATTTCACATAACTTTTGTCATTCTCAGCAAAATTCAATGTCCAGTAGGGGCAAAGGAAGCAGTTTACTTTGATTTAAAATACATTTTGGCTTTTAAAATATTACGTGAGCAACAAGAAGAAACAATGTCAACATATTTTCAAATGTATATGTATTCCTAAACCCAATAAATATGAAATGTTTTATGATAAATACTCATACTACATAAATACATATGTATCCATGCATGAAATTCAGTAAAATTATTTTGTGAATGAGTTATAGATTTACATATTTTGACCTGTTAAAGTCGAAAAGTTGCCTCTATGATTTACTAATACGTAGAAAACTTAACAAATAATCGGCTTGTTTGGAAGGACAACTTCAAGTGAAATTCCCCTTACATTGTGTTATATATAAGCAAAAACAAAAAATTCTGCTGATTTTAATTCCTTATAAATTTTTTTTTATATAGCATACATAAAGTTGTAAAATCCAACAACATATGCATCTAAAATTATTTGCATTTAGCATTTATTTGAAGTGGTTTCCCACTGTAGCACTCGTACTATGCCTAAATGTATTTATTATCTTTTATTTAATATACGTGACATCTCAAATATAAACGCACTAGCAAAAATTCATATACCAGAAAAGTTAATAAAAAGTACACATGCTCAATGCGTGGCACATGCTCGTAATATGATAGTGCCTCTTCATTCGCTGGGACTGTTTGTAGATTAGTGCCAAAAGTGAGTACAAGCTAACTGTGTGTCACATTGTGTTGCTAGTAATCGTGCAGGCTGTTTATGGGAATTACGTGTTAATTGCATAATTTTAGGCGTTTCGCCTAACCGACTTTTTCCCATTATTTCCGGTTGTCTACATGTTTATATGTTTTAAGTGCGAAGTATCAACATCAGTGAATGCTTTTCACAGTTTTGTTTAATAACAATGCATTATATTGGAGGAAAACTATATTAAGTTTACAACGAAGTTTGTTAGAACCAGAAAGGTACGTTGGAGACCCTATTAAGTATATACATACATGATTATCGTGACGAACTGAGTCGACTTAGCCACATACGTTCGTCCGTCTGTCTATCTGTATAAATGCGAACTTGTTCCTCAGTTTTTTTTGAAATCGATCTTTTATCTCAGAAAAGCTCCCCATTGGTTCAGACCACTATTGTGTACAATTGTCATACAAACTGAGCGATCAATCTCAAGGCAAGATATCTTCACGAAATTTGGTTTAAGGTTTTCTACGAAGCAACAGTATTCTGTTTTAAGAAATTGTTCATATCGGATTGCTATAGCATATAGCTACCATACAAACTGAACCATCAAAATTAAGTTCTTGTATGAAAAACTATTTTAATAATTTTAACATGCAACGGTACAATATCCGAAAAAATTTTACAGATCGGACTACTATGTAATGAGATATAGCTGCCACATAATATCAAGATCTTTTTATATCTTTAATATATTTATATAATATATGCATATCTTAGCACCTGTGAAGGGTATTATAGCTTCGGTGCAGTCGAAGTTAACGCTTTTTCGTTTTTTTTTGATATAAACAAAATATTATTAGCTAATTATTAGGAATTATATTAATATGTAATTTTTATAATCAGTTTTCCTATGTGCTATGAAAAGTACTACAATCAGCCAAGTATTTACACCAGTGACGAAGGAATATAATCACACTTGCATATTAAAATTATGATTGAGCACAGACAAGAATATATTCTTATTCTCTATTACCCTTTTTACTAATAGTGACGAAATTTATACGCATTGGCATCGCCGATAAGAACGACAACCCGCCCTATTTCGACAAGTCGCTCTACGAAGCAGAGGTGGATGAGAACGAAGATATCCAACACACTGTGCTGACCGTTACAGCTAAAGATCACGACGAATGTAAGCACATATCCACTCAAGTGGTTACATATACTTATATTATATTTCTTGTGCATCAACTACAAACCATTAAATAAATATGTCTATAAAAATGTATTTTATCTTTTCTGCTTCTTTGTATGCGTTGCGTTGCCTGCTGTTCGTTTATAAATGCCACCAATAACATAACGGAATGACGGAATGATTCGTGGAATGTCGTTTACCGCTTGAAATGGATCTCACATTGTATTCGACATACATATGTTTATATATAATTTTTCAAATGAAATTAAAAATGTCAACATTGTCAACAATTACAACAACTTTCACCGACACTTTTGTTATTACATCTGTCACTGATGGTCATTGGCTTTTGAAATGTGTGCAGCATCGCGTATACGTTACGAAATTACGAGTGGAAACATTGGTGGAGCTTTTGCTGTGAAAAATATGACTGGAGCCATTTATGTGGCCGGTGCATTGGATTACGAAACTCGCCGAAGGGTAAGCTGATAAACAACAAGTTTTCATGTTCTTTTCATTTTGCGTTTTCATATACTATATATATATATATATATGTATATCGGATTTCCCAATAGGGATGCTATGATTTCTAAGTGTCGGCCATTTTTAATTTGTCATAATCTGTAATTGTTTAATTATTTTCAATAGTGTTTACAATTACATCATGAAAAGCTAATCAATTAAGTTTTGGTGCGGTAAATATCAAATCATTCATGAACAACCATTACATTCACCTAAATTGACAGTTTGGTGTGGTTTTTGGTCTAGTAAAATCATTGGTCCGTACTTCTCTCGAAATGAAGCTGGTGACAGAGTTACTGTCAGAAACTTCTGACACTACTGAAAAGCGGTACAGTTCGTTGATAACCAACTTTTTATGGCCGCAATTGGAAGAAGTTGACCTTTTCAATATCTGACAATCGAATTATTGCGAGAAAAGTTTTGAAGATTTAATAGTTTGAAGGAATTGTGACATTGAATGGCACCAAGAAGTTGTGATGTAAAACCATTAGACTACGTCTTTTGGGGTTATTTGAAGTCATTGTCCTTTTCAATAAACCAGACCCTCTGCAAGCTTTACAAGTCAATATTGAACGTGTTATTCATGACATACGACTCGATTTAGTGGAAAAAGTACTCGAGTCGTGGAGGTTATTTGAATAATGTTATATTCAAAACTTAGTTGTATGGATTTTACTTCACACTGAATAAAAAACATTTGCTTAACCTTTCCTTTCCTTACCTTTTCTTAACAATTAGTGTGTTTCTTTTTTTGAAAAAAATCATATCACTCTTATTGGAAAATCTTCTATTTGTATATATTTATCAATTTTAAAAAGTACTTTTCTTCATATAAACGCATTATAGTAATAGTTTTTATGAATGATTCGATCAGTCTATAAGGCTCGCTTTCATTCCAGTGGTTCTGAAATACAAACAGCCAAATCCTTATATTCATACTATGAAGTTTATGTAACACTTAAAATAAGAGCAATTTCTTTTCCTGGAGGCAATTAAATGCACTTTTAGCTTGCAATAAAAGTGTTTTGCTATCTTAAATGTAAGCTTTTTAGTGCAGAAAAGTGATAATAATATCAAAAAGACCGGCTATCAACGGTTTCTGTCTGCAACAGTGTCAAAAATTGAAGACCTATCGAAAAAATCAATGAGTGTGTAAAATGTAAAAAAAAATTATTTAAAAAGCGGTTTATTGAAATTTAACAATAACTTTGCAGTTTTGTGGAGAACTCATAGCCAATTTAAAAACTTTGAATTGCTTTCGAAAGAAACTTTCCATGCAACACCACAATGAACAGGTTCAAATCACTATTTAGTAAATAAATGCATATATTATAACGGTATATATGTAAGTTGGAAGCTTAAAGTGACATTGATAAGTAACCTTGTGCTGAAACTAAAAGAACTGTTTTCTAAAGAAATTCAATATTAATATGAAACTGAAATTTGAAAAGCTGTACAATAGAAACAAATATTCCTAGAAATGCTCACAAAAGATTTAAATTAAATTTTCAAAGCGAAATATTCAGCTGTCACTATTCATAACACTTTCCTGTATCTATATATGTTTACAGTTACATAGATATTTGTTCATACACGTGACACATGATGGCTTAACCAGTTTGTCAATCGTTTATTTCGATATGTAGTAGTGGGCACCTATTTGTTACATATGGCAGTGGATGGGTTGAAGTTTACTAAACGTCTCCTTTAATTGAATTGCCGTGCTATGTAGCAAGTATTTTACATATACACATTCGTTTTCGCGCTTTAACGTGTATATCATGCAGAAGCTCATCTAAAACCTGCAGTTAAATCAATTATTATTTACCAATTTCTTTGCAACTAGTACGCACCGTTAGTACCACTAGTCAACAAAATACTTGTATCTTTTTAGCACCCATTCCTGGTATTTTCCACGTAATGATACCTGACCGGAAGTCAATCATCAGATAACGTCATAAATTGGACATTTCTCTGAGTTAACTTTCCAAAAAATTGTTTGAAATCTGATGTTTTTCTGCTCACTTGGATTTTAGTCTGCGAATTCTAGCTAATTTTAAGCTAAGCTATTTTTTTTATCCACTAGTTGCACGTTTCATTGTAGGTAAACTACTAGCGCCACACTTTATAGCCTGCAATTTTGAAAAACGTGACCAACTTAAACAAGAAGACAAATAAAATATTCTTCCCAAAATGTGACATATGTGTTTTTACATACATCTCCTTGACAACCATAGCCAAACATCGAATGGCCGATCATACCATCACGTGTGCTCGCACTAAACAAATGCCACTTTTCGCCAGTCCCAACGTATTCAATATACCGCATTTCGTTTCATCTGTTAGCATTTGTTCAAGTACATTTCATTTATTTACATATTTATAGGTGCATACATATTTGCACCAAATTTGATTCTGCAGTATATTTGGATTGTTTCAACATACATATGTATGTAATTTGGAATTTGACTGTATTATTGCAACATTCAAAAGTGTATAACTGCATAGAGTCATTTGAACAATTGTAGTTCATAGCTGCTGCTTTTTTATGCGCGCTGCCAACGAAGAGCAAAATTCATAAATTGAGTTAAAAGACAAATAAATTTGATTAAAACTACTTTTTAAATGTCTTCACGAATATTGGTTAATAGTTTTATCTTACTTAATTCACATTTTCTTAACTTCCATGCTACTTTTTATACCCTGAACAGGGTATACATATTAAGTTTGTCACGAAGTTTGTAACACGCAGAAAAAACCATTGGAGATCCCATGAAGCTTATACATACTTATGCATATATGGTAAATGATGAAATTAAGAAACTGAGTCGATTTAGCCGGGTCCGTTGGTCTGTCAGTATATACGCGAACTAGTCTCTCAGTTTTTGAGATATCGACCTAAAATTTTGCAAACTTCCTTCTTTCCCAAAAGAAGCTGATCACTTGTCTGAACCGCCGATATCGAACCACTATAGCATATAGCTACCATACAAACTGAACGATCAAAATTAAATTCTTGTGTGAAAAACTTCTAGAATTTGGTACGGACTGATCGCGCGAAATCAAGTCGTTGCATGGTAAACTTTTTACTTGACACATTTTCTTCACAAAATTTGTCATGTGTTATTGTTCAATGCAACGGTACAATCACCGAACAAATTGTTGGATTAAACCTCTATAGTGCTGCTATGCTACACAGCATATATACTTGTAGATATATTTGTGTACGAACATTCATGTACATTTATGTACTTACGTAGAAAGATATTTAGATTTTTAAACCATTTTTTCTTACGAAAATTGTGATAAGAAATGAAAGCGGCAGAAAAGTCGCAGAGAGGGTAAAGTCGGTTGTAAAAGTTTAAGAATATTTAATACTTGTGATATATATATATTAAGTGAATATTAAATACTTTTAATTAACATTGCGACGCGCGAGCAATAGCACTGACCTTCAAAAATATGGTTAAATATAAAATGCAATTAACACGGTTCTGACCTATATTAATTTATATGTAATGCATTAAATTTTTTAAAGCTTTCAACAGTACTATATAATTCACATTAAATAATATTTTTTATTAATGCCGCTTATAAAATATTAGAAATTAATGTTTTTCTTAAAAAATGGCAAGAAATATGTGGAACATTCCCTTCAATTTTTCTCACCCAAATAATGCACTTCTCCTCTTTAACTAAACTCACACAGTATGAGCTGCGTTTAGCCGCTTCCGATAACTTGAAGGAAAACTATACGACCGTCATAATTCATGTTAAGGATGTCAACGATAATCCACCAGTTTTTGAACGTCCCACCTATCGCACGCAAATCACCGAAGAAGATGACCGCAATTTGCCGAAACGTGTGCTTCAGGTTATTGGCCATATACGTATAACGTTAATATAATCGCACACTCTTTTCCATATTTTGTAAATGTGTAACTTAGTAACTTGTATACGCCAATTTTTAATGCAGTTTATATATATATATTATTTTTGTAATTTGAGAAAAGCTAGAACAACTTTGAGCTTTATTTAGAGCTTTCGTGCTTTATATACCTTTAGCACTATTCAAGCTGTTGTTGTTTTCGTTACGACTCCTTTAGCATTGTTGCAAACTTTGTTAACTGTAATTTTTGTTTTGCTTCACTTATGTGCACGCTTGAAATAGTTTTCCTCTCAATAATGTTTATGTTCCAAAAATGAATATCTTTGCCTTAAAAGCATTTCGAATTATATTGTTACTTTTAATATAGAAGAATATATTCAATTTATTGTTATGTCTTTTTGCATGAATTTAACTTAAGATTTTTTTTTAAATATACCATACATGCCTCCTTATAATTGCTTGTTATGCTAAGATGTTTCACACAACAGAACGGAAAACTCAATTTCACTTACGGCAAACAAAGTTATTTTATATAAAATTTATTTAAAGCTAAACTATTTCTACGCTATCTATATTAATTAGGTAAACTTTTTATATTCCATATTCTATTTTTTAATTATTTTTTTTTTTGATTCAGTAACCTATCATTTTAATAAGGAGCAAATAATATATATTATATTGTACATGAAAGTAAATTTTAAAAGTTAATAAGTGGAACAATGGTTCTAGTTATGATATGGTAGTAAAAAGTACAGGTCATCATATATAATACTAACAGATCACTCTAACCATCAGGTTACTGACCGCTCACCACGCGACTTTTTTCTAATACTTACATTTTAAAATTCGTGTGGCTTTCAACTGAATTACTTTGTTATTGCGTTCACATGCAACAGAGCTAGCACAGAACTATCTCACTATACGAAGCTAATATACCTTTTCAGTTACCCCGGTATTCCGTTGTAAAGATGAGTATTACGTCAAGTCCAAATTACGCGATTTTATTCAGCCACAGGCCCATGTCTCAGGATATATATCATAGTCATATCACTAATTTAAGAAATAATGTAAACTGATGCTCGAAACCAACTTCTGTACATTTTTGTTACCTAAAGCTAAAGGCTTAACACAAATAATATATTCAATTATCCCCTAAGTGATTACTTAGCAAAATGTATTAATTACATGTCAACTGCGAACTTTTTATTGAAACTGAGTTACTTAAATACATTCGACAAGTTTAAAGCATTGACGTAATTATTGGTCTACTCTCGTACAATGTCGAAGTGCTTGGATCATTTTACTCAATTTATTTAGGTTGACTGAATTTATATATCAAATTGTTTACTCTTACACATTTTACACACATTTATTATTTTGCATTTTTTGTTGCTCTTGTTTTTATTTCCACGATGTTTAAAGTACGATTTAAAATTGGTTGCCTCCGATAGTTTGAATGAGAATTCAACAACAATCGTGATTTATGTGCGCGATGTCAATGATCTGCCGCCGGTCTTTCCACAAACCCTATATGAGCGCACGCTGGACGAGGAGCTGGATGCGCCGTTCACCATCATGCAGGTCGCTAAATTTTTCAAAGAAAAAATATGTTTTATTAAATTAGTTATTAATTGTCACATAACCAATTTAATTAATTATTTTAATTTTTGTAAATTATAATTTTCATATTTTTTATTGTACTATTTAAACTTGTATATATTATTTCATACAAATATCTGGAGTATTTTAATAAACTCTAGTATTGGTTTGAGTGCCGGGCTACACTTAACACATACATTTGTATATAGTAATCTGGTAACACTTTGTGTATAATGCGTAATGTAATTATGTTAAATCATTGTATAATTAATTCAGCAGCTCAAATTGGTGTGAAAATGGCATTTTCATACAATAGCTAACATTCATTTGATTGTAGGGGTTATCAGGTTTCCTATTGCAACCTTTAATTCCAATTACAAATAGTTCATACTTTATCAGCCACTACAAATTAATTAACTAAATGTAAATATATATTGCGTATGGGCAAGAATATGCACTAATTAATGGTTTTGGATTTATGGAGCGCCAAAGCAAAAACGAGTATGTTGCTCTTTTATTTAATTATAATTTAATAAAATTTAATAGAGTTTAATTCAGAACAGATATATGTTAATCGACCACCGTTTACGCTAATGAAGCTCTAATATTTGCAAAAGTCATATAGTATATTACATAAAATTGATTATATACACAAGTACTCGTATACAAGCGAGTGAGCAGCGTGACAAATTAGGTGAGTTAGCATTGCTCGAAGTACATTTTAACCTACTTCATCTGAATATAATTGAATTAAATTCGGAGTAAAATTTAATCAAACGATCCCGGAAGACAAACCATTTGATATTGTTTCAAAAAATAAATGTATTTCGCAAAACATAATTTTATTGTTCAATAAAGTTGCTGGCAATAGTGACAGACTGCTTATGATAATCTTTCAACCCCACAAAGCCGAGTTTTTGCAGTACAATTTGTGCTTTGCTCAAAACACATTTCGACCTCTTGAGATCGAAGAACTAAATCAAAGTCGCTGGGGGTCAGATCTGAGAAATATAGTCTGTGCGGAACAATTCCCGCATCGATTCAACGCGCACAATCGAATGGAATGCTGGTGGACTGAACTATCAAATGAAATTTGATTTTGCTTATGCGCACATTTTCCTATGATAGATATAGGGTACCAGCTATTTCGAGCAAGTTCATTTGATGGTCTGAAAAAAACAAAGAAAGTGTTCTATTAACATATACGCCGAGCGGGGTAAATTAAGTTTGCCACGAAGTTTTAACACTCTGAGGAAAACGTTGAACACCGTATAATATATATATATATATTTAGCCATGTCCGCCTGTCCTTCCGTCTGTATATACGCGAACTAGTCCCTCAGTTTTTGAGATATCGATCTAAAGTCAGACTACTATAGTATATAGCTGTAATCAAGACCTTGTATTTAAAACTTTTCTATTTAAGAAATTATCATCGTGAAATTTTACACAAATCATTGCCCACAGCACTGCTACAATATTTGAAGAAATTTCCTAGATTGGATGACTATAACAGATATCTGCCATATAAACTGCATGATTAAAATTGAGTTCTTGTATGAAAAACTTTTTACTGGACGAGATATGTTTACGAAAGCTGTTTTAAGAGACAACGGGAATTTCTTTTGAGAAATTTTCTGATCGTACTACTTTGTGATATAGTTGCAAAACTGAACAAACTGAACGATCAAAATCAAGTTTTTATATGGTAATTTCTTTATTTGTGAAGTTTATTCTAGCTTCAATGCAACCGAAGTTAACGTTTGTCCTTGTTCATTATAATTTTGTTAAAATTATATGTGTGTGTCGTTATTGAAGTATATAAATGCTACCAAAAATTGTATGACATTAAATCAGAAAAGTTTGGTTAGATTAAACATTTTGTTGCATAGTGAACCTGAGTTTTATACTGAGACTGAGAAAGACGGCTGGTACAGAGTGATTTTATAAGAATGTTTATGCAAGTGACGCATTTGCTTTAATTTGACAAAAAATATAAAAGGATCAATTTTCATGAAAGGAAATTGTAGTAAAATTGTTATATTTATAAGCAAATACATTTATACGTGTTCTTTAAAAAATGTTCATCACAAATTCCTGCAATTTTATAAATGTATAAATAATACAATATTTAGTTACTGAAATTCACAAGCGCTTAAAAGAAAAATTTGCCGGAAGATGAATTGAATTATTGTAAAATACGTTACCATATTTTATTGTGACTTATATGTATGCATGTGTATTCAAATAAATGTTTTATTTAGCCCATAGGCCGTATAAATCTTCTTGGCATATCAATAACAAAGTGGTATGTTCTAACAAAGGTTTTATATTCAAAAATAAATATTTTTAAATTTATTTCTGTAGATTGCGTGATTCGGTAGTATTTGCATTGCTATTACTTTAGCTTTCTTGTCTTAAACAGTTGCATGCATCTTGCCAAATATGTATCATTGCGCTTATGTTAGTATATGTTGGAATTTATATGATTTTCCGACTACATTTTCACAACACATACAAAGTAGTTTCATACGTTTTTCAATTCAATATTAATAAAAACTATTTGCTTACGTTTTTGCTTACACTGTGTGAAACTGGATTGGACCGCTTTTGATTTTGCCTGAATAACAGGTCACCGCCACCGATGGAGATAAGGATCGCCCTCAAAATATTGTTTACTTTTTGACAGGTCAAGGCATCGATCCGGATAATCCTGCCAATAGTAAATTCGATATAAATCGCACCACGGGAGAAATATTCGTGCTTAAGGTGAGTGATTGAAAGTTTAATTAATTTGCATTCACGGTCAATTTCATAAATAAGTTTATCATACAAGTAGAATTATTTTAATAACATGAGCACTGTTACCGAGAAGGGGTGATAACGAGTAATTGATTTATAACCGCATTTTATGATGAAATCATAAGTTTTTGCCTCATTAGTTTTTATTATCAGTATAGAAAATAGAGGGAAAGATATAGACAAATTAAACAATTTTTCGAAAAAAGTTGCCACCTACTGAAAGTTATTAAGATATTAAATTAAATTTTATTAATATTTCATAAATCAACAATTATCGAATTTCATACTTTATTAAAACGGATATCAGTGAAATAAAGTCTTCCTTGGATAGTCAGTAAAAATAAGGCTTCGACCAAATTTGAACATTATTATATTTTTTTGAAGAACGCGCAAGGCTGAAATATTATCTGTTTCCAAGAAAATACTGCGAGATAATCGGATTTCATCGAGTATAATTCCAATTCTTTTGTAATCCGAAGTTTTATAAATGTAGATATATCGTGTTGCTATATTCTGCGAAAATAGCCGATTCCTTTATTTTCAACCCTTCGGTGTTGCGCTGCGATTGATTGATTCATGATTGCAATTGCATGAGATGAGCTGGCATGATTACGAAATGCAGCACCATTCTGTTTGCCCACTGTTTAAAATAAGTGAAAATCTCATTAAAAGCAAGATTAAGCCCGCGCAAAAGTAGACTACGATTTCGCTGTTGCCAAGGCGAGCGCCTTAAATGAATGCAATGCATACAATCGTAATAAAAGCATTTACAGTTGCAGCAGACAGGTAAGGTTGAGATAACAACTGAATAAGGGCGGTAAGCAAGCCACAGAAGATGATTGCCTGATTATCCAGGGCTATAAAAGCCTACAATGAATTCAACTCAATTGTAAAAGGGTAAACGGAAGGGTGAAGAAGTGAAATGCACTACAGTTTGTTGATTTGTATATACATACATACATATACATATGTATATAATTATGCTCTGCTTAATTGAGAAAGTAAAATACGCAGAAGATATATGAGCGCAGTCAAGTGCGTATGTGGGTCGTTGTAAAATATATATATGTAGGCCACAATAAGCATGATTCGCGTGTGAAAAGCAGCAATAAATTACAGTTATAAATGGAGGAGATATAATTAAAAGAAACCGTTCTTTTTACCTATCCGAAGTAAATGCGCGTTAAGCCAGCACTTCTTATGTTATCTATAAGTCTGCCAATGACAACGATACCGTTTTTCGTTTTTCAACTGAAAAAGAAAACAATAAAGTTTCCAGAAACATTAAAGGCAAAAATAATTATTTTTATTGCACGCGCTTACCTTCCTTTACTGTGTTGCATGCTTATATTTCTTATATCAGCTTCAAGATTGAGCTTCACGAAAATTTTCATAAATTCACATGGCTGCAACATTAAAAATGCATTTCAGCTTTATGGGCGTACTTAAGCTTGCGCTAAGCACCGCAGAGGGAATTTCGCCTGTACCTAATAAATTTACCCTGCATATGCAAGGCGCAAATGCCACCGTTGCTACCCACAAACTCCTTTATGCACACTCTCGCTAAGTCTAACTGCATTTGCCGGCACTTCACCTGCCACAGCTGCAGTGGCGCTATTGTCAATGGCTTCGTAGAGATTGTGGTCGGCAAATTTATGCGTTCCAGGCGCTGCACAGATATGCTGCTATGTTTTGTCTCGCGTGTATTCATTCTCACACTAAAGTTTGCATAAAATTCTACTTTAGTATGCCAAGTCAAACGAAGCGAGAACTCTTAGCATTCATGTTGTAGTAAGCACCAGAAATTCATCAAATGGCAGTGGTTTTAGTTTTTTTTCAGCAAATCTACGAGACAAAAAATACGAAGTACATAGTGGTACCTATCCGAAGGTAACTTTTGAGTTAGTCGTGTAATGTGCTAATAAACATACTCGTAATATATGTATGTAGCACAAATATACGTTTGACGGAGATTTTTCAAGTAAATTATCATGTCAACTTCAGCCAACAAAGCGATAATCCTTTTTGTTATAGCTATTTATGTATGTACTTGTATGGTATATCCTAGTCTGAATTTCTCTCCTACACACCACAATTCGTTGATGTATCATCACTGCTCCCTGTCACTTAAATACTCACTCCTTTATAAAGAGAAATCATCAAAAGTAGTATTGATTATGGGTATGTTTACTAATATAGTATATATATTTCCTGTACTTAAATTAATTATTTATGGGTATCTAGGGTATCTACATAGAATCATTATTATTTACATGGCTGCTGACATTAGGTAAATTTAATTAAAACACTCGTACCATTATACTGCCAGTATCCAAATTATAGATTCAAGGTTTTGAAGAAGTTAATTTACATAATGTTTCAATCACAAATCATTGAAGAAAACAACCCTATTGTGAATAGCTGTGTTCGATTCGCCAAGCGTTGGAGAGTAGTCAATTATAAAAAGTAAACGAGTTGTTCAAACAAACAGGCAGCACTTGTGATGCGACCTTGAGCTAGCATATTCTCCGAATCATGCGCAGTGATGGTGGAAAATTCTTTTTTCGCGTTTAAAAAACGTTTTAGTAATAACCCCTTAGTTTGGTTTTCTATGAACTGTTATAATTGATTTTAAGTCTTAAGTTTTTAAAATCTAAGAAAAAAGAAGTAAGTATTTTCACTTCTCATTTGTTATTTGAGCCACTCACAATAGTAAAACAGATCTCAAATCTGCTAAACAAAAATTTGTAGCATTGGTGATAGCGGTTATGCCACTTTAATGAGGTATCCGCATACTCTCTTGTATCAATTCAACTCCATAACTTTGTTGTTACTTTAAATATTAATTTTTGTGTCAAGATAGCAGCGCGCAAAGATAGCGAGCAGAGAAATTGCGAATCGAAGACAGCTTATGTTACTAGCCCGAGTATAATAGCCGTTAGGCAACCGTGTAGCGTGTTTATTATGTATTTCTATTATCAAATTCATAGAAACATTAAAATCAACAAAAATAACTGCTTAAAATCAATTTCATACAGAATTCTATGAGTTTTGGAATGTGAGTACGTATACTTCATAATGATTTTATTTACGAACAACGGTAAGACTGTGGTTTATGAGTCCACAATGAAAGGATTTGTTCTTATAACTGTACCTCAAATATAGGTATTTATCGGTTATATAATAAATAGCAGCATAGTAGCTGAACTCTAAATAAAATTTAAATAAAAATTAAAAATTATTTCTGTTTATATCTGTATTTCAATGGAAATTAAATTAATTAAAATATTCTTCAAAATTTAATAGATTATTCCCAAATGTATTACTGAAAATAATTTTTGCGTATATTTCGCCGAGAAATTTTCTAACATGCATAACGTTAATGCCTCAAACTTGTTTGGCAAAGTACAACTTTGGCAATGATTTTAATGAGCATAGACCTTCATAACTCTTACACACATATGTATGTAATATTACATTCCGAATGAAGGATTCAACACAAGTTTATATGTACGTGAAAATTTATTATGCATATATATTGGTTCGCAAATGCTTTACTATTCAAATATTCTACTACCTACGGGACAAACACACAACTTGCATAAATTATTTTCTACCACAACTTTTGTGAGAATATTTCGAATGTTTCATGGCCAAAATATTAAATTTAGGTATATATGTATATAATGGAGGCACAAAGTATCTGGTCGATATCCCAAATTTAAAAATGGAAAACAAATCAGTTATCGGATGGAATAATTATAATTTCCTTACAAAATGTAGGACGTATCAAACTTCAGCTGTATACTCGCCTTCGGCTTGACCACACTTAAAACCAAATTTTGAATACTACTTAGCTACAGCATAGTACTGGACCACCCTCCATTCTTTCTGAAATCTCCTCCTCTTTTTCTATGCACTATCATTTTAATGCACTTATCCCCTCAGTTACTAAAAGAACCCACTGAATTCGATATCTCCACTATATGTCACTTGCGCAAATAATCCGACCTTCTTCGATAAATCTTACCTCGCGCTAGTCCGTTTGCCAAACTAAAGCTTTCGCTTTTAGCGCGCTGTCTTCTTATATGATTATATAAATTATGTATATAATATAATATAATAAAAATGTTTTTAAAAATATGATTTGATATTATTAAACTGATAAACTCGATATTTTAATCAATAGTACAAGGCGAAATTCACAGGATCCCTATGATATGATTACGTGGAGCATATGCCTAAATTGAAATGTATGCACAAGCACTAATGAATTTATATACCTCCGTTTTCTCTTTATAGCCACTTGATCGTGATCAACCGAACGGGCGTCCGCAATGGCGTTTCACAGTTTTCGCGCAAGACGAAGGTGGTGAGGGTCTTGTCGGTTATGCTGATGTGCAAGTGAATTTGAAAGACATCAACGATAATGCACCGATCTTCCCACAAGGCGTCTACTTTGGCAATGTGACAGAGAACGGTACTGCCGGTATGGTGGTGATGACCATGACAGCGGTTGATTACGATGATCCAAATGAGGGATCTAATGCAAAGCTCGTATACTCCATTGAGAAGAATGTGATTGAAGAGGAAACGGGTTCGCCTATTTTCGAAATAGAACCTGACACCGGTGTTATAAAAACTGCAGTCTGTTGTTTGGATCGTGAGCGCACCCCGGATTATTCTATACAAGTGGTTGCCATGGACGGCGGGGGGTTAAAGGGCACGGGGACGGCTTCTATACGTGTGAAAGATATCAACGATATGCCGCCGCAATTTACAAAAGACGAATGGTTTACAGAGGTGGACGAAACGGATGGCACAACATTGCCCGAAATGCCTATACTTACAGTGACGGTACATGATGAGGATGAAACAAACAAGTTCCAGTACAAAGTTATCGATAACAGTGGTTATGGCGCTGATAAGTTCACTATGGTGCGAAACAATGATGGTACAGGCTCACTAAAAATTGTACAACCACTAGATTATGAAGACCAGTTACAAAGCAATGGATTCCGCTTTCGCATTCAAGTTAATGACAAGGGTGAGGACAACGACAACGATAAATACCATGTTGCCTACTCTTGGGTTGTGGTAAAGCTACGTGATATAAACGATAACAAGCCGCACTTTGAACGTGCTAATGTGGAAGTGTCTGTGTTTGAAGACACTAAAGTTGGCACGGAATTGGAGAAATTCAAAGCGACAGATCCCGATCAAGGCGGTAAAAGCAAAGTTTCATATTCAATCGATCGCTCCTCAGATCGGCAGCGACAATTCGCTATCAATCAAAATGGTTCGGTGACAATACAACGTTCATTGGATCGGGAAGTTGTGCCACGACACCAAGTAAAAATTTTGGCAATTGATGACGGTTCACCACCAAAAACCGCAACTGCTACACTGACAGTAATTGTGCAGGATATTAATGATAATGCACCGAAATTCTTAAAAGATTATCGGCCTGTGTTGCCAGAGCATGTGCCTCCAAGAAAGGTGGTTGAAATATTGGCTACAGACGATGATGATCGTTCAAAAAGCAATGGACCTCCATTCCAATTTAGACTGGATCCCAGCGCTGATGACATAATACGCGCGTCTTTCAAAGTGGAACAAGATCAGAGTAAGTGAACGCACGACTTAAATGTATTTAAAACTATTTAAATGATGTCGCGTATCGTGATCAAGAAAAAACTTAATTTAAATATGTACATGCGCAAAATTTGTCTTGCATAAATTTCATTTAGTAGTAAATTTCAGTGAATTTGTGCACGAAATAATTAGCTTACCAGATAAACCCATTCTGCCAAATTTCTTAAGAATGAAGAAACCAAATCAAATTATCATCTCTCCGTGCCTTTTACGGTGAATTCTCAAAAAAGTTGATAATGCACAATTCACTGAATCAGGCACAAACAATGGTGAGAAATTTTCCATTTTTTGTGTGTTCGCACTTCCTTAGTTGATCATGAGAATTTATGAGTCTATCTTCAACGGAAATACCCATTCAATGAAAACATTTTAAATGATTATACGCATTTCATCCTTTTTTTATACTACCGCAACATGTTGCACAGAGTAAAATAATTTTGTTGACCTAACGGTTATATATATCACTTAAAACTAATCGAGATAGATATAGAGTTATGTATCTACATATATATACTTGTATAATAATTGATCAAAATGACGTGTCGACTGAAATCATGGCGTTTGTCTATCTCTCCGTCCTTACGTGTGTGCAAGTGATATAAATTAAGATATCTTGATAAAACTCGATACACATGTTTCATGTTAGCATGAGAACGTTGGTATTGCAGATGGGCGGAATGTGGTCCGACGCCATTAATCGAAAACTATAAAATGCCTTAACTAAGCTCCAAATTAAGATATAAAACTGTAATTTGTTTCAGCAATTCGCAATAAAGAGAAGCATCTGTGGTTTAAAATATTTAAAAAAATGGCCGTGTTCCTCCCCATACATATCTGACAAACCACTTGAGTTATATCAACTAAATTTGTTCAGGATAAATCTTTTCGACCGTATAAAAATTGGTGAAATCGGATGGAAGTGTCATCCACTGTTCATATAACGGTTATGTTGAAAACCTCATATCCCTAATAAACTAACTTCCGATCTTCTGATTGTTTTCCTTACATACCCTTTATATTAAGTTAAGTTTAGGTTTATCGCATATGTGTATATCTCATTTGAGGTTGACTTTGATATAAATATCTCAGACTTGAATTGAAATGTAGTAATGAAACTTAGAAAGTCTACGACCTACAATATAAGTAAATAAGATACCAAATATGATCTTAATCGATTCACAATTTCGTAGAACCGCGAATATTGAATTCTTTCACCACTTTGTTTTTTTTTTAATATAAAATTTTGCTTATACCTGAAAATATGCCTCCGGCTTTAATCTTTAAAAGTAGCCTGCCTTACTTGTTGATTCGTATTTTATGAGCAAAATGAAAGTACTTGCAATGTGAAAAGGATGAAATACATTCAAAATCGATTATCCATCTATCTGCTTTTTCTTGAGTGTATATGAATATAAAAACGTCCAAACCGCATTCTCAGCATTGGAAAATTTAAACCCAAAACTTTTGGGGAAACTTCAAAATAAAAATATATCTCATGCATTGTAATTTTTAGAAGTGAGGATGAGTTTGGTGCATTTGCTGTCCACTCCACATTGAGCAGTCACAGTTGGCATTGAAAGTGATATACATACATGCTTGCTATTGTTCAGTTAGTACACATTCGTTTACATTTTCAAATACATTTCTAGATTTAAACGTAATTACAATCCAAAATACAGTTTCCAAGCAATGCTTTGCAATGGTTTAGGTTCAGAAACATGGAAGTTTGAACTGAATCGCCTACATTGTGCTCATAGTTATTTTTCCAAGCAGTTTTTTTATAGTACGGACAAAATACTTCCCAGCAAGCGTATAAATACACTCATGTTATATAAATAATTTTGTTTAGTTATGTTTATTGTAAAATAAACAAAAAATTCAATGAACAGCCAACCGTTAACGATTAACTATGAACTTATGAAACACTTAAGTGCCAGAATCGATAATTATACTATATTAAAATAAAAGTGTGGTAAGCCAAAATCTAATTGCTTTCGAAATATCTCATTCTTAAGCCTAAGAGTTTGGGTATTTTAGTGAAAATAGAATAGTTAAAATAAAATGTTCCATTGCCTCGCTAGATTCGATATTATTTTTACGTGGATCACATGTACGCTTTAGTTTTAATGTAGTACCCTTTACAGGTGCATTTTTTTATGGTATAAAAGGTATAGGAATATATTCATCTTGATTTCAATCGGTCAGTTTGAATGGCAGCTACATACTATAATTGTTCCGACAAATGAGCAGATTCTTGGTGAGAAAAAGACGTATACTAAAATTTAGATCGATCACTCAATCACTGAGCGACTAATTGACACAGTTTGCCTCGCTGATCATTTATATATATACAAGTACTTTATATGGTATACGACAAATATTTTGCGGCTTCCGAAAAACATTCAATTCTTTATTATGGTTGAATGCTTGAGAAGTTTTTCAAAATTATTAAATCGATTCAACTTTATAGAAATCTTCCGATTTACTTACTGTCGCAAAAAATTTACGCTTTAAGATCTGGATAAGTCGTTTGCTCTAATTATTTGCTGGGTTTAATTTGAATTTTACTCAATGTAGGTTCTTATATACGTATGTATGTATATATACCTACATATGCTTTACTTGATAATTGGCGCAATTGTTCTACCCTTACTTCCTTGTTTTTTCGGACGACATGAAACAATGAAATTAGTTTTTGTTCTAAAAGCTAAACACCAAATTTTCAATGGGTAAACCATTTAAATGAATTGGGCATTGCAACTTTTGCATTTGACTTTTGCTTTTGTTTTGGTATGCACAAACGCTAGGGACGACACCATAATATGTGCTTTATGCATACATAATTTAAATATCATAAAAGCTCTCGTGGAGATGCATATGTAAGGAAGGATAAACAAAACTATTTTGCTAAAGCAATTTAAAGTTTCTAGTTTTTTATAGCGGATTTTATAAAACAAGCAATTAATCTTATGCTACATGTAATTTTTCCTCAATTTACTCTTTCGCTATCACAGAGGGCGCTAATGGCGATGGCATGGCTGTAATCTCCTCTCTCCGCTCTTTCGATCGTGAGCAACAGAAAGAGTACATGATTCCGATTGTGATTAAGGACCACGGCTCACCTGCGATGACCGGCACCAGCACACTAACTGTCATCATTGGAGACGTAAATGACAATAAAATGCAACCCGGATCCAAAGATATTTTTGTTTACAATTATCAAGGTCAGTCACCGGATACACAAATTGGACGCGTGTATGTGTATGATCTGGATGATTGGGACTTGCCAGACAAGAAATTCTATTGGGATCCGCAAGAACATCCACGATTCAAATTGGACGAGGATTCAGGCATGGTAACGATGCGTGCCGGTACACGCGAAGGACGTTATCATTTGCGCTTTAAGGTTTACGATCGCAAACACACCCAAACCGATGTGCCCGCCAATATTACGGTGACAGTCCGCGAGATCTCTCACGAAGCGGTAATCAATTCAGGTTCTATACGCGTCTCCGGTATAACAGATGAGGATTTCATAAGAGTCTGGAATTATCGCACACAGAGTTTGAGTCGCTCAAAATTGGATCGTTTCCGAGACAAATTGGCGGATCTGCTGAATGCGGATCGTGAGAACGTAGATATATTTAGTGTGCAACTGAAGCGTCGGCATCCACCACTCACCGATATACGTTTCTCTGCGCATGGCTCGCCCTACTACAAACCGGTACGTCTCAATGGTATTGTGCTCATGAATCGAGAGGAGATTGAGAAAGATGTGGGATTCAATATCACCATGGTTGGAATTGATGAATGTTTGTATGAGAATCAGATGTGCGAAGGCTCCTGCACAAATACATTGGATATCAGCTCTCTGCCTTATATGGTGAATGCGAATAAGACCGCATTGGTGGGTGTGCGCGTAGATACGCTTGCTGAGTGCACTTGTGGCGCTCGCAACTTTTCGAAACCTGAGTCGTGTCGTAACACACCTTGCTACAATGGTGGACGTTGTGTAGATACACGGTTTGGTCCGCACTGTTCCTGCCCGGCAGGCTATAATGGTCCACGCTGCCAACAAACAACTCGCAGCTTCCGAGGCAATGGTTGGGCGTGGTACCCACCACTAGAAATGTGTGATGAATCACATTTGAGTTTAGAGTTCATAACTAGAAAACCGGATGGTCTTTTCATCTACAATGGACCGATCGTTCCACCAGAACGCGAAGAAATGATTATTACTGATTACATAGCGCTCGAATTAGAACGTGGTTATCCACGTTTACTTATGGATTTCGGTTCCGGTACGTTAGAACTGCGCGTCAAAACAAAAAAGTCGCTTGATGACGGTGAATGGCATCGTATCGATATATTTTGGGATACAGAGAGTGTACGCATGGTTATAGACTTCTGTAAATCTGCAAACATTAGTGAAATGGAAGATGGCTCACCACCCGAATTTGATGACATGTCCTGTCAGGCGCGTGGACAAATACCTCCGTTCAATGAATACCTCAATGTTAATGGACCCCTTCAGGTGGGTGGCATCTACCGCGACCTCTTCGATCCGTCACTTTATTTCTGGCATTATGCGCCCAACGCCAAAGCTTTCGATGGCTGCATACGTAATTTGATATTTAATTCTAAGCTCTATGACCTGGCGCATCCAGGACTTTCACGCAATAGTGTAACTGGTTGTCAACAAACTGAAGAAGTTTGCTCTCAATCAGAGCAAACAGCACGCTGCTGGGAACACGGCAACTGTGTTGGCTCTCTTTCAGAAGCACGTTGCCAGTGCCGCCCCGGCTGGACGGGACCTGCTTGCAATATACCCACCATACCGACCACCTTCAAGCAACAGAGCTACGTTAAGTATGCACTCAGCTTTGAGCCAGATCGATTTAGTACACAAATACAATTACGTTTCCGTACACGTGAGCAACACGGCGAACTGTTTCGTGTTTCGGACCAACATAACCGCGAATATGGAATTTTAGAAATTAAGGATGCGCGTCTACACTTCCGCTACAATCTCAATTCACTGCGTACGGAGGAGAAAGATTTATGTTTGAACGCAGTCGCGGTCGACGATGGTCAATGGCATGTGGTACGCATTAATCGTTATGGTTCGGCAGCTACCCTGGAGCTAGATGGTGGCGAAGGACGACGTTACAATGAGACATTCGAATTTGTGGGTCATCAATGGCTACTGGTCGACAAGCAGGAGGGTGTATATGCTGGAGGTAAAGCTGAATATACGGGCGTGCGTACATTTGAGGTGTATGCGGATTACCAAAAGAGCTGCCTGGACGACATTAGGTGAGTATGCAGCCTTGAACAATGTATATGCATACATGATAAACCCCTACCAAATGTTAGAGAGTTTGGCCTTTCCATTGCACTCTAACTCCTTGCGTTACCAGGCATTTATTCATGTGAATTTTTATTTTATGTTTGCGTTTGCTTATAGGCTTGAAGGCAAACATTTACCCTTACCACCCGCTATGAATGGCACGCAATGGGGTCAAGCCACTATGGCGCGTAATCTGGAAAAGAACTGTCCCTCCAATAAACCTTGTTCAAATGTCATATGCCCAGAGCCGTTCGAATGTGTGGATCTGTGGAACGAATATGAGTGCACGTGAGTATCGTTTAAGTTCAATTTATGTTGCAATTGGCACGCAAGCACATTACTTTTGCCTTACTATCGTTTGTTTTCATAACATTTTTGAGTTACTCATTCCATTCAATCATAAATGGAATATCTCGACTTTGCTAAAATAAGTAAAAAACATACAGTTACCTTAACATATAAAGAATTAATTAAAAAACATTGCGATATCTAACTGTTATTAGTTGTAAAAGTATTTTTAACTAGACAGCTTATTGATTGATTCCATTTTTTAACTTTTGCGTAATTTCGAAAATCAATCAATACTATTAACAAACTATACATTCGATGGACATTTAAAAGATCTTCTTCATTACAGTCCTACTAGTGTCATGAGAACTACTGTGGTTCTTATGGAGTCATAAGGACATTGGAACCATAAATGCAGTACTAAATTAATTAAATAATACTATTAAAATTTTTCCTTTTTGATATTAATATTAGCATATAACCAAAAATGTCAAAATTTTTTGTTAAAAACAAATACAGAAAGTTAAAATCCAACTTTTTAGTACCTTCAAACAAGCTGTTTTATAAAATCAAGTATTCAAAATGTAGACTGGACACTATAAATATTATATATACCCACATAACAAAATAAAAGTTTACAAGATATAACAAAATTTATTGCCACCACTTACAAAAATTTAAAAAGATACTTGCAACAAATTCGATAAGTCCTTCGAATAATTTTTAAAGGCATTTACAGCAAATGTACTAAAACGGCAGTAAACTAAGCGAAAGAACATTTAATAGTTTTTCACTTTCGAAATTCTACAAAATTTATATATACATTCTTTTACTGGATCCATATATGAGCAACACGAGTACAGGCGAGTTCACCTACAAGTGAGCAAAGCTCTCCATGTCATAAAGCACAACAAACAGTAAAACGCAATAAAACAACAAACTCTGCAAATGTCGGCGTCGAAAAACACAAAGTCGCTTTTTATAGCCTACCACATGCAAACACACTCCATTACGAAAAGTCATTCGTGTTTTTGCCCTAAACGCTTGCAACATTCACCTGCAGACACTAGCTTTCACTTGCATCATTTCATTTTCGATTGAAAAAGCGTCTTTCAACAATTTCCCATACTAGTAAAAATGCTGTGAGAGGAGTAAAGTAAAGTGTGACGATCAAGGTTGGCGAAAGAAATCACTCACTCAGCATTACAAAAACAAACATACCGTACGTAGACATAAACATTTTTGAATCGCCCTCTCAAGAGCAGACATTTCTCCGTAACATTACAGGCACGGCAAGTCTGTGTAAATATGAATGCTGCCGAAAAATGTAGATATGTACATATGTGATTATTTTTATTTATATACGAGTAAGTATGTTGTTACAACATATATTTATATTCGCTCTCCATAACTCAAGGTTCATATATATCTCCAACTGATATTCATCAGTTCTTCTATGAACTAAAATCATACTTTTTCATGTATGTACTCAAGTGATACAAATATCAAAATATATTATACTACCCCAAATATAATTTTTATACTCTCGCAACCTGTTGCTACAGAGTATAATAGTTTTGTTCACCTAACGGTTGTTTGTATCACCCAAAACTAATCGAGTTAGATATAGGGTTATATATATATAAATGATCAGGATGAAGAGACGAGTTGAAATCCGGGTGACTGTCTGTCCGTCCGTCCGTCCGTCCGTCCGTGCAAGCTCTAACTTGAGTAAAAATTGAGATATCTTTATGAAACTTGGTAGACATGTTTCTTGGTACCGTGAGACGGTTGGTATTGCAGATGGGCGTAATCGGACCACTGCCACGCCCACAAAACGCCATTAATCAAAATTAAATAACTTGCCATAACTAAGCTCCGCAATAAGATACAAGACTGTTATTTGGTACACAGCATCACATTAGGGAGGGGCATCTGCAGTTAAAACTTTTTTTTAAAAAGTGGGCGTGGTCCCGCCTCTAATAGGTTTAATGTGCATATCTCCTAAACCGCTAGTGCTATAATAACAAAATTCACTAGAAGCAAATGTTTTTAGCACTTTTATTGACGGTGTGAAAATAGTTGAAATCGGGTTGCAACTTCGCCCACTCCCCATATAACGGTACTGTTAAAAACTACTAAAAGCGCGATAAATCAAGCACTAAACACGCCAGAGACAATAAATTTTATCTCTGAGATGGTATAAATTGGCTTTATAGGAACCGCGTTCAAAATTAGTCAGTGGGCGTGACACAGCCCACTTTTAGGTGAAAACCCATATCTTGAGATCTCCTCAACCGATTTCAACCAAATTTGGTGCATAACGTTCTTTTCATTTTTCTATGTCATAATGCGAAAATGGGTGAAATCGGACTACAACCACGCCTATTTCCCATATAACACCATTTTAAATTCCATCTGATTCTTTCACTTTCCACTATGCAAATCAGGTAACAATGATTATATCGGGGTAAAACTTTGCGTGAATAATGCAATTAAAGTATGCCACCTTGCGGCCAAAAATTGTCTAAATCGAACCAAAACTGTTCAAACCCCTAAGTACTAAATATGTGGACCCCAGTGCCTATAGTTGACCTTCTACCGAAAATATCAGTCAATCCACAAAGAAATCTCAAACGAGTATACCATTTGACTTTGCGAGAGTATAAAATGTTCGGTACATCCGAACTTAGCCCTTCCTTACTTGTTTTAAATGAAATTATAGAAAAAATTTTCTTTCAAACCGAATTTAACTTCAACATTTGAATTAACTTATTTTTTTGGTAAACATTTAAATTTTCTTTTTTTAATTTTGGGAAATTTAAACACATTATTAACAGATGAAAATTGGTCAATCGAAATCGAAATTGCCCGAATCGCCAAATATTTTATGTTGCACTGACCTAAAAGATATATAAGTCTACATATAATTAGAAACCGATATCCAATCTACAAATAGAATTACTCATTTTAACATTTCAGCATTTTTTTGTCTCTCGTTCTCTCTTAATTGCGTTGTTTATGAAAGTGAATCATCATTGAAATGAAATATATTTCTCTAGGCAATATTTTCAAAATTAAAACGAAAAAGCTATAAAGATCTAATATTTCAACACAACGTTGACAAAGTTGTATTCCTGACACCTACCAGAATTTCTGATACCAAACTGCTAAAGGTCCATAACAGAAATATTTTCAGTGGATTTTTGTAGTAAAATGTTAACTTATTGGTTTAATGTAATCTAATTTAGGGGTGAGCGTCCATAATCGGCATTTTGAAGCATTGTCATTTCTTTAAAACTATGTATTTCTCAAGTTTAGGTATAGAATATTTAAGAAGTAGGCTGTTTAAAAGTTGTGATCAAGTTTTGTAATCAATTAAATTAGTCAAATGAAAAATAATGAGAGATTATTTTGACGAATCCATAAAAGTAATATTCGCATTGCTAAATACCTTTCAAAGACATCCTTGCATCCCTATTTGCCAGCTTTATTAGCTGAACTAATCCAAATATTTGAAACTGACACTTGCAAAGACACTCATGTTCACTTTTCGCATCGAATTCATATCGAAAAGGAAACTGGATTCTGCAGGGTGTTGTCCAGACTGTAAATTTGGTTGTGTTTAACTCTGCGGGTTGTTGACCAGGGTGTGTAAATTTGGTTCTGTCAGCTGATAAATTTTAATCAATAGAAAAAATAAAAAATTAAGAACACAAGCAAGTATAACAGCTATCGTTAATCGAGTACCCGGCTGTGCGAAAGGCAAAAACTGGTTTCTTAATTATAATCTTAATGTACTAAATTAATTTGGCTGTGCGAAAAGGCTATTAGGTAAAGTCAAAAACCTATTGTCAAGACGAGACCACGCAAAATAAACCCGCCATAAGTGAAAGAAATGTGACTTTGCCATTACCTCGTTAATGACATCACACACTAATGTATTTTCATGTCAAACACTTTAAAAAAAGAAACGGATTGAAATCGTCATTACATTTATTTCTTTCATATTCAGGTACTTCTAGGTCTTAAACTAGACAAACGTACTATTTGTAGTCGTAGTTTCCAGTTGAGAAAATCTTAAATTATCTATGAACAAGTAACAATAATAGATAAACATGTGGGAAGTGGTTCCAGCGACATTCCACAAATCGGAACAATGTGTAGTCGTAATATGATAATAAAGCCTGAAGTTGCAGAATAATCATAATAAAAAATTCCATGTTATGGTGTATTATTGCAGGCAAACAATACAGCTTTTGCTTATTTTATGAAAATTACAAATGCTGCAATGTTTGCAATTACTAGTCCTTACTGTTTTCGCATGAAATATGAAACATACCGAGAAACGTTTACAATTAAACGAAATTCATGTGAAAATTTTTATGCAAATTTCTTGCTTACAGAAACTTTATGGAAATAATTAACACATTAACAGAACACTTATGTACTTGTAATACTTGGTAGCTTGGTCTTTAATTATTATCCTTCAGCGGTTTCGCATAGAGTGAACGAAGTGCTAAACTTTTTCGCTTTAAGCTTTTATTCAGCTTGCAAAGTACCAATTTCAGTGGCATGTCCTGAAAGTTAAGATACTTAATTATTTGCCAATACATACATATGTATAAACCTGTAGCCTTGATTTACTTTAAACCAGGGTAAAATAGGTTTTTGTATGTTATGTACCTTGGGTGAAATTCTATATTTCCACGAAATTACAATGAGTTGCAATATATATTGTGCTTTTCAAATGATTATTTCACCAAAGCATTACCTCATCCAAAACTCTCTGCCGAAGTTTCAAAATGTTTGTGGCTAAGTATATACCCATCCCTAGCTTACTGTTTTAGATATCACAAATCAAGTTGTTAAATAAATTTTATATTTTATGAATAATTTCCAATTACTCTTGAGCTGTTTAGCCTTGTTACAACAAAAAAAAAATAATAATAATAAAAGAACTGCATCTTGCAACTGTAATTTATGCTTCCGCTATTGTTCGAAATATTGTAATCAAATAGAGCTACAAAGTATATATAATAATTGGAGCACTTTCACTTTTATTAAAAATGAAAGCTCTAACTAAGCCACAAAACTTTCCTTATCAATGTCACATATTCGGCATATTGTCGGCTTAAAAGTTGCCGAAGTGATACCACATCAGCCACTTCCATAACCACAAACTAATACGCATGTAGCCGAAGAAGCTTAATGTTGCACGCACACCTGTCACTATTCAAAGAAACTTTTCCTTTCTAAATAATTAGGGAAAACATGCAGAGCATTTGTGCTGAATTCAAAAACTTTCGAACTCAAGCGAAATTTTAACAAGACGCCAAACCAAACTATGTGAACACAACAAAACAACGATAACAAAAGTCGAAGAGAAGTGAAGTAAAAGCAATAAACCACAATTGAAGCAGTTGCAAGCAAGGTTGATTCAAAGAAAAAACGATGAAAAGAGGGTTCTAAGTAACAGAATGCGTAAGCAAAATATTTACAAGGATGTAATGGGTCGAAAGTACATATGGGGACATGCAATGCATTTATATATACATTATATATATACCCTAGTATTTATATAATTTGTGCAAAGTTTACTGCAACTTCGACTGCATTGAATTTGACAAGGAAAGCCTTTCGGAAAGTTTCGAAACACAATGCAGTTTGGACATTGACGAGCGGATGCCGTCACATGCTTTGTTGCCCAATTCTGTGAACATGGGCATGCACTTACACATATACAGTCATACATATGTATGTACATTATATGATGTACATATGTAAGCGCTTGTATATGAGCGATAATATATTCAGGTTTATTCGAATTTTATTAACTTTAGACCCAGTTTTACAGTCATCCAGTGAACCCAGCAAGTCACAGCTACCGAAACTACAATACACTGAAAGAAATAGCGCGGTAACTAACACATACACAATGTGCAAATCATAAGACCTTTGCGTAAAAAGGGATGAACGATCACACGTACACAAGAGTTTCGGTTAGAATTGTCAATGAGGACTTAAGAAACTTAAGAAAATCATAGAAACTTTAACAGAAATATCTTGTAGCGCTATTGGGTAATTAACCGATAGTTAGCTTGCAGGGAAGTTACTTCGCCCAACAAAGTACAACCACTGCTTGTAATCTAAATTACTACAAATACTCAAGTTCAAGTGTTTGAATTTTCATCTGAATCCAACACATAACCATTTGTATATTCATTGATGAACGTTAATCATTTACACACACACATATCGCTTATAAGCAAAAATCCATAAAATTCATGATTTTCACATCAACTTTTTGCAAAATTCTAAAATCCTTATAATAAGTATAAGCCTTTGCATATAACTTTCACCTAATATAACATAATTATAAATAAATCGTATGTATGTATATCTTTTTCACCACCACCACCACAACTGCCACCATCGTCATCAACGCAAACAAAAAAATAAATAAAATATTCATACGCTGCACGTAAATAATTTAATAAAACAACCGTTTCATAAAACAAAAAAAAACAACAACAAAATCTTCGACATTGCAATGCACAACAACGCCTTGTAGTTGCGGTGAAGGACGCGTCATGTCGCCAGACGCCAAAGGCTGCATGGATCGCAACGAATGTCTGGACTTGCCATGTCTGAATGGTGCCACTTGCATCAATTTGGACCCACGTCTGCGTTACCGTTGCATCTGTCCGGATGGCTTTTGGGGCGAGAATTGCGAATTGGTGCAAGAGGGGCAAACGCTGAAGTTGAGCATGGGCGCACTGGCAGCCATATTGGTTTGCCTGCTGGTCATACTGAGTGAGCATTCAATGTGTAGAAAAAAAATTAAGAGCGTTGAAGATTATGACAGTAAAAAGCATAGAAGTAGAGAATAATAATAGCAAATGCAAAACAAGCGTCGTCAAGGCAATAACGACAAAAATCAAAAAAATAAACATAAAACTATCGATTTGTGCAGCAACTCGCAAGCTGCTTGCAACAACGCCTACTGCTCGCAGTAATAACAATTTTTTATTCGCATATTCAGTTTTGATTTTTGCAATATTAAATCATAGATACTTATATTTACATATATTTAGGCTAAAAGCATTAATGTATTGCCTTAATATTCACATCCGAAAGACATATTACTTTTGTTTTATTCACCATACATACATATTCAATTTTATATTCTGTTAGCATTCAACATTCAGAATAATTAATATATATACATATATATACTTTTTCTTCATCTATGTAATTGCCCGATTTGTAGCGTTGGTGGAAATGCTCTGTTGGTGTTGGTGCTAATGTAAAAGAAATATATTGGACCCAAACATCATCATTTATATATACATACATCTATATATATCTTTATATGTTTACTTGTATAAATGTTAGCAAAGTTAGATTTACATATATACATATGTATAAAAATCGCATTTCCCTTCGACCTGCCTCATTCCAAGCATATCAAATCACATCGTCATAAGTAACAACACTGCTCATTTTGCGCTTCAGTCACTTTACATACATACATACATATAAAGTTTCCATTTTGTTCTTATCTCATGCGCCTTTCATTCATTTCGAATCCCTACCTCCTTAGCCATTTTGTACCTTGCATGCTATTTTATCAAGCGTTTAGCGCACTTTCGCACACATACATATGTATGTACGTGTGTATAGTACATAGAAGCTTACACACTGACATATGAAAACTTTTTAGTCTCATTCGCCACATTTAGCGCAAATATATTGTACTGTGTTTACTTGTGTGTCACAATATTGTCGCATTTGCACCTTATCATATTTACATGCCACAAATTCGCGCCACTTAATATTTACATAATACGACAATTTTTTAGGCTTTTTATTTAAATATTTACACTTTCCATTAACCATATTATATTCATAAAATAACACAAATATACCGCTTACTATAAAGGTGTGATATTTGAATTGTGAGTACGCATTATTTAACATGCCTCAATGCTTGCCACTTTTTTCGCTCATCTCATTATTGCACCGTAATATGTATGCATACACATACATACACATGTATAGGTATTTAGATATAAAAAGTCAGTGTTCGTTGTGTATTATTTTTTCTTTGTGCCCATTTAGTACGACATCCACAGTCATCTCTTCTCTATGGTAAACGTTGGAAGCAATGCATGGCGTGCCACATGCGTATATACATACATATTTACAGTACAGAAAAATTGTGTGAAATTATTAGTTTTTGTGGAGCTTGTGTGTTAGCTGTACATTTTTTGCAATGATATAAAACTTCCGTAGAACGGAATGTAAAGGTATTTGCTCGGCTTTTGATATTAAAAAATTTCACAGCAGCAACAACTGTTGTTTGCCCCTTGTGTCTATAATGGTTTAATGCATTTTTATTAGTAAAAAATGTAGCGTAAATTTAAATACATAATTGACGGCGTAAAAAATTGTAGCGACAATTATTAGCGCAGGTAATTATGTAATATTTAAATATTTATAATATTTCTATGGCGCCAACCCACATAAAAACCAGTTGGAAATGAAAAAAAAATTGTACCTCTATTATGTAATGCAACCGACGATAGTGGGTCTAGTAGTCGTAGTTACTATAGTATTTTGCATTTCGTATGGCAACTGAACTGAACTGAATTCTTGCAAACTGAGACGATATCTCTAAGGTTCCATTTTTTTATTAGCATTGCAATAAAAGTATTCGTAAAATAAAACGTAAATAAATAACAACCAATAATTGACCATAACAACGCATTTAAATTAATTTGCACATTGGTCATAAAATTACCAGAGTCGTGTGCATTAAATGCATAAATTCTTCAAATTATTATAAAAAGTAAGAACATTTAATTTAGGAAATGGGTTAAGGGTTTTCTTTAGTAAAGAAAAGTTATTTTTTTGAAAATCATTTTAGAAAAGTAATATTTCATATTCGTAAAATGGCAAAAAAATATTTATTGACTTTCCTTAAAAATATTCACCGAATTCATACTCCAATGGTCAAAAATAATATAGATAACTTGATTTGGCATTTCGGTACACTATAACAAGTGACGGTGGTCTATGATCAATAGCTACTTGCCATGCGTAAATCAAAATTAGTCTGTATCTCTAATAGATATAGAACAATTTTGAAAAGACAACTGCGAAACTGCCTATTTGACTAAATGATATTCAAGTTAGGTCAAGGTTTTGTTTGTCCAATGTTCCCAAAAATGTAACGGGACTGTTGTAGTATAATACTTAGTATTGCCATAAATTTTGTTACAAAGTTTTCAAAGTTTATATAGTGAGGACAAATTCGCAGAAAAAATGCCGTTATTTTGTATTATAACTTGTAAATAATCTACTTTTATATTTACCAGTTCAGCGTTTGCTTTCGCTTATTAACAACGGAGTGGGGTGCTAAAGAAAATCATATTGCGTTGATAGCTTTAAATAGGTTTGGCAAATGCACAAGTGAAATTTGTGAGCATCTAAAAAAACTTAAATAATATTCCGTGAATGTTGGTTTACCACACTATTGATCGTTTTTCCCAAACGCTTACAATTGATGACAGCAAAAGGAGTGGTCGTCCTGACATTCGGATCTATCAGCAAGATTCTCCATCATTGGCTTAAAAGCAATATTCCTGATTTCATAGCTGCAGATGATTGGCCACTTGGAAGTCCAGATTTGAAACCAATGACTGCAGTTTGTGGTCAGAGTTGGAAAACATGGCCTGTCGAATACTCCACAGAAGTTTGGCGAGTCTCAAAATATATTTGAAATAATTGAAACTGGACTTGCTGGCATTGATCAGTGGACGAATGTTTGAGGGCTTGTGTGCAAGCAAATGGTGACCATTTTGAATAAAATCTTCTCCATCGCTGAACTTGTAACAAAACTTATGGCGACACATAGTATATGGCTGAATAGAGGCTAGTATAGTAAAGACCACAAATACAGAGTTGGACTCTCCTTCTCTTAAACCTGAACAACTGACTGTGTTTTGAAAAACTAAGTTACGTTACCAGGGAAGGCACCATTCAGAACTGAATATTTTTATTTGCCAAAAACGTTCTTTTTAAATTATTTAATGCCAACATTTCTAGTATATCATATGGAGTCAGTGCTTTTCAGACATTTTTCGTACATTAAAAAAGCACTGTCGCGCCACTACTGCGTAAGCGCTAAAGTACTTTGCCGCAACTGGTGCTTTTGATGTGAAAATAAATTCAACTTTTCTAATTCCCCCATCAAAGCAGCAGCAAAGAACTTTCTTTCAGCGTAAAACTCCCAAGTGAGCGCCTTACACACTTCGCAGTAGGCGAATAATACGACCAATCGCTTTCTTCAAATCTCCTCTTTAAGTATGCACAATCGTACGAACTTTCGCAGGCTTTTGTACACACCCACATTTGCTTCCAATTCGCGTATCTATTCACTATCGATAATGTGTATGAGTATATGTGCATAGTAGCATTTAGAAAATATTTATACGGAAATATTTCCACAACAAAATATCCATATCTCACAGAATGTTGCAGCATTTTGAATAATTTATGGTGTTGTCATGTTTTCCCATATCCACACACATACATATGGTATGTATGTACATATGAATTGAATGCTTTTGCAAATCTGTACTTGAGCGCTGATATCGCACCAATAAGCGCGCAAATTCACTTTTAGTCAACTTTTGCGACACACGAGTGTGTACGACTGTGCATGTGGCAAGTGTATGCCTGCGAGTTTCAGGTAGCCAAATAGCTTCGTCTATCAGACAAACAATTCGGCTGCTGTTGCTTAAAGCGCCATGAAATTCTACGTAAAGCGAACAAATGCACTGCATACGACACGCCGTACCATCACTAAAGCCGGTCTGTCAGTTGCAAGCGAAGAATGCGCTGCCAAAGGAGTCACCAGCTCACACACTGTGATTTCTCGCTGCCAGTTGCTTATGCGCCGTTTCAGAAGCTGTGCGTTTTTCAATGTGTTTATCTACTGTGTGTGGCGCATACTGAGTCTGCTTTACAATACTTTCCATTGCCGTTGTTGTGTGGTAGCAACGTGTGTATCAATTTTTCGCTGCGTCTTTTCAAAGTTCCATTCTGCGCTTAAGACTTTTTCGGTGCTGGGAAAAAAATATCAGTTTCTACTTAAATAAAATAGATGCGAATCGTTTTACTGGCAACTGTAAATAAAGTAGAAAATACGAACGCTGCTAGGAGAGAGAATTTGTAGCTAAACTTTTTGAAATGTTTTCTCGCACAAAAATATGGAATCATCTATATAAAAAATTTGGTAGCTTTGGCGCGAAAATAAATGAAAAAAATTTTATAAAATAAGCGCATAAAGTATGGTTGGCATAAAATATGGTGCCAAAAATGTGCATAGGTATGTGTTCAACCAAACAGAAGCGCGCAGTCTAGCGTGGAAACGGAAAGCTTGAGCTCTAAGAAAATTCACGCATAGTTTTGGTCAGTTATGGTTGATAGGAAATAAAGTAAAAGTTTTAGTTTTTATATATGTACATACATATATCTTTTTTCTCAGTTTTCCTAAAATAAACTATTAAGTTCCCGTTATTTACAACCGCACCCCAGGGAGCATTGTAACGCAGCAGCAGCGAAGTTTTTACAGCCCCTCACATGCCTCGTATATGGACCTTACTATTTAAATAATTATACATATTGACGTGCATTTGTACCACATACATATGTGACAATAAAGTTAAGGAAGGTTTTCTGAAAGTAGTAGACACTTTACTGATGGGCAAGTAAAAGATGCAGAAGTTTGGGTGTATTTATTTACTACATATGTACATATATATATATATAAAATTTAGGCCCACTTAAATAGTTGAATGTCGAAAACGAACCATTTCAAATGCTAAACAAAGCGACTGCTTGCCAAAAATTGTTCGTATAAAACATAGAATTTCAAGCCGAAACCAACATTTGAAAACTTAGAGCACTCTTACGCTTATATAACCTAACTTCAAGTCGCCTAACGTTAAAGAGTAGGGAATCGAACAGTTTTTAAGAGCTGGCGACACCGAAAAAAGCACATAATACTTTTCACAAATTTGAAATATTCCATATAATAACTGGATTTGAATCGGTCAGTTTGTTTGGAAACTATAGCATATAGTATAGTATATAAGTGGTCCGATCTGAACAATTTCTTCGAAGATTGTACTTTTGCATTGGTCAATAATCTATGCCAAATTTCGTGAAGATATAATATATTACCAACTAAAATAGTATTCCATAAGGAGACTGGTTTTTCTTGGATTAAAATCAACTCGCTAACTTTGTTATTATGTTTGCATGCAATTTTTAGCATGGTGGCAGGGGTGTTGTGAAATCCAAGACAGATTGGTTTGGTTGTCAAAATTACAAACCAGTTCTGATTTACAATGGTGTCACAGAATCTGATTGGATTTTCGTCTTTTCGATATACGCAAAACCAATATTCAATCAAATCAGCTGTCTGCTAATGTAGCAAAACTTTAAAATGAATAAATTTGTAAGCAATTCTATTAAAGTTTACAATGAGTTCCGCAATTTCATCTTTTATTATATTAAAGAAAGAAAGCAACAAAAATATTAAAAGAAAGATTTTAAGAGATCACGGTAGTCCACTTGATGTCCGAGGGGAATCGTAAGTGAAATTTAGCTTGCAATTATTTGTATGCTTGTACGTATTTACTTGCTTACTTTACAGATTTATATTATATTATTTCCTGAATAAAGAAGCATTTGTCATATCCTCTTAAAATATCTGCATTTTTTCCATAAGCTCAACAAATATGGAATTTATTTTATATTCTTATACTTTCCTCTATAGAAATAAAGATACGTTAATTCTTAACAATAAAATTAATTAATTTCTCAACTTACATTTCAAATCTGTCAGCTTCTACTATCTTCTTGCTTTGTTTCTGATAACAAAACCGATAAATTAGTTACCGTGAGACCCAAAACCGATACAATTTCTGTTTGGAACAACAAACCAATACTATCTGAATTCATGACACCTCCTACATTTTTTTTCGGTTTCGATTCTGTTTCCGACAATTATCAGTTTCTACATCACTCCTGATAATCACAATACTCTTACTGTTCTCTATACTATGTTCGGCCGTGTGAAGTAGAATTACACTCCCTGAATATTTTTGAGAATTACTAAAAATCTGAAGTTATTCAATAACAATAAAATTAAAAAAAATATATATTCAATGAAAATATAATAAATATATTCAATGAGCCAAAGAATAAATGAGTACTATATAGCATATGTCTTTAACTTTTTATAGTCTGTTCAAAACTCACTAATATATTGAATTATTGACTTTCTACATTGCTGTAAATTAAATTGCATAAATAGATATGTATGTTTTAAATATCAAAGTAATTTCTATAGCAAATCACAATATACATAAAAAAGCTATGCCGTAGCCGCAATAAAATGCAAAAACCTCCTTTTGCAGTCAGTAGCACTCTAACGCGTTCATCTCTCCATAAACTTCTAATTAATTTTTTCTATGGTTTTTAACACACACGCATACACACATCTTACGCACATGCTGCCAAGCAAGTACATACATACACATAGCATATATATTAAAAATAGTAGATATATTTATACAAAACATACATACACGTTAACAAATTTACACACAAACAAAGAATTACAAAAATTTTCTCCTTCATGTTATCCTCTCCAAACCAACAACAAAACCAACAATATATAAACCTAGGTGTCCGGCTGGTTACAAAATTTCGGGCAGTCAATGTGTCAACGACAATGAGTGTTTGCAATTTCCGTGCCGGAATGGTGGCCGTTGTCGCGATCACAATCCACCAAAGAAATATGAGTGTCACTGTCCGATGGGCTTCACCGGCATGAATTGCGAACTGGAATTACTGGCGTCCGGTGTGTTAACGCCATCACGTGATTTCATAATAGCACTAGTACTCTGCACTAGTACACTAATTCGTAAGTAAAAAAGAGAAACAAAAAGATAGTAAAATACACACATTTATAATGCATATCGTAAAGCGTTGAAAGTTCAAGAGGTAAGACGAGTGTGTACAACTATCAGAAATTTGCGTGAATGTTTTGAATTATTTAGAATTACATATAAGTATTTATTTATATAATAATATGTTGGGGAGCACTTGTAGTTTTTTGTGCACTTTCCTATTTAATATAATACGTCAGAGAATATATAATATTATAATTAATAAAATTGTCCTTTGTTAAGTGTATAAAAAATTATAATTTATTATTTTAAATTTAAATATTTAATAATACAAAAATGTACACTGAAACCACTACTGTCTAATATTTACATTTTATTTTGTAAATATATACATTTTATATTATACTAACTTTATACTCACAATTGTACAGCAACAGAACTTAGCCACAATGCGCATTAAATGAAAGCGTTCAACCGCATAACCACAATATTATAATACACGACCATTAACCAACACAAAGCCACGACGAAATCCAATATGCGTATTCAAATACAATTACATAGAATTGTGTAAAAATAATTTTTAATCAAGCACCGTGCGTAACAAGACCATGTTTTGCCGGCCAAAAAACACATAAAGTTGTTATAGACCATAACCGACTACCTATACACAAATACAAGAATTTTTACAATTTAAGCCTCAAAACTGCAATCGCTGGGGCTTAAGGGGCTTTGCAAATTGTTGTCTACAGCTGAAGGTCTATTTAAAAGAGCTATGTATTAAATTTTGAACAACATCTCTTGTTTATAAAATGCTTAAAATGTTAACATTAAAAAACTTCCACTATAGAATTAAATGTCATATTAAAGAACAAAAATGGTATAATTCATCGAAAATTATGCCATTATCGTAAAACCTTTTTTCCTATACTTACAACTCATTAACACAAATACCCAGCGCAGCCAATGAGTGGCCATTGGGCAACCGGTGAATTGAAAATTAAAATTTTATACATGCCATTCGAGTGATGAGCACTTTCATTGAACCGTATAACTTTCAGGCTCTTGACTCTGAAGTGTTCGCTGTAATTTACACTGTTATTAATGTATGAATATACATATGTAGATATACATAACACAGTATATTTGCACTGAAAGTGTACTGGTCCGATAAGGTTTAGATCTACACCAGTTATAAAATGTTTTATGAAATTATAATTGGCTTCAATGCAATGCCTTTATACCATTAAGTACAGTAATAGTTAGAGCTTTAATAAGATTTTTCAAGATGGATTATATTTTCAACCGAGTATATATAAATTTATTATTTTTACCCATAATTCGATGCAGGGCTGTCTGATGTGTATTCGCTTTTTTTTTTGCCGAAATCTGAAGGTTACATTCTATAAAACATCATCATCGACGAAGCAGTATTTTTGTTAATGAAAACACGGAAGACCTGTTCAAAAGACAAGCAAAAAAATTACCGAGGAGCCTCAAAACCGGTAGACCCATAGTTTCTTGGGTAAAGTTGTTCAGAATTATGCTTAAAAATATACCACTTATTCGTTCCCATGAGAGTCGAGTCTACGAAACCGGATTTATATCCGTTAAAGAACTGTCATCTCGGCAACATGTGAAAGTGACAATCAGCTGACTTCTAAGCCTGAGTTTCGTACTAGTTGTAACTCGTTCTGCAAATGGTTAATTTCACTGTGGGAATTATGTATGCATTAAATGCGATCAGCTCTGGGTTGAAAAGTTAAAAATATCATGCACCTTTCCTCTGCTCTTTTATTGCAGTTTCAATTAATTTTAATTAATTCTCTTCTACACTCATGAGGTTTTATAACTGTTGCACTACAACAGTAAGTACATGATTCTTAGACTTTAATGAGTGTGCATAAATAGCACTCAATATTGCTGGTGGCAAAGATTTCAAAGTTTACAGTCCAGCGTAATTGTGAATCCTCACAGCGCAAAATGTGTAAGCTTGAGCCAGGTCGAACATCTCGGAACTGAGAAGAACTACTCAAAAATAAAGTTGAGTGCTATCTTTTAGATGCAGAGTGCACACTACAGAGGTTTTTAGGTTGTAAAAAGATATTAAAAAACGATAGTACAGATTATGTTTTAACCCGTCAGAGCTTTTTAGTTTTGATTTCTATAAACAATTATAATTGGATATAAGTCCAAGTCTTAAAAAAAAAAAAAAAAATACATTTGTATTTTCATATTCGTTAATATCTTGTAATTTGAACCATTTACAATAGTAGATGTGGTCTAAAATATACAAAACTAAACTCGGTAACATTGACGATAGAGGCCATACCACTCCAACTCGACAACTTTATTTATCGAATACAGTTATTAATTAGCTTCCTCGTTTATAGTAGATATCTTTTGAAAGCTCTTGGGATTTCGGTTAAGCTCGAGCAGCTATACATAACCGTTATGGTTGGTCCTCATAGTGGAAAGTATTGTAGTAAGCCATGACTACTATTTTATTAGCAGACCACAAATACGCTCAGAGTAACACATTTTAAAAGCTTCTTAAAAGCACGTCAAGCATCAGCAGTAGAAAGCAAAGCCATAACTCAACTCAGCTTAGTCCTCATTTCTCGAAACACACAGAATTATGTTAAAATTGAAATAATAATAATATAAATAGTATACATATGTGCACCGGTCTGCTGAAGCCTTGAAGCTGCACTGACAGATTGATTAAGTAGCTGTGCGTCTCTATATAATTTGAGAAAACATACATATGATAGAAATAAAACGAATATTAATTACTACTCATGTAAACGCATGCTCGCATTGTAGGTAAGTACACTGTGAGTATCAATGGAAAATATAATATAAAATATATTTTATATCTTCATTTTCACATACGAGTACTTTGTGGTTTCGCAATGAAATGTTTTCGAGTTGAAATATTAAAATTTCAAAGTGGCAAAGCGCTTAAGAGTGCTGTGAAATTATAAATGAAATGCTGCACTGCCACTTACGAATTTGCAGCAGGGGCTGTTTTGCGCACTTTGCGCACTAACGTGCAACAATGATACTGCAACATTGTTAGTTTAATTCATTGCTTGTTGTAAGCGCATTTTGTAACGGTACCGTTCATAGTAAGCGAGGCAAACCCCCGCTGAAGCGTGCTGGCTTAGATACACACACACATACATATGAGTATGTATGTGTAAACAACTTTGAGTTCTATACGTGCTTGTTGCAAGTAATTAATGTTGCGCGTGTGGCTGACAGCGTGTTAGCGCGCCCGTACAACAAAACCGTTGCATTTCATTTTTATGCACATATGTACGTGTATGTGCATGGGAGGGTGCACAATTTTGTAATTTACCAATACACACACACTTACTTGGTACCATGCCACATAGAAATTTATATTTATTTTTTCCAGTATTTGTTCGCGGTAAATTTGGTTAAGTTATGGAAGCTGCAGTTAGTCTTTTTACGAATGAGCGTTGCGTGTTGTATAACACTTATGTACATGCAGTGTTGGAAAAAATAATAGGGACATATAGATATGTTTAAAATTTTCAATTATATGTTTAAATTAAACGATTTACAATAAAATAATTCAAACATTATCGTTCAGTTAGATAATTAATTAGCATTTGAGTAGTTATTTAAGGTTTATTTGAGCTCACAAAGTGAAAACGGATCCACTTTGTATTTCAGCTTGGAAATAAAAATAGAGACAAACATTAATTAATTTTTTATTGTGTTATTTAATTTAATTATTTATTACCTATCTTCCATTCAAATCTAATATTTTGTTGATGCTTCTTTCATTTTAACCACCTCCTGACATCTTCGCGGAATGGAGCTGACGAGGTTAATGCAAGTTGTGACCGGTATTGAATACCATGCTTCTTGGACTTACCTCCATAATTCGTGCTTATTTTTCCATTTATATCCACCGACTGATTTCTTCAGTACTCCCCATCAGTGTTCTAAAGGGTTGAGATAAGCTGTTGAGCACATTTTTCTTGTATCCAATAAATTGGCCAAACTTCAGCCGCCGAAAAGCATAACTATAACATTATTGATCTGACTCCGTGTTTAATTTTTTTTTTTGTGTATTTTTGGGGTCGAATTCCGCATTTTGAGGTCGTTGTACAAAAGTTTTGCCATCGGATCCAAATAAATTAACTTTCGTTTCATCCGTCCACAGGACGTAATTTCAATTTTCACGAAGCATTTGCCTCTGAGCAAATGCAATTTCACTTTTTTACATTGTGTTTGCTTAAAAACGGAACTTTTCTTGCATTTCTTCCAGTTAGACCAGCTTCCCGAAGTCTGTGCGTCAGGCGATAAAAATTAATAATTTTTTAATTGCATTACCAGCAAATGGTCAAACTTTGCCATTGTTTTGCGTTTCCGTCCTCTTTTTTCACTTTTTACGCATGTTTTGAATGCATTAAATACCATATTTTTGAGCATTCCATTATGTTCGCTATTTCAAGAATATTTTGTCCCGTAAAATATTTGCCGCCCCGCATTTTATTTATATTGTATAATAATATTTACTTGTTATGTAATACAGTTAATTTCAACAAAACAATAAATAAGCTCTTAATTTCAGAAAATTTCGTTGCGATCTTTACTATTTTTCTGTGCAAATTAATAAATAACTAAATTTGTCCCTATTATTTTTTCCAGCTCATACGCAGCACGCGCACTTAAAATTATAATTTTCTGTTGCAATGCAAAGACTATTGCACTATTGGGTGTTTAATTTAAGTACTGTTTGATGGTTTTAATTTACAGTTAACTTCAATACTGTGACACGAGTTGTGAATGCAAATCTGTGCTAAAAAATATGGGAATAAAGGTGATGTCCCTATTATTTTTTCCAACACTGTATGTATGTACATATATAGGTATTGCGTGTGCTGTGCAAGCATATTTAACTTATGTATATTATTGTAAGCATTTGTGTGAGTGTGTGCGGTTGCGTGTATGCATTTATGAGTTTTATTATTTTATCATATTTTTGCTGACTAATATATTTGTTTATATCTATTATGCAGCGATATTATTTAACACAACTATGTTGCACACACACACACTCTCTACAACCATTAAAGCGTAGTAATGCATGTGTATTTAAAAGTAGTCGGTAGTAACAAGTAGTAATATGTTCATAATTATTGTATATAAAATTATTCATTTTAAGTTTACAAGTACCTACTTGCTGTGGCGGTGGCGTTGTTGTAACAACACATGAATTTCCATTGCGTACAGACAATTTTAAAACTAACGGCAGCATATAAACAACATTGGTTCGTTGTGTAATCTTAATGGCGCGATAAGTGCTGCCGCTTATAGCCGCGAAACGCTAAATATTGCATTTGAAAATTATTAATTCCACAAATATGTATGCATTATATACCCTGTTTATATATACATATGTATGTAAGCATAAAAATTATGCACTAAGCTTTCTGTTGTGTGAAAAAACTAATGTTTACATACATATATCCCATCCCTACATCCATTTCCATCGTTACACCCGTGTGCTCCTCAACCACTCTTTTGTCGTCATTTAGTTCTCGTGCTTGTGTTCGTTGTTTATAATCGCCGTCGTGAGGCGCATATTAAATACCCTGGTCCGGATGATGACGTGCGAGAGAATATTATCAACTATGATGACGAGGGTGGCGGCGAGGACGACATGACTGCATTCGATATTACACCGCTACAAATACCAATCGGCGGGCCAATGCCACCCGAGCTGGCGGCCATGAAAATGCCAATAATGTGTAAGTACAAATATCTGTAATAATTTACCGTTTATTTTAGCAAATCGTAATTTTTAATCCATAAATGGCAAATGAATGAGCGTTTACTTAGCTGTGCTGGGGCGGCTTCGCGTAATGGATTATTAGCCATTTTTGTGCAAATACTGTTGAACACACATACATATGTTATTTATTGTACATACACAAGTATGTGCAAACAATAATTATTTGGCTTAAAGCTTATTTCAAACTTTAAAAAAATATACTAGAAAATATGTTAACAATATTATTTTTTTTCCCATAACCTAGCAAAGAGAATTCTTATAATGTATAAAATTAATATAAAAAATTTTTAGCTGAATTTCAGAGATAAATTCTAGTCACAATGCTTTCATATTTTAATCTAATTACTTATGATTATACTTCTATTTACAATTTTCAAATGTTTAATAATCACTTTGCAACCGTAAGTAGCCAAGTAAAGTATCTTCAACAATCTTAAAGCAAACTCTGCAAGTTTCCATTTTGGCGAAACAATGCGTGCGTCCGTCTTCCACCCATAATCTTTGTATGCAAGTACGCTTGTGACAGCATTAAAAGTGTAAGCAACATGAATTTGCACTTCAGTTTTGCTTTGCGTTGTGGAGCTGCGCCAAACACTGACACCCTCGGTTCCCTCTCTAGCACTGAACAATCTAAAAAATGTAGTGACACAGAAATTTTTTCCAATAATGCGCTAAAATATGTTGAATAACAGTATGCCGGCGAACTTCTCCTGAGTTGCCTGCTAGCTTACAAAATTTTCTTACTCATCTAAAACTCGTACTAATTTTATTTCCATTGCTCCATTTCCTGCTCGTTTTCTTTATGTTCGCAACGCTGCAGATCCGGTGATGACGCTAATGCCCGGCCAGGAGCCAAACGTGGGCATGTTCATTGAGGAGCACAAAAAGCGTGCCGATGGTGACCCAAATGCACCGCCTTTCGATGACTTACGCAACTACGCTTATGAAGGTGGCGGCAGCACAGCCGGTTCGCTGAGTTCGCTGGCCTCTGGTGAGTACTTCAGTGAATTACTAAGTAAATTACAACTAAAAACACACATAAATATGCTTACAACAGTTCGTAATTTCACATCGTTTAGTGTATATTTATTTATGTTTTCTATATACTTTTACATATTTCAATATACTCTTATATATAAGGCAGCACTTTTATGCTTTTGCACCCAATATTCGCTCCATTAGAACTTATTTAATTCATTAGCTAATAGATCAGATTAGAAATTAATGCCAGTGAAACATATACACATACCTATGTAGGTAAAAATACAAGCAAAAATTTTTTTTTAATTTGAAGCGATATAGATTCGTTTAAGAGTTTACAACTTACATCGAATGGTTAATAAAAAACTGTAAATTGGATATTATAAATATATATTAGGAACATATCGAGCCTTCTAAAGAATTATCAAATGTAACCATCATGCATCGATTCTAATGCCTTTAAGCATAATCCATATCTAAATAAATATAGAATACACAATGTCTGAGACTGCCGCTTATTGGAATAGTTAACGCTAGTCTCATATAGAACTACTATATTGAAAGGCAGTATCACAGGAAAAATCCGTTCAAATTGTTCGTTATACAACAATTCATATTAACTTTTTTTATAGCACGTTTTAGTAAAGTCTTGGCTCATAAACTTATGTAGTAATCCATTGGACACCAAATTTCAATTTCAATTTGGGCGGTGGAGTTCCCCGTGAACCTGGTGAATTCAAAACGTCTGTTCGATAATTGACTGGCTGCTTCTGTTGCATAACATTGCCTAAACGTAAGATGCCTATTATAATTTAAGATTTAGCAACCCTCAGAACGATTCGACATACGAGCGCTGTTTGTGTTGTTTACAGTTATTAAAATGTTCATCTTGGCTAAAAAGTGGAACTAAATCGCGAACATTTTCGCGCGATTATTTTTTACAACTTTTTACGTGGATTAAATCAGCAACACCGCATCGATGAACTTAATTAAATTTTTGGTGATGAAGCTCTATCAGAGACCAGTGTTTATCGATGGTATGGTGAAATCAGTCGAGGTCGTGACGACCCAAGACGAATTTCGTAAAGGTCGTCCACAATCTGTTTTTTTGGAAAAACTGGACATGTCGCAATCATGTCACCATTAGAACAACGCAGAACAGTAAATTATAAGTGGTAAAAACCATTCGTTTGGCAGTTTTCTTTCAAGAAAAACGGATCACTATACACGACGACAATGCGAGCTCTCACACATCGACTGAAGCAACTGCATTTTTAAGCACTCAAAACATCGATTTGATGAGTCATCCACCATATAGTCCTGACGGACACCAATGAATTAGTTTTATTCTCGTACCTAAAAAATAAATTAAGAGCACGGCAAAGCAGCGATTTGACAATTGGTTCTGACTAATGCCAAACTGTAATGGTAGATCTTAATGAAGAATATTATGAAAAACAATAAAGAGTTTTTCGCTTATTTATTATTTGTTTTTGATCTTTAATCCGCAATATAATGATGTATCTTATATGTGACGGCTTATCTTTGAATGTGGGTAATGGGCGCATTCTCTTTCGAAGTAAGGATACCTCGCTCACGTAACCAATCATGACTCTACAGTTTGTTCGGAGAATATTTCTTGAAACAATACTTTATTCGATCATCATGCAATGTAATCATCATTTCTACTGCTGCTTAATTGAGTGCATTCCTTTTATGAAGAAGATCTGCTAGTTGAAGATAAAAGATCTCCCGGCGAACGGGACACCGGCTTTCTTGATAACTTGTCTCATAACCTTGAATGTTGGAAATGTTTCGATCGATCCAGAAAAGAGTTTTTAGTAGCAGAAGTGATTATAACTTAACTTTGCATGCGCTGCGCTATTAAATTCTTATATCTTGCAATAATGCATACATTACTCATAACACCCAAGGCGAATAATACTGTAATACTCAGCTTGATTTTACCGAAATGCAAGACGATTTTGATCCGAAGGATGAACAAATCAAAAATCGGTATCCTCTGTTCAATATATGATGAGTAGATCCAAACACTTAGGCGTTTGGGAAACGTTGTGTCAAAATTTTAAATCAATTGAATTCATTAATATTGATTCCACTTCAAACGGATTTATGAAGTATTATTATTAGTTAGCATAGCTACATAGTAGAGATAAACTTTATGAAATATTCTTGAAATATATGTGATATACATACTATGGGATCTGAAACTATAGATGAACTTAAATGCAGACCTTGATTTAGATTAGCCAAATATACAACCATCTAATACACCAATTGCTAAAGCCCTGAACTATACAGATACATATAAATACTAAACTATTCTGATACACAGTAGTAAACAGGTACAATTTCAAAGAACTATTCAACAGATACGGTACCAATTAGCTAGATCATTATATAAGGTGTATAATTTAACTAGCTATTTAAATAAGTATTAACAAGCCGTTAGCTAGCTAGTCCATATGTAGTTCATTTAATATGGCAATCCATTGCATAATTCATGTTCAAAATATGTTTTCCATTTTAAAATTACAGGACTGCGCTCCAATACTGCTGAATATTGGGTGTAAAAGTGAGCAAACAGATATTTATTAAGAAAACCACCTACATGACAATAAAAATACAAAAATTAATGTACTATAAAAATATTGTACTTTTTATATTCAGATTATTTTATTTACGTATGTATACAGACCAAGGCTGAAAAAATGGACATTTAGATATTTTTCGTTGGAGAATAAATCAAAATAAATATCTATATACAGATCATTATTTTTTCCATACTTTTAATTAAAAGGAGGGGGTGAGGATTGCCGAGTGTGGGATTTTTTCTGAAAATTATTTCTTTATTAGATTGCCTAGCCAGAAAAATCTATCTAAGCGGTAATATACGCTAACTAGTTCAGGAGTGCTCACGCCATAGCTCACTTAGCTCCCAAAAACATCTAGTCGACTTAGTTGAATTGAAATTGAAACAACTCGACTACGTCACAGTTTAACTTCTTTGGCATTGTAAATTACAACTAATTTCCATTGAACTTGTAACAAAAAAACTTTTGATTTGTAACAAAAACATGAAGAAACGTTAACTTCGGCAGCACCAAAGGTATACTACCTTTCACAGGTGCGTTTGTTATAGCATAAAATAGTATAAAAAAGCTTTATTCTGATTTTGATCGGTCAGTTTTTATGGCAGCTATATGTTATAGTAGTCCGATCTGAACTATTTCTTCGGAGATTGTATCTTTGCTTTGAGAGAAACGGACCCTCGCAACTTTCAGATCGATAACTCATGAAATGAGAGTATACTTGACGTATACCATATACAGATAGGCGAACAGACAATCGGACATGTCTAAATCGACTCAGCTGACGCTGATTATTTATATATTATAGATATATATATATGTACTTTATAGAGTCTTCGATGTTTCCTTCTGGATGTACAAATTCGTAAACCAGCGATGCTTCCCTTTAAGAAATCCTCTTACCATATTATGGGGTTATCTAATCTAAATGGAGTAGTACTCACTTAGAGTTGCTGAATGTATGATGGTTAATTTAGTATATATTTATATTATAATATATGTTTTTGATATACAACACTTTTTTCATTTGATGTTGTAAAAGTTTAAGGAAAATATTCTGGACCCATTAAATTAGCATACCTCATAATTAAATCATTTCTGAGCTTTCTGACGCAGCGGTGTATAAGGCGTTTTTTCTTTATATGTATGTCTTCCAATTTTATCGCTTACGAATTGTTATTTCGTCTGGTCGGACTTTAGTGTCCTGAAACTTTCAAAAAAACGATACGACCACTTCAGGTAGTCTGGGATATAAGTATATATAAGAATACTAATAGATGTATTGCTAAGAATATGTACTCTTTTTGTAAGTTAACTATATATTTGTTTTGGGTGTCAGTGTTTGCTTTATACAAGTAGACATACCTTTATATATAATAGTATATGTATACGATTCTGCGCGAGGTATTCTACCGGGCATTATTTTCTTGAAAAAGAATTGCACTTGCTCTACCCGCTAATAAATTATTTTACATTATTTCCACTATTTACTGCAGGCACTGATGATGAGGCGCACGAGTATGATTACTTGGGCTCGTGGGGGCCACGCTTCGGCAAACTGGCCAACATGTACGGCGATGAAGTGAACGCTGCAGCTGCACACCCCGAATTAGGATTGTAAAAACATAGAGGACAAAAACGGAAAAATGCTCTATAAGTACTGCAAAAGCAGCGAAAAACACATAAGAATAAGGAAACCCAAACAAAAATAATGATGAAGATGAAAATGCAAATGTAAACGAAAACGAATATAAGGACAAAGAAGAAATATATAATGAGGGAAAGATTTGAATGGAAACTAAATTAAATTAAATATAAAATAGTGTAGTGCAACCAAAGATACTTGTAGAAGTGAGAATAGAAATCTGATGTAGAGGTGATTGAATGGAGCTCGCGAAACGAAAACCAACAAATTATGGAAAGTTAAATTAGCGACGACAAAAATGTCATTTGTAAAAAAAATACTCATCCCCATACTAATTTTATATAAGACTACTACTGTACGCTAAATTTAGGCAGAGAGAAAGTTAGGGAAGGTAAACTAAAGGCAAACAGATTTGCAGACTAGCAAGGTTCTTTCATAAGGGGCAGGCAAGCCAAGTCGCAATACTAAACTGTTAAATTAAACTTGCGGGCACGAAATATAAATGTTAATGAAACCAAAGTATTTAAATGTAAGGAGGTAAGAAAATAACACATACATACATACAAAACACATATGGAAACAGTAGACGAAAAAATAACACATGAACATAATATACTCATCATAGTTTTATAAGTACTGTACATTTCCTTTTTGATATTATTTATTACTATTATAATACAACTATTTAAGGCGTATACTTAAAATTTAGATTTAATTAAAAGTTACACAGTGTACGTGGGTGCAGAGCAAGCAATTATGCAACACGGGGGAGTCAAGAATAGTTGCAAATTGTAACCTTAACGCTTCAAAAGTAGAAGCTAAAAGAAATGGAAGTTATATGTATAAGAAATTGCTATAGTCAAATAAGTAATGTTGCACGCATACATATTTAGTAGTTATAGCATTTTTTAACAACAAATCACAACTAAAAGATCAATTCATCGCAACGACAAGCAGTTATAGGCCGGAATTGAGTTAAATTTTGCAATGGATGTTAAAACATATATACAAGTTATTGTATGTATATTTATATATTTGAAAGTGATTGTTGAGAGTACATTGATAAAGAAATTGAATCTTGTTGAAATATCTCAATTTTAGAGAAATTAAATATTTCGTTAGACCAAAACCATATTTTGAGAGTAACTATGGACACACTCGAGAAGTATATACTACGAATTAATTTTGCATAACTTTCATTATGTTTGCTGAGAGTGAAGTTCAAGCTTTTCAATTTCTAATGAAGTCAAATCTTGAGTATCAGACTTAATTAAATTCTATTCCTTGTCTCTGAAAAATGAATACTACCAACCAAAAGCCTCTCAGGCAGACTTGACATTAAGTTGACTCAAGTTTTTATACTAATTCCACTATAGCAAATAGTCCTTTATATATAGCTGTATTTAATGTTTTGATATTTTATTCACCAAATCGTTTCTTTGCTGCCAAGCCTTTAAGTATAGTGACTTAAACAAAACCACTGGTATAAAACACATAAATTGGCATAATTTGTTGTAATTTATGCTAGCTTGAGAAAGCTTGAAAATTGTATTCAGTAGTAAAATTTTCGATAGGGGAATAGCGAATCGAACAAACAACTGATATAATATCAACATATATACTGGCTTTATGCAATAGTGTTTGTTCCTGTTGAGGATGTTACTACGCTTCTGTCTGATTTTCACTAGTAAACTCTTTCACGAGAGACCGTACAGAATAGCGTATTACAAAATTTTTTTACTTTTTAATTTCTACGTTTAACTCGAAATCCGGATTATCTCGTTCAAACCGGGACGAATGGTCAGATAAGGTTTTACCTCATAAATATGTCCGAAAACTGTTTTGGATTGAATTATTTTCGCTACTAAATTTTTCAAGAGAGCAGCACTTAAAAATAGTAAATACCGTACAGGGTAATTGAAGGCGGCTAAACTTTTCTAACGACTACTGTACTGAGAGACTTTCTTGTATGATGATTTGTTATTAATTATGCTTTAAAATCTTCACATACAGCACTTTCGGGCCAGAAGACACAAAATGTACCCACAAACACACACTCAAAGACACTCTTATATATACATGTTGTGTATGTATGTATTTATCTGTATGTTTACAACAAAAAAAGCAAATTAGGCGAAATGAGTTAATGTTGAGCGTAAATGAAAATGTGTGTATGCATTAAAATTATTTAATTATTACTTTACTTTTTATGTAGACGTAATTATATCATTAAAGTGTATAATTAAATATAATTATAAACAAAAACATAAAATGAATTAAAATTTAAATTTAAAGTAAAATGAATACCCAAAGACTGTTTTCGTTCCATCAAATATGTGAAAGTGAACAACACGCATACATGCATACTTAACTTTAATTAATTATAAACACTGGGATGAAAAGTTGTACTATTTGAATAAGTAAATATACAAAAAATAAAAATAAATGAAAAAAACTATACATTTGTGAAATTAAAAAAAAATTAAAAACTTCTTTTTTTACACAGCAAAAACAAAATTCGTAGAAAATGTAGAAACAAAGTTTGGATAACTAAGCTTGTGCTCTGAGGGGGTAGCGACTTGGTAATTGGTGGTATTAACCGACCCATATGGGTAAATTTAAAACAAGTATTTTTTTTTTTTAATTCATCTTTATCATGGTTTTTGAACTTATGCTGCCCTCTCAATCACAACTGCACAATCTATCGAAAACATGTTGAATGATAGTAGAAATATGAGCGGTGAATTATAATAGCAAAACAAGAAAAAAACTAAAAGTCTCCTTCATACTAACAAATATCTAACACAAACTGAATTAAACAAATGCGCATAGCAGAGAAACATTTAATTAGACAAACTTGTATTACGAAAATGATTAAAAGCAAAAGTGAAAACCAACTAATTAACGCAAAACAATGAAAATGTAAACGTAAAAATTACCTTAAGGTGAACTTAGCGCAATTGAAGTAATGAATAATAATGGATAAATAATGAATATGATGAAAACGTAAATTAAAATTTATATATAAAGAAACGAATGCTATTAATAAGGAAGTGCATATGAATGTGTTGAAATTGATTTCACAAAACTGGCAGACACTGTAAATAGTTTTAGCATATAATAGACGGCAAATCCGCAAGCAGCCAAGACAGGGGCTGTTTGCTTGTGTTCGGCACTAGTGTATTATGACGTAATTGACGCAAATAGTATTTGAATATAATTACACACAAGTACATATATAAGGGAGCAAATATGAAAAACTAATGGTTTTAAATAGGTCACACGTAAACCAAAAACAAAAACAAAGAATAAATAAATAAAGTAAGCAAGGAAAAGTAAATATAAAACAGTATTTATATGTTTAACAATTAAAGTAAATTAAATAGATTTTAGTAAAAATGAGGAGACAAAATTTAGAAATTAAAGTACACTTAATTAAAAAATGCATCACAATATCTTACTAAACGATTTCAACTACATGAGAACGATGCTGTTGAAACGAAATACCATGTATGTATTAAAGAATCGTTTATATAATGAGATTATTCGTGAATTCAAAAATAGCACGACAAACACATTTAACAACAACACCATGCTAACGAAGGTAATAATACAAATAACAATAGACAAGAAAAGAAACAAAAAATAACAACAAAAATAAAGTAGTATAAAAAATTTATTAAATTACAGTTAAAATCGTGCGTAAAAGTAAAAGTATTTTCAGTTGAAATGCAAACACTCGGCGAAAGAAGAACAAAAGCCTGTAAAACTAAATAAGTAACAATTCAATTTTAAAAACTAATTATTAAAAGGCTATAAATGCTGAGGATTGAAACGAATACCAAAAAGCAGAGTTGATATGTTTCAACTGCAAGCATACAAGAATCCAGATTACATCATAATTTTTTCTAATATTTTATATTTTTTGTAACCAAATAACTCTTTTTAGCTGAAAATTATTATTTTTTTATTTTCATGGTTTAGGGCATCAAAGAAAACTCATCAAGTTTCACATTTATGTTTAATAAATATATTAGTTATTTTTTATGAACTTGTATTTTATATATCATTATTATTATTAATTTTTATTATTATTTTAAATAGATAGTTTTACTTGCTTTTCAGTTTATACGTAACCGAATATATTCATTTTATAATTCAGGCTACATCTTATTTTTGCCATTTATTTTAGTGTAAAAATATATGTTTCACTTAAAATAATTAGCATACACAATGTTTGTTTTTTACAAATTTTGAATTAATTTTAATGTTACTAAATACGTTTTTTCTAACAAAATTACATGTAATTTTTGTTGATAATCACCAAATCGTTTGTAAATTACCATTAAAACCATTTCGTATAGTGTCTAATTTTCATAATTTAAAAATAAGATATACATATAGAAAATTAGCTTCAGCTAAACCACACCCAGTGCAATTTACGATTTATATACATACATACATAAATATATTGAATACAAATATTTATACACAAAACATTTTACATATACTTTAACGTAGATAAGTTATAGAACATTCATACATACAAACAAACACATACATATATTCCATATACCTACATATTATTATAAAAACAAAAATTTAACAAAATATTTAACCCTAACTGCGTTTGCACACATACAAGTATAAAAATCAGAACTTAAACCAAGATATTTTTATTTAATAAGCAATTGTTTTTTTTTTTTGTTATTTTAGCATAACTGACATAATATGTAATAAATCATACAAATAATTTAAAAACCTTTTTTATCAAGAACATTCCCAGTCATGCAGACATATGTATTAGAATGTTTTTACTTAAAACAACACGTACAATGTATCGTGAAAATAGCAATAACCAATGTAATTAAGTCAGCCAAGTTGTTAAACATGAGTCAACGTAGAGTTGTGGAAGCCGTATTTGTTACCTACAATCTAACACACTCACACAAGAGATCTTATTATTATGTTTGAACTCGATTATTCACACAATTCATGCTGTACGACTTTTGAAAATAAAATTGAATATTATCGGAAATCATATACATTTTAGTGTCATTTTTTGTATAGTTGGGCAGCTTCTCAGGCTTCAACAGTTAACACTGCTATTTTATTTAGTACGCCATAAAATCGCAGTGCTAAAAAGCAAAAACACAAGTAAAAAAGGCACAACCAAACAAAATAAAAATACAAACCAAAAATAAGGTAAACATTCTTTTTGCGTATACACATCTATACAATGCTGAAGTTACTCTTTTCATATACCTTTACAAGAGATTGTTTGATATTTTTCTGCGACTTCTCTTTTACAGGAAAAGAAGAAGGAAAGGTAAGTATTTCTCAACGAAATTCTCAGTTTGCTATTAACATTTCACAATTTGCGTCGTTCAAGAATAAAACAAAAAAAAACGTTAACTTTAACTGCACTAAGGCTACAATACCCTTTACCCTTTGGTAGGGGAAAAGGTGCTAAGGAGTATTGTTTAGGTACCACAGAAATGCTGATATTCATAGGGACTTAAATGTAAATATAATTGTCGAAGAAATAAGATTTGAGAAAGAGGCCCACTACAAAAGACTTAATTGACATGTGAATGAGAAAGCGAGAAATCTCGCTTAGACAAATGCCTCTCTAGTCGCTTACGCCGAAAACAAGAAAAAACTTTAACTTCGGTTGCACCGAAGCTATATTACCCTTCACCTACACAAAGTTCCTTACAAGAACTTGATTCCGATCGTTCAGTTTGTATGACAGCTATAAGAAATAGTGATCTGATCTGAACAATTGCTGCGGGATAATACATTGTTGCCTTAAACAATAACTCGTGCCTAATTTCGTGAAGATAACTCGTCAAATAAAAAAGTTTTCCATGGAAGTACTTTATTCCGATCGTTCAATTTGCATGGCAACTATATGCTATATTGATCCGTTTCGACAAATGAGCAGCTACTTAGGGAGAATTGGACAGGTGCAAAATTTCAGAACGATAGCTTAAAAACTGAGGGACTAGTTTGCATAAATACAGACAGACGAACACACGGACATGGCTAAATCAACTCAGCTCAGCATGCTGATCATATATGCATATATTTTATAGGGGCTCCGTAGCAAACTTAATATTCTCTGTTCAGGGTATAAAAACCGGAATTACGAATTTCTTTGTTATCTTTGTAAGCTTTTAAAATTAAACTGCTTTTTATAAAACTAGTTGTAGTGCTATCAAACATTTGTAACGTTTTAAAAATGTTTGAAATAAAAAAAAAATTAAAAAAATATCTTCACGCGTATATACAGACAGGGACGGACAGAAAAGCGAACATGGCTAAAGATTAGCTCGTAGGTTGGTCCGTTCGTGCAAGCAACAACTTGAGTAAATATTGAGATAACTTGAAGAAACTTGGTAGCATGTTTCTTGGCACCCAAAGTATGTTGGTATTGCCGATGGTGATTGGTATTGCCGGATGGCGATAAAGTGCCATAACGAAGCACCATTTATAGAACTTTTGTGATAGAAACGCGTGAATCATGATATTCTTTGCTTCCACAGTAAAATATTGTAAATTACTGAGACTCGCATACTAGGCATGCTGTAAATTATATAACAAATTCAAAGGGTTATACGTCGATTATACCAAAGATTGCTGTTTTTTCCAGCTGAATGCTGTTGAAATCTACTTTTAACTCTGTGATAATGGGGTTGACTGAAGTAACAAAAAATTTCAACTGCTACCAATCAGTTGTAGTTAAACATTCATGAATTTATTTGGGAAGAATATTAATAGAAACTTAAAAAAAAGAACTATTTTATTAGTAATTTTTAACTATTTTAATCAGTTATTATATAAAAAAACATAGAAATGTGAAAAATTTGTTGAACTCGTGGAGTAAAATCCCGTAATTGGGCAAGGCAAGCTACAATTTAGAGAGAGTAAAATAAAATTAAAGGTCCGAACATAAAAAGTCGAATAATCTACTACTCCTAAGAATATACTTTTTGAGTAACATTAAATTTTTGAGGCGTTCTGTCATGATTAGGCGTTTGCTTCAGCCCAAAGTTGAACTAATTTAAAATACAGTCTTCATAACTACCGCAAGCAAGCAAATGAAGAGTTTGTGGTATACAGAATATTCCTTCGACTCATATAGTAAAAAACAAAAGCATTCCTCGCTTAAAAGAAACAAATTTTCAGCTGGTTAATTATCTGTCAGATCTTAAGCAGGTAATCCTATGTGGCGGCCTGTTTTTTAGGGAATTTTTTAAGATTTTTTTTTCTACGACCAGTAAATAGATAGAACTTTAAGTTTATTATAATTTTTTAACAAATATTTCGCTTCGAAAAAATGGGCTCGTACTTTTTCCACGAATTCGGGATTGGCTTATCTGAAACAAAACAAAATAGTGGTCTGTTAGCCTAAATGCACGGAATGGATTATTATCAAATGAATATACCAAAAATTGGACTTTTGGAAGACAATTAAAATAAAAGTGGCAAAATTTCTTTTTTTTTTTGTTTTTGCTGTAAATACATTTTATGGGAACTTTTAATTGATGCTGATTACAGCTGCTGAGTTTACCAAACAATATTCTAGACATGTTAAAAACAAAAATTTTTAGGTTGGCAACAATGAAATTTTGACTGAAAATGGTTGTAGTTCGTAATACCCAAAAAGAGTTGGGTTGATCTAAAGTTGAATTTCTTCAACTTCAATTCAACTGAGTGGAGTTGAAAACCGCAATAGTGGTGATAACCGATCTATTTTTATTGTCTCGTCCATAAAAGTGTCATTTCATCTAGAGTTGTATGTATGTATATACTGATGTAGATCAACCAAAACTATGCTTCAGGAACGAACGGCATTTCATAACAAAGTTACGCCTACCTATTCAAATCAGGTTTATTATTTGTACTTTCAATAATATTTCCATTTTGTTTTTCAAAACTCGAAACTAGAAGTCTTGTTGTTTGTCTTGGACAAAAGCCTAATAAAAGGATTTTGCAGTTATCGATATCTCTATTCAACGTCATTTTAATCTTAACTTCATTGGAATGTTTTACTCACATTTTGCTCTATTATATGCTGATACTTTTATTGTGTAGCAACTCTGATTTAAGATTAACTGAAATCGAACTATACGTTTTCAAGCCCTAGATACAAAATATGGGAAGTTCCGAATGTGTGGTCGATTTTCTACCGAAATAATTAGTAAATTCGTGAGATACTGAACAGATTTGTTCTACTCGTATTCTTTATTTTATTAACAAGTTAAAATTTTTTCTCGGGTATGAATAAAGTCCTATGGATATATAATTGCAACCAAGGCAAGCTCTAGCCACTTGCAGTAATTTCTTTTCCATTTCTCCATAACACAGCAGTAGGCTGAAGCAATTGTTGCTGTTGACAAATCTCTTTATAAGCAAAATTTTAAAATTATTTCATAATACTTCATTTGAGTAGAGAATAAACTGTTTTACACACCTATATCACAACTAAAACTGCTACAAAAATACTAGAAATATATATCAGACTTTCTTTTCATTTTTCAAGCAAAATATACGACTTAAACCATACCACATTTCCAACCACCAGAGGCTACAAATTTGGTAACAAATATAAACTCAAACAAAGGTTGTTTTTGTAACCACAAAAACAACACTTACATCGATATATACTTCCGTTTCATTGGCATTTGATTCGTGTACAGCGACGTGACAATATTTTTAAAAATCTCCCACAAGAATTCCGATACTCAGGTAAACACGTGGATGACAAGCCACACACTGATAAGTATGGGGTAACAGGCAAAATGGAAGAATATACGAGGTTTGTTCAAAAAGTATTGCAAACTTTGAATTTTCGCGGGCTCTGAATGTTTGGTTAATTTTTGACAGCCGTTTTGCTCGGACGCGTTTAGGTTCGTCATCGATTTTTGGAATAAAAGGAATCAAAGAATTTCTATAAGATTTTGTGGGAAAAACAAAAAAAGTGTGCGAATGCATTCCGAATGTTGACTGTGGCATATGGTGAATCTGTTTTGGACAAAAGCAACGTTTATTGGTCCACAAAATGTTCTCAGAGGGTCGAGTAGATGTGAACGACGAAAAGCGTGCTGGGCGCCCAAGCACATCAACAACAGACGAGAATATTAATGAAGTGCAAAAAATAGTATTGGCCAATCGTCGAATCCCCATTAGAGACACATATCGATTGGTTCATGCCATTCGATTTTAACCAATGTTTTGGGTATGAGTCGGGTTGCCGCGTTTTTGCCAAAATTGCTCAATTTCGACCAAAAACAGCGTCGCGTTGACATTGCTCAGAAGATATTGGACTCAGTCCGCGACGGCCCAGATCTGCTGCAGAGGGTCATAACTGGTGACGAATCATGGGTTTATGGTTAGGACGTTATCACACTAAATTTTACACGAATTCTTTGATCCATTTTTTGGAACAAGCAAAAATCGAAGACGAACCAAAACGCATCCAAGCAAACCACAAACAAACCTCGTATAGAATATTCATACCCATTGTGGAAAGTTATGCGAATTCCCATTGCAGAAATCAGAATATTTCCTTTAAAAAATACACAAAACTAGTAAAAATGTCGGAGGGTATTAAGTTATCATTTGTATTGCTTGTGGCGTGAAGAAAATCATAAAATACATCTACAAGTAAACAAAGTTCCGCAGCCATGTAGGCACACACCGAATACAACACCCTGTGGCATATTTACTATTTTCATTTTATTGCACACAAGACTATTGGTCCCGCAGGCATATTCGAAAGAACTTTAAACTCACTATAGGCTACCGGATGTTATAAGGTTAGCTGGGTGTATTGTTATGTCAATTTACATGTTTACACATTGGTTACCATGTGATTTTCCTTGTTTTGTATATCTCACACCAAAATATTTCGTTCACAAAAGATAGCAAATCAATGAATACAAACTGGATTTTAACACTGACCAAGAATAAAACAAGGAACTTCGGTAGACAATGGTGATGGAAATTTCAGTGTCCTCTTGTTATCAAGTGCTGCATTGTAAAGTTTGGTTTCATTCACTGACTACTAGTCAAATAATGTACTCAAGGCTAATATTAACTTCAAATACTCAACTTGCTTAAGAAACAGAAAATGAAATTACAGAATTTTCGCCTACGGGAATATAAATATTTGTAATCTGTAATCTATATCCATATGTATATCTACAGGTTAGTTGGAATGTTTCTGCTCTCACTAAGAAATAGCACTACTAGCTCCAAATTTTTTTTTCTCAAGTGGGTACATCTGTCGTGAGAACACATGCAAAGTTACAAGTCATTCTGTCAATTAATTATTTGTTTACAACTCAATTGAATATCGCGCCGTGGTTGGATTCTTTGTTTTGAAAGGTTTAAAAGAAGAGGAAATTTATGAACAATTGTTAGAAGTGTATAAGGAGTCCTCACCTTCCAAACGCAGCGTTGAATTTTGGGTTGGTGCATTTAAACTTGGTCGTACTAAGGTTGAACAGGTCCCAAGATATCTGATTTCATCTAAAAGTGCGCGGTACCTCGCCTTTCGTATAATTTTGACCGCGGCTCCTATAAATCCTCGCATATCACCTTGAGAGTAATTTAGTGTCTCTGACTTATTTAGTTGTTGATTTATCGCGTTTTAAGTATTTTTTAACAGTACCGTTATATCGGGAAATGTGCGGGGCTATCATCAGATTTCATCATACTTAAAGAATATGTTCTGGCCGAATTCGGTTATTTTAGCTTGATCGGTTTGGGAGATATATACATTTAACCTTTTAGAAGGTTGGACCACGCCCATTTGTAGCACAGGAGGTACCCCGTTATACTACAATCCTATGTGCCAAATAACAGTTCAATGGCTTCATATAGTGCTAGTGCTAGTGGCATTTTATGGGGGTGGAAGTGGTCCGTTTACGCCCACCTACGAGCTCGTCTTCCTCACACGTGTACCAAGTTTCATCACGATAACTCAATTTTTACTCAAGTTACAGCTTGCAAAAGATACAGTAATAATAATATGAATCTGAAATGCATTTTATGAGTGTAATTGTTGTAAAAAAGTTTCGTTTTGAAGACGAGCCGACATATGTAGTTCATCGAACTCTGTCAAATTTGCAGAGAAGTATCTCACTTGTAAATCTCACTGATGACAAACAAGATGCAGGTAATAATAATATATTTACGAATTAGTTTACGTAGAATTGCTCTCTACAATGAATAATAATGAAGTAGACAGGCTTGATATCAGCGAAACTAGTGGACTACATTGTGCCGATGGTTAAGTAAAATTATTCAACTGGTAATACCACCAGATCCGTTACGCTCTTTAGTTTCGGGAGTGAATGAAATTAATGACTCTAAACACTTCTTCGCTAACGTCCAAAAATATAACAGTTGCAAATCACGACAAACCTCATTTAGGCAACTACACTGAAACAACATGTTGCATGAGTATAATAAAAATACGAAACTTGAATTTTATACAAAGGGTTACAGTGGATTATGGAGAGTGGAGTGCACGTCTTCGAAATTGTCAAAAAATTTTAATAATACTTGTAATAACACTAATTACCCTCTGCCTGCTCAACCAGGCTGAAGTGCGCACTCCGCGTAATATCATTAACATTAAAAGAACTGTGGATGAATGCTGAAATGATAATTAAAACCATGATATATGCGTCGAAATAGTTAGTTTAGTTCAAAATTGGTTGCTCACTTTGATAAACAAGCTGAGAGCTCATAGTGTACTTCAGACAAGAGATACGACCTTATTCATTGTGAATTTTACAAAGAACTTAATAAAAAAGAATTCCCCCTCAGTTAGTGTTATGGAGCTTTTTAGGTTTTAAACGACTAGTGGAAGTTTTTAAAGTTTGAAGTTCTCACAATTCTGGAATGTTTCCATGCCACTAAATCGTAAAATTAGTATGTCATTTTAAAACATGAGCTTAAAACGGGAAGTAGCCACCACCACCTCCAATGTGGTGGTTTTGTTTCGGTATACTAAAAGTGTAAAGACTTTTTTTTTGTCACATGAAAACTGATATAAAATTTTTAATGTACTATGGCCATGAAAAAAAAATTGACACATCAGGTTTTCTTGTGACATCAAATCCTATATTATATTTTCTTAAAATCTACAAACATTTAAAGAAATTATTGCTTAATACAGCTTGACACCACTCACGAATGATCAGTCAAAAAAAGATTATTGAAAAAAGTACCTCTACTTGGATTACTTGTTTATCTGCCAGCATTTCTGTGCTCCATTTCCCTTGATAGCACTTCTACATTAAAGAAATGTCCTGATTGAAGCTCTCGACTTGCTCGTCACTCACAGCACCCAAATCTGCCGGAAAGAAATTCAAATAAGAGTCTAGCATATCGATTTTTAAGGACATACAAGTATGACGTCCCAAAGTTTTATATGACAATATAAGTTCATTTGAAAAGTCTTTGTTATTTTCCGATTTATGGTTTCCTAAAAAAATTTGATAAAAGTTCACAAAACATTTCCAGGCGAGTTTTCCTTCAAATATTCCCTCTTTAATTTTCGCATTTAGATATACAAATCCATTGCCATAACTGGGCATAGCTTTTACAACATTTTTTATGTTGTTCTTTATTTCGTTAGAACACTGTCGTGGCATGCTTACGATGTTACAAACGTATATAGTATTATATATAGGTTAGTCGAATGCAATAGTTATATAGACGTAAAAATGAAGTAATTTCAAAAGAGACACCTATGTGTATAAGGTCAGATATGAATATTTTTTTGATGATTGAAACAAAACTATTATATAATATATTCTTAATAAGATAAAAAAAAAAACCCCATAAAGACAAAAAACAGTGTTTACCAGCGTAATGGGTGTGATAACATCCATTTCTAGGGTAAATTTAAGACATCACAAACAATTTTATCAATCTGACCCAAATTTGACACTTACTATTATTATTTATTATTCTACTAGAATTTGAAAATAAGCTAAATCCGTGTTAATCGACATCCTTCACATTATTTTGTTTTTTCGTATATCAAATATAATTAATTCAATCTCTTTAATTAGCTCAAATCATACATATCAGTTAAAGTAAACGAAATGGTTCGCTTGACAAAACTTGATATGGTAATGAAAATGTGTGATAGCGAACCACACTTTTAACGCAATGTAACAGAAAGTAAGATGAAATTATCTTTTGAAAAACAAGGTGCTGCATGTATCCAGCGTTTTATTCATAGCTAAGATTGTATTTTATTTCGAAAGAGTTCATACCACACTTTTTAGCCCATGCAATATAATGTAGGCCACTTCAATTTGCCTTGAATGACATTTAAGTGAAAGTGTTTGAATCTATCTTGCATTACAAAATTGATGGTGGAGCTCAAATTTTTACTAACATTTCGCTTCTAACACCAAATCCTTCCCTTACTTATTTTACGTCCAAAACAATATAACCCCACCGAGTCCGCTGGTTCTAGAAATGTTTATGGCTACATTTGGAACGGTTTGTGTCATTCCTTTTCGGGATTTTTGTCATAATTCCAAATTTATGCACGCATATGCTTGCCCATTCAATATTTATGAGCATGCCACTGTGGATGCTCATGAGGCCGAGGCGGTGTGCTGCAGGATGTGTGCTACGCTTTTTATGGTCGTCAACGTGCGCCAATTTATTTATCAAATGCATATGCATGTGCGAAAATTAACATGACCCTCTGTGTACCTAATTGTGAATGTTTGTATGTGGGACGTATGAAGGCATGCAGGAATTTTAGACTTCAATTTTATATGTGAACTACAATTGTATATACTACATGCAAACAGATGCATACAAGTATATCTATGTGTGTGAGTAAGAAGCGTTTTAAATACGCATTTATGATCATGCATTTAGATAAAATATAAGATTTGTTTTCAATTGCTAAGCTACTAAAATGTTTATACGCTATAAGCATTAAGTGCTATCATAGATACATATTATTTAAGCGAGAATCGAGCTTTCAATAAAAATTTAATAATAATTTCACTTAAAAAATGGAAAAAAAAACATCTGTTTGATGGGTTCTATTAGCATTGGGAAGTAAAAAACCCATTTATTTTTATTAACTCCGAGGGTTTGACCTTTGGTTTGCACACGAAAGATTTTTATTTCTTTACAAATAAAAAATTTCTTACAGCTGATTTAATCGGTATTTAAAATAATACGAATATAAAATCAAATATCTCGTAAATTGTTAGAATGGAAAGAGTGCTAAATATATCAAGACATTTGCAAAAATATATTACAACAACTAACGAAGAGTTAAGTTCGTGTGTCAGACCACAGTCTAAACCAATTTCATTCATATTCTGCGCTAAACCAGAATATTTTTAGAAAATGTTTTAACCTAATTTCATTAAAATATCACACATATTGACAGAAATAAATAATATTTCTTAGATACGGACTTATGTATGCGGTATAAAGTCAAATGATAGTTCGAAAATATTTATATTAGGTACCGTTATACACGGAGTGACCAGGGACCGGATCAACGGGATTTCAACTCATCTCGTCATCCTGATCATTTATTATATATTGTATATAACGCCATATCTATCCCCATTAGTTTTAGGTGATACAAACAACCATTTAGTGAACTTTTAAAACTATTATACTCTGTACCAATATGTTGCACGAGTATAAAAATGTTGCGAAAGTATTCAACATTCATTGTTCGACGAAATCGTGAATGGAATACAATCAAATTTGTAACTGACTAACTTAGTTTTATAACTAGATTAGATTAGATTTGCAAATGAGGTATGCACTGCGACCTAGGGTCTATTGTGCCCTCTCCTCCATCACATGCATTCCCAAAGTCCCAGCACCCTGAAAAACTCCAGATACTTGCTGGGTGCTATTGAGGCAATGTGATCCCTGGTCACAAAAATGGAACCGAGGGCCTTGAACCTGCGTCTACAAATTGCGGTGCAATCTAGGATTAGGTGTTCTGGTGTTTCCGGTCCCATGTCGCAGAATCGGCAGTTGCCACAAGAAGCTAAGCCCATGTTTGATAGGTGCTTCTTGAGCCTGCAGTGCCCAGTGTAGAGCGCGACAAGGAGACGGAGTTTGTCTCTCGGGAGGTTAATAATTGCTCTGAACCTGGCTAGGTTGAACCCTCCCAGTAGCAGTTTGGCCTGACGCATCCCTGCTGTCTGTTGCCAGTGACTGTCTCTGCTCGATCTCTCCTCCGTGCGGAGCAGTTCCTTTATTGTATGGGGCCCTACCGCAATGTATGGTTCTGGCCCCATCATTCTTGTAGTCGCAGCAGAGCGGGCAAGTTCGTCTGCCAGCTCGTTGCCGGCTACCCCTTTATGCCCCGGCACCCAGATCAGGTGTACACGGTTGCAAGCTGCTAGGCGGTTAAGCCTTCCTATACACTCCTCCACTAATAGCGATCGTATCTCATAGGCCGATATCGCTTTTAGCGCCGCTTGGCTATCGCTGAGTATTGCGATACTCTTATTCCGATAGTTGCGTTGGAGATTTATTACTGCGCACTGACTTATGGCAAATACTTCTGCCTGAAAAATGCTTGGAAAACTGCCCATGGGAATGGAAAGCTTGGTGTGCGGTCCCGCAATGCCAGCGCCAATTCCTTCTGGTGTTTTCGAGCCGTCAGTGTACCACTGAATAGTGCTACCTCTCAGCAGTTGGTCAAGTGTGGAATCGCTCCAGTTCGCCTTACTGCCGAGAGTAACTTTAAACTTTTTCGTAAAGTTTACTCTCTTCGTTATACCGTCTCTTGGAAGGAGGGCCAGTGGCGTGTTATCTTCTAAGGCCCTCATTTGTTGAGACGAGATTAACTTCCCTTTACCATACCCCTCTGCTGTCATAAGCAGCATGGTATGCTTCGCAGTCTGATTGATAACCAAATGGAGTGGTGTGAGCTCTAGCATGACCTCAAGTGCTGCGGTGGGGCAGGTGCGCATTGCCCCAGTGGCGCAGACGCAAGCAAGTCTCTGCAGCTTCGATAGCTGAAGGCCTATCGAAGTCTGCTTTGCTTTCGATGCCCAAATAACCGCTCCATAAGTAACAATAGGTCTCACGATCATGGTGTACAGCCACCTGATGATACTAGGTTTGCAGCCCCAGGATCTGCCGGCGAGGCGCCTGCACACCATGAGCGCCTTTGTGGCCTTGGAAAGCGTTAGCTCCACGTGCCTATTCCACCGCAAGGTGGAGTCTAGTGTGAGGCCTAAGTATTTTACTTCCCTCGACACTTCTAGCTCTCTGCCCCCAAGGGATAGTATTCTAAGGCCCGGAAGAGATCTTCTTTTTGTGAAAGGGATGACGGTTGTTTTTAACGGGTTAATGTTTAGCCCTACCGTGTCGCACCATCCCTTTGCTAGGTTTAGGCCCCTTTGGACTATGTCGCAGAGAGTGTTCTCAAATTTCCCTCTTGCCACTATGACGATGTCGTCGGCGTACCCCTGGCACCGGATTCCATTGTTCGTTAGCAACTCAAGGAGTTCATCTACTACGAGGCTCCATAGAAGGGGTGACAATACCCCACCCTGGGGGCAGCCTCTCGTAGTACCAAGACGTATCTTGCTCTCCCCCACCGTAGTTTCTGCAATCCTAGTGTGCAGTACGGCCTTAATCCATCTGCATATAGGAGCTTCCACGTTCCTCTTCTCCAGTGCCCTGATCACGCTTGCGTGAGACGCATTATCAAAAGCACCTTCAATGTCTAGGAAAGCACATATCGCAACCTCATTATTCTCCAGCGATTTCTGGATCTCAGCCGTTAATTGGTACAGAGCAGTGTTAGTAGACCTACCTACCCTGTACGCGTGCTGATTTGCATGCAGAGGTGCGACTTTTAGTGCTTTCGATCTTATATGGTTGTCTATAATCTTTTCCATACCTTTTAGCATGAAGGAGGTGAGACTAATAGGCCTGAAGGATTTGGCTAGTGAATAGTCCTTCCTTCCTACCTTAGGTATGAAGATTACCCTACCTATTCTCCACGTTGATGGGATGTACGACAACGCAAGGCTATCCCTCATCAGCCCAACAAGGAACGGCAATAGAGCTTGCCCTCCTTGCTGTAGAAGTGCTGGGAAGATGCCGTCGGCCCCTGGTGACTTGTATCTCGAGAAGGAAGCCAGTGCCCACTTGATTGAGTCTGCATTGAATAGATTCCTTGCAGCTGTCCAATCTGAGCGATCTGGCTTATGTGCGACCACTGGTGGAATTTGGTCGTCCCGAATAGTCTCCGGGAAGTGCTCAAGCAAGAGTGCCATGGCCCTCTCGTCTGCGTTGGTCGTATAGGTCCCATCGGATCTTTTAATGGCTAATGCTGTGTCAGTCTTACCTCTTGCCAGAGCCTTATGCAGTCTTGCAGCCTCTGGAGTAGAGGAGACATTTTCACAGAATTTTCTGAAACTACTCGTTTTTGCAGACCTAATTTCCTTATTGTAGGTTGTTAGGTGTTGCCTATATTCCTCCCAGTTGCCGGTTCTTTTGGCTTTGTTAAAAAGCCTGCGAACTGATTTTCTAATCACTGAGAGTTTACTTGTCCACCAAGGACAGCCTTGTCTTTTGGTGGTTGACTTTAATGGGCAAGCGCAATGGTACGCGTCTGTTATGAACTGGTTAGTCGCAGCCAGCCTGCTCTCTAGTCCTATCGGCGTAGCCTCGCTTCCTACCTGCCTCACTCTACTAATATTTAACTCTAGGGTCTCTCTGAAAACATTCCATTTTGTGTTTCTGGGAATACGGACTGGCAGGAGATCCTTGACCTCCACTTTCATTGCGAACCGTAAGATCCTGTGATCTGACATGGAGGGCTCTTTCGAAACTCTCCATTGTGAGATCAGCCCGGACATTAGCTCATTGCACAAAGTTATGTCGAGGACCTCCCTTCTGGTACTGGTAATGAAGGTGGGTTCGCACCCCACATTCTCAATGCTTAAGTTATTACTAATAATGAATTCAAGAAGAGACTCACCCCTTGCATTGCAGTCAGTGCTGCCCCACTCCGTGTGGTGCGCATTTGCATCGCACCCCAGTACGAGGGGGAGCTTATTTCTTCTGCAGTATTCCATTAGATGGTGAATTTCGTTGGGGGGTGCTGTGGTTGTCTCCCCTGGGAAATATGCCGCTGCAAGGACGAAGTCTGCACCTTCCTTGTCCTTCACCTGCACCGCGACCAGATCCTGCGTTAGGAACTCTGAAATACAGAAGAAATCAATATCGTTCCTAACCACTACACAAGACCGGGGTCTCTTAGATGAGAGATCCCAGATTACCTTGCTTGCTTTTGTATTGAGGCCCCTGACCTCCCCTCTATACACCCACGGCTCCTGGATTAATAGGATACCCAGGTTATCCGAAAGGAACCTACTCGCGATAACAGCCGAGGCTGCTGTAGCGTGGTGTAGGTTCACCTGGGCAACTTCTATGTTGGTAGTGGCGGTCACAGGACTGGTTCCAGGAGGGACAGATCATCGTCATCGCTGTCCTTGTTGTTACCCTGCTGGTCCTGCTCCTTCAGCCCCTCTAGGAGCTCCTGTGTGGAGGGTAGCTCCCCTTCACACTCCTTAGCACATATGTTCGGTGCTCCTTCTGCGGCATCTGTAGCATCCTGCACCACCGTAGCAGTAGCAACCTGCCCGAGTGTGCCGGTACTGGACTGAGTGGGCGCCTCATCCACCACCATTGCTTCTTCCGCCGTTCCTTCCGCCGGTGTGGTTTTGGGCCTCCAAGGCCTCATTACCACACTGCTGAACCTGAAGTTCAGCCTGAATCCCTCCTTCCGGATGAATTTGTAGGACTCGTCATCTATGGTGATGTTGAGCCTCCATCCAGCGTCCTCAATGTTGCTGTCCACTACCCTCCAAGCCGATGTACCGAGCCCATCGTTTTGGTTTCGTATGAGACCAAGTGCAAACTCGTAGGGTTTACCTGCGCTCCTGGGAAGGAATACCGTCATGCAGTGCATAGGCGGTATGTCTTCACCCCTCTTCGCGCATAGGACCGGGCCTCTCCATCCGTTTAGCTTCGGAGCGATCTCCGCAAGCCAGGTGGTCGTCCTTTCGTCTTTACAGTCGACTAGCAGCATTCCTGACCTGAAGTACACACCATGGAATGAGCCGGTGTACCCACACCCATTGTAAACCTCATCCATGATGCTATCTTGCAGTGCTGTTAGTTCCTCTGGCCCCAAGACCTCCGCCGGATAATTGCGAGGCAGCACGGCCATCCGGATGCCTTTAAGGGCTTCCGAGTATTTGCGCTGACCGCCATCACCCGGGTTGGGATTTGGAGCAGGACGTTGTCCTCCGATCGCCGGTGGCTGATTCCCCTTTTGCCTTTTTGAACTTGGGGGTTCTTGAGGCGTTATCTGCCCGCTCTTCCTTTTCGCGGATTGTTCTGTGGCGTTCCGTGGTTCCGCCTTTCCGCACCCTTGTTTCCCAGGCTGGGTTGCGTTTCCTCGGCTGAACGTCTGGTTCCCGCGTCCCGCGACGGACGCGGCGTTTGCATGCTTCTTCGCAGCCGGAGATGGGTTGCTGCCCCTGCTCCTGCTTGTGGCGAGTCTACATGCTTCTTCTGGGGATTTGCCATCCTGCAAGTGCCTGAGGTACCATTTTAGGGTGGCACCGCTCATGCCTCTCCTGCGTGGATCATCTGGGCCACCCGGGCATCCCGCTGCTGGTTCAGGGGGCATTCTCCCCCCCCGCTTCCTCTTCCTTTTGCGCACTTCTGCCCCATCCCGTTTGGATTCGTCCTCCTCCGAGCAGCTGAGCCTGCTTGAGGAGGTTGCTGCGGGTTCTACCTTATCTGCACTCGTCGCAGTAGCCGCCTTTCGAGTACCGCTGCTAGAGGGCACGTCGTCATCATCACGTGCGTGCTCCTCAAACAGTGCGCGCTCTTCTGGCGAAAGAGCGTCCAGGAAGCTGAACTTGCGCCTAGCTCCTGGGCCACTCTTACCTGCAACGGTCGCTTTGCAGTTTGATGTTGTTGTCATTGTCAATTTGGTGATTGCTGGTGTCGTCGTCGTTGTTGTTTCATTGTTTAGGGTTTTTTGTGTTGGTTTGTTGTTGTTGTCGCTCATTCTGTTTCGTACGACCCTTAGCTCAGCAGGGTGAGCATCCGGGTCTATTCTGTTAAAGGGGGAACGGAAATGTCCGCCGCGCCAGAGCCCCTTGACGCGGTAAGGCCACAGTTACTTCCCAAGGCGGCCCGGTGTTGGGAAGGCTCCGTTAAAATACAGCCGAATTTACCTCCTGGCTGCAAATCGTCCAATGGGCACGGGAGTCGCATAACACCCTGGATTAGGAGGTGGCAGCTCTTGGTTGTCGCACGCATGCGGCTTCTAGCAACCCGTGTGAGAGGTGCTGGTGCTAGACAACACTTCTCACCCCGGTTGGGAGATGCCGAGAATGCCTTGCGACCTAAGCCCCTGCACCACGGCAAGGTGCCTGCCATTCGCAGGAGAACATATTTTGAAGCAATTTTATATATATGGTATATATGAAATACTCACTGACAGATATATTCGGCATAAATGTTATGTTGTTAGAATAATAAATCATTAGAAGTAGTCTATGTGATTGGGGTTTAAGGGCCGTATACGGTATTGACCCGATTGAATCCGTTTTTGACATACATGCAGCCATGCTATTATCACAAAAGCATTCTCTCCGAATTTCAATTATATATCGCACGCATTGGCCAATATTTGCAATAAAAAGTCGATTATAGTCATTGCAATCCACATATTCGGTACCTCGGGTCGCGAACTGGTTTGGTCATAAGATGGCCAACTATAAGCGCATTATTTGTGCAAAGTCTTATCCCGATATATTCATTGATGTTTGATTTACAAAATGGAAAGTGAAAGAATCAGATAGAATTTAAAATTGTGTTATATTGAAATTAGTCATAGTTGTAGTCCGATTGTGACAAGAATGTCAGAAGAATGTTATATACCGAGTTTGGTTGAAATAGGCTGAGTAGAACCGTAGATATGTGATTTCACTTAAGCGTGGGCGGAGCCACGCTCATCGTCCAATTTGACCGTGGCTCCAATAAAGTCGTCTCATACCATCTCGGGGGTAAAATTTTATGTCCCTGGATTATTTATTGTAGTTATTGATTTACCGCGCTTTAAGTAGTCTTTAACAGTTCCTTTATATGGAGAGGGATCGGGGCTATCATCAGATTTCATCCAGTTTTACACTGTCGGTAGGGCTACTTATAGGATTTGTTCTGGGCGAAATTGGATATTTTAACTTGGATGGTTTAGGAGATATGTAAACTAAACCTTTTTGAGGGCGGGATCACGCCTATTTTTCCAAAAATTTTACCTCACAGGTACACCCTTACTACTGCGATCCCCTGTGTCTAATTAGATTTCTATGGCTTAATATGTATAGTATAGTAGCCAATCTACGAACTAGCCCTTAGTTCTTTGCCAAGGGATATGAGCACCAAGTTTTGTTACGATATCTCAATTTTTAATCAAGTTACAGCTTACGCAGACAGACGGACAGACGGACGAACAAACAGATATCCGGATTTCAACTCGTCACATCTCGTCATCCTGTTCATTCATATACATATATCCATCTCAATTATTTTTAGGTGATACATATAATCGAATAGCGCAGCAGGTGATTGCCAAATATCAAATTTAAATCGGTCAGTGAGCTTTAACCTTTGATTGCTATGTAATGTATAATTATAAATATTAGAAATACGAATGCATTTGTAGGTAAAATCAAAAATTTTAATGCGAGATTACGTGCCTCTATGACATGAGCAATGAGCAGGAAATTTAGATAAGCACCAATGCTAATGACGTTCACAGGAACTATCACACACTCACCTTTATTTATAACAAACAACAGGTGTGCGAGATATAATATGCGTCATTGCTCTCTTGTTCTGTCGTACCAAGTTTAGTTAATATGCAGCATCGCATCAATTCGATAATAAGTGCCAGAGATATCACTCACAACTAATATTGGTTTACGCTCACAGTGACCCGAATTTCGACACTTAATTAGATTTGACAAGGTAATGTAGATTTGCACATATGTACATTAAAGCGAGTCCCTGTAATCAAAAAAAAAAAAAAAAAAAAACAAAGGAAAAATCGGATATGCGGAAAATGTCCAACGGAGCGACTTTGCTTAAGAATCTATGGGCCTAAAAACGGTTTCGAGCCAGCGATTTTTAAAGCGAAGTTTAACTTTAGGGATTATAAAATTTGTTCGTCAGTTCTCTAATGTATAAGTGCATTATTATTCTATTGATGATTTGTCAAAATCGAATACCTAGCTTATGGTCTTAATTAATACTCGTATTTTTTTCGTTTTACTTCTTATGATCCTGTAAGAAGTTTGGCTACCGAAATGATGTCGTAATGGGTGAGTTTTGAATATTTTCCTTTGAAAATATGTACCTTTGGAATAATAAAAAGTTTATATAAAATATTTCATTATATATGGGCAATAAAAAAAAGTTATTGAAAATAGGCCGCTTTTTGCGCCAGGCAACCCATAAAACGCTTTAAATGTCCCAAAATTAACAAAATAATGAACCTAAAATATCGCTGAAGGTATTAATTTTTTTGCATTTAAAAGTTATATGCCCCTCAGAAGCATCTAGAGGTTAGGCTAGATATGTATATTGATGTTTTTATTTTTTAAGTAAAAATAGAGTTATAAATAATGTCAGAGGACCAGGAACTTCAGTGTTTTTCTTTACCCAATGATCACTTATTTGACTCGATGTGAAAGTTGAAATAACCTGACAATTTGACATACTCTTGCGAGAAATGAGCTAGATACCGCAACAAACTAAATTAGCATTTTACGTTTTATCTTCAATATACTCTTTCTATTCAGCGATTGGTTTCGAAACGTGTTCAGAAACTTTGGAAATAAACAAAAACAAAAAAAAATATGTATATTCCTTTTTCAATAATATGGATATTAAAATAATAATTTGAATAATCCGAAAACATAAAAAATAAAATAATTTAGGAGACTTAAGAAAGCATTATAGTATTAATAGACTGTGCAATACAAACTTTGTACTATCACGATTTAATTCTCTCAGAGTATGTTATAGTAATTACTATTTCTGATCAGCTCTTTTATAGAATGTATAAGTATATTATATACATATTAAATTGATTTTAAGCACAGCTGATAATTAACTTTGAATAATTATCGCTCTTTCTTCAATGAAACCAAGCTAATCAGCTTTGTTTGAGCACCATAAACAAAACAGCCACCATACCACAATCGGTTAACCACAAGTTAATTTATGCAATTGCACCCTCTACTCGTACGTTGTACATCTCAGTCTTCTTCTATAAAGTAGTACCCGCTGTCATTATAATACGCACTAGTGGATGACAAAGAACGTCTATGTACATGTTCAAATTAAGAGTAGAAATTTTAGCCCCTGTTTGTATAACTTTTAAATACAGTATTACATAAACCAAATAGTTAAAGTCTACAAAAATATGCACACTACTGATTGTGGTGCTATAATTCTGGAAAAGCGTTTTTGTTCCAGACCATATTAGGATCAATCTACATATTCCATAATATCGAGCTATATCATCCTAACAATGCGACAATACAACGATCGGATCTATGTAACCAAAATACCTAATTTATATTCCGCCAAGGACTGCCAAATCCACAGAATACAAACTTATTTAAACAATTTACACCAAAAATCGTACAGGATATGTACATTACCTGTAAGTTACCCTTCGAAAATGGATAAAATCGGATCATATACCAAAAATAATATAATAATAACCGTATTAACTTTTATTAATTTCTAATTTTATTATATTGTATAGCAAATTTTATGTTATATAACTATTTATTTTTAAAAATTATGGACCGTTATTTAAAGTATTCAATTATCAAATTAATGGACTGCTTCAATTCAGTCATATTTCTGGGTATTGTTTTGTACACCTTTTGCTTGACACGACCCCATAAAAAAAGGTCTGCTGCAGTCAGGTTAGATGACCTTGGGTCCGAGCGGAAAGTGAAGTTTCTTGATATTAATTGGTTTTAAAATTTTCGTTGAAGCTCCTCAATAACCGGTGTGGCTATGTGCGCAGCTGCTCCATCTTGCTAATACCAAACGCTATTGAAAGGGACATTTCTCTTTATAAAAGCTCATTAAACATCTCTAAATAACGGTGCCCATTAACAGTTACTGTTATACCGTTTTCTTCAAAGAAGTATGGCCCGACAATACATCTTGATGAAACTGCGCACCACACAGTGACTCGTTCTGGGTAAAGTACCATCTCATGGACTATTTCTGGATTTGATTCACTCCATATATGGTAGCTTTGCTTGTTTACATTTCCGTTTAGATCAAAATGAGCCTAATCAGACATAAACATGTAATTTTTCAAGTTATTGTCTTCTTGGGCCATTTCAATTACTTTGTGTCAAAATTTATGGCGAAAAGCAAATCTGGAGGGTTTAACCGACTTGTTATTTGAACTTTGTACGAAAACACGTTTAAGTCATCATGAATTATCCGTTATAATGACTGTTTGCTAACTCCAAGGTGCCCCGATAAGTTGCGAGTCGAAATTCTTGATTCTGCCTGAATTGATTGTTTCTTTAACACGAACATACGAATCTCGATGGTACGGTCTTCTTGCAATACTTTCAGGCTCGAAAAATATGTTTACCATTCTCATTATTACGGTTTGTTTTTGTAGCACGATTCGTGCGCCACCCTGTACTTTCGATTAATCTTATGGCTTTTATTGTAGAGACAGAGAGCATTTTCCCAAAAAATTTGTGGAAATTTGGACATTTGGACAAATCAGTCCCTTTAATTTTGTGTATTCCTATTTTGCCATGATTTTTATACCACTCACATCACACCACAGTTTGCAGACAACACGCAATAAATTTCATTAAAGCTAATAAAGTAGATCGCTTAAAAACATCCCCTTAACCACAACATGGTTGATAAGTAAAGGTACTAAAGTTGATTGTTTGCTTATTGTAAAATATAACTATATTCGTATTGATTAATAGGTTTTGTCGAGGTGATAAATTAATATGTAAAATCCTAGGCGTCAGATTGTTATGGGCTGTATTCAAAAACAAGTAAACTGTTTACATGGTGACGATAGATCCATTGTCAAAAAAAAAAACTGTTTAACTGGTATTAGGTGCACCCCGTTTCCCCTGCAGGTCAAGAACTACCGAAAACTGTCAAGCAAAGAGAAAGTTCCAAAAATTCGTATCACATAAGCATCGCATTTACTGTGTGATATATAATTTCTTGAGATGGTTTGGGTATGAATGTGCAGCCATCGAAGTAACAGTTCTGATCATGAAAAGAAACTAAGTTCGATCAAATGTTAAATTTGTGTTTACATTTTTCTAAAAAAATCTAAAATCTAAACAGGGTCCGGTGTATCGTCAAAATAACAGCCGTTGGCCGAATAAAATCCGGGTCAAATCCGGTTACATAGAACTGGTATTTTCTCAAGTATACACATGGAATACATAATTAGTTCCTATCACAAACGCATGGATTTATTAAATAGGGCAATTCGCGTAAAGCAAAACAAAAAACAAGTTTCAAATTGTAGATCACAATAACGCCTTAGTTTCCGTATTCACTATACTCTTGTGGATTTTTCGTTTCCTAACCTAAGAAAGATTATTTGAGGCAAGTAACCAAGGCAAGTACAGCGTTTCGTATTCACTTATTTTAAAAGGTGTTTTTTTTTAGACAAAGGGTTTTGAAAAAGAAATAAAACGTATATGATTTAATGTTATGAACAAGAACTTAGCTTTAATCCGCGACGCGAGATTATGCGCTCACCAAAAGTTTTCTTCAATAAATTGATTGTTTCATTGGCTGCATGACAAGTAGCGCCGTATTTTTAGAACAAAAATGAACATGGGCATAAAAAAGTGATTAATCATTGCTCTAGCTCTCGCAACTTGTTGCTACAGAGTATAATAGTTTTGTTCACCTACGGTTGTTTGTAACACCTAAAACTAATCGAGTTACATATAGGGTTATATGTATATATAATATATAAATGATCAGGATGAAGAGACGAACTGAAATCCGGGTGACCGTCTGTCCGTCCGTCTGTGCAAGCTGTAACTTCAGTAAAAATAGAGATATCTTTATGAAACTTGGTACACATGTTTCTTGGTACCGTAAGACGGTTGGTGTTGCAGATGGGCGTAATCGGACTACTGCCACGCCCACAAAACGCCATTAATCAAAAACAAATAAATTGCAATACCTAACCTCCGCAACAAGATACAAGACTGTTATTTAGTACACAGGATCACATTAGGGAGGGGCAAATGTTTTTAGCACCTCTACCCACAGGGTGAATATGGGTGAAATTAGTTGACAACCCCGCCAACTCCCCATATAACGGTATTGTTAAAAACTACTAAATGCGCCATAAAGTAAGCACTAAACACGCCAGAGATATTAAATGGCTCCGCCCACGCTTAGGTGAAATCACATATCTACGGCTCTACCCAGAAATTTTCAACCAAACTCGGTATATAACATTCTTCTGACTTTCTTATCAAAACTGGCGAAATCGGACTACAACCACGCATATTTCCATATAACACCATTTTAAATTTCATTTGATTTTTTCTCTTTCCAGTATGCAAATCAAGCAACAATGATTATATCGGGGTAAAACTTTTCGTGAATAATACGTTTAAAGTATGCCACCTTGTAATCAAAACTTGTCGAAATCGAACAAAAACTGTTCAAGCCCCTAAGTACTAAATATGTGGACCCCAGTGCCTATAGTTGACCTTCTACCGAAAATATCGGTCAATCCACAAAGAAAGCTCAACCGAGTATACCATTTGACTTTGTGAGAGTATAAAATTTTCGGTTACATCCGAACTTAGGCCTTCCTTACTTGTTTTTATTAACTAACAAAATCGAGATCAGTAGCCATCGTGTTTTTGGCCCATTCATTGAACGCGAATTACGTATTTGATTCTGTTGCTTGATTAAAAAAACTGCAGAAAAGTACCGTACTGTGCGGCTTACCGTCTACCTTATTAATAATTTTTCCACGTATTATAAAATAACATTTTGCTTAATTTACTTGGAGCCGTTGTGCTGATTCGAAGTTTCTCAACATCAACGACTCGGCATAATTTAAAAAATATTCCTTATGTGGTAATATGATATTAAATGTATATAATAATCAATATGAAATATATATATATATATATATATTGTATATGAATATGTATATATACCCAACGGTGGCATCGAATTTCATAATGCTATTGTAATATCATATTACAATGTGTAGTGCCTAAACAAGTTGGTATGAAACATATAAAAAACAAGAAAAAACGTTAACTTCGGTTACACCGAAGCTATAATACCCTTCACAGATACAAAGGTTCCTTACAATAACTTGATTCAGATCTAATTTCGTGAATCGGCAAAAAAAAATAAAGTTTTTTTCCATGCAGGCACTTTACTCCGATCGGTTAGTTTATATGATAGCTATATGACATAGCGATCCGATCTAAACAATTTTTTCGGAGATTCCATTGTTGCCTTAAATAATAATCCATGCCAAATTTCGGAAAGATACCTCGTCAAATGAAAAAGTTGTTCATACAAGAACTTTACTCCGATCGTTCAGTTAATATGGCAACTATATGTTATAGTCATCCGATCTGTTCAAGTTTTTCGGAGATTACGGTGTTGCCTCAAATAATAACTCATGCCTACTTTCGTGAAGATACCTCGTCAAATGAAAGAGTTTTCCATAGAAGCACTTAATTCCGATTGTTCAGTTTGTATGGCAGCTATATGTTATATTGATCCGTTTCGACAAATGAGCAGCTTCTTAGTGAGAAAAGGGCACGTACAAAATTTCAGATCGATAGCTTAAAAACTGAGGGACTAGTTTACATATAAACAGACGGACGGACAGGCGGACATGGCTAAATCAACTCAGCTCATCATACTGATCATTTATACATATATTTTATAGGGTCTCCGACGTTTCCTTCCGGGTGTTACAAACTTCGTGGCAAACTTAATATACCCTGTTCAGGGTATCAAAAATACTTATTTTAGGATGGACTCAATCGCGCCGTCTTCGATACCCGCCTCCACAGCAACAATAACATCTTCGGGGCGCACTGCATGGCGTCCCTGATGATACGCATTATCCACTAGTATAATGCGAAACCAAACCATTGCTTTCGTAATAAATTTGCATGATTTGCAAACGTTGTTTCGGAGTAGGTTTTATTATGAAAAGGCAAACCAGATTGAGTATAAGTCAAGTAACAATTGTCAAAATTACCAACTCCAAAAAGAGAATTCAGAGCATTGCTTATTTATACACACTCTTACAAATAACAATAACTACAATTATTATCTTGAAAAATATAAAACATTATAATTTCCTCTCATTATCCCATTCCAATCTAAGTTATTTTAAAATTACCGAATTACCCATTACCATTACGTATTCATTGACATACTTCGACGTAGCATGGATTAAAATGCATTTTGGCTTAATAACAATATGTAATAAGAATAATAGTGGACCATAACGATACAGAAAGTTGAAAACTCTAATAAACATGTACACATACCTACTTAAATGTACATCCATGCTTCCTCATCCGAATCCGGTCATGTACATACATATGAACATAAACTCATAGTTTTGCTGAAAAGTAATTCAAAATTCAAATTGTTTGTAACTGTGGTACAAATGTATAACGTCCCTAACATACGAGTACACATATGCACTAGGCGGTCCCACCGCAAAACTAAATGAATATCAGCACACACGCATTTTAATGTCACTCTAACATATTAAATAAGTTTACGTTTGTTTTTTCAGCTTAAAATTTTAATGGCCGCTCACGATAGCAGAAACACAACGCTAAGTGGGCATGTGGGTCTGCAGTCCCAAAAAGACAAGCGTATGTACTCAGAAGTGGCATATGTACATATTTGGAATTTTAAAAGAGATTAGGTTCAGATTTGATATAAGATTTAATTAAAAAACGAGCATTTACTAAACAGCGCAAGTTAGACCCCTACTAGGAAAGCAGACAATTCAAACTAGGTTTATTCGTATTCAATAATAATTTTGACTCTCGAAAATTTTTCCTGAAGAGTATATATGACATAGTTGCTAACGTCGGTGCCACCCCGAATATGACCACCTTTTTACATTTTGATTACATACTTAGTACAAATTGTCAGGACTCAGTCTCGACGATTCGCTCTTCTTTGTAGCTAAACTTTCTTTCCAGAAAGCATTATTTTGAGGTCTAAGAAACACTATATAAAGGAGTAGTAGTAATAGGAGTATATTAGTTGTAACAGCCAAAAGAAAACGTCGGAGATCCTGCTAAGTATATACATAAATTGTCTAGCTGTCCGCCTGTCTATCCGTCTGTCCTTTTCTCACAAAAAAACTGCACATTTGTCGAAACCGTCGGCATCGGACAACTATAGCATATAGCTGCTATACAAACTGAACAATCGGAATCCGAATGAAGATATTTTGATACCTTTTTATGCTCTAAAAGATTCACCTTTATTATGATTTTATAAATTTTCTTTTTACAATAGCAAAGCTAGTGTCACTCCAAGTGCTACGACGGAAGAACCAAACTTCTAATCGCTAATAAATATACCGCCGTTGAAAAATACTTAAATAAGAACGATTTACTAGAGTTAAAATTTAATGTTGCCGTATGCGAAAGAACATTTACCAGTGATTTGGAGACTTCATTGTCTTGTTGAACCAATCCAATCCGAACCATTCTCCTTGTGTTGCAAAAAATTTTTTTGAAAACAATGTGATCACTCTTCTATACTGGACATCGTCGATTGCAGATTTAAATCCAATCGAGAATCTTTTAAGTTACGTAAAAAATACGCCTTCTGCTCATATACGGTTTTTTAGAAAATATTTCTTTAGTCAACGCATATAAATTATTATTGAATATAATCAAATTGGATGAGAACTGAACTAAAAGGATGGAATGACGAAGATTTGTTGGATAAGTAATATCACCTCAAAGTAAGCTCTCATTTCTGCTACTACATATATACATTTTATATACATATTACGCATACTCCTGTATTCTTAAATTAAAATCAAACTATTTTAAGACACAATAAAGTGCAAATGCAATTGTTCTTCTTTCATATACGGAATTTATATTTTGATACATTTTGTTGTTTTTCAATGCAATAGATCTGAATCTGAAATCCATGTTGCCACTGGAAATACGTAGTTGTTGTTTTTCCATCGACTGTAAATTAATGAATGTCCAGAAAACTTTTGCGTACTTCACATAAAATTTTATTCATACTACATCTTACGCGCACGTTAGTATACATCTGTACTATAAACTACCTATGTATAATTTTACCGTACATATTCGACGAGTATGGGCGAGAATGAACTTTCATTGGCATCATTAACGGTCCGATGTCAGTCAGTGCATTTCAATGCAACATGAAGGCAATAATTATACTCAGAGAAAATGCATTACTCTAATTGCTTTTATTGATTCAAATAGAGCAATGCACGGTAATGCAGCCGAAACGAGCCGATTGCTGATAATACCCAGTCGACATCATTGAAAATATGAAATGCAAATAAGTATGTAATCCCTGTAGCAAGCTTAAGAACGGTATCGACCAATGAATACTTTCATGTGTATAGTCCTTTTACATTATTCATTCAATTGAGGCCAGCGTTTTTGAGTAAATAAAAATCGTAGAGACACAGTATGCATTATTGTCTCGTGCAAGTCCTCTTCTTTAAAAGATCATACAGTTTTTTCCTGAAACCGTGGCTTACTTGTTCAGTACAAGTTTGATATACAGCCATTAGAGTATACAAAATAATGTTATTACCAGTTGTATGTATAAATCGATTATTAACTCGCTTTCATGCAAAGAGTGCAATTTTTTTATTTCATAGTAAATTAAACTTCATAAAAAAAACATTCGATTATTAAATTAATTGATTAACAGTAGCGTACAATAAATCATTTATATTTTGAATTTTATTCAAACTGAAGAATAACACAATTAATTTCAGTTTGTTACATTAGTTTCTTTGTTGGAGTTTTTTTTATTGATTACTACACTGGAGCTACACCAAAAATAGGAGAGCATTTAATATTATAAGATTATAATAAGGATAAATTAAAAAAATAATGGAAATTTTCTATTTATAATTTAGAGTAGTAGTAGTACAACAATAAAAAATCAACCAGCAACGCTCGAGAAGCTTTAAGAAAACATTCAGCGCACTATTGCCAAATTCCAGCCGAAATGATGCACCGGGTCAAGGAAAATTTACGCAAACGGTGGCAATTTGGCCGACATTTTATTCAAATCCTAAATGGCATAAAATTTTCTTCATAAAAAAAAAACCACAACAAAACAAAACAGATTTTGACCAAATTTGAATAATTTATTTCATTTTAATATCACGTCGTTCTTGTTGGTAGACCCTTTACGAGTACAAGTATAATAGGAGAGTCTCGACATGCGGCAACACCAATCGACAGAAAAATAGTCACTACCGTTCATTCTTAATATTCGGCTTAAATCCGACAATAATAAAGTGATATGTTTTGAGAATCTCTAAAAGTGTTCGCACTCCAAGCTTTTGAGGAGGATACAAAAAAAAAATAAAAAGATAATTTAAAAATACATAATAATAATGAAATAATCGAAACAGTGATATTATTTGATTTTTATGTGTGGCTCGTCCATTCGTATGCCTGTGCAAGCGATAACTTGTGTATAAATGAGTGCAAATGGACAAAATCGTACTCAGAGACAAAGAGATGCAGAGAGTTGTCATTGGATATTGAGAGCGTAACTGACTTTAGTAGTTGATAGCATAAACACAACACTGGTGACGGCGAATATTCGTCGTACTCGGCGATGCTGTCGGTGATTCGAACACACGATTACATATGAAGATTAACACAATACGCGACGGCGGCGAATTTCGCCCACCATGACGATTTTTGAGATAGAACTATTTCTAATTTTATCGCCGACCGCGGCGGCAAAAACGGCATCACCATATCAAAGAAAGATTCTTTTCAGTAAAAATATTAAGGATTTTCAAAAAAAATGTAAGAAAATTTCTTTGTTGGCAATATAAAGATTGTTTATGCTGAATATACACTAGCTTCGAAGAAAATCGTCCGTATTGTGTTTTACACGGCGGCAACACTCGGCGAAAATCCGGCGTCGCTAAGTGCGACGAATATTCGTCGTCGCCCGTATTGTGTTTAAGCTATGATACGATCATGTACAAGAATCGGCACGAGCACGACTCTCACAAAATTACATGTACAAATACATGCGTTTACAGTGTGATACAAAAGCTTAAACACAATACGGGCGACGACGAATATTCGTCGTACTCGGCGACGCCGTCGGACGGATTTACGCCGAGTGTTGCGGCCATGTAAAACACAATACGCACGATTTTCGCCGCAATTGTCAGTGCTTGTCAACTGCTAGTGCTTGTGAGTTTAAGAAAATATGAATCCGCGTATTTTTCGATTAATTAAAGTTTTAAAAATGTTAAATATAATGCTAACCATGTGCGAGATATATAAAAATTTTAAATCGCGTTCAAGAAGAAGATGGATACGACCAGTGAATTTAACAAAAAAGGAATTAGGGTTTTATGGTACTTGTTTTAAACCGCTTAAATCTTTGGATGAAGAGCACTTTTTCCAAGCAACAATGATGAGTGTCCACAAATTTAATGCTCTTCTTAGTTTATTAAAAGACAAGCTCCATCGCTGTTTGAGAAGAGAACCGATAAATAAAGAAACACGTTTGGGAATTACATTGATGTAATTATTATTTATAATTTATATTGGAATTGTAAATACCACGAAGTTATGTTTAGGTATTTGTCTCAAGAATGCTGTCTTAAATTTCTGGCATGGTCTAACAAAATTGGACTTTCTACGGTAAGGAAAATTATTTACGAAACTTGCGCTGCAATTTGGAATGAATTAACCACAGTGTATGTTGCTCAACCAAACCAATGCAAATGGAAAAACAATTCTGAAAGGTGCGCTTTACATTTTTGCTAAAGAATAAAAATTGATTCTATAAACTAATTTTTTTTATATTTGTAGATTTTATATAAAAACCGGAATGCCGCACTGCCTGGGTGCTATTGATGGCAAACATATTAACATAGTTTGCCCGAGACGTAGTGGTTCACTTTTTTATAATTACAAAAGAACATTCAGTATTGTTCTAATGGCAGCTTGTGACTCCGACTATACATTTACTTTTGTTGATGTTGGAGCAGTAGGAAGTCAAAGCGATGGCGGAATTTTCGCCAAAAGTGCTTTTGGGAAGATGATATTAAGAGGAAACATCGTATTGCCTCGTCTCGATCACCTTCCGGGTAATCAAATAATCTGAATTTTGGAAATAACTTAATTTTTTATGATTGCAATTATTTTCCTTATTTAGGTACAAATAAAGACTTCCAGTATTTATTTGTGGGGGACAATGCTTTTCCACTTAAGGAAAACCTTATGCGTCCATATCCTGGCCGCAACTTGTCTCCTCTGAAGCAACACTACAATAAAAAGCTATCTTCCGCCAGAGTGTACATCGAAAATGCGTTTGGTATATTAGCGAATAAGTGAAGAAAATTACATAGCAATATTCATGCAGCACAAAAAATATTGATAAAATAGTGTTAGCAACAGTTGTGCTGCATAATTATCTCATGCTAAATAGGAGCTCGGGATATTTTACTGAAGAGTTGGTGGACCATTCGGAAAATGGTGCTTTCGTTCCTGGAACTTGGAGGCAAACCACTTCGCAAAGTCTAATTTTTCGAATTTCGCAAGCCAACCGTTCAACGACGGAGGCGTTTGCATCGAGAGACGAATTGGCGGAGTATTTATTTAATAATTTGTGAAATTTTATTAATTTTTTATTAAATTTCTTTTTAATTCAGTAAATATCATATAAAATAACAAAAAGCTTTATTTCAAAATAACAATTGCACGACACAGTAACAAAAAACAATTCATAAGAAATATGTAAATGCTTGTATAATGTGTAAAAATTCAAATTAAATACGAAGCAGACTAACGCATTGCACTAAAAAATTAAAAAATAATACATAAATAAGAAATTATTGCGGTCAAACACATGTAATTTCTAGTTTCCTAATTCACTCTACACCAAGCTACCACTTTTGCTGCAATTTATCTTATGCGTTGAGGGGTTAGGTAAGCCTCACTTATGTTCCTCGTCCAGCTTTTAAATAACAGTGACGTTGCATCCTCGTGTTCTGTGGGAACGGCTGCAAACCCTTTCACTGTATCCACGCACTCCTTCATCATGTCAGTGAACACATCTCTAACCACATTTATTTTGCTTAGCCCTTCCTTACTTGTTAGTAGTATATTTGAAATATTCTTAAAATAACTCAAAATCTCAGTCGAACACACTATAACTAGGTAAACTATATTTAAAAGTTGGATTTTAGTTTTGAGCTTTTACATTATGAAAAATTATAACTAACAATTAAGGAAGGGGTAAGTTCGGATGTAACCGAACATTTTTTACTCTCGCAAAGTCAAATGGTATACTCGTTTGAGATTTCTTTGTGGATTGACTGATATTTTCGGTAGAAGGTCAACTACAGGCACTGGGGTCCACATATTTAGTACTTAGGGGTTTGAACAGTTTTGGTTCGATTTAGACAATTTTTGGCCGCAAGGTGGCATACTTTAATTGCATTATTCACGCAAAGTTTTACCCCGATATAATCATTGTTACCTGATTTGCATAGTGGAAAGTGAAAGAATCAGATGGAATTGAAAATGGTGTTACATGGGAAGTAAGCGTGGTTGTAGTCCGATTTCGCCCATTTTCACACTATGACATAGAAACATGAAAAGAACGTTATGCACCGAATTTGGATGAAATCGGTTGAGCAGATCTCAAGATATGGGTTTTCACCTAAAAGTGGGCTGTGCCACGCCCACTGTCTAATTTTGAACGCGATTCCTATAAAGTCATCTTATACCATCTCAGAGATAAAATTTAATGTCTCTGGCGTGTTTAGTGCTTGATTTATCGCGCTTTTAGTAGTTTTTAACAATACCGTTATATGGGGAGTGGGCAGAGTTGCCACCCGATTTCAACTGTTTTCACACCGTCAATAGAAGTGCTAAAAGCATTTGTTTCTAGTGAATTTTGTTATTATAGCATTAGCGGTTTAGGAGATATGCACATTAAACCTATTAGAGGCTGGACCACGCCCACTTTTTAAAAAAAAGTTTTAACTGCAGATGACCCTTCCTAATGTGATCCTGTGTAGTCTTGTATCTTATTGCGGAGCTTTGTTATGGCAAGTTATTTGTTTTTGATAAATGGCGTTTTGTGGGCGTGGCAGTGGTCCGATTACGCCCATCTGCAATACCAACCGTCTCACGGTACCAAGAAACATGTCTACCAAGTTTCATAAAGATATCTCAATTTTTACTCAAGTTAGAGCTTGCACGGACGGACGGACGGACGGACGGACGGACAGACAGTCACCCGGATTTCAACTCGTCTCTTCATCCTGATCATTTATATATATAATATATAACCCTATATCTAACTCGATTAGTTTTAGGTGATACAAACAACCGTTAGGTGAACAAAACTATTATACTCTGTAGCAACAGGTTGCGAGAGTATAAAAACTACATGTGTGAAAAATCGTGTATTCAAATAGAACAATGACAAGATTGGTGAAATGAAAACAAAAACAAGAAAAAACGTTAACTTCGGTTGCACCGAAGCTATAATACCCTTCACAGATACAAAGGTTCCTTACAATAACTTGATACCCTTCACAGGTGCAAAGGATCCTTACAATAACTTGATTCAGATCTAATTTCGTGAATCGGCAATAAAAAATAAAATTTTTTTCCAAGCAGACACTTTACTCCGATCGTTCCGTTTATATATAATAATAGCTGTATGACATAGCGTTCCGATCTAAACAATTTTTTCGGCGATTATATTCTTGCCAAATTTCGTGAAGATACCTCGTTAAATGAAAAAGATTTCCATACAAGCACTTTACTCCGATCGTTCAGTTTGTATAGCAGCTATATGCTATAGTTATCCGATCTACAATTTCTTCGGAGATAGCATTGTTGCCTTATTTAATAACTCATGCCTAATTTCGTGAAGATCCCTCGTCAAATGAAAGAGTTTTCCACGCAGCACTTGATTCCGATTGTTCAGTTTGTATGGTAGCTATATGCTATAGTGGTCCGATATCGGCCGTTCCGACAAATGAGCAGCTTCTTGGTGAGAAAAGGGCAGGTGCCAAATTTCAGAGCGATAGCTTAAAAACTGAGGGACTAGTTTGCATATATACAGACGGACGGACGGACGGAAGGGAGGAATGTCGGTGGCTGTTTGTGCTATGAATGTATGTAATGTATCAAAACTAGTATGATTTTAGGTTAAGTGGCGATTAGATTATAGTTGGACGATTTGGCATTTAATAAAGAGACTATATGAAATTTTATCCCAGAAGAATTTATTTAGTTTCATCCGTAAAATATACATACACCTCCGTCCGAACCAACCAGTTCAGTCAACTGCTGATTGCAAACTGACTTCATCGTCGCTTTGTCGCATCGTAATAATAATAACCCAACGATTACCCTCCTCCCGCCCAACCGAAGCGAGGGGCGCAATCCGCATACGTGCGGAATTAGCCGAGTCAGAAAAGGCAAGAGAGTTTTTTAAGTGTTGAGATCTAAAACTGCTCAGCTACAGAAACAAAAATTTCAACAGCCAAGATTTAAAGTTACAATATAATAAATTGTTACATTTTCATTTATTAAGAGAAAACAATAAAGTATTTTTAATTTTGAAAAGTGAGAATTAAAATCATGACTTATACGGCGGAATGGCTCGTTTAGTTCAAAATTTGATCTACAGGATTTTAGCAGTAAAGGTCTAAACTGCCTCGAAAGGCGAAGCGGGATATTAAATTTAATTTCAGACAGAAGAAAAGAACTGCAAACTGTTCCATTCAAAATTTTCACTAAGATTATTATGCCAAGCATTTCCCTACGACTAGAAAGTGTAGTTAAATTAATAAGTTTTAAACGACTAGTGTATGGAGGTAGACTTACCCTAGAATCCCATCGGAAATGCGCTTAGGCGAAAAGTAAAAATTGTTTTTGAACAGACTCTAACTTGTCAGAATGGATTTGGTAGCTAGGGTTCCATACAACAGAGCCATATTCCAATATAGGTCTAACCAAAGTTGTATAAAGTGTTTTAGTAATATACGGATCTCTAAATTCTTTAGACCAACGTTTAACAAAACTGAGGACAGCTTTTGCTTTCAAGACCATGGTGTCAATATGAAGACTAAAATTAAGCTTAGGGTTCATATTAACTCCCAAATCAACATAATTAAAAACTTGCTCTAGAATATGGTGTTTTATTACATAAGAAGAGTGGTGCACAGATCTACGGGAAAAGCACATCATCTTGCATTTATTGAAATTCAATGGTAAATCATTTCTATCACACCATGCAACCAAATTGTTTAAGTCTGTTTGCAACAGACGCCTTTTTTCAGTTGAAGTGTATGATTTAAAAAGCTTTACGTCGTCAGCGTATAATAAAATTTTTGAGAATTCTATTACTGAAGAGATATCGTTAATAAACAACAAGAACAAAATCGGGCCAAGATGACTACCTTGCGGAACACCTGAAGAAACATTAATTGTATCTGAAGGTCTATCCTCAAATATCACTCGTTGTGTTCTATTATAAAGATAGGAAGCTACCCATTGAAGGAATCTTGGCTGAAAGCCCAGCAGATCAAGCTTATGTATGAGAATCGAGAGATTTGCTTTATCGAAAGCTTTGCTAAAGTCTGTGTATAATGCATCAAACAGCCACCGACATTCCTCCTTTCCGTATTTACTGCCCGTATTAAACAAAATGTGTCAAAAGTTATGCCCGTAGTGGCAACGTAGAAATCAGTTGTTCTCTTTTCTTCACAACCAAAACAATTGTTGTTGCATACAAGGGTGCCCCCAGAGGTATTTCACTTGCTTCTGAACTTAGTAAGGAAATCATTACAGAAGCCAAATCAGCGGATTGGTCCCGAGGAAAGGATTGTTGGTGTTGCTGTAAGTTGATTGGTAGTGTATTCTAAAATAATATACATATACTTACTTTGATGTGCTTTTCTTATTATTTATTATTAGCTATTTGTCACAAAGAATATTGGTGCAATGAAGTATTGAATGGAGTTATAAATTAAGTAAGACTAGAGACGTGTGATTTCTCCAGTTTATATAATATAAGCGAGCCAACAGAGTTTCAATTCAAGGAAATCACAGATTTTTTTAATATGTGGAACATTCCGATTTGTGTCTGTGCAATTCTTGACCAGCACGTTACTATTAAGTACTCGGCTAAATCCAATTCGATGTTCTACAATTATAAAAAGTTCTATAGCATGGTTTTGATAGCTGCATGTGATGCGTAATATACGTTCACATCAGTTAGTATTGGCAGGTATGGAAGTCAAAGTGACGCTGGTACAGTCTACAAAATTCTATTCTATACGAGTATAATGAACTTCCATTAGTAAGTATTTATATAGGAATTTTTTAATATACTCCATTTGGTCTTGCGTGAATGGAACACTCTCTACCTTTGCCACACTTTTCCACACTGTTTCGTTGGAGATGCTGCATTCCCGTTACGGAGTAATTTAATGCGCCCTTATTTCGAATTAAATCCGACCGTCACGCACTCGCAGAGTTATAGAAAATTCGTTTGGAATATTGACTGCTCGATGGAGAATTTTGAGAAACGATTGAATGTAATCCTGAAAAAATAGTGTTGGCTTGCATAACTTTGCATAATTTTATAATGTTAAACGATCACGATCGTTGGTACTGGCCGGAAAACTTTGTGGATCTAGTAGAACGAGATAGAATTTTCAAGTAGGTGATTGGCGAACTTCAGTGCATAGAGGTCTTTCAAATGCGTTTAACATACCAGACAGGCTCGCAACCTCTTTTATCAATGAATGATCTTTACCATACCAGGACAACATAGACATTGCGATAGGTGGACCATATGCATAATAGTATTAAAAAATCACTTACTCATTACTTCTTGAATTTAATGCTTTATTTTTTCTTTATTTATTTTAAAACATAAATATCACATACATATATAGAAATACTATTAAATAAAAAGTAATAATAGAGACATAAATAATTAAATTAACTATTAAAAATAGAAAAATAAATTAACTCACTTCAAAACAAACACATTGACTATTACATAAAAATTTATACTAATGACACAAATATTTAAATTAACTTAAAAAAAAATGTTTACGATCTACTCTGGCTCCTGCTGGACCTCGAAAGCTACTTCTAACATTCCTGGCATAGCGTGACTGCTTTTCGCCGTTTTACGTGGATTTAACCTAAATAAATAGATAAGTACAAATTTGTATTATATAAAAAATCATTTGGGTCGGCTTTAGTATACCATCCCACCAATTCAGATGGATATGGTTGGATAGAGGAGATACTCCAGATCACGAATATACAAGTATATATATATATTATATATATATAGATATTTGCATTTTAAGTTGAAACTTTCACAAATTTTATCTTACAATTTCTCGATTTATGGTTAACTTTTCTTTTGTATTATGCACATATTATACAGTAACCGTATTCATTTTATATTAATTATTTAAATATTTGCTTTAAATAAGCATTTTATTTTTACACAATTTTCGTTATATGCACAATAACAAATGGGTTCCATGTTGACAGATAACAAGTGTTGCCATATCTATTATATAATATATATATATATATATATATTTATATTTTGTAAACGAATTAAAGTGAATAATATAAGTAGAGTATACCCCAAATACATGAACCATAATTTTGTTCATTCCCTTCTCTTGACAAAATATGGTATTGGACCGACCAGGGTTATTTTTTTGAAGCGCGAACGAAGGCCGACAGTGCAAATAGGAAATCTAACCAAAAAAAAGTAATGTCAAAGAGGGTATGTAACTCTCTTTAAACTTCAATTCTTATAACGGAATTTTCTTCTTAACTGAACAAGGTACCGTTTCCTTTTTGGTCCGTTTTGTCATTATTTTCATATTCAAATTGAATTGGTAAATATTGTGCATAAAAGTTATTCCGCAAGTTTTTATATTTTTTGTGATAATTTTTGAAAAAAATTAGTGCAAGTTCATCAGGTATGTTATTATAAACTTAAAATTGTTACAAATATTACTTAAGACTTTTAAATAGATTTTAACGAACCGTCAACCAGGCGTGGTGTGGTAATAAAAACCAATGTTCTCACAGTGTCCGAAATCAAGGAAATGTGGAATTTCGCTAAAATAATCCAAAATTTCGACACTAGTGAGAAATGGTTATCGTTTGCAGACGAGAAGGGCTTATTATAAAGCAAAGTATGCCGTACGCATAGCATACCTCTGTTGGTATCGATATCCGATAACAGCACGGTTGGCGTATTTCGATGCCAGAAAGGTGCCTGCAGTAAACGAACTGCGGTGTCGAGGTCGAATGGGACATGGTTCGAAAACGATAAAATACCACTGGCTCAAATTGTTTATTTAATGTATGCGTTTGCATCGCACTGGTCGCATGCGGATGTGCGAAAGAACAGTTTTAGTAGGGAGCCGATTTTATCCAGCGCTACCATATGTGACTGGTACAATTACTTCCACGAAGCGGTAGTTTTATACCAGGTTGATCACCAGGCAGCGGTAGGTAAAATTGGCGGCCCAGGTAAAATTGTTCAAATAGACGAGAGCGAATTCGGGAAACGAAAATATAACAAAGGTAATAATAATTATTACTTATTTTTGTTTATTTTTCATATTATTTTATTTTTAATTTTTTTCTATTTAAGGACGGAGAGTGGAAGGCCACTGGGTTCTAGGGATGGTAGCGGATGGGAGTGACGACCTTCGGCTGGAAATGTGTCCTGAAAATGTGGGGTCTGCTGAAGTGCACATACACTTAATTCAGAGACACGTTGCACAAGGAACCATAATACGTACTGAATGTTGGAAGGCGTACGACTGCCTGTCCAGTCACGGGTATGAGCACCGACGCGTTAATCATAGCGACCCAGACAATCCGTTTGTTGCCGAGGATGGAACACATACGCAAAGAATAGAGTCCTAGTGGCGCGTTATCAAACGGATTTTAATTAAGGATAATTATAATAACAGTGAAGATTTTTCAAATTTGATATATGAAAACATATGGCGTAAAAACATAGCAAATCAGCATCAGGATCCATTTCTGAAATTATTAGATGCAGTAAAACATACGCATAAGCCATAAAACATTTTTTCTTTAATTAAAATGGAAAATTTAGTTCATAATATTTTGAAGAGGGTAATTGGGTTTTTTATTTATTTTGATTGCTTTCATTCGTTTGGATATGGCAACACTTGTTATCGGTCAACATGGAACCCATTTGTTATTGTGCATATAACGAAAATTGTGTAAAAATAATATGCTAGCTTAAAGCAAATATTTAAATAATTAGTATAAAATAAATTAGTAGAAACATTGCAGTGAAGTGTTAGTGTATAATAAGTGCATAATACAAAAGAAAAGTTAACCATAACATGAAAAGTTGTAAGATAAAATTTGAGAAATTTTCAACTTAAAATGCAAATATCTTTCCAATATTTATATATATTCGTGATCTGGAGAATCTACTCTATCCAACCATACCCCTCTTAAACCTGAAATCGTGGGATGGTTTTCTAAAGTTTCCCCAATCATTTGCATTTACCTTCTTCTTTGTTTAAAAGAATTTTTTTAATTTTTAGTTATATTTACCATTTCCCTTAATCTTTCGCTGTTATTCACATAAAACGTGGACTTTATCAATCTACCATTTTGTTTTGATTAAACAGCTGTTCCCCGCCTCGTTTTCTCCATTTCGTTTTGCTTTTGGTTGTGGCGTTGCCAACCATTCAAACCGTAAGTAAGGTTTTAGCGTTAGGGTTTAAACATACCCATTGACAGGTGTACCTAAAGTGTTCTAAGGCTGAGGTATGACCTCTGAGAATAATATGGGGCGTACACCAGAGAATCCTTTTCGGAGGAGTTTCAAAATTTTGAGAACACCACCTAATGGAAGAAATGAGAAATCCACCGCTGTTGGATAAACGTTTAATAGTAAAATTACTGACCAGGCTGAAGAAAAATAGTGAAACTTCTGATTATTTAAAAAAACTGGGTAGTAAACTAAAAGAGTTGGAAAATATAATGGCTGGTCAAAGGCACGTTAACCAAGCTGTGCGAGATCTACTGAGTAGCATATTGAGCCTGTATAACAAAGCCGAGAAACTGCAGAATAAACCGAAAAAACTCATGGTTGGGAAAGCAACCCAAGCGTCTTCCATTTATAAAGAGATAAATACCCCTAAACGGCTGCGGGAGACTTCGTTGTACTTACCCCCACAAAAAAACCAAAAAAAAAGCTGTTGAAAAAGTGCAGCCAACAACAGAAAAAAATAAGAACTAAACCGGACGCCATCATAATAACCAAAAAGAAGGGCGCGTCATATGCTGACATTCTGCGGAAAATAAAAAGCGACAGCGGTCTTGAAGGGTTGGGCGTGACCTACATACGGAAAACTATGAAAGGATACCTACTGATTGAATGAAAAAATCAGGCAGACAAGAAAGCCAAATCGTTCCAAAGCGTCTTAGAGGGAGCGGTGGGTGAAATGGCGGTGATACAACCAAAATCCCACAACGTTACAATAGTGTGTAAGGACCTAGACGAAATTACAACTCGTGAAGAAATCTGCGAGGCACTACAAAAGGAGTGTGGGATCCAAAACCTGGAAAAAACAAGCGTCAAAAGTATGAAAAAAAACTCTTAATGTCCCACTCTTGTATGCCTGCGTGCTCAGAATGCCAAGGCTGCACTAAAACTGGACAAAATTAGGATAGGGTGGTCGATCTGTCGTCTCCGGGAATACTTGCCTATACCGAGTTGTTTTAAGTGTTTCAACCTTGGACATATGGCACAAAAATGTTGCAACCCGACTGACACGCCTTCTCTTTGCACGCGTTGTGGAACTTTGATGACTTTCTCCTGGAACTGTCCACGTTAATGAATAGCGACACGAAAAATTCCTACAAAAAGGGAAATAAAGGTTCTTTAATAGACCTAATGTTTACTAATGACACTCTGAGCAGACACATTAAGTGGGAGGTGTGAGACATCTACACAAATAGCGATCACTCTGCTAATATGGTCAACACACCGTAATAAACGAAGGCCAGTATATTGGTGGAACGAACAAAAATCCACGCTCAGGAAACTTTGTCACTCATCCAGATGTCGCCTACAGCGTAACCAGAGTGGTTTAAACGAAATTGAGTTCAGGGAAACGTTTAAAAGGCACAAGAAGCTCCTGAAGTCAGCGATTACCCGCAGCAAAAGAAACAGTTTCGAAAAGCTCTGTAATGAAGCGAACATAGACCCATGGGGAACTGCGTATAAAATTTCCATGTCCAAATTTAAAAAGTCCTAGCAGCCTAAAAGCGCATTCTTTGTGAAGAGTAGTCGGATCATTATTTCCGACACACCACCCTATCTCATACGCTAAGCCACGAAACAATGCTGCAGAACCACCATTGTTGGTCACTGAAGATGAAATATTGACCATAGCTAAAAAAATAAGAAACAACAAAGCGCATGTAATAGATGACATACCCAACAGCGCCCTAAAGGACGACATGACTATAAATACCAGTTCGTTTGCAAAAATGTACAACACGTGTATAATAGAAGAGGTGTTCCCGACCGCTGGATTATACAGCGTTTTGTACTACTTCTAAAGCCAAAAAAGCCACCGGGCAAACCTTCATCATATCGACCATTGTGCATGCTCGACACGATTGGTACAGTGTACGATAGCTATCCAAAAAGCCGGCTGATTATCAGAAAGACAATACGGCTTTATAAAGAAGTGGTCCACTATTGACGCCCTAAGAGAAGTCGTGATACTGTGAAATGTGCAGTAAGTGGCAAAAGATGGAAAGGTGGCACAAAAAAGTATTGCACGCTAATTACTCTGGACGTGAGGAATGCGTTCAACTCCGCAACTAGACTCCAAATTTAAATTTAAGGAACACCTGGCGTATACTTTCGGTAAAGCAAACAAAATTTATAACGCCCTATCGAGAATGATGGCCAATAAAGTCTGCGTGCGTTCCAGCCGGCGGTTTTTAATAGCAAAAGCAATGAGTTCCGTGATATTATATACAGCACCAATATAAATACAAGCGCTAGATATAATATAAAATCATATGCTAGATCAATAAACGCAGTGCATAGGGGGACGAATTCGCGCGTCTGTACTAGCTTTCAGTGCCGTCTTCAAAAGTTGAAAAAAAGGAGAGAACCAACAGCCTAACAATGTGGCAGCAGTGGTGGCAAACTTCATCTAAAGGACGATGGATCCACAGACTGATTCCGGACATTCATTCGTGGATAGACAGACGAAATAGGGACCTGAATTTCTACCTAACCCAAATACTGAGTGGGCATGGATGCTTTAGAAAGTATCTCTTCAAAATTCAGAATGATGTTAGTCCGTATTGTCCAACGTGTATAGAGTGCATAGAAGACTCTGAGCACGTATTTTTTTAATGCCCCCGTTTTTTAAATATTAGGAAAAAGATAAAATCTACATTTGACGGTAGTCTAACGGTGGAAACTTTGACAGCATATATGTGTCAGTCCTCTGATAAATGGAAAGCTGTCAGCGAAGCGGCAGTTCTAATTATGACAAAACTGAGATACTCAGATACTTACAACAAATTAGGAGTCAGTCAGTCCGTACCGTAGAGGAGGCTTAAATGTCCTTTTCTCTCCCATGAAGTGGTTCCGTGGGAGAGACATGAGTTGGGAGTAGGTTAGATTGAGCGGATTAAAGTTCCGCACTTCGGCTTTCGATGCTTCCCCCTACTATACACAAAAAAAAAAACTTGTGTGCATCTCCTTTCCGATTTGTTCTCACAACTTGTCCTTCTTTAACAAAAATCTATAGTAGGGACTACTATTGTCATAAAGCTCCTTTCGACCAAATACATACAATTTTCGTCTTCCATATTTTGAAATAAATTTATATTATTCTCTTCAAAAGGAATTTGTGTTTACTTTTAAATTTCTTTTGACGATTGTTTTCATTTGTCAATATTGCCATATCTCAATTTGTATACATGGCTTTGCACACATTTAGTTTTTTGTTATAATTTTTCAGAATGTAAAAGCTCGAAACTAAAATCCAACTGTTCAAAATAAATAAAAATCCTTAAATAAATATATTCGACTGGAATTTTGAGTTAGTTTAAGAATATTTCAAATATATTCAAGATTATTTCTTCATTACTACAAAATATCGAGACTGGCAACCCTGCGTTGCAAGAGAGCAATCAGCTAACTCGTTTTTGCGGATATCCTACAGTCTGTAAAAGCGGACGATAGAAGAATTGGTTAGTGTTCATTTACATTGCGCTCTCATAAGATAGGTCGTATCAGCTAATTCGGTCTACGGTTTTGCGTCGCTGACTGTTTCCAGCATAAATACTCGTTTTACGCTCTTCGTTTGTGCGTGTTAGGGACAATCCGGGTGTATACGTATATGATCACTTACGCTCTTTTAACACATGCTAAGGTTTTGCCCTTGCCTGATTGTTAAGCTTAATTTCTATTGGAAAATACTGATATCTTAGAACATATTTACGTAATACGATAATATTTACGTAAAACTAAAAATCAACATTAATTTATACTAATTTAAATCGATTGATAAAAATATTATCTAAAGTAAATATGTGGCATTTCGTCCCTGACCCCTGCTTGCCTACGATCGTTCAACTGCTTAGTTCTAATTGTTGAGAGCAAAAGTGAAGAGTTTAAAATATTATTTGCGCGGGGTAAGGAGAAGTAAGCGTCAGCGTACGTGTATTTAAAAATCTAAATAAGTATACGCATCCATAATTAATTTAAGAATATTGAAAAACATGCCACCCAACTTTACAGGAACACTCTATGGGCCATTCCGAAGATCGCCCTAAAATTTCATTAAAATTGGTCAAGCCGTTTCGGAGTTTATAAGGAACATGCATACAAAATGTATCTTTCTCTTTTATATGTATACATATATAGATTGAAAGTTTAAAAACCGGCTGATTTAAATACCCAAAAGTGACGATGTACAATGTTATATAAAACGCAAATTTTTAGACGCTTTCATCCTGAATTGAGTAGGACATCCCTGTGTCCCTGTTTGCACTACTGTCTAGCCCACAAATTTACGTTATTTGAAGGAATGGATGTATGTCACTCTCTACTATGCTTAACATAATGTATAGCTCATCCCGTCTAAGCTAAGTTTTAGTAGTGTTCTATATTTTTCCAATCTGAATACATAGGTATGTACTTTTCTTATCATTTACGGGTTAACTAACAACAATTCATAAAATAGTAATTTTCAAGTGTTTACATGACCGCATCAGTAAGCTTCGCGGCCAGATGGTAGTGAAATTTACGAGCAAACTGCTCTCCGCATTAATAGAAGGCGAACGAGGAGGTAGCGCAATTGAAAGTGTCTGCAGGAAAATGTCTCTAACAAACTTCGAACCGCAGTTGATAGCAGGACAGCAGTCTTCCGCTTTGTTTTTACTGGCACGCCGTCAGGGACATTGTATGCCTCGTCCAATAAAGTGTCAAATAATAGTATGAAGAAAAACAACGGTGGTGAAACCATTTGAAATACCAAGGATAACAAGGGGTGTAGTAAAAACTATTTTAAATTAGTTTTATATTTTTGCTATCTACAAAAAGTGAACTCTGCGACGTTTGCGATTTTTTGTTGGTAACCAAGCTAACGGCGAAAATGGCTGGTATCATTATGGGACCAAAAACATTTGTGCTCCCATTTGCAATATTTGCAATGCAAACTAATTAAATTAATTAGTTAAGCGGCAAAAGAGGGTCTCCACAACCCGCATCAAGCGCTCACGGCTCCACTAATTTGCACACCCATCAATTTAAATACCTACCCGCTCAGCTCCTATTAGACATTGGCAGCGGTAGTAGAATAAGCAAACGAGACAGGCAATTAAATGCCCGCTCAACTCCTGTTTGGAGATATTGTTTTTTAATGCTTTTTCGTGAATTCACTATTTTTATGTTATTGTTGTTTTTGTTGTGGGTGTTGTTTGCATTTGTTTACAATTGTCACTGTTTTTTGTTCAGTGGGCGAGAAAGTTGTATATTTGTTTGTTCAACAACCGAGCAACATGCAGCAACCAGGGCGAAATCAAAGACAAAAAAAGCAAAAATTAAAACACAAAATGAAAAAAGTAACACCAAAGCCATACACAACAAATTAAAATAGGTTAACAAAACCACTGACCTCCGCACGGAAAAATGTATATCAATTTTTACTGCACCTCAGCCCAACAGCATGCTGGCGAGCATCTAGTCCACGGAGTGTCGTTAAAGTTTATCCATTCGAGAAGGAACGAAACTTTTATTGAAAACAATTTTTCTGCACAACAACGAGCACGGCGACAGCAGCAGCAGTGTCCTTTGCTTAAGTATTCCAGTTGTAATGTGGATGCCTGTGTACCAGTGTCTGCTTACGAGTATAAAGATACCTGTAATAACTGGCGAAATTCAAGTATTAGTCTGCTCGGGCCAAATATTCGGACACCAAGGTTTTTGAGACATTGAAGATTTTTCAAAAATTAGATGTTGTGGATGTCAACTGATTACACCATAAAAGGATTAAAAAGCGAACCAACTTTTTAGGAAATATTTTAATTGTTAGCAGAGGTATTAGTTAATATGTCGGACGACATTGTTTACAATGAAAAACGTGAATTCATGTTCTGGTAAACATTGCTTCCTATTTTCTTTCTGGCATACTCTAAACATGCCTTGCATGGTATCGAAATACTAGAAGACAAAATGCATTACTCTAGTTGGAGAAAAATAATCAACCCATATTTCTTTCTTTCATAAATAGGCCAAACGCTTTTTAGTAATAATATAACTTTAGAAAGATATTAAAATACATAAAACAAACCCGAATCGAAACTTCAGCCATACCAAAAAGGAAAAATGCTTGCAGTTATCAAATGGGTTATTATCACTACAAGTAATTACATGATACCAAGGTCGACAGGTCAGCTAGCCTTATACTTGTAAATTAAATTCGTAAAACTTTTCGGAAATAAATTACTTTGGTTGAAAATCACAATTCTGAAGGGCGATCTGCACCAATCTTTTAGAGGGCTCCAAAAGGGCAATCCCTTTTTTTTAAATACATATAACTTATGTTGGAATGAATTTCGAGTGACTATCTGTCTGTTCGTCCGTGCAAGCGATAACTTGAGTAAACATATTTTGATATTTTGATGAAATTTGGTCCCATTGGAACACTGTCACGCTCACAAACCACCATTAATCGAAAACCTATGAAGTGCCCTACTTAAGCTCTACAAAATGATACAAGGCTTTTATTTAGTACAACGAATTGCATTAGTTGAAATTTTTTTTTAAAAGTTTCCGCCCTCTAATAAATTAATGTAATATATACTGAATCACCAAGTTCGCTTTGAAAAAGAATTCCTGTCATCCCTATCTATTCTGTGAAAATGAAGGAATTCGGATTATAACCCCGCCCACTCCCCATTTAACGGTTTTGTTGAAAACAATTAGAAGTGTTCTTGAGATGCTAAGTTTTTATAAAAAGCCAACAATTAATTTTGATATCTAAATCGAGGCTCACTCAGGTAATACTAAAACTCAGAGCCTATTTAGGGAATGACCAGGTGTTTATCAATTGAGTTCTTCCTCCAAATTTCAGTAAAACGTTTTTTGGATGTTCGACTTCTATTGCAGGTATGCTGACCCTAATACTGTTCTGAATGTATACCAATAAATAGCATGTATGAGCTTATATGAATGTGGAGAAGTGTATGCGAAACAGCTTTAATGCACCTTTTAGATGAGTACGCCGATAAACGTGCCATTATGGGCAATGCGAATGCAGCAAAAATTGCTTTTGAATGCGCAACCATCAGTGAAATGCGCAACGTCGGCGAAGCAAAAGAAATCTTAATGAGCACAAAAGAAAGACAGAAAGATCAGAAGGAAACTAATAGGAACATTGGTAAAAGCAAGAAGTAAGCTTACTTACACTAGTAGCTTGGTGGTATCTTTACCTTACTAAGCAGCCTACTTTTAAGTAGTCAACTTTTCACACTGTCAACAGCTTATGATTCAGTCGTGCATTGAGACTGTCTTAGAAAGTCGGCGCGTCATCTTAGACATCACGAAAAAACCCTTCATTAGGTTGGTAAAAATGGCACCATTTTTAAGCGTCAATTCCTCCTCAGCACTTCAGGTGTATTGGAAGTAATTTAATGGTGATAATAAAATAAAGGATATTTTATTTTCCTTTTAGGAAATTACCATTATCCTCGACTTCATTGTAAACATATTTTTGTGTACAAAATAGCTTAAAATATTTATAGGTAGTACTTGTGGATTCCGAATTACGTAGGTGTTGCAATGCTTGAGTGAAGCTGTTTTTTGGGAAAATCAATTGATATTACTAGACTGGTGACTTTAAAATTCTATATCGTGTGCGGTTTTATCTTAATTAATAATTATACCTTGAATGGAATATATTAAGTTTGCCGCGATGTTTGTAACACACAAAATAAAGACCCTATAAAGTATATATACAATATGATCAGCGATTTAGCCATGTTTGTGTGTCCTCTCTCTTTCAGGAATACCTACTTCTCCTCTCTAACTGTGAATATAATATTACTCTCCAAGAAACTTTAGCTCCGCTGTCAGCAGGACACAGTAATAAGCACTCAGAAACAGAGTATCATTTCATTAGCACTCTTCCCTAGTGACGATATTACCAAAAGAATTTACTTTAAAAAGGAATCCAAAGTCTCACTGGTCTGCAAAAGTGAACGGGAAGACTCCATCATTGAGAAATGGTATTAGCCCACCGTGAGCGTCCACACTTCACAAAAGGAGTTACGGCTGGTTCTGGGAGAGTCCGATACAAAACGGTTCAAGAAACTCGTTGCTCTTCCCAGAAACAAATTAAAGCAGCTTGTACGATTGTATACAGATAACCTAAGAGCAGAGGTCCCAGAGCACATATTCTGGGCTTGCTCCGCAATCACAAGAAGATGGAGTCAGGCTATCGGGCAAATGAATCAGATAAGAAAATATATTACAACCATTAACGTAGAGGCTTTACTAAGCCTCTTTCATTTAACTTGGTTAAACGAAATATTGTGATAACAGGAGAGGGCACAATATACCACTGGTTGCAGTACATTCCTCAAATTTTAATCTGTGTATTATTTACCAACTCAAAACGAGGTGGTCTCTAAATTTATTTATCAAAGGGATGTAAATGTAATGCAACCAGATCGGGAAATTTTAACCTTGAAGGTATATGCAGCATGTATTCTCACATTATACTGATCTGCTTTGTTGTTGTTAGAAAAGTACAAAGCACTTGAATTATATGCACTTGTTTTCTCATGAAGGGACAGTCTGCAACCCAATTCTTAATATTTGCAAAAGCGCTTATTCTCAGAGATTAACATTCTTGTGTAAAAACAACTAGCAAGTGTACTTAGAAATTATATATAAATAAATTTTTATATAGTATGCGTACATTTATATGAGTATCAGTGCTCTCTATGGATTGACTGTCGTGAAGGAAAGGATAAACAAGTAAGGAACGCCTAAATTTGTGTGAAGTCGAAAATTCAGTACTCTTGTAATTTTGTAATAGTTATCATTTCCAGTTCATCAAATATATGTTATAAGAAGTACTATCATTTAGAACCATTCTCAATATTTTTTATACACAAAAATATTTATTTCATATTCGACAAACTAGAGCACAGGCGAGCAGAGAAAAATTCTCCCTCAATTGAAATTTGATATACAAGTATCTCCTTCACTAACCGGTTTATGAATAAGAGCCAAACAAAAGTTGAAAATTATTATAATAAATACGAAGGCTAAAGACAGGTAAAAATTACAGATATTTTGCAACAAAATCAAATTGTTGAAGCATTTTATTGGTAGTATTCCAGGTTTTATAAGATATAAGAACCAGTTTTGGTTAAAGATGCTCAAACAGTAAGTGAGACGCGAAAATTTGTCTAAGGCTGGGTGGGGTCACACCCATAATCCACTGGTTTCCCTATATGGAATTTAAATTTTGTTGCTGAATTGGTGACTGACATAACATTTCATACTTTTTCAATTAGGTCCATTTTGTAAACGTTTATCACATTGTTTTTGTCTTTCTGGAATGTCAAATTCCTCAGGGAGTTTCATAAAGATATTTCTGCTATTTTGTCTCATTATTGAGGTCATTTTGAGGCATATAACCATACATAGGATCTAGGCTATATTTAGGTATTACTAAGAACCGTATAAAACTGTTATACTGTGTGCAACATGTGGCGAGAGTATAAAAACTATTAAAGTATCAACATCACCGCCACTCGCTCCAGTTCCAACGATGAACACAGTGGTATGTACTGACGACGTTTGTGATGACAAGGGCGATTTTCTGCAAGTTGAAAGTTGTTGCAACGAGCAACAGCTGTTGGTAACTGCGTTTGAAATTGCAAACAGTAATGGTGCAGTAACACCACAAAAACATCTCTACGCAAAGAACAAGCTATAACTACAAAACAAAAATGACAACAACAATGGAAAACAATAAACGGTGCTGTGACAGTTGCAGCCACGTTGACATTGACAACAGAAGTCAACAATGGCAATGCCAACCTGAACGACAGCAACAACTTTCAAAAAGCCGAACTGCATGAGTAGGCTTTAAAGGGTAAGAAAGCCAGCGTACTGTGTCTTTTACCCGCTTCGTTTTCACCCTTGCTCTGCAAAGGCCTTGCATATATTGTAAATTTTTGACAGTTTCCCTTCATGTGTATGGCATTTCATGTTGCTACCTCGACGTCGTACAGCACATCTGTATGTAATTGTTTTAATTTTGTTAAACAAACTTTGCACAAGCCCATCTCCCCTTTTCCATATAAACTCTAAACGTAGTCGACGCGAGATTCCAACACTTCTCACCTCTTTAGTGCGTTTTTGTTGGATTTTATTTTTATATTTTCTTCGGTCTTATGTTAATTTTGTTTTCGTTGTTGTATGTTCGTAACCACAGCACTTTTATCACAATGGCGCCTGTCGTCTGCTCTTAAAGCAATCACATTTTCACGACGTCCGTTTGTATGTGTTGCTGACAAATTTAAGCGTTTGCTTTATTGTTAGCCACGAGGATAAGCCACTTTAATGTTGTTCCGCCATAATCACAACTATTACCGTGCCAGGATTTTATGTGGTCACAATATTTGATACCTGAGCATTATGATACTCTCGCAACATGTTGTTACAGAGTATAATAGTTTTGTTCACCTAAAGGTTGTTTGTATTATTAATCGAAACAGATATTTAGTTATATATAAGTATATATATAATCCGAGAGATTGTCCGTCCGTCAGTCCGTGCAAGCGATTACTTGAGTAAAAATTGAGATATCTTTATGAAACATAACATAAATATATGTATCAAATATTATGGCACCCAATGAAGGTTGGCATTACAGATGGGCGTAATTAGTCTATTTCCACGTCCACAAAATTCCATTAAACGAAAAATAAAGTGCTATAGCTAAACTCTAAATTAAGATATAAAACTACACTCATGAGCTGAAAATTTTTAAAAGTGCGTATTTCAACCAATTGACAAGGTTAAAATGGCTATAATGAAATCGTACTATAACCATGCCCACTGCTCATATAATGATTATGTTGAAAACTACTAAATGCGTAATAATTTATATATAGACTTATGCCAAAATCATTAAATTTCACATCATATATGGCACGAAAGATTTTCACTGGAGTTGGTGACATGAAATCCATCTCCAATTCTATCAACCTAATAAATAGAATTTTAAATTCCATATACATATTTCCTTCATTTTGCAGTATATAAATCTAACATCAACAGTGTTATCGAAACATAACTTTATACAAACTTGTCCGTAAAATTTGACATCTAACGTATTAATTTGGTAGAAATCGGAATATAACTTATCAAACCACCTGATACCAAATATGTGGACCTGAGCGCCGAAGCTAGCAGTCAACCTTTAAGATCAGTAACGAAACTTAAAGGGCATGTTTTTCTTGTAATAATGTGTCCTGGTGCTAAAAATGAATAAAATCAGACTATGGGAACCAATCGGACGTGACAGAAGAAGTTTAAAAATTCCGGTTGACTTTATACCATCTATATGGGTCAATATGTGAGTTATCTTAAACACTGAAACTTGGGGAAAATCTTTCTCCAGTAACAATATGTTTTTACGTCAAAAATGGGAAAAATCGGTTTAATACTCTAGTCTCCGTATACCTAATATAAGTATTTTCGAACTTCTGGTTGACTTTATACCGCATATATCGGTCAATGTGTATGTTATCTCTCTAAATTGAAAACATGTTCCAAATTCCAAATGTACTTGAGTTATGTCAAAAATAAATGCAATCAGTCGAGATCTTCCCCTATTCCTAAAATACCCGAAATAGTGATTTTAATTTTCCATTTTCACTTCTCATCTGGCTTTAAAGCGTTTATATTGGTCACCGTGTGTGATATTTTAATAAAATTAAAGGGATAAGAGCAGAATATGATATGGCCTAGATCTTGGTCTAAACTTTATACTCCCAATATAATATAATATGTTGATTTCCCATCTTCTGGTTAATATCTTCCTCATATACACCCCTTATGTTAAATTTAGCCCTTTTGGTTGAGTATATATCACATATATTTCATTTTCGTTAATATGCTTGATTTTAATATAAATAGTTCGGGAAGCCAAACTTGGTGAGACCACTAATTGAGTCTATGATCAATGCTATAAGCTAATAAGATACCAAATTTGATTGTTATTTTATTATATTAGGTTACACCCGATCTTAGCCCTTACTTACTTATTTGTTTTAATTGCTTTTTAGCTTGATAAGCCATTTGGCCGTTTAAAGTTTGAGGTGCCTTGAGTGGTTGGATATAAGATAATATTTTTGGAAATATATATATTTATATACAATATTTTTTTATAAATACTTTCTTACATGCACTCAACACTATAAAACTTTTGCTAATTATTCGCAAATAACGATAGCCGAAGAACCTGGACTAATTACCAAGATAAGTTGCCACTTATTGGTATCACCGAAGTAAGAACGAATTCATAGTATACCATAATATACACGTAAAAGGAAAGTACTGTTAAAACCAAGAATTCAACTAGTCGAAAATGGCTTTCAGATATTGGTAGTATAGAGCGATTAATCCAAGTTTAATGTATTTGGTTCTGATAGTGGTTCATAAGCAATTCTAGTAAGAATACAGTATTTCAGCGCGATTCGTTATCACTGGGTCTGCTTTACTATGACCACCTTGAGATCGTATTAGATAGTCGTATGTTAAAAGATCATTTTGGAGAATAGTTTTGTACAATATTTAAAAACGACAACCACCCGGAACGTACATCCGGAGATTTATTGGCCAGTGCAGAGTTTCGATAGAAAACTCACATAAAATCGATAGGGGATATTAAATAGACGGTATTATCAACGAAACCAGGTAACAGAAATTGACTTTCGGAAAGGTTTTGAAGGGTATGACATAGCCCAACTCCTCGACTTTTATCATGGCAATGTCATAGTGTGCTGAATTAATTCGCCGTAAGCGATATCCCATAAAACTCTAAGTTAATTTAGAAAACAGCAATAATACTAAAACTACATTAACATAATTATTTTGCTTCAAAAAAGCTAATAATAATCTTTTCCAACAACTAATTGAAATACGAGTGACTTAATGCGGCACAATTGTAGGATAAAGTACTTCAGTTTAGGTTATCTAGTACTGTGTACGAGTAACTAAATAATTATAGACAAATTGAGTTCCACATAACACATTTTGTGTTGAACTCTATTTTAAGTCAATTCTGCAGAATATCAAGTATATTCTCATTAATGTTTAATACTGATTATCATTATCGTCAATAACTGATTTGTGTAGTAAAATGTTTAGACACGCATTTATAAATTTTGCATTAATAATTTTTGCAAAGATATCACTTTATACTCAGACTACCGCTATTACAAATATGTATGCAAACTCGTTATCTAGCTACACACCCAGACCAGCGATAGATGTCAAAGTGCCAATAACGAGAAATAAATGAATTTCTGTCAACTTGGGCCGCCACTTCAGCATACAAGAATAAAATGCCTATCTGAAATGTAGACTACGCATATTATATAGAATTTACAATAAATTTCATGTCAATGCTGGTATAATCTCCTAACAAAATCAGATGAAAAGCGCAGTGCCAGCGAAAAATGAAGTGCGCTTCAAAACGGCGACCAAAGCGACCGCTTTCCCTAAAGTATTCACTTAGATGGTATTATGCCGCAGTGACAGGCATTGTTTGTGTAATCACAAGTTGCAACAGCCACAACGACGGCCAACTACACAGTAGGGAGTATTTGAGGTATTCTACACTGCCGCAGAACACTACTTATTTCCATTTGGCTGTGCTCTGCCCACACACAAAAAAAGGTACAAAAAAAGAGACTGCTAAGCTTAAAAAATTACATTTTAATATGGTGGAAGACGCTCGCTTTGTTGGGGGTACAGCAACAAAAGTTTTGACAAAAGCAAGTAAATTTGCCGAGTTTTATAATATGAAGGTACGGAAGTGGCGGAAATACAATAGGAAGCAACAGCAACATCCATTTAAATGGGGTAGAAAAAAAAAGAAGATAAGTAGAAAGAAAGTACACAGTAATGCGCTCTGAAGACAGCAACTTTGACACATAGGCCAGCCGCATCGATCTTCTAAGTGAATTGAGGCAGACAAAGAAGCCGATGGCAGCTCTGATAAAAAGAAGCCATAAAGTATTTAATTTAAATAATACACAGACGTAAACAAATAAAATATACATTTTCTTTATTAAGGTTATCGGTCCCATTTGGTCAAGCAACGAACTCAAATATTCTTTTGTGCGGCGGTGTGAGTAAATGAACTTGCGAAAAATCGCTTGATACGACTAAAATTATATAGCATAAGGCAAATTACAAGGGCAACTAGCTGTTGTGCAATATCAATTCATGTATAGATTATACATTTCTTCAATATTCTTTTATCGCTTCGAATATTTTTTAAATATCCTCCGGCCGGAAAGGAGCCTTAATCAGCAGTTTTATACGAAGGAAACATCTTGCATAGTATACAATTGTTCTATTCACTTTGCGGTTGTTTCTAATCTTAAGTGAATCGGGACAAGACGAACAGATTTCCGATTGGCCTTCTATCTTATAAACGTTCTTTGAAGAAAAAACTATGTGAAATCGGTTCACACCTTTCCTTATGCCTAATGTTTTGAATTCGGTTCCCGTTGTTTACTTTGTGCCGTACATATCGATTAAATTTAGTTCTATCCCAGTAAAAACCAAAAAAACAACATTAACTGTCGTCACACCGAATTTATAATATCCTTCACAAATACAAAAGATTTTTACAAGAACTGGATCCCGATCGTTCAGTTTGTATGCCAGCTGTATCTTACTCGAAGGTTGAATCTTTGCATCAGACAATAATCTATACCAAATTTCCTGAAGATATCTCGTCAAATGAAAAAGTTTTCCATACAAGCACTATTTACAGGGGTTTCTTCGTAGCCAACTTAATATACCCTGTTCGCCCTGTTCGGGATGTAAACATTAAATGTTTTGCTTAGCATATTGTTAATCGATACCTTTGTGAGTTATTGGTACACTACTTTTGCCAGCATCTGACTAAACTAAATCTTATGCTTTTTTGTTAGAAACGGATAGTAGCCATAATGAACCGAGTATTTGAGTACCTTATGCTATAAATTAATTTCAAAATGAAAACAAGCGGCAAAACTTGGTGCAAAATACGAATGTTGAACTCCAAGTCTGGCTGCTAGCCGGAACTAAATATTTCCCATGTCTTGTATTAGGCATAAAAATTGCGGGAGCACATCTGGCTGCACGAACTTAGCTCTTTCTTGTTTTTGTTTTTTTATAAGCAAAAAAGGTTGAATTTGTGACTGCTTAATGGAGGCGTTTGCGTACCATTCTTTTTTTTTAAGAGCTCGTCGCTACTGTGCTACTGTTTTTTTTTAAATTTAACATTTGCGCGCTTCGTTGATTTTAATCAATATAAACACATTTTTTCAGCTTTCCGTTCGCGGGCGTTTATTGTGTTTTTAAGATTTTATCGATAGCAAACGTAAAGATTTCCCACGAGTATTCGAAAGTTTAAACTTTGAAGTATTAAATGGTTTACTAAAAGTGGAGGCGTTGAACATGTATTAAAAATATTACTGACCAATATAGAAAAATAAAACTGTAAATGTGTGCTATACAATCTACTTTAATTTCCGATTAGTTTTTAGCGTCATTTCCCCAGTTGATAGTGACCTTAATTACGATTCATATTATTAACGAAAATAGAGTAAACACAAGCTCGGACGTTAACGCCAGAGGTGAGTCACTTTTTGAGTTCATTTATAGTAAAGATCTATTTAGGGGAAACTTCTCAACTTTTGCAAGACCTCACTTTGGCCTCACGAGAAATAGCTCCTTTAATCTCTGGATGGAGGGTTCTCAATGGCCACTCTTTCTCTGATTACTGGTATATTAGCTATAACCTGGACAGAGCAGGTCCGGTTAGGGACCCCTATAAGAACTTTCACAATAAGAAGCTTCGATCAGGTTGAGGCTAAGTGATATCTTGCAGCTCGATTGATGAATGCATCGAGATTTTCAGTTCTATATGTAGGTCTGCTCTTCATAGCTCTTCTCCTATGAAAACTCAGATAGGAAAGGGAAAACCCCTTTGGAGAACACTGGAGTTATAGAAAATGAGATTTTCATGCAGAATTTTGTTCAATAAGCCCCATAGAAGCGGATTTAGGAAAGATTGGACATTGTATAAAGCGGGACTTTTTATATACAATTCTGAGATTAGGAAGGGTTTTCATGAATTCTCTAGGTTTAGGCGTATTCTCGCAAAGAATCCGAACCCTTTAGGTTTTTTTTTAGAGATGGGGCTGGAAACTGAGCTGTGAGTAGAGAGAAGACGCTACAGTTACTGCAGGACTCTCACTTTCTGCTAAATCTATCAACGGAAAAAGTACCGCTTGGAAAGCATCAATAAGGTTATACAGTCTTCTCAGACCTTTTGGACGAGCGCGTCTTTCGTGGGCTATGATCCCATTTAACAATACAGTTATTAAAAGGCAGGCTAACTATTACATTCATTTTAAATCACGTTACTCCATAAATCACGCTACAAAACTGATCCGCCTTTGATCCTTTGGAAAATATAAAAAGATTGGCTAAACTTGAAGTTAGCCTTTACTTACTTGTTGAGAATTTATCATATTTATAACAAAAGATGTGGAAGTCTTTCCCTTATTGATTTTGCTTCAAAGATACTGACGTGCGACCCCATATAGGTATGTGTCAAATACTTTAATTAATTCCGTTTTGTTGGACTTACAATAGGCTTATAGGTTTATGTGAAAATTATTATCTATTAAACGTACGCTGTATTAAGCGGACACCCTCGACACTAATAACAGGGCGCTCCTATGTACGGATTAAGTTATTAATGCTGTCGAAAAATCTGCCGGTTAGAAGTGCAGTAAATGAATTCAAGATCAGCAAAATCCAAGATGCCGAAATATAAAAAAATAAAAGAAATTTAGAATGACAATGGTGCTCTGGCGGAAATTTAAGCACCAATCGGTAATTTTTGGTTCTACTGGGTTACAAATAGACAAGCCTTGTCTAAATTGGCACATGCAAAGGATAATATTATATATGTAATTCCAATATCAAAGCCCTCGAAATTGCGCAGCAGTTAGGTGTAAATAATTTTCAGGCCTCCGATGATTGGCTTTAAAAGTGGAAAAAGAGAAACAACATCCATTTCAAATGCCTTTCAGGTGAGGAATTATGCTTTCACTATTCCGAATACTTATATATAAACATGTAAGCATATGTTTTAAAATCTAAGGCGAAGCGGGCTCTGTTAATTTAAAAGATGTTGAGCTGTTTGTGCGAAGAAGAGAAACTTGTGTAGGTGGAAAACTAGCCAAAGAACAGTTTAACTTCGTGTAAGCATGGCTGGCAAAAAGCAGCAGATATTAGTCATTGGAAAAGCAGCTCACCCGCGTGCCAGCCGTTTGGTAGTCAAATCAAACGTCCTGGATGACTCGGGAGATAATGACGGAGTGGCTGCACGAATTATATAGAAAAATGATAAGAGAGTTTAGAAAGATTTTGCTATTTTTAGATAACGTCACTTCACATACCAGGGCCATGACACTAAACAATATAAAGTAAATATTTTTGCCAGCTAACACAACCTCTCTTTGCCAACCACTTGATCAAGGCATAATAAAAAACTTCAAATTGCATTATCACTCTATATTAAAAAAAAAGTATTGTTTTAAATTGAGAGTTCAAAAAGAGTCACAGAATTCGCAAAATCAATGAACACGTTCTATTTTATTAAGAACGCTTTATATTTTATTAAGAATGCTTAGGAACAAGTTTAAGCTGAAACTGTTTTCGCAAAGCGGAATTCGTTAAAACTGGGTGGCAAAGTAGTGACACTGACAATGAATTGCCATTGGAGCAACGAAAACTTTTTTTATTCAGGAATTACAATATTTCTTCTGCTTAAGAGTTGTTAAAAGTGAATGAAGCAGAATTGTCTACATTCATTGATTTTGATAATAATTTGTGCACCGAGACAGAGTGTGTTGAAAAATAATTACCAAGTCTTTGGACATTAGCTTTAAGCGGACAGCTACTATAAAATTTCTGATTTAGTTAGAAACCAAGCCATTGCCATTAGCCAACGTTACTCATACACATCATAATATGTAGAATAAATCCAACCACGAATAACAACGAAATGGAATTCCTGATAGGTATTGCCTAAAGTGAATTCGGCTTCACAAGTTTTGAAAACCATCCAAAGCCTTCTATGTATTTTACTTTAAATGTGTGCAATCGACATTGAGAATTATACTTTATACTTATATACTTATTATGCACCAAAGCTGTTAGGCATTCCCATGAGCGTAAGTAGTCACACAATTTTACAAATTTTTATAAATGGATTAAAATAAAATAAAAACGCTTTGCACAAATGAAATAAATTTGAGCTGTTTGTATTTGCATTACCCTGTAAACTCGCCTTTTGGGATAATAACACGTCAGACAATTTTCTCTGAATTATTATTATTTGACAATTGCCTTTTTTTCTTGTGCTTCAGCGCACTCTTCCATCAACCATCGCTGCCTTTGCCTTCTGTTTATTCACTCTCATTTTTTGTTCTAGAAACGATTGTCCACGAAGCAGAATGCGTGTATTTCTTAACACTTTACGCTCAATTAGATTGTTTGTGTTGGAATGGTTATTCAAATGTTGGGTAAGCAAATGCATTCAAATCATTTGCGTTATTGTAAGCTTCAACAACAGATGACAGGTGTTTTACTTTCTTTTTTGCCTTCAATTATTTTCAGGCCTATTAATTTCAATTGAAGGACGATTCCGGCAAATACCTAATATTTTTGCAATAAATTTGTAAAGAAGGGTCTGATTTGTTTGTCCTTAATTAACTTTTAACACCTTCTTTATACAATTATTTAGGTCTTGCGCTTACAACTTTATTCGATATCAGACACAGGTGTTTGAATTTTAATAAGTTTTTTGTCTGTTAATTAGCAGTTCAAAGGTATTATTAATTATGAATTGAGGATTTCGCTTTTATTCAAAGTTGAATTTTTTACCACTTGAATTCTCAATTTTCCCTGGAAGTTGAATAATTTACATATACGTAGGTTGCCTTTTGTGTTTCGGGATTTAGCGACTCTAGTGTTGCTATCTGGTAATGCACATCTTTATTGTTAAGTTTGACAATTTTGATGTTATAAATACTCAGAACGTTTTGACATAAAAGCACTATTTGTGTTGTTTACAGTAACTTAAGAGATCGTGACCTATCGTGAGATTAAAACAACTATAGGTATTAGTGGGATCAGCATACATTCAATATTGCATGAACATTTGAGTGTAAAAAACATTTCTTAAACGTTAGATCCCACACAACACAGTAGTACGTATTATTCACAGATATGTCTACTGTTGCCTTTCAATAAATCAGGAAAACTAACAACCGAAGACGGATCACTCTTCACCTCGACAATGCGAGCTCTCACACATTGACTGAAACAATTGCATTTATGAGTATAGATCTTAGTGGAGAATATTTGGAAATACAATGAAGTGATTTTCTATCATTAATATTTGTTTTTGTTCTCTAATCACGAAATTTAAAAGGCAACCCTCGTAATCATAATCAAATTATGTCTAACCAAATTAAAACATGAAATTTAGTCAATTACCTATCCATTATTTAGTTATATACAGCTGATAGATGTATACATATTAAGGCTTAAAACGAGATGTAGAGTAACATATGTATGTATATTGTATAGAAGAGGAAAGTTAATGTGCAGCAACAATGTCTCGATGAACGTAATATGATTTATAAACACTAATTTATAAATACGTATATACCATATATATATATTGTGTTAGGGTGTCCGTTAATTCCAAGCCGGTTTTTGCGAACACCCGCTGAAGATTCAGGTTTTGTCCTAAAAAAATTATCCAATATAAACAAGAAACAAGTAAGGAAGGGCTAAGTTCGAATGTAACCGAACATTTTATACTCTCGCAAAGTCAAATGGTATACTCGTTTTAGATTTCTTTGTGGATCTTGCCGCCTTGTTCTATGTTGACCGATATTTTCGGTAAAAAGTCAACTATAGGCACAACTATAGCCCTTCCTTACTTGTTATACTCTCGCAACCTATTGCTACAGAGTATAATAGTTTTTTTTAAATTAATTTTACACAAGTAAATGTATCGAGTAAGTGTATAATTGTTCAAAGTAGCGCATCGGTGTCGTATTAAATTGACCGGAGCGCGCGGGATTGTTGTCGTGACGTTTATATCCAAAAATGAAGTTGATGAAGGCGAAGGTTACTTTTACGGTGGAACGATGTCTATCGGAATCGTTGATATGTTGAATAAGGTTGCAGAACGAGTCTGGTTTTGCGAAAAATATCATGTGGCGCTCAGCAACGTGGACCGCTGTATTGACGCCGCGCAGTGTACGAAACGAGTCCGTTGGGTAGAGTTGCGCGCAGGCTCGCTATTCCGTCGAAAGAGGTGAGAAAGCTGCGCTAATAATCCCTTTTGTTAGCTAGGGATGTACACGCGCGGTGTTGTGGTGTGCTGGTGAGTATGTGGTGGGCATTATTAGGGTGCGCCAGTTTTTTCCGAGTAGAGTGGTGTACTTGGAGGAAGGAGTTTAAACTCATTTAAACATGTCTTATTGAGGAGCCTTATTTGTTTTTGACTAATGACGTTTTGTGGGCGTGGCAGTGGTCAGATTACGTCTATCTGCAATACCAACCGTCTTACGGTACCAAGAAACATGTGTACCAAGTTTCATAAAGATATCTTAATTTTTACTCAAGTTACAGCTTGCACAGACGGACGGACAGACGGACGGATGGACAGACAGTCACCCTGATTTCAACTTGTCTCTTTATCCTGATCATTTATATATATATATATATGCATATCTTTAACCCTATATCTAACTCGATTAGTTTTAGGTGATGCAAACAACCGTTAGGTGAACAAAACTACTTGTATTGCACTCCGTAGCAACAAGTTGCGAGAGTATAAAAAAGGGTGATCCAAAATTCAAAATTGTGTTTTTTTAAAAAGACAACAAAATGGTGTGTGTTATACAAATTCGATGTGTAATAACAAATTCAGAGAGATCTTAAATACAATATTTAAACTCATTTGAGGGCGATTTTAAGCAATTATCGACGTTCACAGAAGCTGCTGAAAGAAATCTTAGAGATTTTGCAAATAGGAAGCAGGAAGTGCTTAGGGTAGTTTAAGACCTCAAAATATCAGGAACAGGTAAAAATTATTTGCATCTTGCCCTACGACCTAAAAGCAAATGTGTGCATTGGATTCAATTAATTTAATTATGTTTTTTATCAGTTTTCGTTGTCGCCATGCAAAAAATACAATTGCTTATATGAGAATAACTAGTTGCACTTGCTCGTCAAACTAGTTGTAAGGTGATTTATAACTAGTTCGTAGCACAGCACGAATGTTAACGCCCCAGAGGGTTTGCTGCGTGAACGATTGCTCTCCAAATGTAAACGTGACATGAATTTTCAATTGTTTCGAATGTAAAATGTTACTTTCAATTATATTTGTATTTGTATAACATTTTTACTTTGTTGCTGATTGCAATCCTGCACATGGAGCAAGGGACAGCAAAAGATTGAATTAAGCGGAAATAAAAAATATAAAATCAATAGTATTGTGAGTGAAACGAATGTGTTTCCGGTGTTTAAATTTTTGCTTACTACATAAATATATACATAAAGTCATGTTGTGGTTGTTGTTGTAACATAAATGCGTGAAAGCAAAGAAACGTCTTAACGTGCTTATATGGAATACAAACATGCAACAAAACGAATAAATGCGACCCATTTCACTAGTAGCCCGCATCCCCTCCATTACCTTTCAACGACCTCAAACTTTTGTGGGTGGAAATCGTAAACTTTAACTTTCGCTTTTTTACGAAGTGTTTTGCTGTTATTCTATGCTTTCAAGTGGTCATCCTTTTGCTTATGTGCAAGAAAGGTCAGATGCGTTTGGTAGCGACAACGAGATTTACTTGCTTAGATATTTCGTATGGCTTAGAAATCCATTAGATGGGACACATGATGCGATTTCTAATTAAACGGCACATTCTTTAACAGTTTATGTCATTTTACGTTCAGTGGGCAATTAAAAAGATTTTTGTGGTATTCACTTGGCATTACGCTATTAGATTACAGAATTAAGGAAGTGGAAACTTTGAAGTTCATAAAAAATATAAATGTTTCAAGATTGTGGAATTAATATGAATATGTCGACTTCCGCAGTACCAAGCAATAAGTTTATATTCCCAGCGCTATATCACATATGAATATTATATTATATTTAAAAATTTTGTTTTTCAGTTTTGAAAGCAGGCACAAGAAACAGTTGATCAGGGCTAGATCCAGTGGACACGGTGTTGTCTATCGACCCCAAAATGAAACTTCAAATCCTGTCTGGAATCATTAATTTTAATTAAAGATATGTCGAATACGTCGAGAGACCAACAACTTAAACGGCCATCCAAAATAACCCCTAAAGTGTGTTCGTTTGGTCTGTGAGGTATTTTACGAACCACATACACACAAACGATGCGAAGTTTTCAGCGTAGCGTAGTACTGTTACTAGAGCTCTAAAGCTTTTCGATAAGTAAATGTCAAATAATGGGGGGGTTTCTTAAGGGGGTGTTCTAGTTTAAAATTAAAGTTTATTTAATTTATAGAATACCTCTTCAAAGCATTTCGAATTTTTTTAACAGTTATAGCCATTTTACTGTCATGGCAATTCTGCCGGTTTAGTCCGAACTTAAAACTTAAAACACATTTTTCTCGAAATAACTATTTTCGAATAGTTTGTCATAAAACCTCTTCATATATACTTTGTTATGGGGATACTGTGCAATAAAAACGAAAATTTTGATATGAGTTATGTAGAAAAAATTTTATAAGAAAAAATTAAGAAGGAAACGTCGGAGAAATATATATATAAATGATCAGTGGGGCGAATTGTGTCGAGTTAGTCATGTCGGTGTGTCTGTAACTGAGGGACTCGAATCTTTGAGTTATCCATATGAAACTTTGCATACGTTCTCTTCTACGCAAGAAGCTGCAAAATTGTAAGAACCGCTATAGATATGGCTGCCATACAAATACAATCAAGTTCTTGTACGGAAAACTTTTATAATTAATGAAGATATCTCCTTCACGAAATTCGTCATAGATTATTATTCAAGGTAATGGTGCAATCCTCGAGTTCAAATTGTTTAAATCGAATTAGCTATATGCTATAGCTTCCATATAAACTGATCGATGAAAATTTTCCCGCCAAACTTAGTATACCCTGTTCAAGCTATTAAATAAATATTTTTGTACTTGAAAGTGTTCGATTCAAAACCGTCATGGACCTGCGCGAAATTAATATCAAGTACTCGCTAAATGTAATCTAAAAAATTAACTCGGTTTCACATAAGATAAGGCGAAAATCTATATTCCTAAATCTGTAACATTTAAATAAAGCTTAGAAAATTTGAAGTTGATTTTTACTTAATTTTTATAATATACACTGGATTGAAAATCCAACGTAAACCTAATATTGCAAAGTTAACTGAATATAAATACTTCAGCGCAGGTTTCGGCTGTACGTGAGTTGAGTGCACAAGCAAAATAATATGCATAAGCCAAAATATCAAAATAAATGTATTTACAGGCAAAACCTAACACACACGGGCTACATATAAATACGTACTCTAGACAAGCTAAAATGTGCGCCATGGAATATACATATGTATGTACAATATATAAAAGGCATCAGCGCACGATATATTCGATACGTTTGAATGTGGAAATCCATAAACATATACGCATAAATAAAAGCTACGTGAAGCCTATTGGTGCTATGTTAGTGCAATCATCATGAGCACAATCAGATATGTCAAGTCTTGCTCCAGTGGAGGGTGCTTCATAAACCTTTGATGGTAGCATACGTACACGCGCACACACAGTCGGAATGAACTTGAATGAAAATCGGCAGTCTATTTGTACCTTTCATGTGCATATATATATATATATATTTATAGTACAGATGTATTCTTATTGCCATTCCGCCAGCGAAATAAAATGAAACTGAAATACAAATATTAAATTAGAGTTATCATTCGGTTGGTGAGCTGAAAAAAGGGGATATCAAATATCGACGTTTAATCCGAAACATTTTGTGCATACGTGTGCTAATCGTGTGCATAAATTTGAAATACACAAACACATATATACATATATATGTACATATTTATGGCAGAAACTGAACCATTTCGTGAAAACTTTTGACGACACAAATCTACGAAAGCTCTGGCTGGTTGGTTGGTTGATCGTATGCATGCCGTTAGTGATGTGCGTGAATCTGTGTGTGTGTTCGTTTAGCTTATTAAAAGTTATGTTTAGCAAGCGCAAATATTTATCTTTTTCGTACGAGTGCGAGTTTTCATATATATGTGTATTTCCCGTTTATTCTCCCGATTTCCCATTGCCGCTGGTTGATAAGTTGTTGCGAAAGTTTGTTTGATTTTCTAGCGCAAACTTGGTGTAATTTACCATTTTATAAGTAATTTATGCGGTAATTAACTCGATTCGAATTATGCGGGAAATTGTGAAAGTTTGCTAATGATGAGTGTAACGTATATTGCACACCTAAGTAGCTTTAGCTACCGTAACGATATTAATGATAATATCCAGAAAAGTGTAACACGGCGTATGAGCAACTAAAGTTTTAACATACGTTGATAAATTATTTGTTTTATTTATATTAAGTAATATAAGCATATTTATATGTATTAAGCAACACTTATTTATTTAATTTATTCTTATCACTTTTAAGCCTATTTGTTGTAAGCTCTAGTTATCATTAATAATCAATTATAAGTTAAAATATATGTAATCCAGTGTTAGGAGCACAAATGTGGCACTAATAGATTCATATCACATCGGTTAAAAGCGTATGAAGCGATGAACAAAAATAGTTTACATTTCTTTAAGTGTCAGCAGAATGCACAGAGAAGAAAAACTGTTATGAAATGTTTACTCATTTTCTCACCACATAAACAGTAAATATTTTATTAATGAATCCTTATTATATTATTTTAACTGATATATTTATACTAAATAGAGCAGGAAAACTCATAATATGTAGCATTTCGAGAACCTGCGTAGATCGGAGATTGTATGCACCCAAAAATTACTATGTAATTGGTTCGTTTAAATTTATAAATGCTTTAAATTATAGAGAAAATTTCTTGAAGTAGTGAAAAATATTTGCAATTTCTTAATGCCTTTTTTAATTAATGTCCCTTTATAAAGCCAGCAATGAGAAGTTAATTCAACGGAAATTTTTAAATATTATCTTAAATTTTAGAAAACAAAATGCTGACATCAGATAAGAGATACACAAAATTCCTATTGCTATTCGATAGAAGGGACTGTGGGAACATGATTGCAATAAAAACTGGTCGCAGTCCGGTGACGGCAGAATGGAGCTGGCAGAGCGAGGACTGCAGGAAATTTCTAGAGCAATGCACCAGGGAAACATCTTTTGTGGATTGTCCCGCATTGACAATCCTATTTTTCAAGCATTTAGGGGTCCCACGGTACGCGACACTGGTAGAGGTATCGTAAGTGAGGCCACAGAACCTGTTAAAGTTATCTGGTTTAAATATCTACATATCTAAAATAAATCAGTAAAGACTTCATTCATGATACTATGGAGCTCTCATACTCACGCACTGAATAACCAATATAAGTATACTTGGTTTTATGAATATTTGGGTGCTTGCCTCGCTATCATCATCGATTCTTAAGTGATGCAAAGTCAACTTTAATATACGTAATGCCAAATTCTAAGTGCTATTTTGTGTTAAATTTGAATGATTCTGACCAACTGTTATATTTGGTACTAGGGAAGCGTCCTCCTTACTTGTAACTAAGTCACCTTGTGATAGATTAAGTAATTTATGTGATGTCTAAGCTCGAAAAGCAAGACAGTGTTAACTTGTTCTTATTTATGCCATACATATATGAATTCGCTTTGTTCTTGTTTGCATAATCATAAAACTTTGAGCCAATAAAATTTTGTCGTTGAATTATTTGATACTATTCGGCCTAGAACGCAATAGTACACATGCGGCAACCTTTATGAAGATATCTTAATACTTTAGCTTACTAGAAGCTCATTTTATGATTTCACATATTTACATTCCCAATTTAATTTTTGATAACTGTGGATCTAAATTTGTCATATCCTTTTATAACAAATTCAAAGTTTCGTTAAATCACTTTTTCTGTATTTAATTCAAAAATTTTGGATTAAAAATTAAATTTTTATTTTGTAAACTCGGTATGTGAAATTAAAATTGATTTTTTGTTAAATCCGTATTCGGATTTACAAAAAAAAAATTAATCAAAAAGTTGCTGGTGTTGTTTATCACTGTAGAGAAACTACTTTTTTAGATTGGTCGAAAACTGGGCTCCAGTCCGGGAATTGCGAAATGCTAGTTCCCAATCTTAACAATTCTACCGTGATGATCACTGAGATTGTTATAGTAAAGTTGGATTGCCTTTATTTCTAAAGTGTTTCAATTATCTTACTTAATAACACAACAAATTTCAAAACCACTAAGACATTTAATTGGGCATATTTAATACTAAAACTTCGAATTCACGTATTTAATTTTTATGTCAAATAAATCAAAAGTACCAAACATTCTTCCGTTTAAGAGCTATTACGAAAAAGAGCCAGCAATAAAAATAATGCAAAAACTTTAACCTTCAAATTGTGATGAAAAAAGACGAGCAAGTAAAAGTTTGCTTGGATTCATAAAATGCGAACGAGCAAAGAAGTCACTGTCCCCTAGCTCTTTCCAAGCAAATTCGGCACGCAAACGCCAATATGCAATGCATACAAATATGTATATACAAATATATCTATACATGTATTTGATGAACGCATACCCATACATATTTACTCAGGCTTACACATAAATAAATAATGCAAACAACGTCGAAAACTTTATTAATTTGGAGATTACGAAATGAAGATTTGCATTCCTGCGGCTATACCAAATAAATTTCTTTCCAAATGAAGCGGCTGCTACATTCCTACACTTCACTACACCGTCTATTCACCACTTTTAGACTAGAACGGAACGCCTGCCCCACGCCCGACAGACAGCGTGCGGAGAGACGCACAAAACTATAATAAAAACTTGGCACTTTAATTTAGTTTTCGTGCAGCTGCAGGGATACAACTAAACCAAAGGAGTAAAAGAAAATGCGAAATGCGAAATAGGGCATGCAAATCCAGACAACAAACAAGCAAACAAACATACAGAGGCGAAATTAGTGACGAGCGCACAGCAGCGAATTTATCCAGTTAACTGCATCTTAAATGCGCGCAAACGCAGAAGAAATAACCTGCAATAGCTTGCAAAAAGCAAAAACAAGAAAAACTCACAGATTTATTTTTCTAAATATTGTTAGAAAAATGGAAAAAATTAAGTGCATATCAAGCGCGGCGTTGCCAAAGAGCTCTGCATTAAACAGAATTGTAAGACATCTTAGTAAGGGCGTCTTTCGAAAATAAAGCAAATTGGCTAATGAAATAGCTTTTTATGCAAGTCAATGGCACTGGTGCATTAAAGTGGTACGCGAAAAGTAGAAACAGGTGGAGGAGTTTCTTCTAAAAGTTAGGTAGCAAAATAAAAATCAGTTTATTTCACTTTGGAAAAGCGACGTGCAGATTGAACTTAATCTATGTATATGTGCACACCTTAAAATTTAATGAATATATATTACACAAATTTGGATAAACATATCTTTAGATTTTTCGTCTAAAAATGTTCGACAAAAATTTAAATTGCGTAAATTACATTTATTTACGAATATAATATAACTCAAAGCACATCACTGCAATTGCAATGCGTTGAAGATCTTTGAAGACAAAACATCTTCGTTCTTACTTTTCAAGCTACCCAAGAAATACAGCAAACAGCCACTAAAAGAGCAGTACATACTTGTAAATGCAATATCAGTTCTACTAATTGCTATTTAACTCATTACTTTCATATGAAGCGAGCCGTTTTAAACTATTTAACATATAGTAAACAAGTTAAGTCTCTCACTTCAAATTTTGTATGTCAATACTGTTATATGGTGGTCTTTGGCAGTGAACTTTTTCATGGATGAATCGCAGCTCATCCGCATCTCTAGCTGTCAAAGTGGGGTTATTTGCGGCCTCACGAGAAATAAGCCTATTTACTAAACTTAACCTAACCTAAACAAGTTAATTAATTATATTAACATGAGACAAAGTTATATGTATAGGTTTTATTGCTACTATATATGTATAGTATGTGCGTAAATCTATCTTTCAGTGCGCTAAATTGGGTATGTTTCTTATACTAGTAGTTCAGTGGTTCTATGCTATGCTGTGCTATTTGGCGGATCTTCTATAGGTCTACGATTCCTCCCCTCATCTATCATTTATATTGGTAGTATATATATATATATCCAAAGTTGAAAAAAGGAATAGGGAGGGAAGAGAAGTGCTAATAAAATAAAATAAATATATTCTATACTTCGATTAGAAACGGAAACTGATTGAAATACATCCAACTGAACTGATTTTAGCATCTAAAATTATTCGAAATAGTTGTAGAGTTTCATATACCATTTATATATCACAGTCCTGTTGGTATTCCTCCACTTGTCCGATCAAGAAATAAATGTCTAATATACAACATTAAACATTTTTTAATAGTTCGAAGGAAAAATTGGAACTCGCTTATACTGCATAAACGCCATTTTAAAACCCAAACTTTCGTTTATTAAGAAACACTCAAACTTAATGGAAGATATATAATAAAAGCAACCAAAATACTTCATATGTCTATGAAATTAAATGGTAGTATTATGCTATTATAATATTAGCTGTTTTTGTTTGGTAATTTCTATGCTCGCTTCCGCTCTCTTGCCAAAAAATTTACATGTAAAAACAACAACAAAGTTATCGAGTTGAACTGAAGTGGTATAGCTTCTATCTTCAATGCTGCCAAGTTTTTTTTTTGCATAATTTAGCTAATTTTTACTATTGTGAATAGTTCACATAACAAATAAAAAAATACAATTTTTTTCTTGTATTTCTAAAACTTATGACTTGAAGTCAATTAGAGTTTAGAAAACCCAAAATAAAGAGTTACAGCAGCGTTTTTTAACGCGAAAAAAGAATTTTTCCACTAAGAAATCATCGTAACGCCATGGCGCATGTGTCAGAAGACATTTTAGCGCAGGGTTGCACCACAAGTGCTTGTGCCCGTTTGTTGGAGCATCTGGCATAGTTGGTTCAATTAGCTGGAGAATAGCGCTTGGCGAATCGAAGACAGCTATTATTTGACTTGATGCTGCCTTAGTGAGCATATATATAACTATAACTAAATGTTTTGCCGGCTTTAATTATTACAAATCGCGGGAGTATATATGTGTATGTTCGAATTACCCTTTTTTACTTGATTTTATATACTGTAATACAAACGACAACAAAGTTCAACAAGAAAGTGTCAATAAGACACAACCATGGCACACTGAAATATCGCTAGATTATGAATGCGCTCGTGATGAGAATATAAGTTTGAAAACTTATAGCAGTAAAAGAGAATCTGTAACAAAGAAAAATGCGCACAAACAAAGACAAGTTTGATATTTATATTTATATACACCTGTATATTTTGGTTCCGTGACGCCGCACGCCGGGTTTATGCCGCCTAGTACAAACTCCTTCCACTGTCCCAATGACCCCATTCGATAAAGCTTTCGCTCATAGTTCTAACGCCACTCGTATGTGGCAAACTACTGGCTACGTGCATCTAAACATTAACCCAAATCGCAGTTGGATAACGTGCTCACTAGAATTTTTCCATTTTCCACAGTTATTTTACGCGCTTCTGCTTTCCACCCGCTTACAAGTATACTGTGTCGCCATCGTCGCCGCGGTCGTAAAAACATATCTGCATAAAAATTGCACTTTTATCCTTGAAAATCCTTAGCATAAACTTTTTCGCGCCGGTTTTTCAACTCACGTTTTGTAATATTTTTTTATTCAATGTAGTACAAAGTGGCATTTGAAGAGGGCGCAAATGCGAAAAGGTAAAGGCTTTACTTCAACTGAGCGATAGACAAAAACAAAAAACAAATAGTTAAAACTAAGTTAACGCTTTTGCACTGCATTTGTTAGTTGTGTGGTTTACGATTTTGTATAATTTAATGCCTTTGACAGGCGCACCTTTGCTACGCTAGTAATATTCACGTTGAAGTTAACTAGAGTTGTCCAACAAAACCGTCAGAGAGCGTTTCATGAAAACCAAAGAGAATTTTTTAGTCACGTGCCTCAACCATAAGATATTGCAACTTTGTGGAACTGGATAACATCGTAATAAATCAATTGATAATATTTTAGTATTTTATCGGCATTTTCCATTATTTTGTCATTGGAGCTTCAAAGTAGTGTTTAACTCAAACACGTAAGAAAAACATGGAAGTGGAACCCACCGAATTGGAACGGAATCGAACATTCCATATTATTCCAAATCTGGCAATATGTGTTAGAAGACGTACATATGTAATTGTGCACCAATAGCACTTATTTTGGAAGCCTTCTACTAGAGTACTACAAAACCAAAATTATTATTCAATATTATTAAGTTACTTTATCAAACATACCTGTTTTATAGCAAACTTACTAAGTGTTATATATTGTATTTTAAAGTAGATTGAATCTTTTTTCAACACGGCGAAAACAATAAACTGATGTTGTAGATAAATTATATCCATTCTTTCAAATGTTGACCGTGACCACGTCTCGGATGGTTCATCCGTTGAGTCCAATTTTAGATGACTCGTTGGAGCGATTCGACGGCAACTGGAAATTACACGCGTGATGTTTTGATCCAAGGCCGAATCGAAACGGGATTGTCCGCATAGACTTTAGACTTTATATATACATACAGGAAAAAGTCTAACGGTGTTATATCACACGATCTTGGTGGCCAATCAACTGGCCCAAAACGTGAAAATATTTGCTCTCCGAAGTGAGTCTATCAATAAATCCATTGATTGATGCGATGTGTGAAAAGTGGCGCCGTTTTATTGAAACCCAATGTCGCCAGAAATGGGCCTCATCGCTGAACAAAATTCGGCACGCAAATTTCGGATCTTCTTGGAACTTTTTAAGAGCCCATAGAGCGAAGCGATGTCGCTTGGGAAGTTTAGCGGCTTCAGTTCTTGCACAAGTTTAATTTTGTTCGCTTTTAATCTAAGACCTCGGCGTAAAATTCGCCAAGTCGTTCCATTTGTCAGTCCAGCTTCTGCGAACGGCGCCGAATCGAATATCCACGGTCTTCGTGTACAGTCTCAGTTACGGCCGCTATAATTTTATCACTGCGTGTTGGACGGGGTCTATTCGATCGAATATTATCCAATAATGAATGCTGGGTCTCAAGATGGGTGATGGTGTTGCGAATAGTACGCTCAGTAAGCCAATTAGGTTGACGAAAGGTGAAGGAGGGGCGCAAAACACATTCTTTACAGAACATGAATTTTCATAATAAAGTTGAACAATTTTTTAAGGTTATTCAGGCGTAAGTCTTTCCATAATGAAATGCCAAACAATAGTGAACAATAATAACATGACAAAAAAATACTATTGAAAAATGTATCTCTACTTGTATCACCCGTTATAATTTCGATGCACAAAAAAGATAGAGAAAGAGAGAGTATGATGTTTCATCATCCATTAATTCTTTCAATTCCAATAAATTGATTGTTTCGTTGGCTGTGTATGATATATTGTAGCGCCGTCTTTTTAGAACCAAAGGTCGTGCACATCCACATACTCCAATTCAGGCACGAAAAAGTTCTTAATCATGACTCTATAGCGTTCTTCCTTGACTGTAACATCATGGCCGGCTTTAAAACTTTATTGTGCGTTCAAACAAATGAAAGACAAATAACATAGCCATGGCATTCTAGATTCAATACTTTGTCAATATCTGCACTCTATATAAGTATATGTTTCCATAAACCAAGTTTTTCGAGGGACTAAAACTTTGAGACGTATTTTTTTGTCCACATAATCTCATCGAAAAGCCATTCCATTTTTCATAATTCAAAATGAATTGCGTTGAAGTGTTCGTTTGTGTGTTCTGTAATGCCCTCCACAGGAATACTATTAGCTCACTTTGAATGATCACCCATATTGATGCCTCATAAGTATTTGTTCAGAGAAATTTTCAATTTTTAATTAGTTAATGCTGTCGAATTGTTGTTACCGACTTATTCGGGGGGCGCAAACTACCGCCATTGTGGGCGGTGCTGAAATGAGGAAGCCTTGGAGCCACGATTGTTGACAGCAAACACAGCGCAATTATCGCTCTTGGCATACCCGCGTGTGCTTAAGTATGCCTTTCTACATGTGCCATATATTGTCAGTGGTAGGCAGAGTAAAGAGGCTTGTTGCAAGCTAAATGCAACGAAGTGAATCCAAGCACACCTCATTTAAGTCACTTCAATCAATTTGCATTAATTAAAGTGTCGCCTCGACGGCAATAGCAGCGAACAGAAGCAAAGGCGCTCTGATGTGAAATGCAATCCAATAGAGTAAAATGCCAAGTGAAGTCATCGAATGAACTATAAAAGGTCAATAGGCCAAACGACGTTTACATATGTCACTCATGTTCTTCATGTGTGCAGAATATTATATATAAATACATGTAGGATGTATGTACAATATATACTACTATATAGGTATACATAACATGTAGTTTGCAATCAAAGCACGCCGATAAGCAATTTGTGCAATGTGTTGGCTGAACACCAGTAAGCCACTCTCCAGGCAATTAGAATAAAATGCTCGTCTGCATAAATTATAGGATCGTCTGGTTACATTGCACAATAATGGAGTACTCTATAATACAAGTATGCTCTTCTTTGATGAATCAGCGGCACAATTTATACCGTAATCTAACCCATTTCTGTGCTGTAAGATCATTGTTCGTGTTTTAACGATCGTATTCACAACATGTGTAATGTATTATTCTAAGGGCTTTACAAATTAATACAACAATAAATATAATATTTATTAGAGTAATTATTCCAGAGTAGAGTTTCCCTCAGGTACTGAATGGTACCCAAATTCCAAAACTCTTAAGCTTAACCTCCTTGCTTACTGACTGATTCCAATGACGAATTAAATGACATTCGTGTTCATGATATATCATATGCTTATATAAATATATTAAAGTTTTCGACTTACTGATCGATTTAAATGATTCGACTTTAAGGCAAAAAAAATTCGATTTTTTGAAAATACTTGAATGGCCTAAACCCTTAAATTAGTATCAAGTAACAGTTGTGTCTTTAAATTCTATAAAATTCCGCTTCGCTGATGATTAAATCTACTTGAAGAGTTAATTTTCAATTGCTGTGTGAATCAAACCGATTTCCTCATTCACATACATATGCCAGTGTATTTCGGGTTGTAAAATTAAACTTTAGACGTTAAAGAGATGTTGATGCTTAGGATATGATAAAATTTCCACACAATTTTATTGATAGAACTCGAAAATAATTTTCTTAATCCCTTCTAAATAGAAACGAAACTTTAATAGCCTAAAGCTTAGTAAAAGAAACCTCATCAACGCACCACGTATGAATCCGACTTTGTAATTTCGATGAACTTTACCTTTTGTGCAAAGCTATGCAAATTCTCTTGATATTTTGAAATACTTTGCTTTAATATGCGTATATGCGCAAGTGTGCTCCACTACCAACAACCACAAAATTTAGTATGCGGACAAATGAGAGCGTCATGTGATGAGGGGCGTATCTATGCTCTTGAAAAATTTTGCGAATAACATTAATATGGAATCCGATTAAATTGCGTCACACTTTTCACAACAACCCTCCTTAGTAGTCTCCAACCCACAGTTGAGGATTATCAACTGGCTTTTTCGCTTGTTCACAACTGAGTTCCTTGCTGGTCTGGTATTAAAAATTTGTTATAGAAAGAAAGCTTCTTAGTAAATCGCAGCTTCATTAGGGCCGATAAAAAGATTTTGTACTACAAAAACTTTGGTGGAATAAAATCAATTATATTGAAATTTGAATAAACCTGCGATTCTTTTGTGAGAGGAAAAAGTTATTATGAAGTTTAAATCCAAAATTCTATTATATCAGTTCATGCAAAGGACTCGTAAATTTTGAAATAAATTCACTCACTATCCTGGACATATTTTAAAACTTATAAATTGTGTAGTCTTCATATATCTTGTATGTAGTTCTAATAGAGCTGAAGCTGGTTTTCAGGGTATGTGTAGTAAGAGGAATGCTGGAGTCCGATTTGTAATTAATGTTTATACCCTCAACAGGGTATATTAAGTTCTCCATGAAGTTGGTAATACCCAAAGTAAATGTAAGAGACCCTAGAAAGTGTATATATAAGTATAGCTAACTTTTGTATATGACGAGATGTCTTCACGAAATTTTGCATATATTATTATCCAAGGCAATGGTAAAATCTCGAAAAAAGTTTTTCAGATCCGTTCCCATATGTTTTATTATTCAAAATTCCTCCCGTGGGTCAATCTGTGGATGTGAACTGAAGAATCTGAATGAAATAATAGATAAGATCTGTAACTAGGTATCTACAAGAATAACTCTACTACTTTAACTACTAAAGCAGATCTAGCATTTGTGTGTGTAGACATTTCTATATTTTTTTTTTCTTTTTGAACCAACTTCAAATATTATATAAGTGATAACCCTACAGCGAGCAACAGATATGGATGCCTTTGCAGCCTAGTATCTGAATAATATTGGCGTGACTAGTAACAATACAATTTTATAGAATATAATTCCAATTTCGTAAGTTCTGTTTTGGAAGTATTATAATAAAAGCATAAATTCCAAATTAATACATATATGATTCCTACAGTTAAACTGAACCAACAATGCGAGAGTTATCTCTGACACCCATTATGGAATTGAAGTGCTGCTGCACATAACATAAGCTTAATATGGCAGAGCGAGTGAGCAATGACGCGTGATATACTCGTATAGTATTATATCTCGTACCCTACAGTGCACATTTATAGCTCTGTGAGTGAAGGTGATTATGAGCTTATACCGGTGGACGCCATTAACACTGATGGTTATGTCAATTTCCATATCGTATGCTCGCACAACAGCGCCCTGTAACGTATTAAGATTTGGGAACGGGCAACGGCAAGATTATTATTTGACAAAATATTATTAAAACAAGTAAGCAAGCAGTTAGATAGGGTGAAACCGAACTTACCTCCTAAATTTTAAAGAATTTAGGGCGTCTTACAAGTATTGAGCGTAGATTAAATCCTCCTTTTTGTGTGAAATTGTAAACCGATGATAGATTTAACAGGTATAAAGTCTACCGAATAGTCAAATACCTATGAGGGATAAGGAAACGAGTGAAAAGTTTTTGTTTTCTCATTGAGAAATTTGCCAAATAACCAATATATGCGGTTTAAAATATACTGAAGAGACGGAGATTTTTAGGAAGGTATGGTTCGATTTCGACTGTCTAAATCTGTCTTAGATCAAAATTGCTACATATCAGGAGAATTGTATGGTAAATTGTTTTTTATTTTTAATGATCTATGTGCTATTTATTGGATGAAATGAGCGAAATTAAAAATTATGTTATTTTGGTTATGAACATGGTTTTTATCCTCTCGGACCTATTTTCGAACTACGGTCAGAAGACATGAGAATATCACATAGAAGATTTTTTTACTTCAGTCAAGTTTTTTTACATCGGTCAAGTAGTTTACGCAATATGAATTTTCCTAAAATTTCGTGGTGACCCGTTTTCCACTTTTTCAACGCATTCGTACGCAAGCTTTTTCCTTTAAGTGAAGTTTTTCGTCACTCGTCTCGAATTATTAAACCCATTGACAGTTATTCACTTCAATTTAAACTTGGTGAAACGGGATGTCAATTGGGATGAAATACAAATTGGCTTTATAAGGTAAGTAGAACCACAGAGCCGCAGCTTATCTATACTATTAGAAAACCGAAGCGCTTATGAAGCTATCGATAAAAAGTTAGCACTACATCCTTGTAAATGGCAACTACTGTCTTAAATTGTGACAGACATATGTCGAATACCAATTATTCAGCTGAATTTATTAGTCATGTAAACTAGTTGCGATGATTATAATATCTATTGGAACCAGAACGATTCATTTACATTCCGCAAATACCGAATATTTATGATTTTCGATTTTTAAATTAACTTTGAAACGATATTTTATAAGACAAAGTGGGAATGTTCAATTTTGGTAGACCGCGATTTCAAGCCAAAATATTGAGAAATCGGATGCACATTAGAATAATTTAACTTAACTTGATAAATAAATTACAGTATTTATTTAATAAAACAAGCGTTTATGCAATGCATAAATGAGTAAATAAACTTAATTAGTGGCACGAATTGTTACAGTTTTAAAATTTCAACAATTGAAAATTTCCTGCAAATATTTATGTTTACTATGCACTGTCCCATTCTTGATAATGTCAACTTTCGCAATTAGAACAATGTGGTAAGTTGTTTATTTAGACCCAGCCAGAAGGCTAAGCGATTGTCTCCTATTATCTTTAAGCGTTCTTCAACCGTCAAGTAATTCGCATTTAGTAAATAATTCGGCGCTATGAAGCCTTCAACGCTCTTTATAACTGTGAATGCAACTCTTGTCTTCATTCAACACTCCTCACTCCTCACACCAAATACAAATACTTTCTAGTTGGTATAGCGAAGACTAAATACGCATTCAAGAATGCGCTACCAGCTTTCTGGTACTTCATCAAAATATGCTATGGTGCATACATATATACATAAATATCCCACATGCAAGCTTGCATCTCGTGCCAGCCAAGAACTACAGACTTCTTGACTCGCTGCATTTATCCGACGTTGTAGACTTTTCTGCCGTCGGTTAACCGCTGCACTTAGCAAACAGTACTTCTATCCAGCGAGGGGACGACAAACAAAAGTGTGGCAAGCATCGTTTATTAGCCTGCGGTAACTGGAGGGCGGCAAAGAAAACCTGAAGTACGCGGTTGAGATGATGAATTGCTTGGCGGGCGCATTTATCAAACTGCCGTTTGTGGTCGTGGAAACTGTAGATCAAATTGCTTTAAAATATTAACGGACAGTTTCAGTTAACCGTTTTATTTGTGAAATGTTTTCTTGACATATTAACCATATAGAAAGTAATTAAAACTTAAACCAACTGATTTCAACTACTTTTGCCACGTAATATCGTCACTTAACCTAATAATATAATGAGAAAACTCGAATTTATTAAATGACATCCGATTATTTTACTTTAGAAGAAATCGACATAGATAAAGAAATGGAAACAAGATTTAGCATAAACGATGTAAAACCGTAACTCTACGTTAGTTATTCTCCGAAAACTCTAGATTTTGTGTCGCTCGACAATTCCTAATACACGTCAAGCAATGAATTATGCGCACTAAATGTTAGTAAGTGATAATATTTAAATTGTTGCATATTTAATAATTTTTATCGAGTTCAATTCAATACGAATGTCACAACCATGGCATGTCGCCATCCCCAATTCTTTAAAAATTCATCTGGTTCAGACTCAAATCTTTAATAATGCGAAGAATCGATCATATTTATATTCTCTGATAAATATTTCACATTTCCTGGTTGCTGGTATTCATATCTCAATTCGCAACTCTACTTTGAAAAGTGTCGATTTTGAAAGAACTAATGTCGTTCGAATGTTTGACTGCAGTGCGGCTTCGCCTGCGCCATGCATGCGTCGATTTGGATCAGCAGATGTCATCGAAAGTATGGAAATAGCATCCTCAATCATTCTTTTCTTTTTTTATCGAAAATAAAAATATTATAAGTTTCAAAAATTCAAGTCACAAATTGGGCATTTACCACTCGGAAAGATAAAACATGTGTCCTGAAATTAATTGCTTTTTTAACATGTTCGCTAATATCTTTGTAATGTACAATTACTCATTGAATAGCCACAATCGTGGAATACGTCAGACGTCACAACCGTGACAGGTTTTTGTCAAAATTTCGTGAAGTTGTGATGTATTACACGATTTTAATATCGAATGAAACGATATTACTTTTAATAATGAATATAAAAATATAATCTTTGAACAGTTTTTGTCGGAACACAATAATAGAATAATTAAAGCAGTCGCAATACATGAATTTTGTTATTAGAGTTCTACTTGATTTTCCAGTATTTTGGTACATCATCTAGTTTATTTTAAGCTAGTAAAAAAACTAATAGATAAATAAATTAATAAGTTTAAATTTGTAAAACTTTCTTAAATGAACTGAATATTATATATATTATAAACTTTTTCGAATCACACAGAAGGATTGTAAAAAAGTCATTATAATTGTTACTATTGAATATAACCCTTTTTTATCTACTGCTTATTTTTTTCTTTGAAATGTTGGTTTAATATAAATTTTTTTAGCCATTGATGATTGGAGGATGCTAAATAACAAAAGGGTGATATCAAACATTGACAAATTATAGTGAAAATATGAACAAACTAGAAAATAACATGAAACGAGAGAAATCGGACAAACAAAAAGTCGAATGAAAAAGGGAGATCCAGATTAATAATAACCTTTGCAAGAAAAAGGAAAGGAAGAGGAAAAGCAAAGAAACTAATAAAATCAAACAGGAGAGAGAAAGGAAGATAATAGCAATATAAGCGCAAGTGAAAATCGCGATTTCAAAAGAGAAGGAAGCTGAGCGAATAATAGCGAAGAAAAGCAATCAAAGCAGATAGAATTAGTGCAGTTAAAAAAAAAACAAGCTAACGATAAAGGTAAATATGGACATAATATCTCTTATTTTCAAACGTTTATCCAAACACTTCGCTCTCGAGTCAAAAATCGTACAGAATGTGAGCACTGTTTCATAGAAAATTTACCATTCAGCTCAAACGCAAAGAAAGGTGTTTATTAAAGAGCTCCATGAAAGACAAAATCAGTAAACGAAGATATTAATATACCCTCCACAAATAAGGTGCAAAAGAAAAACCAACAAACCTTCTAAAAAAGTAAAACATATGTTCCAAAAACACAGAAAAAAGACGTTTCGATTTCAAAAAAAGTGAAACAAAGAAGAAGTTAACTGTAGGTAATATTTATCTTAGGCCAATGAATAAATAGCTACTTATTTAACTGTCATTATTATATTTTATATTATTTTAACTAAATGAAATAATGAACTAGAAAAGTTTTATTTAATAATTTCAAAAGCTTTATTGATATACAGAAATGCTCATGACGATCAATTTTCCTATAAGTTTGAAATGAAAGTGTTGTCAATTTAATCTCATAATTCTGCTGAAGCGAAATACGTTGATTAACATCAGGCTGGAATAATGTCTTGATTTGGGTTGAATATTATTAATCTTTAATATAAAAACATGAAGAATGTGAACTAAGTCAACTAATGTATTATACGACCTTACCAAGGTTTTATAACCATCAACTGTGCATACACTTATGTTAATGTTACAACGATTTACATATCATTTAAACAAGTTTGTACTGTAAAAAGTGGTCAATTTGACAGTTCATTTAACAAGTAAAAATACTCTACAAAATGTTAAAAATAAACAAAATTGAGAGTGTTCCTAAACCCATGTACCGTATACCATATGACGATTTTTTCTCATTTATAAATCCAAGTTCTAAAGAAGTCATAGATTCGCCTTTTATCTGATATTTTGGTACAAAATTTCTTCGTAAAAGCAACAATAAAGTGAACAAGTTTAATACGATACCAGGAAGTATGAGATAGCATACCTCATTCATTCATTCAGATTCAAGCTAAAAAATTAATTATTTTCAGGATAATAGGACCACTGCCACGCCTACAAATGCAATTAAACGAAAATCTCTAAATTGCCTAAACTAAGCACTCTAAGAGGTTTAGTGTACATATATCCTAATATACTTATGGAACAACAACCAAATTTGCTCAAGACAAATCTCCTAAGCTCCTCTATTGACGCCGTGAAAATAAATGAAATCGGCTGATCACCTCGCCCACTCCCTATATAACGGTTTTGTTAAAAACTACTAAAAGTGCGATAAATCTATAAATAAGTGCGTAAGAGACATAAAATTTTACACCTAAGATGTTACAAAAATTGGTTCTTCTGTGAAAACAGACCTACTCAACCGATATCGACCAAATTTGGTATGCAATATTATCTTCACGCCTACTTCCCATATAATACAATTTTAAATTCGATCTGATTCTTTCACTTTCCTGTATGCAAATCAAGCACCAGTGAATGTATCGGCGTAAAACTTATCACGAATAGAGATTTTGAGGTGCATAAAAGCTATTCAAGCCCTCAAATACTGAATATGTAGACTCCAGTACCTACAGCGAACATTTTATCGAAAATATCGGTCAATCTGTGAGTTTTATTATAGAAATTCGAAGATAATCCATTTCTGATAATACTAGGTCTATATGTAAAAAATGGGTTGCATCGGGTTAATAATTCCTTTAGCCTCCATATACGTAATAGAAAGATTTTCGAACTATCGGCAGACTTTATACCGCATATATCGGCAAATAAGTAAGATGCCTTTGCAAAAGTGACTGAACGTATAATATTGGATGTCCTATAGTTTAATGCCGAAGAAATGTGAAATTGGTCCTCAAGTTTTATTCTAACAAACCTTATTCCCTAGTTTTGATCCCCGAATTTAGCCCTTCCCTTCCTTGTTGAGCAAATACCCTTTCAGTTAGTTTTAGAATATAATAATCGGTTTTGCTTTAGATTAAAGCTTCTTTGTTTGTCCTATTATTAAGCTATATGCCTTGTTATATTTTAAGAAGATAAAAATACATTTTTAAGTGAAAGAGTTTCAGAAGGTCAAAATCGGAATAATCCTTACATTTTTACTAGCTTATCCGATAATAGTATGACTATTACGCGAAAATAAATATGTATGTCTGCAACTAATGGTCTCATTTGTTTCGGAATATAAGAGTTATTAGAATCATCTATCTAATACTCAAGTCAATACCAGCAGCTGTCAAATGGGGGCCAAAGCGAAATTTGCTAGAAAGGACAATGTCAATCACATGTACACGATCAAACATGAACGAATATTGGCATGATTTTCAGAAAAAAATAAGCGCACCAAAATTTCGCAGTAGATACAACAGCACCAATAACAAGAGTTTGATAGTATGGCCATTTGAGCATATATGTCGCTAACGCAGCTAAGTTAACTAACAATGCTGTCGTGGGTGGTTCAGCAATGCCATATTGCTGTCGCCAACTTACTTATCGGCCCGGCAACGCAGCAGCACTTGACAAGTTTGGATGTGAAGATAAGACGACGGTGACACGCAACTTGTCAAAAGCTCACCAGCATAAGGTGGCATTGCTATGTACATATATGCCTTGGTAGTTTACACATACATACGTAAATATATGATACTGTGCATTTGTGAATGGAGCACTGAGGACGCGTAAATTAGGGCGTGTGTTACACCTGCATACAAACTCAATCAGTCAGAACTCTTGCTAACAGTCATTTCTCACTGCACAAAGACCGCAAAATTGTACACTCACACATACAAGGGCAAACACATGCAAAGTTGCACATGTTGGTTAACCCGGAATGCCTTATACAGTAATAAGATATATTTACATATGTATGTATGTATATTTATAAGTACATTATGGATGCCCTGGAGCCAACATTTTGGCTTTGAAAGGGAATTTTTTTACCATTTAATTTTTTTGTTCAATCTAATATTCCCACAGTATTCTAATTGAGCTGAAAAGACTTTGGCCTAACAATGTAAGGACATTTTATTGACTGAAAATATGGCTTTATTCTTCGATATAAACTTGTTGTAACGCCAAACAAAAGTCTTTTGGCTTCGTAGAATAAATTCATTTTTATGCTAAATATAATTACCTGCATTGTGTCGCTTCCAATTGTACTCTATTTAACAAGTTGCGAGAATATAGAAACATCTTACTTTTGAGAAGAAGAGAAAAGCTTAGACCACATTCTTCGAAACCATTTAACATAATTTAAATCTCCTGAGGTAGCAATACTAAGTCTCTCCTAATAGTTCAGTTGGTTCTAGTACGCTTCGTTCTTTCAAGAACTCAGTATTTTCAGCTCACAACAAAAAAGAAGAACGCACCTAATGTATGCCAAAAAAATGTGAACCTACACTTGAATATAACCGCATATTCCAGTTGCTTTGGCTGCACAGTGAACCAAAAAATCCTCGCCGTAGTCAAACTGATTTGCTTTGTCCTGTAGAAAGTTGGCTGCGCTCTGTTGCTTATTGTTGTTCGCTGTCACAGTAAATACATATGTGGCTGTTATTAGGGTGTCTTTCCGTTTCCGTTGACAACTCGACCAAATGTCATTGCTGTTTAGTCAGGTGATGGCGGTCGGTTCTTAAGGGCGTCGTCGCACGCACTTGACTGCACGAATGTAATCAGATTAGTAATGTCGTCGCACCGCTACTTTGCGGTTATCGCTGGCAAACCGCCCATGCGTACCGGCGCAGTTGTGCGCGTGTGTGAGGACAGAGCGAAAAAACATAAGTTATGGGCTCCCATTGAGATATATGTTTATATATAGATACACAGTTATCAAGGCAGAACATTATAACAATTTAAATCTCATCTTTCACCGGACTTGTATCACTTACAAATTATAGCTTTAAATTACTAATCGGTTCTAGTCAAGAGTATAGATATGTCGGAGGCATTTGTTTAGATCAAATTGGTTATAGTAGGCGTTAACCAATGCTTGATTTATTTTTGTTTAGCTAAATTTTCAAATATTATTGAATAATGTATCTTTTATTGGAAATTAAATTGTCAAATTGTGTTGTTGAATGTTTAAAATTTACACTTCGCTAGCGATAGCGCTAGCGATGGTCAAATGTATTCTCTGAATCTCGGGATCTGAGACTCTGAAAGACACTTTTCTGATATTCAATAAGTAGATAAACGCCACTTCTGAGTTTTATAGTAATGCTTTGGATAATAATCTGTGCAAAATTTCATGAAGAAATCTTGTCAAATAAAAAAGCTTTTCTGACAAGAACTTGATTTTGATCGTTCAGTTGACGGCTATATGCTAGAATGGTAGATGAGTTTAAAATTTCAGAGCGATATCTCCAAAACTGAGGCACTAGTTCACGTATATACAGACAGGTCTTAAATGTCTCCGATGTTTCCTTCTAGGTGTTACAAACTTCGTAGCAAACTTAATATAAGTGTTTTTAGTGTAAGTTTAGTGTTTTACACTGTTTTGAAAGTAGGGGTCTGAATTTCCGTGATGAACGAGTTAGAACGTTAAAGTTTATCTAACATAAGAGAAATAAGGTATAAACTGATTCACCAATAAGTTTTACTATGAACCATAGCCTAGCATTTCCGTGCAAATTATGAGGGTAGATTGGTAGGTTAACTAACGACTAGTATACGGAGGAAGGTATAGCCTAGAAAGTCACTAGAGCAAAAGCAAAAATTTATTCTGAACGGACTTTAACTCCGAATGGATATGATACCTAGGGTTCCATTTTCGAAAAGGGAAATCTAAAATTTATTATCTTTAAGTTATTTAAACTATCACTTAAAAGTATTCTTCTTTCCGAAACAGTCCTTAGATAATAGAGAGGTCTCAATCAATATCACTGTGTTACACCTTACTTATATGAGTAATTGTTTTGCAGCTAACACCACTCAGGTCTGCATATATCTTCTTATGCTCATTTATAACAGAGGTAAATTAATGGCATTTGACATTTTTTAAAAAAACCAGTAGCCTTCCCATGTAAAATATTCAGTTTGCCAGGTAATGGAACCGAGAATAAGCTGACTTGTTCATTTTTACCCGATTTCTACCCGTTTAAAAAGTCCTTAAAAGTACTAGTTTAATAAAAAATAAATTAACTTTATGCTATATTCAAAATGATACCCACAATTGCCATACATATATATGTACATAGGCATACATATATGTATATGTACATATGTATATCATCAGCGCGGCTGTAGACAGCAACCAATTGAGCATGATGATTGGAAATTTATCGTTTTTAGGCTGTTGTCCATGCACGTCACTTTCAACACCCACGTGTTCGGGTGGCGTCGCGAAACCGCGAACCAATATCCCAAGCCATACTGTGACCGCCAATTGTTTGTAAGTGCGTTCGAATGAGCGCCATCGCATACCCCCCATAACCGCCAACAACAACAACGAAAGCACCCAAAAAAGTAAAATGCAAACGATGGACCGAAGTTTAAAAATGAAAAATGCAAACTACATCGAAGCGAAATGAAACAGTGGTCTCGGTTTTATTGCCATTGCTTCAAAGTGGCGAGCAAATGACGCGCTGTGTTGCGGTTAAAAATATTCACACTCAATGCCCCACACGCATACACACATGCATACATATGGACATATGATTTGTGCGCTTTGCGGGCGATGCGGTTGAGTGTATAGGTGTGTGTACAGCTTCGAGGTGTTCACACGTCACATGCGAGCAAACTTATATAACTTTGTGTGTATGTATGTATATAAATTTCGTATTGGTCCCCACATATGTAGAGCGAAATTTATACATTTATAAATACACTGTTATTTGTTGCGTTGTCATTTATTTATTTTTAGCGGTAACTCCGCCCGATCCTGTGTACTTGTTTAATGCTAAATTTTACAACATTCGATGGCAAGTAGCAGCAGTTGCAAAGCTTGTTGCTTCTGTTCCACATTCAACGGAATATGTTATAAAATAAACACAGTTGTATACACACACATACAGGGATATGAAGCTATGTGCACATGTAAGGGAAGTGTCTAGGCGCCACGAAGCGCACAGCCTCCATGTTTGTCATTATAAATTATGTGGTTGAATTAATCCAAAATACTAACTCAAAATGATGGATCAGATATGAAAAATAACGTTTCACATAAGCACATATATTTACCAAACCTTACATGTTATTTGTTTGTAATAATGGCTGAATATATGAATTATTACCCTCTGGCTCTGAATGAAATGATTAGAACAATTTCACCGAAAACCAATAAATTATACTAAAATTTTAAATTATAAATCATTATATGCAAATTAACTGATGTTTATTCTTGATGTTTAGGACTTTTTAGAATATTTCGTTTTTCAAGCCTTCAATGATGTTAAATCGGCAATACAGAAATAAAGGAAAGGCAGTACAAAGGGTTAATTGCGGAACTCGACACAGGCTGACGAATATCTCTGTTCGCTTCACGTGGTGAGTTTTTGTACTGTGGGTGCATTGCCTAAGGCAAAACTGAGATTGACGAAGTTATTTTGGAAATACATGTTACACAAATTCATCTGAAAATTAACTGCTCTTTCCCAACCGTTTGGCGGCAGAGCAGAGAAAAGTTCGCACAGTTTCTATTAAAACAAAAGAAGTAATTTCAGGTTTTAATGAAATAGAATTTTTTGATAATATTCAAAAAAAAATGTCTTATCTGGATTCTGCATAGTCGAAGCAACCATTTGCAAATACTTAAATTCCGTAAAATCCATGTGAACACTGAAGCCGATCTATTATCTAAAAGAGAATGTTGCAGGAAAATACTCGAAAATATCAATTAAATGTCTGTTAATAAAGTTACTCATGCTAATACGCTAACAAAGTCAAAGGAACATCCGTTGAATATGTCTTGCATGAATATTTGGATATCCTAAGCCCTTTTTAACTCATTTACTGTGGCGCCAATCAATGAACCCCCTGGTTAAATTATGTCAGGGTTATTGGAACTGCTTCGTCATTATTGTTTTGAAGGAAAACTTCAATCAAACATAAAATATCGCTATAACCTTCCTCGATCGTGTGTTGAATAACAAAAAAACAAGATTTGCCAAAATTTCAAAATTCGCAACCTTGTAAAAGGGGATCGTGTGAGTTCTTGACCACTACACCTAAACTAGTTTCCACCGATCCCGTTGTTAAAATAAAACTATTTGATTTATTTTTGAAAAATCGTTGACAGGAGAGAAAATATGCGGTTGAAAATGTTGATGTCAACGATATTGAAATGTACTGTGCTCACTTTAAATCATATTACGAGTATTTTACTGTAATTTTCTTTCAATTAATTTTTTGTAACAAAATGTTTTTTCAAAATCACATACTTAGACAAAACTATATTCATTGGCTTAAATTTAATTAGATATATCCGAATCGTCAACATTTGCAAGTGTGTAGTTTTATAAGCCAAGCATTATTAATTTAAATACTACTACCGTAAAAAGTTAATCGTTTACACCTCTGAAAGAGTAAAATAAAAACTTCGGAAATTCCTGAACGAACACAACACCGACAGCCGCTGTCGCTTGATACACGAATACTTTCGAAACAGCAGACACCGATGGCGGTATTGGCATGCAGATGCGTAACTTGAAGTTCGGCGGCGACAACAGTGGTCGAGCATGTCAGCAGGGCAACGGTATAAGTTGAGGCACACTTAATTACATATAGAGTTCGACGAAAGTTGGACGGCAGAGTCAGGAGGTATGCGATAAGGTAAGACCCAACATTGTCGAGCAAGAGTATCAAAGCTAAATGCCAAGAGTAGAAGTATGTTGCTCAACTGAGGCAAAAAGACTAACATTGCAAAAACGCACTTTCATCCAAACTCAAGAGTGTTGTTGTTCTTGTTCTTGTTGATGTGGTGGTATAAATGCAGTGTTCATGCATATGCGCTCATATGATTACGCACATGGATTTGCATGAAAGTGCATATGTAAATAAATAGATTGGTGGCTTTGCGTTCCCAGCTAGTGCTGCTAATTTCGTGCCACAGCAGCGGCCATGCACACTGCAACGGCAAGCGAGTAATTGCCCCTTGAGCGATGCACAACGGCATGTGGGGATTGGTTGGCAGCAGATTGGTTTCCAGTAATATGCAATTGGCTGTGTGTTTTGAGGCACAACTCAGCGACATGGGTGTTTGCATGTGCTCTTGCTTGTTGATACAAAAGCATATTTACTCTCAGCTGCAAGGAATTCAGAGATTTTGCTTCTGGTTTGATATTTTCCAAAAGGAAGCTATTTATGTACATATATGCGTATCACACCAGCATTGTGTGGTAAAGTGGAATTTAATAAATGCAATTGCATATTAATAAGAAAAATACATCATGAACTGCCAATATTTGATAAACTTGTGCAGGGAATTTAAAAATTAGGCCAACAAATATCTTAATCACATTTCCGATAAATGTTTGTATTAGAGCTTAAATTCAGTTCGAAGCACCTTCAAGCAATGGAGGTTCATTGGTATGATATGTGACAATAAACCAATTAAAATACCTTCTAGGATAGCGAAAATAGAGAAAGATGGGAATAAGGAATACACATTAAGAAATATACATTAGGGTACAAGGTGAATAAGCTCCTCATTTTTAATTTAAACCGAGCATAAATCACTTAACTTGGCATTTTTTGATCTCAAAAACAAATAAACCTACAACTTTGAAAAACTGATATTCTGATACAAAATTTTCTGCCCAGAAAAAAGGTCTGATTGGTTTTGTTATACAAAACATTAATTTAAAAATTATATGCAATTAATATAATTCATGAAATGTGCTGTGCTCATACAGTACAGCATGTCGTATGAGCAACTCAAAATCTCTTAGTAACTGGCTGTGACAGACCTGTGGTAACAATACCATACCACTTTACCATGTGAGTATTTTGCTGATAACAATACTATCATATTTCATAGTGGTATTTTAAGAAACACACCTAACAAAAGGTAACGAACTTAGATAAAAGATCTTGCATGAAAAGGAGGAAAGAAACGCATTTAGTTGAGCACTGTCGAAACAAAGTCCTTACTTGAAGTTTGAAGCCAACATGTGGAAAAACTGCGAGGAATTTAAAACTATAACAATGTGTATAAGAATAAGTGCGCGCAGCTTGAATTATCTATTGCCTATGAAACTAAGCTAGTATTTTAATTTACTACATTGATATATGTATCATCAAACGCAGTAAACAAAATACCATAGTATTCGTATTATACACAGATGTGTATTGATAGACGTTGTCTTAGCAAAGATTAGCTTTTTTTCTTATGAGACAAACTTTATCGGCAAATTCCTGATGTATATGGTGGCACAATTACTGCGGAGTAAGCCATACCGCATTGTTATAGCACTGGTAAGAGTGGCTTTGTATCAGTTAGAATTTTTTTGTCGATCGATTTTGTTGATTTGAACATTTTGGAAATTAATATTAAATAATAAAGATAATCTCTGATAGCTTTGGAGCTTTTAAGATAACCAGTTTCGCTTAATAGAAAATCTTAATATTAGCACTTACATACATTATCGTTTGCGCGAAACTGAAATTTTAATTTCAAAATCCTGGTTTCTCATTTGTGAGGTCCGTGACTTCTAAGGAAAATCGAAAATAATTTTAATGTATGAACAACGTTTAGTTAGTTACTATTTTGTATTTGAATATGGCAGAAATACAAAATACCGATATTTGCTTGTCCTGAATAGGTTATATTAAGTTTACCACGAAGTTCATAACTCCCAGCAGGAAATATCGGAGATCATATAAAGAACACACAAACGATCAGCATGACGAGCTGAGTTGATTTAACCTTTCCGAACTAGTCTCTCAGTGTTTGTTATATCGACTTCAAATTTTGCACATGCCCACGCTTTTCTCCACAAGAAACTGATCATTTATCAGAACAGCCGATATCGGTCATATATAGCATATATCTGCTTTACAAATCGACCAATCAAAATTAAGTTCTTGTTGGAAAAAACGCTACAATTTCCGAACAGTTTAAACCGAACCACACAGATATATCTGACACTCAAACTGAACGATAAACATCAAAGTAAAGGTCTTCAGAAAAGATATATTTTCTTTATTAATTAACCTTAATTCGATTTTAAAGGTGCTTGCATCAAAAACCCAACGACAAAGAACGGTTACATCTGCAGATTAAGTCTATATGTGCATAGTTGCTATAAAAATGCCCCTGTGAAAGATATTATAGCTTCAGTGCAGCCAAAGTTAACGTTTTTTTATTTTTTTTATCCATCATTTAGTACAAAACCTAAGACCTCGGCGTTAAATGTACATTCCTGGCTTCATTCGTAAGCTTGTGGAACAATGAAGTGTCTAGCATTTACACACCTAATCACAATCAAATACGGCAAAAGGACTTGCACACACAAAAGGGTACACAGATGGAAAAAGGTGACACGGTGAGCACGGCAACCAAGTACACGAACAATTATTGGCTGATTTAAGAGTAGCGACACGTTATTAAGCTTGGTGCTTTGTGAATTCACCAAAAACCTGTAGAAATTCGTACAGATGTTTGTATGTAAGTATGCTTTGAGAGTGGAAATAAAAGGATGCAAAATTTATCAAAGCAATAAGTAGGTAGCCCGAAAGAAATATATACTTACAAAAGAAAACCTTTCCAGTCCGCAGCGATAACATGCGAAAAAAAATCAACGAGAGTAAAGAGTAACTTCAAAAAGAAGGTGAAGCGAAAGCATAGGAGCCGTGGAAAATGATTGTAGAAAAAATGAAAACGATGTGAAATGCAAATCGCCAAACAGCACGAGGCTGCTGTGCCGCGTGCGACCAGGCCACCGCGCGGGAGCCAATTCTTTGCATACGCCAAATATTTACATCGAAGATCTATGCGACTTAAATTAGTTCAGACAATAAAACGAATGACAAATTTGCACACAAACAGCTAAAGGAAAATTGCATAAATAAATTCCGAGTACTTGTAAATGGCAAACAAAAAAATTATGGTGGAAACAGTTATGAGCACAACGAATAAATGGAATTGACAAAGTGCCATGAGGCGAGAAATGAAAAATACGCTTTTCTCAGACTTACACTTGAAAGCAATTTGAAAGTATATAGTGCGCATACCCCGCAAAGGATTATTTAAATAAAGTTTTTTTGTATTTGTATGGCATTGGTTGGATACCCATTTTAATATAGTTTTTATATAGAATTGACATATAGAATAAAATATATGTTATCATGTTTTTGGATATAACAATAAATTAAATATACCTTATATAAGATAAGAAAGATATTTTAAATACTCTTTTTAACGGTTCGTTCCTTGAAAATGAATTCAGTGACTCCAAATATTTTCTGAATAAATGCCTCGACATTTTCTACAACCATTTTCAGATATCCAAATATGTAACATTATACATTAAAACACAATGCATTCTACTTAAAAAGGCTAGATGGACTGAACAGTCTTTGAGCTAAGGATTTGGCAAATTTTGATTTCAACGGTTAGGTTATGATGGCTGATCCAGAGATCGAACATCGACTACTATATACCATAAGAATATAGCTCCTGTATTCGCTTTTATAAGTCCGCAAAGCGCCTAAAAATCGATGCGATATCTGAAAGTGTGAGCTCCTAAGTTTTAAAGCCTTGATCTCGCAAGCGCGGGACAATCAAGAAGGAAGTGTTGAGATCTTTCCACCTCGTCTTTTTCCATATAGCTTCTGCAGCTGGTGTCCGGTAAGACGCTGAGATGGTGGGAGATTCTCAAACTTATTGCACGGCCTGTCAGAACCCCCACAACTAGGGTGATGCTAACCTGACTGAGAGAAAAGCGCTCATTGGATCTCTTGCGATCAATCTTGAGCCAAAGGGTCTTATTACAGCACATGTACCGATTGTAGCCCAGCGCTGGCCAAGTTCCTACTGATAGCGGAACTAGAGTACCTTACCTTGCTTTCCTCATCAGCTTCAGAGCTTGGTTTGACGACTCTATGATCAAAAAGATCCGGTGTAAAGAAGTGTGTGAGGATTTCCGACTGTTCAGAAATGTCTTCATTCAAAAACCCAAATTCTCTGATGGCAACTTTGGATGGTAATCGATGAAAATAATTTCAGTAAGCCCCAAAAAATACGGACTAAATCCTTGCCGGTACAAGCCAGTACTATAATCTTTGTCAAATTTTTAAATCGGACCATTATAGCAAATAGCTGCCAATCAAACTGACCGATTAAAATCTTCATAAGAAACATAATTTGAATTAAAGTTTTTTCGAATCCAACAACGTAGCTAGAAAGAACAAGCAAACCGTTTTCCGTTGGATGCAAACCGTTAGCAGGTTTTCAGGTTTAGTTTTAGTTGCTACAAGAAATGCAACTGTGAAGGGTGTTTTGCATCGCTGCAGTCGAAGTGAACGCCGTTTCTTGTTTTATTTTTTTAATTTTAAACCATTGCTGTTTCAAGCTTAAAAACAAAAAATTATTCTAATATTTCGAAATATTTAAGGTGTAACTAAAGGTGGCAGCAACATAAGCAAAGTCGTGCGACACCCCAAGCGCTGCTGTTACCAGCAAATATTTGCACGGTCCATGTTACAATGTCGGTTTCACACAAACTGTTTTGTCCGTCGCAAGCAATTTTGTTTGCATTTGCAAGCTCTCTGACATATACTGTATATATACATATCTATATAGTCAGTGCACAACATAACAACTGCTTTCATTTTATTTATTTGTATTTTTATTTATATATTTCATACAATTTTTATCGTTGTACTGCTTTTCTCCACGGCAAAAGCGCAATTTCTTCACTAAGCAACTCAATGTTCCGGGCTCAGCGCTTCAAGTGCTGTAGACGACGTCTTGTGCGCTTGTAAGATTAATGCCATTCGAATTGTGCGACCACTCACGCCCTCTTCTATGGACACCGTTAGCATTTGCCCAATGCACTTTTTGTCGCCGCTGTTTCCTCCTTTTTGTTCACCAATATTGCATTTAACTTACGCTCCTACAGTATTCTGCTGAGCGTTTTATTATTCCAGACTTTTTATTTGATTTCGTTTTGTTTGTTTATTTTTAGCATTTAATGCTTGTTGAAAACTTAAGTCACGAACGAAGTTAATCAAAAGAAAAGCGCAAAATTGTATGCGAAATTTTTGATTCCAGTATTTTCGAATTTCTTCGCAAATTTCCTGCTATTGCAACTTCTATATTTCTATTGTTTAATATATATAGAAGCATTTCGTATATTATTTATTGCGAATGCATGAAAGCAAGCAGCTGTGACTTTTGCTTTCACACAGAAATTTCTTTCAAAGTCGTGTGTGTTGAGGCACGAAAATTAGTTCAGTTAAATTTTAGCCCTTTGTACTGGGCTAAATTGCATCATTGGCTGGCTTTTTACGCTTTTCTACACCTGCCAAAATCATTTTGCGCGCAAAAGTTGCAGAATTTTTTACTTGAGGAATTCAAATAAAATTTCGGTAGTTATCTTAATTTAAATTATTTACGTAAGATAAGTTAATAAGGTATAAAGATTTATTCAAGTGTATATATTTAAAAATGATATAAAGTCGAATAAAAGGAATGAAATTACTATATTAGGGACTAGTTTCATACCTTAACATCTTTTATCAGGGCTAGATATATAATATTATATATAAATACTTTCCTTCAGATCAAAAATTCTGATAGTTTTTGAAATAGCGTTATTTTAGAAGTGGGCGTAGTTGTAGCTCTAAGAGCTTATTCTAATGTTTACCAGCTCAGAAAGCTATTTGAACTCAAATATTTCTATTGCTAAGTGTCTTATTGATTTAAGACCTGAACTGAACTGAAGGTGAAAAATGCAGATGCGTATACATACATATCCCTATTGGGTGTAATAACTGCTTTTAGTTTAAAAAAAATTTGATGTTAAGCTTTGCAGTAGATATTCCATTTTTGTTGAATTATACCTAAGCCGAAGTTGCCTATATGGTATGTCTCAGAATCCACTTGGAATTGACCGTTCGGTCATTCCCTTCTATGTTGCTTTATCCGGGATTTACATTCCTAGACACCTTGAGGTTCCATCGTGGTGATTCAAAGTAGCAAAAAAGACCGAATGCAAGGATTACCTCTCGGTTTATGTTTGTGATAAGGGACAATACTCTTAAAAACACCACACTTCATCACTTAAGCATGATGCTTAAATGCTTTCCCAAGCCAGTTGATTTATGAGATTTCAGTGAGCTCGTAAGCTTTGCTTAAACGGTAATACAGTAAAGTCGAAAAATGTGTTTCCACTAACACAGGTTTCTTGATATAAGCCTTTGGAGAGCATGTTGTGCAATTTGTTTTTTTTTTCTCTTTCTTTATAAAGCGCTTTCCGTCCCTTTGCTTCAAAAAATTCAAATTTAATATAATTTCACTGTCACTGCACAAACTTTAAAATAAACATATTTTTATAAAGAAAAGTCTTATATAGCTCGCAGTCCCATCATTTTGTGTTGAATATGAAATATGTCTGATTGTTAGACACTTCCAACCACACAGATTTTCAATATTTTTCAGTCGTCTCAACCGCTTCTAATTAAATAGAAGAAATTTATTAAAGTGCAAGTGATATAAAATTTTGTTGTATAAAACCTTTATATGCGTAAACGCATCAAATTTTACGACATATGTCATTAGAGAATGGCCATAAGATAATGCCGCATAATTGACATTTGCATTTGCAATCAATTAAATGCAACACAATTTTGCCGCCTCAGTGCAAAATTTCATAAATCATCGATATCATACTTGTACAATGAATGCCACAGCCTAGTTGCTAAACGCTAGCCGCAGAACCAGCAACAACAGAAAGTATTGCCTCGATGATTTTAAATATGCTTTTATGCGAACAAACAAATTTATTCACCATCCATGCAAAATTGCATTCATATTTACCAATTTACAAAAACACACATACACCTTGCCACCATCACCCTCCAATGCATATGTATACATATGCTGAACCAAATGTATGTATATGGGCGTAATGTAGTGAAGGCCGTGTTGGACCAGAGGGCAGCCGCAACGCTTCATAAATGCTGCTTAAGTGGCTCGTAGAATACCACCAATACAGTGGAGCAATATATACTCGCCGAACCGAAATGGATGACCAATATTAGCCATATACTGTAGGTATATACATATGTACTCGTATATGTCCATTAATATATATGGATAACGTGCCCGATCGGATGCCCGTGTCGGTTACAACTACTACTACAACAACGGTCGACCGTCTAATTACAATCAATTTTGGGTAATAATTCTCCCAAAAAGCTACACGTTTCACATTTTAGTGTTTGGAAGTTTCATGGAATCCATTGTGATTAAGCGCACATAAGCCATCACATATACGCACAAGCGCACACAGTAACAAGCTCATTTGTTAGGCTTGAAATTTATAAAGCACATTCTGCAATCGCCTTTTCCACAGCGCGAACATGTTTTATGAATTGCCAAAATTCATGAGTTCGATCAGTAATGCAATTAATCATAATGCTACTGTGATGTGAGCAGCTACGGTAGCGAGTGATGAGTATTGCTGTGAGAGTAGTAACAGCTCTATGACCTTATGAGCTAAATGAACTGAATGAGCTTTATTTGTGTTTCAAACCGTTGCGATATGCTTTTGAGAATACATTTATACATAAACATAAAAAAATATATAAAAAATTTTTTACAAGTTATTGTCCAAACTCACAAATGTGCTGAAAAATCAGACACTATCAAAACACTAAGGATGGTTCGAATTATATATCGCATCTTTTAACTCCGGTCGGAGCGTAGGGATAAAATAAAAGTATTATGTTAAAGCCGTTCCGATTTTTAGTGAGTTATACAATTCCAATTAGTATGAAAGTCTTTCAAGTCGACATGGTAGATGTGTACCATGTACATTGCATAGTGTATGCTCTAGATATTCAAATCGTATACGTTTGCTGGTTATCTCTATGGGTAGTAAGTTGGGCTTTTTTCAGTAAATCTTGATTGGAGATGACACGAGACCACCATAAGATCATAAGATTTTTCGTAAACATGAGTTTGCAAAGGACTGCAGTATCTGTATAAACGTTTTTGTTAAGGACCAGGATTCACAACCGTATAAAAGTACTGGAGTTAAAAATACGAAATTTAGTGCTGACTGAGATAGATTTAGAAGATCAAATGGTGTTTAACTGAACAAACGCACCGCGCACTTTGGGTGTGGTTGGTAATGTCTTCAGCAGAACCTCCGTTGGTGGTAATTTTACCCCCAAGTTAGCAGAATTCTGTTTTGCGCGATAACTCTCTGTCGTGTACAGTGAATTGTACAGATTCGGTGTCATCATTACTAAAGATGGATTTCGTTTTATCCACTCTAATTTTCAGACCAATCACGCCATCACACTCGCTAAGCTTATTTCGATTCTTCTGCGAGTCTGATTTTATTTCTGCTAAGAGAGCATTATCATCCACATAAGTCGGTTTTTCGAGATATCCCAGAAAGTATGCCCTACCGTGTTTTCCATTAACGCCTTGTTCAGTACATCACCCAAAACAACGAGAAAGAGTAGCAAGGAGATAAGACAGTCTTACTTTACGTTAAACTTAGGGGTTTATACTGTTTACAAAACTCATTTGGGAAAAGCTGAATAAGAGACAAAAAACTTTCCCAAATATAATTAATTCATTTAGATTCAATAAAAAATTATTAAATGACACCTGCTTTAAAGTTTTTTTTTTCATAAAAAAATGTGTTGAATTATCTACTCATCATGCGCAACTCCTTTCTAATATTATGTTGACGAAACAATAAATGATCGATGTACTCAACGTATGAATACAAATCTATTTTAAGCTACTCACAGCTTCAAGAGCTTAAATAAAAAATAAAGAGACCTGTTCAAAATTTTGTATGCTGCCCAGTTAAATTTTCTTTTAAAGGAATCTAATTGATTAAATGAAATGTATAATAATTGCTATATATGTATATGTGCCTACATATTAATTCTGTCTTCTGTCTTCTTATGAGTTTTAGAATTTATTTCAATATTCTCTATATTACGATGAAAATTGAGACTAAGGATGCTTCGCAAATATGCAATATTTTCCTGTCTTGAAGCTTTGAAAACAATATTTGACTCGATTCAGAGTAATTCAATTATTTTTTAAAAATTCGAAATATATCATACAGATTTAAGGTGTTTATGAGCTTTTTAGAAGGTGTATATAAAGTGAAGTTTTATATTATATCTATCGAGTCGAAATTACTCGTTCATTTGTGAATATCGCGTTACAGCTTGCTGCTAATTACATACATATATATGTAAGCACATATGTATTGGGTCTACGAGTATAACTATATTCGTGCGGTTTGCCAAGAGATGGCGTAACTTGATTATTATTCCTTTGTTCTACTTGTAATATTCCGAATATGAGTTGAAAAGCTACTGTTCTACGTCTTTTTTATACAACATATTATTAATTTGAAACGTAAACAACAATAATTTGCAACGGATTGTGACTGGTGATGAAAAATAGATATACTACGAAAAGCCCAGACGCAAAAAATTATAGGTGAAAACTGGCGAAATCAATGGCAAAGCCGAATATACATATTGTACATAACGCCAAATGTTCTCTATTAATTTATTGAATAGTGCATGCTAACGACAACTACAAATTGAAGCGAGCGATTGCTGAAACACCGCCCGGGGTTCGTAACTAGACACGAGGAAATGTTTGGAAAACAGCGGCTGAAATGATTTTCCTCACATGTCTTTTGGCCTAAACCTTGCCCTTCTGACTACGATTTCTTCTAATCGATACTGAACTCTCTTACTGGAATAAGGTTTACATCATAACAGAGTATCAAAAATTGGCTTGATTCATCCTTAGCCGCCAAGTTGGCGCATTTCTTTTGGGATGGAATCTACAAATTGTGAGAAAGATCGGAAACGTTTTTCTTAAATAAATGCTCATTTTTGAAAAACCGTAACAATTTGACAGGCACTTTACAATTGTATGTAAATTACAAGAAAAATTGCAAAAAGAAGGTTGATTGAGAAGCTAATCAACCTACTTAATTTAATATTGCCGAGCCTTTAAATATAAATTGGAATATTTTTAAAAATTTCGAAATACGTTTTCAATTTCATACTTAATTCTCGATTCATACATAAATTAGTTTAATTGATATATTATATAATATTTGTATCAAATGGGGCTGAGCCCAACGTAACTAATTAGTTGTAAAACCATAAGAAAATCAGTGTTTCATATTAGTTCAAGTGGAATTTTCGAAGCCGGGTTTCTTAGGACGACATACATATTTTATGTAATTAAGAGAAAGTCAAAATTTTCAAAAAAAAAAAATAAAATGAATTTTGCGTTTTCTTAAAGAATAATATCTTAGAAATATTCTTATAATAAATCCGACAATTAGTTTCCGAGTAATTCTATAAATAGCAAAGGGTTCTCGGATGCTCTGGAACGTTCTAGAGCAGGTACCTGACAGTAGCTGCAAGCGACCGGTAAAATGAATGTAAAACTGCAAATGCGTTTTTCTCAAAACTATGTTTTTTGAATGTGGCCACTGTAGCTCAAAAACTGCTCGATAGATTTCATAGAAATTTGTACAGCTTTTTTTAAACATGAAAAACTAGTGCCTGATCGAAGAATTTTCTTTTGTAATTTCGATTTTCAAATCTAGAAAAAAAATTTCGGAGAACGCCATGTTGATAATTAAAAACTAAAAAAATATATAAAAAAATCGATTAGGCATTCGATTATCTACTAATAAAAATTTGTTTTTGTTTTGTTAAATTGATTTTAGATGAATCTGTAAGGATTAATAATGGTTTCCAAGGTGAAAACTGGATCAACAAACCCAGTCAATCCTTTTTTGATTATTTTTCTGTCAAGTCAAGTCTAAACCTTATTTAATGATCCTTTGCTATAAAAAGCAAATTCAAGCTAACTAAATCTAATATTTTTACCGTATTTTATTACGAGTAAGGCAGCCATAGAAACGGAATATATGGACGGGTTTTGTCTACTGATAGTACTTAAGGTCCATTGAGATTCTCATTATACTCGCAATCTTCCCTCTCACACTCATCGTCAGAAATTTATTAACCTTTCATACAGTTTGACCTTGGTTAATTACTTGCAAGATCAATTTCTAGTGTCGAAAAGTCTTTTTAAAATTGTGCCACGCGCATTAAAAGTTAAGAGAAGGATTAGGAGAGTACATAAGTTTCAAAGTGCGCTGCCTTTAGATGCTAAGAAACATTTTTTTTTTGTCTAAAAACTTTCTTTTTTTATAATCTACAGATTTTACCCCCAGGCTAAGCAAAAAAAAAATTTTTCGCTTCAGCCTAATATATAATATAATATAATATATACTTTTTTGGAAAAAAATTACCAAAGTACCAAAACAATTCTGCTAATTTTCTTATATATATTTTTTTTTCTCTTTTTCTTACGAGAGTTATTACTTTAGCGGGCAGGTGCATAAACACGAAATTTTTAATAGTTAAAAGTTAGTGCATATCAGCGCCATTCTCATGAATCCTTAACGGCTGAGACTACAAATGCCACTGACAACAAATCACGTGTTAAGGCTAAAGGATTCTAACATGGAAAGGTGAACAGTTTGTTTTACAGAAAAGAGAGCTGTAAACATGGTATAAACATAGTTACTGAGAGGAATGAAGTTATTGCAGAATGAGAAATAGTATTTGCTACAGACTTTTATTTGCTACTCTTGCAGATTCCGCGCCATATTGCTGAGATGTGACATCAAACTAAGAGAAAGAACCTGCACACTTCAATTCTCTTAATGGCGCTAGATGGCTATTTACCATAATGTCTGGCTGCTCGTTTTGCTTTTCGGTTTGTGCAGCTTTGATGGACTTCACCAAGCCTGACGTTTGAGTAGGTCAGTAACTTACCGCCAGTATTCAATATCCGTTCCAATTAATGGACCGCCACAAGTGGGAGTGAAGCAGAGAAACAAGCAGACAGCACTGGAGTATTCATTGGGAGAATGTTTATATTATTTCTTTGGTTGGGTGTTTGAATAAATGTCTTAAATGAGTGTGTGATTGTATGGCCTGTTTACAATGAAACCTACCCTGCCGTCTTAAGTCAATCCGAAGTTCATTGATGCTCTTAAAATGGCATGAAATATTACGGTTTACTTAACGGGCAATGTGCGTGAAAGGGCGGAAATAGTGTCACATGTACTTTCACTATTAATACCCATTTCAGCGCCCACACATCTAATACATATGTTATACCTAATTTGCCAGTGTGTGGGTGCATATGTTAGTATTTGCGTTGTGTGATTGCGTTCGTGTGTAATCATATAATAAATGCATAGTCAGCGAATTCAAGCAAACACAATTAAAGCTTTTTTACGAGTATGCCACTCAGGCTTTAAAGTCACGCTTGACTTAAGGTTAAAAAATAGATGACCAATTAGGGTAGCTAAATTGATAAATAGTAATCCCATTTTTTATAAATATGACTGATATATATAATAAAAAAATTTTGACTTAGGCTGCACGAAACTTTAACTCCCTTCACAGGCACATTTTCTATAGCATAAAAGGGTATAAAAAGATCTTTATTTTATTTTGATCGTTTGAATGGCAGATATATGCTATAGTTGTTCGAGCTGAAAAATTTATTCTGAGATCGCAGCGATATCTTGGATAATAATCTATGTCAAATTGCTTGCAAAAACATTGCCAAATTAAAAAGTTTTTCATACACTAGAGTTTTATTATTTAGTTTTTATGGCACCAACATATATGCTATAATTATCCGATATCGGCGAACTAATGAGCAGCTTCTCGTCGGGAAAAGGACGGGGGGAAAAGAGACTGTTATTTCAAAAACTGAGAGACTGGTTCGCGTATATACAAATGGACAGACGAACAAAACGGACATACGGACAGACAGATGGGCATGGCTAGTTCGACTTATATATAGCATATACTTCGGACAGTCTGCGATGTTTCCTTTTGGGTATTACGAACATTGTGACAAACTGAGTATACCCTCATCAGGATATAAAGAAATATATTATACTCACTAGCAACATGATAAAAGAGTATAACAAGTAAATTTTTAATAACTTTGACTCACATAATTTATAATATGGTAATATTTGTCAAGGAAGTGCACAATTTCGCCTGAATTTAAAGAAAGAAATTTTTACTGTGTTGGCAAACAATATTTACATATATTGTTAAAATGAGTGGTGATATTCTTTATAACTCTTAATAAAACAATAAAGAAAGATGCTAGGTCGGGTGCAGTATGCTCTACCATATATACTATAATTAAACTTAAATTTTCATATGCAAACTTTGTCTGCATTGATTTTTTTTATCATGTTTTATAATCGGAAAATATGAAGGTGTCGATATAGCGTTCGATGCATAAGTAATTTTTTTAAAAGTAAGCATTGCCAACTTAAAGTTTCAATTTGCCTTCGTATAGCATAAGGAACAGCTGTTGGTAGATAAAATATGCCTTTTGACAAAGGAATTAGTTTATATCAAAAAATGTTGCGAAACAATTCAACGTGCATTTTTTCAAAACACCGAGTGGATTACAATCAAATTTGGTAACGTAATAACTTATATTATTTGTCATAGACTCACTTAGTTTCATTACTACATTTTGCATATCCGAAATATTAAGATCAACCAATTTACCACAAATGAGATTTATGTGATATTAACTTAATCAAAGGGTCTGAATTAAATATATAGGGTATATGAGGAAACCATCAACCAAAAGATGGGAAGTCCCAATTTCACTCTGGACTAATTAAAATTATTATATTTAGTATATGGGAACGGGGGTTATTCGTGGAACGATATCGCACATTTTTTTGCACTAAGCTATAGTATGTCCAATACTATAATTTCATTTAATATTGCTAAGATATATTATATTAAATATTGACTGATATATACGATATAAAGCCTAACGGATGTTTGAAATTCATATATAACTTTTATAAATTTCTTTATATATAAGGTATATGTGGGCTGGGTAATATTTTGAACCTATTTTATCCATTTTTGGCACAACGTCATGTTGTCATCACAAAAATATTGTCCCCAAATTTCAATACTAGACCTCACAGACTAACCTAAATATTCGGTAAAAAAATCAGCCATATGCACTAAGGTCCACTTATTTGGTGCTTGGGTCCTTGAAAAGTTATAGTCTGTTTTCAACAATTGGGGGTAAGATGAAATAACCTGACTGTAAGGTGAAAGAATCTTATGGCATTTAAAAAATTCTCATCTGGCGTGATTCTAATCCGATTTCGCTCATTTCGACAGTGTATAATAGGAATGTATGGATAACTTTGCACACCAACCAAATTATAAGGAAGTATTGCTTGATTGATGATCAAGTAGCTCATAAGATATAGAATTGCACTTAAAGGTGGGCGATGCCACACCCATTGTCCAATTTTCACACCTGCTCCTATAAAGCTCTCCCTACCTACCATCTTCATCGGAATAACGAAACGAATTGAATTCCGATTGACCGTGTCCGTCTGGGTGTACAAGTGATAACTTCAGTAAAAATTGATATACCTTAATAAAACAGGGTATATGTGTTCCTTGAAACTATATGTTGAGCTACCAAGCTTTTTTAACAGCTGTGAATTGCGATATTAAAACTAATTTTTTATATTTGAATATAGTTTACTAAAATATATATGTAATAGCTACAACGAGTGGAAAGTTACGGGGCTGGTGGGGCTTATCTGCGTCTGCAGGTAGCGAATGTTAGAAACGATATGTTATGAAATAATATTAGACTTAAGCAAGGCCAAGCGCAATTGTTCTCACATGTTTGTATGTATAAACATATTGAAGGATTAAAGGAAATGAGGAATTAGAATAACGAGTGGTAGGTATGCAAATTAAAGTTACCAGGTAACAATTGATATTGAATATATGGGTATGTATAAATTTAGTTAAATTAAGTATAAGTTAGAATTTAAGATTGATGCTACAAATAATTGGCAGTTCCATCGTGAGAGGAGCTGCTTCGAACATTATAAGAAGGTTGGTTTTGTAGTTGGGTGGAAACGTACCATTGCCACGTCCACAAAATGCCGCTAGAATTTATTTTCATGTATTTCGTTATAAAAATTGTATTTCAAATTATTACTAAACACATACCTCATACATTCGAACGAAATATTGTCTACCCATTTCCGCTCGTACCAGTACACATAAGCCGTAAGGAAGTCGCAATCAGTCAGTACGGTTTAGTTCATCACAAATCACGGCTTATTCAACTTCTCAAACACAATCTTCTCAAATGTACGTAACTTAGTTAATTTGCAAATTTTCGGCAAATCGAAACTCAAAGGATGAGCATAAAGTAAACCGAGAGTGACCAAAAAGCAAACAACAACAACAGCAATACATATAATCACACATTAGACGACACAGCAGCCAACGCAAAATACACAATTGAGTGGTATCGCTCTGGTAGCTGGTCAAGGACACGGAACACCACCATACACGATACGCGTCCAAAAGCACGCACACACATTGTTGCAAACTCAGTTGCCAAAGCAAAATAACAGAGAAATATTCGCTTGCCCGCATATCAACAAACAACAATTTTACTAAGTAACAACAGTGGCAGCTTAAATGCACTCGCACTGGTGGCAACGCCATACCGGATATACCAACCAAAACACACACACGCAAGTGGCACTTTATAGCGTGTTTGTATAGTTGCATAAAGGCCAGCCAACACATCCGTTCAATTCGTTATGCTGCAGCCAACACTTAAGTATTGTTTATGCGTGCATGTGCGCCATTGAAATCATGGTAAACGCGAATATGTAGAGCAAGTGAATCAGCGTCGATGAATACGCAAACCTACGCATCATATACATGTGTGTGTATATATGAACCTTTGTATGCGCTATAAGTGTGAACTGTAATTTTGTGCAAGGCATTTCGACGCAACGTGTATTTGGCCCAAAAATCCATGCTTTTTGTTTGACACACACACAACCACATATATACACTAATCCATACATGCATAGTATTAAGTGTATGTTGCAAAGTCGCCCATATTGCTCTGATCGCTGGCACTTTAACCATGCCCCATTTACATACAAAAATTGCAAATCCAAGGTCGCTGGTGCTGGCAACTGTGCTACAAGCAAACAATTGGGCTAAAAATAATGTTCATATGTTATAAGATTTTTCGCATGATATTCAAATTTATTCGATTATTTTAGGTAATAGAAGAAGCTTTCGACTCTCATGCGATATATGATTTTGATAGTTTTTGCACAATCACAAAATTTTTTTTTGGCATTATTGACTCAACAGCCATTCATGAATAATTCACTTCGTCCTACCAGGCATGCGCTACATCCAAGGAGTGCTTGCAATGTTAGAGGACGGGCAGCAATGTTTGTGCGTAATTAAGTTTTTATGCAGTTCTAAGCTGCTTTGACCAGCACTGAGAATGAATGAGCCATGAGTGAAAATTGTTGCATGCTATACTTGTATACTTACATTGCTAATGCCGACAGCTCAACAAAGGGCCCCGACAAAGGCCAACTAGAATGCACAAAAGCTCTAGGTTCGTAATGTATCCAATTTTGGCAGTCAAAGAGTGATTTGATGTGTACAAACATACATATATGGATGTAGATACATATAAGTCATTGATAAAGCTTTTCTCTAGGGCCACGGATTACAAGTAGATATTCGAAGCTAGTTGAATTTAAAATTGCAGAGTATTTTCGTTAACGTTTTTCACTAAATTTCCAGGAATTTATTTCGGATCAGCATCTTTCCCTATTTTTTGATTATGACAATATCTTTTTTAAACAAAGCATGGCTGAGGTCCGCGGTAAAACATTGACATCACCAGTATTCAGACGATACACTAAACATGTAAGGTGACTGTGGCAAAACATCAATATGAACCAACTACCACGTTCATAAAACTTCTGGTATTTATTAGCAAAAAACTGAATCAGGTAGGATTTGACATCATCATTATTGAAATTGTTACCATTCAAGGAGTTTTGTAAAGATCGAAACACAAAGTAATCCGATGGTGCAAAGTCAGGACTATATGGTGGATGTGGCAAAACATCCCAACCAAGCTCTAATAATTTTTGCCGAGTGACCAAAAAAAAGTGATTAAAAAACTTTTTACTTTACTGATTGACAGCTGAATTGCCAACTATCAAATAACAAAATGTGTTTTACATTTGGACTACGCCAGCAAAAATTCAACTGAAGCCATCTATGAGTGAAATCCACAATTACTTAGTTGCCACCCCAATATATTATATATAAATATATAACCCTATATCTAATTCGATGAATTCTGGGTGATGCAAACAACCGTTAGGTGAACAAAACTATTTTATTATTTAGCAACATGTTGCAAGAGTACAAAAAATTCAATCTTTACGAACTGAGGGAGCAACCAGTAACAGTGACTGTCAAGAAACATTTGTCAAAAGTGTGATCAATAACACAAAAAAGTTTCTTTGATAAAATATATATGTTCTTTGAGATCATAGGTTGTGAATACATTCATATTTTACATATGCAGTATCTTCCCAGTGAATATTTACAAAATACACAATTAATATCCGCCAAAACGTTATGAATTTATGAACAAAAAGATTATTTATAACCCTTCATTTATCAAAATTGCCGATATCAAACCTATATAGCATATATCTGCCATACAACATGACCGAGCAAACTCAAGTCCTTGTATGGAAACCTTTTTAATTTGACAAAGTTTCTTTACGAATTTTGGCACCGATTATTTAATAATTTCTACAATTTTCCTACAAACCATACTATTTGTATGCCCTTTTATTCTAAGAAATGCACCTATGAAAGGTTTAATAACTTCGATGCAGGCGAAATTAACGTTTTTTCTTGATAATATAATTGATTTATGCACTTCAAAAATAGAAAATCATCATAAAACTGTGCGATGGCAAAAGTTGAAGGACAAAATCGGTTGTTGTAGATATGTATGTAGGTGTATAGTTTACAATTATTCGAGATTTTTATAATTTTGTGTTAAGAATTAAAAATTAAACACATGTTGTCCTTTCAATATCCTATACTTCCTTAACTAAACAGGTCACAGACCTCATCAATTTATATAATCCACTTATCCCATGCAAATTATTTAATTTTCGCTTTGAAGTTTAAAGATAAGCTCAACACCATTGAAATTCTTATCCGACATGCATATCTTGTTATTGTTATTTGTAAGTGCCTCTCACTGTCGTTTCCCTGGCGTGGAATCGTGCGAATCAAAGAAATAAAAATTATAATACCGCTCAACACGATGCTATTAAATTTGGGCTCTATGTAGCCTACGAGTTTATCTTAAATTTTTCCTCGCTTTTTTATTTCATGCCGTTGTTGTTGGTTTAATTTGCAATGCGTGCGCATTAAATATGCAAATATGGTTATAAAAGCTTCACATGCACGTCCCCTTCCGTCGCCTACACATACACACATGCGCTATTGTAACACTAAGGTGTAAGGTGTATGTACACATTATAGCATAAAAAGCGTTTAAAGCAGCAGCAAGCGTCTGAGCGTATACGCCTGCGGGATCTTTGGTTGAGCGCGAACATTTTATAAATGAGTTAAGCATATCGACGACACGAAAACAAACACAGACGCCGAGGCACACATCGCTCTCACCTTTAAAAAGCTTGCATATTAGCGATGAGAGAAAATGGTTTATCGAAATAAACTTACTTGGTGAGGATTAGAAGTACTGGCTGGTGTAGTCGAGTAGCCTCAAATGTCTTTAATAAAATTTAAGCCGATATTGTAGAACTTAAAATGTCTGATAGAAATTGTAGGTTAGACTTCTGTACGGGAGAATAGACCTTTTCGTTTAAGATCACATGAAAATGATATATTTCTTTTAACAGTAATACAGGAATAGAATATGAAATTTCTATTGGAAGACAGTACTGTTAAACTCCCTTCAAAGAAAATTGGTTAAGTTCTGAGAGCATTGGAAACAAATAAGCTGTTATGGACTCGCCATTTATCTATGATTTTTAGCAACTGATTCATTGAGAACATATATATGAAATTTTTGATAGTTCCCTTTCAATGGTGCCTGATTTAATATGTTCGATTCGTCATTCTCTAAAGCCTGACGAAAGACATCTGAGAAAACAAAAATGTTTATGGTACATACTTTATGTATGAACGATTGATAGCTATTAAAAAGTGCTTTCAGCCATGCATATATTCGTTGATCACTGCCTACAGAAATTTCTAGACCAATCATCTCTAAGCCAAAGGAAGGCAGTCGTATGTACATAACTATGTCTATATGTGTTCGAAAGCGGCGCATCGCTGCTGATGGCATTGAATTGCTTGCTACTTATTTGAGTTAACAAATATGCAAGCATACGTGGTAGCTGTTATATTTACAATACGCGAGCGCACTTTTTAAACATAATTTCCACGCATTTCGATGTATTCATTTGAGTTTATATAGCCGCGTGTTGTTGCTGTCAGGTGCAGGCACTTGCGCTTCTTAAGCGCCAGCTTTTCTCCTTAATATACATATACTCGTACACATACATGAATACTTGTAGATATATGTATGTACATATCTGAAGTGTCGCTACCGACTTGTTGTTTTTTATTGATGTCGACAGATCTTTATTGCTCCTTTGTGTTGAAGTGCAACCTGCCAGAGCGTCTGCTCGACTTCCTTTCACTTTTCATTAACTTTTTTATTATGCCCTGAACAGGATATACTAAGTTTACCATTTTTAACACCTTGAAGGACACGTCGGGGATCCTATAAAATATATATATATAATTCATCAAAGTTACGAGATGATTCCATTTAGCTATGTCCATCTGTCCGTCTGTATTTACGTGAACTAGTCAATCAGTTTTTGCGATTGCGAGTCTGAAACTTTGCACATGTCCTTTTCTCCCTAAAAAGTTACTAATTTGTCAAAATCACCGATACCGGAACACTATAGCATGTAGCTTCCATACAACTGAACGATCCAAATGAAGTCCTTGTATGAAAACATTTCATTTGACAAGATATCTTAATGAAATTTGACATTGATTAATACCCATGGCAACCGAAAAAAATGTTCAGATCGGAGAACTACAGCATATATCTGCCATTTAAACTGACCGATCAAAATCATCATCATAAAAAACTTTTTATACCCATTTATGCCATATAAAAGGCACCTGTAAGGGGCATTAAAACTTATCTTCTTTTTTTGTTTTCACTTGTTTTTGAGATTCTCAAAATATACATATGTATATGAGTTCACGTACGCATTTGCAGGGTTTTGTATCTCGCGCATATGGTGGGCAAAATTGTTGAGCGTTATGTACAGCACATCTTTATTGGCATTGGCCCATAATAAAATTATTTATTGCATTATAAAATGCAAATAATTACTTTATTCTCCATTTCTATAGCTTTACGGCCATTTCTCGAATGCACAAAGCAGCAACAACGCCGCCTCAACTTATGCCGTTGCACACACCACACCACATTTACCGACTTTGCTTCACATTTTAACATAAGAGCCATCACTTCCAGCTGCATGTGGGTTGTGCGGTCGCTTGGGTGTATTCGCACGCTCGGTCATGCAGCGCGCGAATAAACAAATATTTGCATAATAATTTTTGTATTCATATTTTTTCTCAGTGTTAATGTGTAAATGTATTGAAGTTATCACAGTTCATATCCGGCTTATTTTCGTATTTCTATTTTGAATTTATATCCACAATCATGGCACCGACAGTTATCTTTTGTTAAGACACTTATTGCGCGTGTCTCTCACACTTTCGATCCTTTCAATTTCCTATAAAATATTGAATTTGCTTTTAAAATAAATGCACGCTTTATCTGCCTCTTTTGTCTGAGCCCTCGTAATTGTACTTAATTTAATTCTACTGTTTAAGTTATATTTTCCGAGATTTGTTACTTCACAGGCCTTCCTTTAACAAAGCTTAATTTGCCTTGTGGTTTTGAAAACTACCAAATTCTTCGATAATAAAATTTCCGTAGTCATTAGGCTTAGTGCGATTTCAAAATAAATTTTATTGATAACATAAACGAATGTTTTCAACATCCTTATCCGCAGGATTAACTGGAACATTTAGGCGCATTTGTGCAACCTGCTAAGCCGAAGAAATTAATATTACTGAAATAACACTAACAGCTTTTCTCCTATATTTCGAGTACAAATATACATACATACACTTCAATATCAGCTTGCATTGTTTGCCGCAGACATTTAACTGCAAGCTCTCCTTGCCGAATACCATATCATGGCCTTCGTACACTATGCGGCTCCCAAGAGTCTACGTCTGTCAAGACTTTTTGTGTGTATTTATTCTAATCTTTCTTACTCGTATATTTGTTTTCATACATTCTTTCAGCACAAATGAACTGGGATATGCATTGTGTTTGCACTAGTGTGGACAATTAAAAATATCACCAGAAAGGAAATAAAAAAAATCTACTTTTTTTGTCTTATTAAATAGTGTACTATGTTTGAAATATTTTCCTAAAAATTCAAACCGATCCAAGAAAAATTATAAGATATAAACCATTCGGAATCGCGGCTTATCACGTTTATCTTAAAATTAAATTTTTCAAGTAGGTGAACAAGATATCTCGAAAAATTTTGAAACGATATTGTTCGAACTTTGCACACATCTTTGAAATAACATTATTTAGTCAGTGAATGAAAGATTTATTTCATTACAACCAAGTACTTCTTTCGAGCCAATACATGGCGAACATTGTTTTGTAATTCAAAAGAACCAATAATGAGTTACGCGGTCCACGGCAAGAGCATTTTTGAGACATCAAGGGAGATGAGGTATCAACGGCTATGTTATCGGAATTTATAAATAAAAATTTTACAAAATACTATCTAAATATGAATCTTTAAAAAAAAAGTAAAAATACCCTTTTTTGAACCTATGTAACCCATCTAACTCCTTAAAAATATGGAATATTTTCGAAATCACTCGTTTAGACCGAATATCTCCTCAAGTAAGTACAAGTAAAGACGTGCGGAATATACAAACATTTGATATATTTGTGTATGCTAGACAGTCGCCATATAAGCATGCAACAACGGTATTGCACTTTTTATACTCTCGCAACCTGTTGCTACAGAGTATAATAGTTTTGTTCACCTAACGGTTGTTTGTATCACCTAAAACTAATCGAGTTAGATATAGGGTTATATATATATAAATGATCAGGATGAAGAGACGAGTTGAAATCCGGGTGACTGTCTGTCCGTCCGTCCGTCCGTCCGTGCAAGCTCTAACTTGAGTAAAAATTGAGATATCTTTATGAAACTTGGTAGACATGTTTCTTGGTACCGTGAGACGGTTGGTATTGCAGATGGGCGTAATCGGACCACTGCCACGCCCACAAAACGCCATTAATCAAAAACAAATAACTTGCCATAACTAAGCTCCGCAATAAGATACAAGACTGTTATTTGGTACACAAAATCACATTAGAAAGGGGCATCTGCAGTTAAAACTTTTTTTTTTAAAGTGGGCGTGGTCTCGCCTCTAATAGGTTTAATGTGCATATCTCCTAAACCGCTAATGCTATAATAACAAAATTCACTGGAAGCAAATGTTTTTAGCACTTCTATTGACGGTGTGAAAATAGTTGAAATCGGGTGGCAACTCCGCCCACTCCCCATATAACGGTACTGTTAAAAACTACTAAAAGCGCGATAAATCAAGCACTAAACATGCGAGAGACATTAAATTTTATCTCTGAGATGGTATAAGATGACTTTATAGGAACCGCGTTCAAAATTAGTGGCACAGCCCACTTTTAGGTGAAAACCCATATCTTGAGGTCTGCTCAACCGATTTCAACCAAATTCGGTGCATTCCATCATGTTTCTATGTTACAGTGCGAAAATGGGCGAAATCGGACTACAACCACGCTTACTTCCCATGTAACACCATTTTCAATTCCATCTGATTCTTTCACTTTCCACTATGCAAATCAGGTAACAATGATTATATCGGGGTAAAACTTTGCGTGAATAATGCAATTAAAGTATGCCACCTTGCGGCCAAAAATTGTCTAAATCGAACCAAAACTGTTCAAACCCCTAAGTACTAAATATGTGGACCCCAGTGCCTAGAGTTGACCTTCTACCGAAAATATCAGTCAATCCACAAAGAAATCTCAAACGAGTATACCATTTGACTTTGCGAGAGTAGAAAATGTTCGGTTACATCCGAACTTAGCCCTTCCTTACTTGTTATAATCATTTTTGTAACGCGGTCTTTTGTTTATCTGCATTGTGACCATCCAAAATCATTTTTTGAAATATTTTAAGTTTCCATTCGTAACTGTCTGTTGTGGATGTTCACCAGATTCATTACTCTTTGCGCCAATTAAGTTGAAGTATAGTAGCGCGTAGAACGTTTTTCAAATAAACAAATACTACTTCATACACACCAAGTTATATTTTCACCGTTTTTATGTAGCTAAACCCGGAAAACGATATATCTCTCGAACCAATTGTCCGACAATTGTTATTTTTATACAAGTGCCTTCTGAAGAGTGGGTCTAATTATAAATGTCTGGATTAAATTCAAGTAATCTTCATCTGGTGTGGACAGGCAAACAAACTTGTAACAAAGAACTAGTAACATAATTCGAAATATTTGTTTTGGTTAAAAATGCGATGGGCAGAATACTAAGTGTCTTCGTTAATCCTTGTAGAGTGACAAATCGAGCACGCAACTGGTATGCACTGGCATAAGGGTAAATAAGAATATATCCATACCATATTTTCTTGAAATGCAAGAGTAATTATTTAATTGCTTTCACAGGTTTTGGCCAAGAGTAGATCATAACTCCAAATGACGAATCAAAGACAGTTACAGTACACTACATTACATTACAGTAAAAAAGAGAACGGTCTCTCGTAGGTAACATATATATCATACATACCTTACATATAATGCAATTGAAAAAAATCTTTAACACATTGTGTATTTTTTTAAGAAAACTTTCCACTTTGCATTGGTGATAAATCAAAGTCATTTTCGAAAGTAGTTCGAGTAATGTTGCTATACCTTTATGTAATTCATATTGCTGAATAAAATATAATATTTGAATTGTTGTTTTAGGATACGATCTAATTTTGTTTGCTTCGCAACCTTAATAATTTTTTGCAATATACTTATACATACATCCAGTTATATATACAAACTAGGCACCAGTGTACGTAATATTCACATTTTTGCTGTGGTAATTTTCTAATCACTAAGAAAATAACAGTTCGAATCCATTGTTTGCAACAGTTGCACCAGAGATTACAAGAATTGGTAAAGAAGCGCCTGATAAACGCAAAACTAGGTAAGGATATAAAAAGAAAGAGAGACACGAAAAATTGCATAAAAGTGTAAGCAGAGGCAATACTGTCCGGTATGCGAAATTTCGTAAAATATAAAAACTCAATGTGAGCTTATTAAAATATTTGGGTTGTTTTTTTTTGCTATGATGCATATCCGATTGTCTTTTGTAAATGACATCATCCAGTGGAATCTGCTCTAGATACGAAGGTGTTGACTCTACGAGATTCAGCAATGATGAAGTGTTGAAACAAACTGTGCTTCACCTTCCACTGTTTGTCTATCAATATTTGTTGACACATCTTCTTCACGTCTGCAGTAATTGCTACGGTAAATTTACTGGAACAGTAAAGGATGTCCACAATATTGTCATGTAATTTTGGATCAGAAAACTGTGCAATGTTCAAGGTTGTCACATAATATGTCTTCATGGTAGCATTGAAAATCACTTGAAGTACCCATGGCAATTGTTTGCTAATATCTCGCATAATTTCGATGTACTGCTTACGAAAACACGAGTCATCAATTATGTAAAGTGTCGGAGTGGCTCTGTCAGTGTAGATCTTCCATCAACTTGTACGTCTGTTGTTAGAATGGGCTCTTTGTATTCTCAGAAGTTCCAGACCTTGTTCAGAAAGGATGTGTGGAGCTTGTGGCTGGTCCGAATACTACCCAACCAATGTGGGTATATAAAGCGTATATCTGCTTTGGAGTACGGTGTATTAAACCCAGGTCAGCTAGCAATTAGCAACATTGTCCCTGAAAAGCATGGTGGGGTGGCGGTGATGACACCTTATACGCTTTCAACACGAAAATGATGATATATGTGATAAATTCGGTGGCGAGAAAATTGAGGATGTAGAGCATACGTTGTTCCATTGTCCGCAATACGAGCAAGAGAGACGATACCTCAAGAGTACATTCGGTATAGACCCAACCCCGTAAAACTTAGTTGACCAAATGGTTGAATCAAAAGCTAAGTGGAAGGCGCCAAAATCATGAAAACCCAAAGAGCCCGAGAGCACCAGCGGAGAAGAGAACCAAAACTTAAAGGACCACTAGAACGAGGACCAAACAAACGCATTAAAACAAAAGTAACAGAGGTGACTACTACAAACGTATGAGCACTGCTCAACCATCCTCCCGACGGAATACTTGACGGTGGTACCGGGGGAAAGGTACATGACCGTAGGAGGTTAAGCTGGATTAAAGTTCCACACTGCCGTGGGGTTCAGGCTTTCGATGCTTCCTCCTCGTAAAGAAAAATACCAAAAAAAATAAAAAACAAAAAAAAAAACATTATACAGACAGACGGACGATTTTTTAATTGTAATTGACGCTAGGACAATCTCCTGCCTTCAATGTGAAGGTAATATGTGCTGATTTGGTTGCATTTACCATAATGTTCCACATTCAAAGCCAGGTTTCTCCTTCGTTCAGTTATTTTTAATTTTTGATTTGTTAAACTTTCTAAACCAAACGCTTCCACAATACGAAATGAACACGGAATAGTTTTTCACTACTCCAGAAATGAAATCAGACTCTAAGGAAATTTTTAGCAAAACACAAAGAAGCGATATTTTGAAAATCCCACACTGACATAACCCCCTCAGCTTTATTTCTATCATTTTGGTTTTGTCTTATAACTAAATCATAAACTTAGGGGGTAGTTTATTTATATAAAAAAGGCGTTTACATACAACCAAAATATATTAATTTAACGAAATGTTAGACTACATTCGCAAAGTTGATTTCCAATTGCTCTCAAGTTTCATAATTTTTCATACTTTAAAAATTTAAAAAATTGAACTTATAATTATTTACCCATTACAATAAATTAAGAATGCAAAGACAGGAGAATAAATGATTAAATTATTATCAAACAGCAAACTTCTCACGCGAATATTTGGAAAATCCGAGCATTGAAACGCAAGACAATTTGTGCAAAGGTACTTAAAATTTTGTTTGGACACACCAGCTATATTAAGAAGCGCTCCAGGTATTTTGCATAACACACCTAACAGAACATAATCTCGAAATCTTTTTTACAGTATTACTGCCATGACATAGATATTTGTTGCCTCAAATCAAAAAAAAATATTTTAAAAATGAGTAATCAAGTCCAATTATGTTTAATATGAAAGAGATAAAATTTTGATTATAAAAGCGGCAGCAAGCCGCTTCTCTTTTTTCCCGCCATAAAGTTTTTCCCATTAAATTTTCATCGAAATTCGCTTTCTATACATAGTTATTTTAAGCGCTTTGAAGTGTTTCCCGTCATTGTTGTTATTGTAATTACTTTAATATGGTTTGTACACAGCGCCAGCTGCCAGCTGCCAGTTATCTAAGGTACCATAACATAACAGTACGAAATATGTGCGCTTGTATTATAAGCAGTATATGACTGTGAGTACACAAGTATACTTGTATGTGTGAGTTTGTGTGGTGGTAAGAGAATGCAATTGAAAAGTTGCTCATACGCCGTGTACGCTATGCAAATTTCCCAACACCACAATTGCCGCGTGCCTTGTGAACGTGTGAGGTTTTAGCAAACGAACGTTTGTGTGTGCTGGTGTGCGTGCTTGTGTGTGCTTGCATATTAACTTGTCTTGGCTGCAATGTATTGTTTGTGTATCTAACAAATTCACGCGTTGCCTGCCAACAGCGAAGCTCGTGCCTGCGCATACCGCTACTTTGCAACCAAAATAGCTGCACATATATACGACATGTATGCATGTGTGTACACAAGTGGCGCCGCAACTTTAGTCGCTTGCCGAGAATCGTTTCATATATACCCACCACAACAATGGCTTGGTTGGCTGCTAGCAGCTGTTGCATGCATCACATCACATTTATCCATGTAGCTACAAGTGTTGTTAAATCAATTTTATTATTGTTGTTGTAACTGTGACTATTTGGTTTTGCTTCGCTGCAGCCCACCGCTATTGCTCGTGTCGCCTTTGTTTCCGCCTCTGGGTGTTGATGGTTATGACTTGTATGTATTTGCCGGCTGCAGCCTGTTGCCAGACGTGAAAGTGCCAACAAACGATAACAACAACAATGCACTAACTTTGTGCGCGAACTCGGCCGAAATTGCACCGCAAATGCTTAGAAATTTTGAGAATTTCTAATGGAGCGGCCGATGAGCGCTGATTGCATCTGCAAATGAACCACCGCGAGGTGGATGGCACAAGCACTTAGCGCTGAGGCCCGGTTACGCGCCTGTTATGAATTCTCTAATAGTCAGGTGTTTAGGTAAGTGCTGGTAACTTTGTTTCTGTCTAATGCACTTTAAATAAACAATTATTAATTGCTGAGCGCCCTAAGTGGCATAATTTCATAATATTTCCCAAGCTCTTCCCCATTATTTATGAGGAAATATACTCACGCACACACATGAGTAGCTAATGGTGAATCATATGCTTCAATTCAGTTACTGAGCACACTTCGCTGTTAGCTGATAAATAAATCAATCACTAGAAATAGGTAACTACTTGAAAATTGCGTAAGTAAAAGTTTCAGAGAATTAACACTGCATAGCTCCTCCCGTGTGGAAATTCTCACTGCTGCTCATGCCCATTCATGTCAGTTCCACACATGTTAAAAGATTTAAATATGCACTACTTCTTCTAGTTGATTGCAGTTTGAAGTTATTTTCCTCATGCATACATACGTAACTTCTGTATGAGTCGGTGTGTCTCAAGTGGTTTCAGTTCCTTTCTCTCCTTTGCAAACTAAGCAGAAATCCAACGGCAACAGAAACTGTGGTTTTCACAACATTAAGTTACCACTTTTCCAATTTTAGCAATTCCTCCGCCAACCAGTTTTTTTGTATACACACATCGTTCTGGTGATTCGCACACTTCGATTGCGCATCGAACGTTAACAAGTAGAACAATGGCCTTAAGTAAATTATGTGTAAACATAACTGCAGTAAATGGAAATGAGGGTTGCGATAATTATACTCAATAAGAGAAAAATAATTTTATTTATATGCTGATAACTATATTGGCAAATTTGTGTTCATGATGGTGCAGCCATATTCTTTAGCTTTCTAACTTTTAACTTTTTGCTTCAGAATAGACCTCCACCTGGGCGAATGTCGGCATATTTCACTGACAATATAAACTTATCGAGTATGATTGAGTAAATTCTTTTTCTCTAGAAATGGATCTAATTTGTAATTATGGCTAATTTTCCAGAAAAAGTGCAAATATCATAACTGATATTAATTAAAGAAATTTTCCAAATCGGTTATTAATTCTCATATCATGATTTAGTGTTACAGAGTTTATACTATTTTCTAACTCGTAATTTTTGAAGGTATCCTCACCGCCTTATTCTTGAGAACATATCTATAAATAAATTAGACGTTTAATTTAATATTTAACAACTTTGTACTTTCGACTATGAAAACCAAAGGCATATACAGTTCCCATACGAAGTTCGAAGAACTACTTGACATACGTAGCATTTTTAGTAACATTTCCAAAAAAACAGGATGCATCTGGATCAGGGTTGCAAAAAATGCATTACAAAACTAATTAAATAACCATTTGAAATAAATGAATGAATGAGTAAACTTTATTTATTTTGTAATGCCAAATACAGTACTTAAAAATAATGAAAAGATTTTTAATTCCCAAAATCGGACATCATCTTTAACAACCTAGAGAACTAATCGGTATACTTAAAAGATTTAAAATTAGATTTGATTTGAAATTAGATTTTGAATTACTAATTCCTGCATCGCAGTTTTCAATATTCAAATTAGATTTGGAAATTTAAGTTCACCCAAAGTTTTCAACATCTTGTTTGGATTTAAAATTGAAAATTCAAAATTTTATTTTTTAATTTAATAGTAAAAATTTTAAATTAGATTTTGAATTTTTAATTCAAAATTAAAAAAAAAAAAGTCACAACTCTTATGTGGACCGAATCTGCCATTATTTATATATTTTAGTTACAATTTAAAAATTACGGTCAATTAATTTTACCACATAATCCCGCATAATCTCTAGCATCCTGTTGATTGATCAAGTAGAATATCTTATAAGATTTATATTAATATTTTGAATGAAAAACTGTGCCTTGACTTAAATCTAAATATTTGAGAAGTTCTGTAAGTGGAATACTATAATATTTTACATATATTTTTTTCATATCTTTGTCAACTAGTTAATAAATTTTCAAAAAGGATTTTTTGTATTTAATTTTTTATTTAATTCAAAACTTTCTCTTTTGTATTTAATAAAAAACTTTAATTTTTAACTACTTATCAAACCTGGATATGAACTCAGTAAATAAATAAATTATTAGAAATTAAACCACTTATTAATTCGAGTTTTAATATATGTAAGAATAGGCTATCCAAGCGTATTGAAGATCGAATGATGCAATCTGACACAAAGGTATCTTTCTTCTAAAAGCTGAATTGAAATTCTTAGACGTAATTTTAATGTAGATTTTGTTATTGAGCAAATTTTGGTTAGCCAACGTAATTATAAATTGAAATAAGTTTAATGTTTTTTTTTTGCATTTTATGTTTCACTGCAGACAATAAACTTGAAAAATTTACATTCAGATTTTAGCAAAGAAAAAATCAAAGCTTATAAGTGAGTGAATATGATGTAGATTTGAAAAAATCAATCTATAAAACTGTTCTTATAAATCTTGGAAAAATATATAGTGGGTATAGTTCGCAGAGAATATACCTATATTTATGTATATATCGTAGTACGATTGTATCTTTCACTTTGTTAACAGCTTTCGACACACCCCAGCAAAATATGAAACTAAGTGCTGCAAATTAGTATAACATTCAGTACTAAATACTCTCTACAAACTTGGTTTAACACATTCCCGCCAGCGACCGTATTTGTTGTTCTCGGCATCTGGCGGCTCTGTAACTCCTTAATAAATAATATTAATTAAACTTAAATAGTTTTAATTCAGTTCATTTACAAACTTTGTTCTTTCCATTGGCAAAAACTACACATTTATTTGATTTCTTTCTTTGCACCACCAATGGTACAAACCGTCCAATGGGACAGGCCTAAATGTACCATTAGTGGTACATGCCGGCAGGAACTTGTTAAAATTTGTTTGCTGTGGTCGGCGGTATAAGACTATTTCAACAGGTGAAATTTGCATTCAAACGAACTGTGTTGGACAGTCGACATAAAAACAATTCAATAAAGACACGAAAAGTAATACTCCTTTCTTTTATTATACCCTGAAAAGGGTATGTTAAGTTTACCACGAAGTTTGTAACACCCAGAAGGAAACGTTGGAAACCCAATAAAATATATATGACGAGGTATCTTCACGAAATTTTGCATGGATTATTATTTAAGGCAACAATGTATTTTCCGCAGAAATTGTGCAGATTGAACAATCGGAATCAAGTTCTGTGAAGAGCATTATAGCTTCGGTGCAACCGACCTTACAACTTTTTTATCATGAAAAGGATACAATTTTTTTTTTTATTTACGGTTAATTTAAAGGAATTAAAAATAATGCCGTACTAGAGATTTTTTTTTATAAAAAACTAAATTCATTTGTTCATAAATACAGTTTCCGTGAGCAAAAGTTCTATTGTGGCGTCGTTGTTCAAATAAAAGTTTTTTCTGCGTATTGATGCCAATATATTAACCGATAATTTTCGGCAAGGTTGGCCATTGTCATAGCAAATGGAAATATACACATTTGCTCAATTCATATCTGATGAAAGAAAAGGGGTATCATTTTCTTGCTGGGTATAACTGCTGTGACTTAACCCCCCACACATGGAATATTATAAATTGATAAATGCACAAATTTTGCGGTTGTCATCGGCGCTTTTAACACTTTCCATGAATTTGTATATACATTGATATATTACATACATACATAAGTGTATACTCATGTACATATGAATAGAAATCATCGTGCCGTTATTCACTATACATATGTGTACATACATGTACGTGCGTATCGAAAGTCCCCTTCAGAGCGCGTTTTCTGCAGAGAAGAGGGCTATAAATCTGTTTTCCATTTATTTGTAATTGCTTTGTGTGAAAAATTGGCTTCGCTGTCATACCCCGACTAAGGAGAAAATTCAATAAGAAAGCGATAAAATTGTGAGCCGAACTACCCAAAAATATAATTGAATTTTATTGAAAATATACAATCACGCATATGTGTTTATGGCAGTGTACCCCATTACTGCTAACTTGAAGTCTTATAACATTTCTGACTTACATATTCCATTTCCTTTCATCACAATGACTGGCAGAAGGCTTTGTTGCCTCGATTGAAAGGTGGAAATTTACACTTACGATAGACAAAATTAGTATCATCTGATATGAGTATACTCATATTCAATTTCGTACAATATCCAAAAATACAAAAACGAAAATTTTTTTCAAGTAGTTGGAAGCTAGACATGGTTTTTTCTATCTGATAATAAGAAAAAAAGAAAACCCTTCTGGAGGATCTTCCCGTTAAAATTAAGCCTTTCTTAGAGGTGTATATCAACCAATTGTTCAGAGTTTACGCACTCTAATATACAAGGTGCCCGTATCTCAAAAAATGATAGATTTTTGCTGTTTTAATAATTATATTTAAAAAATTACTAGCATTAACATATAAAATTTCTTCATTTCTTTGAGGTCCTTAACATAATTCTGTATTTTCCGAGTTAATATTAGTTACCTCTGATGTCCTATATTGTACTAGCCGTCACCGATTCGCCATTTCTCGGCTCGCTATCTTTCAGCGCAGCTCTCGCGAATTGAATCCGATACAAAAAAATATGCTTTCTTATTGCTTACAGATAACAAAAGTAACTGTCAGAAATATTAAGAAAAAACTCTAAATTCGTCTGCACCGATGTATTACAGCTTCCTTCACAGATCGATATGTCAGAAACTGTGGGATTAGTTCGCATATATGTATACAAACAGACGGGCAGACAAACGAACTTCGCTGAGTCGACGAACCTCGTCATACTGATCATTTATAAACATAATTTATAGGGTCCCCGACCTTTCCCTCTGGGTGTTACAAGCTTTATAGTAAACTTAATCCGAGTATACCTTGCTCAAGGCCGTCCGTTTGAACAACTGATATACGGTAGTTAGTAACTCTCTAACACTTCACAAATTGAAGGCAGCTACCATTTTTACAATCCTACAGCGAAATAACGTCCACTTGTTTAGTAGAAAGTAATGGTAAAACGGGTTTTCAACTGACTGAGAATATCGAACTCTTCATACCAAAAACTCGTCGCTCTCTAACTAAGCATTCCACAACCTCCTATCCAGAGTTGAGGGTTGCGCCTTAATGTGAACCTAGAAGCAAGACGTATTAAGATTTGTTTTTAGGTTATTGCATTCAAAGAACAACTATTTTTGGGGATCAATTTTGGTAAATTATTCAATTCAAACTGTTTGCAAATGAGTAAAGAATTAATTAATGACTGTCTTTTAAGATATGTATAGCTGTGTGCTTAGCAACAACTGATTGCAATGCAAAGTATGGCATAATATTTTGTATATATATATAATATTCTTTATACACAATTCTAACATTTCCAATATCGACCAAATTTGTTTGCATAAAAAGTTTCTGCATAATTTAACGTGCATAACGTTTCTCCAGTTATTAATTTTATTAATGTCATGAGCCATTAGATCTTAAACCATAATTTCAGTTTCATCACCGCAATTACATAAAATGTAAATTAATTAAAGCCTTTAGTATTAGCAAACTTTGAATGATACTATGATACTTCACCCATTATGTGTAATCATAGATAATTTGTAAATACCTGCGCATATGTTACGTATACTTATAAATGCAAAGTATATTCATCGCACTCACTTCCTAAAATCGTTAACAACTTAACTTCAATAATAATGAAGACCTTACACGTACGCTGAGTTAATGAAAGTCGACTTCAACTTCAATAGGTTTATGCTTTAAGGTAATTTTATATGACTTGACAAATTTTACATAGTCTACCTCATCTTCATATTTAGACGTGAGTCTAATGAATAAGTTTGTTTAGCTATTTAAAGCAGCCACCAGTCCCCGTGTGAGCTCCTACATATAATATATGGTATATGTCTATCTACGCCTGCCTTGTTTATACTCGTGTATATCCAACACAACTCCGTGTAACTATCTCAGTAGACTAGATAGCCGTGCTCATATAGAGCCATTTATATTCATCGAATTCATTCCCAAAATGCAATTAGGTAATTTACTTACCTGTGAGTTAAAGCACCTCGACTGCGCACACGGAAGGAATTAAGTGATTGCGCGTGTAATTTACCTATGCGCCTATGGGAAACCTGTGGATTGTCTTAAGGGATCATTTAGCAACCTACTTGGCGATGCATACATACATTTGTATTTATGAGTATTTGTGAGCGTGATTCAAGTCTCAATTCAAAGAAATTTATTAGGGTATTTGGTTTATACATAAGGCCTCTAGCTTAAAATAAGTTACAATAAATACTACTAAGACAGTTGGACCCTGATTATCTGTCATAAGAACTTACTTATCCAAAAAGTGAACTCAAATTTATTATCAATCAAATAAGGTTTATGATATTTTTGAGTTTCTGGGTTATCAGATAATATTATATAAATGAACTATGAAGCCGGTATTATACTATAGTATTATTCTCTTATAATTATTTCATCACAATTTAAATATAAAGAACTAGCCCATTAAATATGCTACCTAAATTAGTGAGACAGTGAGCTGAGTAACTATTATCTAGTCCTTCGAGATACTCAAGACCCTTTTTTTTGGCTTTGTTGGATACAAAAAATGGGATGTTGTTGATCCATTTTCCTACTTCTTCAAGACTGTTGTGTGGCGGTGTAAATTCTACATGAATATTTCTTTTGAGCTCAGCAAAGATCTGAAGATTGGTGGCGTATACATTGCTTTTTAAATAAACACTCATAGAGAAGTCGAGGGGAGTAACATCTGGAGATTTGGATACCTACCTCATGTTACATAAGACGTTCAAGGAATTTTTGTTAAAGAAACTAGATATTGGGTCGTTCATTAAATAATTTCGTTAAATGACAACAAAACAATTTTATCGAATTTTTTCGCAGCCCACTTCTCACCTAACGGCTTTACCGTTATATATTTAAACAGCATATATAGGAAGCCGTGTTTGTTTTGTTTGGTTCCCTATTAAAAATGGGAGTTGGAAAACAGCATTTTTGGCATATTTTACTGTTTAATAACCAAAAGGGTAAAAATGCAGTTCAAGCATATTCGCTTGCTGTACGGAGAAGATGTGTTGACCGAACGCCAATGCCAAAATTGGTTTGCAAAATTTCGATTCGATCTTGAGGATGCAAAATGTCCTAGAAGGCATGTTGAAGACGATGTGATGAACAACTCGAGAGATTGCCGAAAGATTAACTTTGTCTAACGCGACCTTTCACAAGCACATGAAACGTCTAGAATTAATTTCGAAGCTTGACATGTGAGTCCTTCATTTTCTTACAGAACGAAATTTGCTTCGTCGCATTAACGACTGTGATTTGCTTATCAAACGTCAAAGAAGTGAAGCGCTTTTTAACTGGCGCCAAAAAGTGAATTGTTTACAATAATGTAAAGTGTAAGAAATCATGGTCTAAAAAGGATGAAGCAGCTTAAACCACTTCGAAGGCCGATAGTCACCAAGAAAAGGTTATGTTGTCTGTTTTTGTGTAGGTTTCGGACTATTATTTGTTCTGGTATCTGCAAAATTTTTTTGATAGGAGAACCTGCACCTCAAATCAAAGAGTCAACAAGCACTTGGACCAGTTTTTTGCCTGCAAGGATAAAAAATTGTATGAGCGTGGTATCAATCTTTTCCCGAAAGTTGGCAAAAGGTATTGGATCAAAATGGAGAACATATAACTACATAAAAGGCTTTACACAATAAAAAATAGTGTTTAAATTTAACAAAAAATAACGAAATCACTTAGAGAACTATCCAATAGTTTAACTCGAGAAGTAAGCGGTCAGTGGAAAGTCATCTTGTTGAAGATAGCAACCGTTAACGTGTTGATGGGCAGATAAAATAAGCCAACATCCATCATTACTAGTTCCGTTTGAAGAAAATATAATCCAATTGTGATTTTGGTGCTAATGGGAGCCAAATCGTTTGATAAGGCAAAGGCATTTCAAGAGTTTCCTAATTGATTTTCTGTTAGCCGTACTGTGTTCGACGATAAGCATGTTGATTTTAACTATTGTCATTAAGCGAAATCAGATTAAAAATTTAAAAGCTTTGATTTTGTTTATATAAAAAGTGTAACGCAAATTTGCAATAAATGAACTTAAAAAATTCAAACAGGGAGTCGCCATCTAGTCCTGTAAGTTGCTTAAAAAAGAAATAGGTGATGCTTGAATTACTTCAAGGAATGATTGGCTGAGTATACGAGTATTCTTACCAAACAAAGAATCGAAGAAAATTTCCTATGGTCAGTGGCAAGCCAAAACTTCCAAAGCGCATAATTTTATTAAGATATATGTGCCGGACCGCAAACCGAAATTATAAAATCAAAAGCCACGTGCCTAGAAACACACGTACATATAATATCTCTCTGCAAATACCAAGTTATGGGCAACCGCATTTACATAAGGTTAAATAAAGATTTTGAATAAAGCAAAATATCAAAAACTATGGCATATCACACCAGGCCAATTTCCGGCTCAACGCCTCTAAAATATTCCAATCCACAAGCTGCCCCCACCGCCAGTGCACCAGCACGCCAGCAAACGTCGGCGGAAATCAAATGCTACAAAACATAACAAAACGGAATTCATAAACATGAAGAAAAATATGAATGAATGTGTGGCGACGGAAGTGCGGAAGTTCACAGAAACGGTAGTGGCCACAAATATCGGGGAGATGACGTATAGGAGGCGGAAGCGTACATTGGTCTCCATAGCAATGACCGTCGGAGTTAACTCGATGACCGAGGCATGTCGATGGTCAGCAAAAAATTCAATTTCGAGTGCCTTCTCTGTATTGGCGGCTGCCGTCAGTGTGGTGGACTCGCTTTATACATATGTATACAACGGCGTGCGTGTGTGTGTGCACAAGACCGCACATTGGCTTGAGGATAGCATTGAATATGTATTGAAAATAAGTACAAGTATGTATGCACGGGTGTGTGCATCTATATGCATAAATGAATCGGAATGAAGACAGCGACAAAAAGTTTCACCGAAAAATGTGAACGTGCAGCAAGTGATGGCGATTGACGGCGGGGTAAATGTTATTAGGATTTTATCTTTGGAATTTCATAAGCTTGCTGGAGTATCGGCAATGGTAATGGCAAAGGCGTGTTTGTACGTGTATGAATAGGATATTTCTGAGCCATACAGGATGCTTTGTATGCTGGGGTCTGAGCGATGGAATTCCGATGGTATGTGATTCAAATTCGAATCGATACGCTTTCAAACATTGTTGTTATTGCTTTCGACCTGTGGGCAATAGTTATGAAGCAAAATGGTTGTTACTTCATCTGTTGTTGTAGTTAAATTTTTTTTTTGGATTTCGGTTAGTGGCGAAAAATTCAAATGTGTAAAAATAGAATATGCAAAATCGATCGTTAGCCGTTTTGGCTGCTATGTATTGTGTATACATATTTATGGCGAGTACCGTTACGGTATTAGTTTGTTTGTTATAACATAATTTGCATAGCAACGTTGCTATTTGAATTCACGTACTCTGCGGCGTGCAAACACTCAAAATAATCGGATGTGGACAACTGCTATGGCTATTGGCTTTGCTTGTTGCTATTGTTCCGTCCTGCTGCTGGCCGCTTCTGACATCGTCGTGTTAAGCGAAATATTATTTTTTTTTTCGTTTAAATCTTTTTTATCAATATTTGAGTAATCTGTCTCCTTTGCTTTACTCTTTCCATTCTCATTTGCCTTATTTTTTGCGTATGAATTTATTATTGTTATTATGGTTGGTAGAACTTTTTATGGTTACATGTACATAGTAAAATATAAATATATAAAGACCTGGCTTAGGAGGCTTTATTTAACCGAACATTTCAATTTCTTAACTTGCAAGGATCAAAGCCGGGGGAATATATTAAACTAGGGAAGATATTGCCCTGATTTCATGCAGTTTGGGCAAGAGGATACACTGTTATTACAAAGAGATATTTCAGAATTTCATTAAGATTTGTTACATATTGGCCGATAGATGCGGTATAAAGTCAACCAGAAGTTCGAAAATATTTATATTTGCTATTAGGGGGCTATTCTATTCCAGACCTTACAGATTGATCGATACATTCGATAAACAATCATCATCAAAATTGACCAAGTGCACCGGGTCCACATATTTGGTGTCTGGGTCTTTGAACAGTTATATTCCGATTTCAACAATTTTTGTGCATAAGATAAAATATCGTGAAGGCATTGTTTGCTCAAAGTTTTATTTTGATAACTGCATTGATGTTTTTATTTGTATACTGTAAATATCAAATGGAATTTTAAAGTTTATTATATAGAAAATAGGAGTGGTTGTCATCCGATTTTGCCCGTTTTTACAGCGTATAATAGGAATGTAATCTCAAACACCAAATTTTGTTGAAATTGTTCAATTAGTTTCTGGAATATAGGATATCACCTAAATGTGGGCGATGCTACAACCCTTGTCCAATTTTTCCAACCAAACATTTAAAGCCTTTACCTACCATCCTAATTGTGGGATGTAATGCTTGTGGCTCATTTATTCAGTGAGTTATGGCACTTTAAGTAATTTTCAACATAACCGTTATATAGAGAGTGGGCGTAGTAATTTTTTGATTTTACCACTTTCACAATGCATGAAAAAATGCTAAAGAGACTTCTTCTCTGCAAGTTCGCTTGAGTTAGAAGATATGAGAGCAAATGTGTATATTTAACCATTTAGAGGGCGGTGCCAGGCCCACTTGAAAAGAATGTTTAGCCCACAAGTGCCTCTCATTACTGCGATCCCCTGTACAAAATGACAGTTTTCTATCTTAATTTAGTGCTTATTTATGACGCTTTATAAGTTTTCGTTTAATGGGGGCGGGACAGTGGTCCGATTACGCCCATCTGCAATACCGAAATGTACATATAAGATTAGTTAGTTAAAGGAAACTCTCATCAAAAACTGATATATCAAATATCGACTGTTTTATTTTATGTTGTACTTTATTTTTCAATAATTTATGGCTTGATCTTTTATGAAGTACTTATTAATAATACATAATTACAAAAAAATATGCGCAAACCTAATGATATATGTATAATTACTATTTATTACTCCTTGGCATTGCTAACAAAATGACTTAATTGATTCGTCATGAATAATTACCCGAACGTCCACATGTAAATGCCATTAAATTAACAACTCGCAATTAAAAATGTACATGAAACATTGCCAGCATCATGCGGAAATATTACGAATAATTTGGTGAAAAAACCGAGGTTAATTGCAGTAATTGATCAAATCTGTTTAACTCATGTTTACCTTACCTCAGTGCCCTGCTGCACAAATGCTGACCACAAATAATTATGGCGTAATTTTAATTCGCATTTTAAATAAGCGACATACTCGTATGATTCTGCAACAGAGTTTGTACTTGCGATGCGCAGAGATTAATAAAATATTTGTAACCGTATGTAATAGATGATATAATAATTTATTTACCATGATGAAGTCTCAATGTCAATTTAAATCGCCTTAAATTTTCACTTTTTCACTTAATTGAGTACATATAATTTTAAGCTGATTTAAAAGTATAGCAAATATGTTTAAATAACGTTTAACACTTTTATCTGACCACATTTTATAAGGAACACCACATTTTACAAGTCCATTGTGACCCTCTAAAGTTTTCCGGGGTTGTGAACACATTTATAATCGGAGGTGCTAGGGATAAAGCTTGCTTATCTAATGTAATGTAACATTGAAACGACTTGATATAAAATCATGCTGTTATCAGAAATCACTCTTACGTACTTTAATCTTGTGTTTTACCTTGGCAAAGATTCGAACCACAAAAAATTTTTTCAAATAATTTGATTTATTTTTCCATGAATTTCATTCGTAGATTCTATTAGCTCATCATAGAATCGGACTACACTTTAAGTTGGCTCATACATATGTTTTACCGTGACTACAATAAGGCATGCAATGCATGTGCCTCTCGTAGATTTAGACTAGTACTGTCTGCTTTGCTCCAACGCAATTTTATTTTCACACCATCTTCAACCACGAGGCTTGTTTTCTCAACTCTTATAAATTGCACGTGACACAAATAGATAATTACACTTTAGTCTTTGATGCCTTAACTTAATTTGCCGAGAGGGCTATTCACTTCTTTAGCCGCCATCTTCATGTTAGCCAATCGACTTGACGCTAAGCCCGGAAGTCCTTGCCATCCGTTTTCTGTAAGTAAGATTGTTTGCGTTCTTATCAATTTACTTATATGTTACATGATATGTATGCGTACGCGAAGCCAACAAAGTCTACTACTGCTCTACGTTTTAAGTCTCGCGCTAACTTAAATTCATAGATATATATATACATGCTGATTACAGCCCAAAAAGTGTTACGCATAGCATTAAAAATGGATCGAGTATATAAATATATTTGGCAGTGTTTCGTACAGCTCAGTGTAAATGTCATTATCCTGAAAAAAAGTTATGAAGAAGACATGAGTCCTAACACACCACAAGAAGAAAAGGCAATAGCAAACATGGCGATTGTCAATCTTGTTGCTTTCATAAATCTAGGTTGACCCCATTGAAGCTCTGTTCGATTAAATTAGACATAGCTTAACTGAATATAAAACAAAATCCCAATGTAGTGTTCGCCGTAGAGTTGCGATTCGGTTACGCTAAATGGTGTTAGAATAATAAATTTTTATAAAGAAAAGCATCCCAGACAATTTTGTGATTGCTTGTGACAGAATTGTTTGAACCCACTAACAAAGCGAAAATTCCATATTTTACAATGTTCTTTAATAAAGCTGATCCTGCGTGTTTATGATCCTGACGCTGTAACAATTTTCGTTTTGTCGTTTCCATCCGACAATTTGGATGTTAAAGATGCGCCACACTCTTTAAGGTCAATTGTCGAAAATATGATAAAAACAATGAAAAGTGTCGAATCTGACTGTCACGTATAATATCATAAACACTTCTTTGATTACCCAGGAGCTAAACATTGTATAAAAACCCATTTGGAATCATTTGAATGAGGCTGTCAAGGTCGTATCGCAATGAGCCGGCGTTAACAGTGGACACGCTTGGACTGACGGCCAGGAAGATTTGTTATGTTTTTGGTGCGCTTGGCAGGGAATCATCTGCTATGAGCTTTGGATTTCTACTGTCAACAATTGGACCGTCTAAAGGAAGCAACCGAGAAGCAACAGTTTTGGACATTAAGAGAGGAATTGTGTTTCATCTTGCCAAAACTACGCAATATGAAACCTTCAACTTATTGCAAAAATAATGAATTTCTTTTTATTAGATCGTTTGGCTAATAATCTAGCAAAGTCAAACGACGGACCACCCACTCAAATAAAAAACTTTAAGAGCAGGCGAAAGTAAAAAAAGAGAGGATAATAATTAAAATTAATAACAATTAAATTAGGATATCGTTCTTTGTCGAATATTGCCATTTTTGATACAAGCAGTGTGTAATACATATATCGTTAAGTCTTTTTTAATTGGTCTCACAAGTTAATATCATTTATCTGATCCACTTAACCTATTAAGAGCCCCTACGTTTTTCAGCTCATTAAATTGTCTCACTTAAAACTACATACTTTAAAGTCAACCGGGCAGTAGAAAATCTATACATTCGGCCTACGGGACCTAGAAAAAAATTGGGTATAAACTCAAACAAGGTTTGAGCGCAGAAATGCAATACATTATGGACCACTCTTCAGAAATATGAAAACCGTAGTTGCCGTAATATAATACTTCCTTTTATACCAAATTATCGCGCTCCGTTAGATGACCAAACTCTTATGCAACTTGTTGTAAATTGATAATATGTCAAAATGTTGTAAAAGTGTAAAATGTGTTGAAAAGATACAATCTATTTCGATAAATTATACAAATGAGTACAGTACTAGTTAAAGAAGGATTCATCAACCAAATCATGGATCGAATCTGGTTCGCATAGAACTTATCAATCCTTCTCCATGAAATATTTAATATTTTTTTCTGAGAAATTCCTGCGGGAGTTAAAGACAGCTAATTGTCTACGCAAACTCTCTTATATAAATTTCTTCTCCTTTTAAAGGCCCTTTATACACTAACGTCGTATCATTTCAAAATATCTTAGACACTATTGATTTTACAATGTTGTGTTGCTAAGGGACAGATAAGAGACAAAAATGGTAATAATTACAGCAACGGAATTTCTGTCGATGTCTATTTGGCTAAAGCGGTTACTTGGGTCTTGTAACTTAAAATAAGATCATTATTCTGGATTTTTTTTTTAAAGCTACAACATAAGTATTATATTGTAGAAAAATGCGTTTAAAGTTTCTGAAAGTCGAGTGGAGTCGACCGTAAACGCCAATATATCTGGAGATTTGGCTTGGATCGTCCTGACATTTTTAGACAATATTCCTAACCAATTGTAGAATTGAATAAAAATAAATAATTTTTTTAAGTTGCAAGCGGCGATATTTGTGGCCTAAGCTGCCGGCGCCGCATCAATAATCCGCTCCGCTAGCTCGATAGTTGGTACTTAGGAGAGGCTGCTGGTCGTCGGTGTCGTACCGCACGAGTTGTTTGTTATGGTTTTCTGCCGAAGCCCACCGACATCGCGTCTCGAGGTGCGATAAAGCCGTGTATGATGTGGCCTGCTGCATACACGGCACTTACTCCGTGTATAAAAAAAGTTATTTTAATTATATTTTGTTGCATCAAAATTGGCGTGGCCGGAAGGGGTAGTCATATTGATCGACCTTTATGTAGTTGTTGTTTGGTTTTCAATTTATTATGCTCCCACTTTCAAAAATAATTGATGATGCGTCATTCCTGCTGGCTGAAGTGAATTTGGGAACTCCATAGGATAGTTCACAGCTTATGACGGTTTCAATAGATTTTTATGTTGTTACAGCTCCTGATAATTTTGAGTCCTATCATAAAAACATGTCCATGACACGCTCATAAATGTGTAATTTAAGTAGAAATTTCACGACCTTTTATTAAGGGTGATCGGACGACAAGTCAGATTTGTATAGGTATGATTAAAGGTTTATGGTATATACGTTTTTATACTTTTGCAACATATTGCTACAGGTCAATGATCAGGATGATGAGATGAGTTAAATTCCAGGTAACTGTCTGTCCGTACGTCCATCTCTGCAAGCTATAACTGGAGTAAAAATTTAGGTATATTTACCCCACCTTTAGGTCTGGGGATCTACTTTATCGATTTCAACCAAATTCGGTACGTAACATTTTTATAATATTTGCTTGTTGCAGTGCAAAAAGAAACAATTAATATAATATAACGTGATAAAACTTTGCACGAAAAGTACCTTTAAAGTACACCACCTAATGAACCAAAACAGTTCAAGCCCTTAGATACCGAATATGTGAACCCTAGTACCTATGGCTGACTTCTTAATGAAAATATCGGTGAATGTGTGAGATATACGTCAAAATGGGTTGAATCGGGTAAATACTTCCCAATATAAATGAGAGAGCGTGTTTTTCTTGTGCCTTTGTATCTTTGTGTCTAAAATGCTATGTGAAGTATTGGCAAAAATAGGAAAAATCGGGTCAATACTACCCCCAACTCGCATACACTGCATTGAATGATTTTTATTTCTTTTAACAAGTTTTATACCAAGTATGTCGTTCAATGTCCCCAATATACCTCATATAATGACTTCCGAATTTCCACCTGACTTTAAACCGTTCAGGTTGGTCAAAATGTGATAATTTAATTAAATTTAATGGACAAGTTTTCTTCAATTTCTAAATTCCTTGGTCTAAGCCTAATATCCCTAATATAAGGATTCCGATCCCCTGACTGACTTTTCCACCTCAACTCAATAAATACTAATTTTAGCCTTTTCGGTCTAGTTAATATTTCGTACATATGTATATCTTATTTGAAGGTGTTTTTAATACAATCTTAGCTGACGCGAACTAAAACATTGCAATAAAACTTAGTCTAATATATGGCCTTCAGTATAAGTCAAGATTATACCAATTTTGATTGTAATTTATTCTCCATTTCATGGATTAATGGATGATTAATTCTTTCGCAACAATTTTTTATATAAAGTTTGGCAGTACTTGAAGAAATTGTCCGGGCTTTGATTCTTGCAAGTTGCAAGAGTATAAAATGTTGGGTTCCATTCGAACTTAGCCCTTTCTTTTTTGATATACATACAAATTTCACGCTTAGCAAATATATATGCTATATATAAATATATATATTTAATATGATATGATATGTGTGCCTAGCACCGCTTTTTAATAGGTGGAAAGAACATATCTTACAAATAATTTTAATACTACAATACATAAGAATTTTGACTACCACTTCTTTTGTGTATTATTTCACCAACGTCAATAGCAAAACTTTTCAAACTAGCCAAACATTTTTCCTAAGACCACTTATCATATGTATGTACTTGTATATTTATCTGTAGTATACTGCAATTTCCCAAAACTATCAATTGACTGCCATCTACTACCACTAACTGCCGCATCAAATGCCATTGCGGTCAACTATCCAGGCGAGAGTTGACTTTTGTTATTGCACTTTTACTTTGTCGCACGCGTTCCCGTTCGCGCGTACGCCGAATGAATCACGAAAAGTGCACGCACTTACGGAGCAAATCGTCATCAAGAGGAAGCTTAAAAAATAGCTACAAAGTCAGCGATGTTGTTGTTGAAGTTATTGCATCCATTCCGGCAACCATAGAACGTGTGCTGCGTGCATGACGAGAGTGCACTCCCATTATCGCATGCGAGGTGCATGTGTGTTCTTTGATGGAGCATCATCGCTATCCAACAAAGTCTCTAACGCCAAGGCATCCTCCAAGCTTAAATTGAATGACGGGCGCAAGTGCCGCAAATGTGTCGTCCTTTGCGTATTTTTCAATTGTCACCTGGCGCTCGTGCAGCCAGCAATAACAAATGACTTTTATCTGCACCAACCCGTTCTTGAGACCACAGATAGCTGAAATTCAATTTATAAGTATTTGGTAATTGATAATTGAGTGAGCGAGAGAGTGAGAGACACGTAGAACACCCAAAATAGGTGTGAAAGTTGAAAACCTAACTTTTTAAAACCTGCGTAGAACAGCGAGAGTGAAGGAAAACAAAACGCGAGTAACTAAGAAGAGTTCACCTTAAATGCAATTGAATTTCATAAGCGAACCATGTGTTACAAACAACTTTCAGCTATAGTTCAAACTCCACAATGTGGGCTTGACCGCCGAAGTTTAGCGTCTTACAGAGAGACATTTAAGAAAACTATTATGTTTAGTACTCTTCAAACCTCGGTGGGTTGTGCTTTGTTTATAGGGCAGCTCATTTTGCTTTCAAATCCACGATGTCATTATTAATTAAAAGTCCAGACTTTTTGTTCGGTTTTTATTTTGTATACATACGATTACTTTAATAACAACTATATGCAACACAAATTAATTAGAAAATTATTATTATTACAAAACATTTGCCTGCAATTCTTACCAGCAAATCCACATAGATTTATAAACTGCTAAATATATTTCAGTAAATATACATATATACCTATGACTCTTTTCCTTAAAAAATACATTTGGTGCGAAAGTTAATCCAAATTTGTTATACGTTCATTAATGGTTATATAAGTAAGCTTTGTTCAATTACATAAACACATAAGTTCAACCGTTGATATTTAAACATTTAATGACAAAAAAAATACATACCATATATAATATATATAAAGTCTGAATTTTTGTATTTATCTAAGAATATACAACTTTAGGTACTTTTTGACATAGAATCTTGCACACAATTAACAGCTTGCTGCTTGGTAGTTCACCAGAATGCTCATTATATAACATAACTACTCCTTCGCTATTAAGTGTTGAAAGCACATGTAGTAGCACGCTGAACAAATTGCTTAAGCTTATACAATATTGTATAACATTAATACTTATCGAAACTAAGCTAATTCAGTTTTTCATTTCCCTGCGATCCGTGTCATCAATTACGATATATAAGTATATACATACATACACACATATATAGTATAATGGTTCAAATGGATTTTTCGCTTTACCACCTCTAAAAAATGTATATATTGTTACTTAACACAAGAAAAAAGTTTCTCAAATATTTGTTGAAAAAAAACCTTTAAATACCGAGAAAAAATTAGACATTATTAGTATAAAATATTTTACCGATATAAATCTTAATAAAATATTTCAAAATATACGTAAAATCCACTAAACTATCTTGTAAACTATATAAGTGTATAAGGACTTACTAAAACAGATAAATAATACATCAGCTGAAATGTCTTGGGCTTAACATTGATAGAACGTGGCTTTGAATGAAAATATACCTATTTTCTACGACATAATCTCCATTTGATTTAACATAAGGGTTTGTTTCCATCTTGACCTTCTCAGTTGAATGAAATCTCTTTCTAGCGAGCCTCGGAAAGAGCAAATAGTGGTCAAATCCACGAATTTTAGCATTGTTTTCAGCTATTTTTGACTCTTCTGTACTTCCTAAATAGGGTGCATTATTTCTTAGCGAAATTCAGCTTGAATAGGCTAGGACACATTTACCGTAACACTTATCATGACATTGCTTTGCATACGGTAAAAAATCGATATTTGTACCATTAGGAAACGATGTTTTATCTAAACACGAAACTCGCCAGCAGAGGGAGGAAGAGACTTTGGGAGCAATAACTTGAGAGCGATTAAATGAAACGTTACTCAATTTAAGGTTAGTAAGTACTCTAAGGCAAGGATAAAGCGAACCCCCGATCAAGTCAAAGACCTTTCAGCTCATGTAGTAGTTAGATAAAAAATAAACATAAAAACATCTACCAAAATATTATAAAAAAGAATTTATATATACAAATATCTTATATACTTGTATATACTTTATAGGTACACATATAAATACATATAAGCTGCCTTAGCTGCATACAAAACTTGCATTTATAAAATTAAACACAAACGCAGCAATTTTAGTAATTTTCAAAAACATAATAATGTGCAAAGCGGCTCACATGAATAGTTGAATTAATAAACTAATTATCTACGGACTAATAACAGCTGAGAATATTAGTGTAATTAATTTTATGAATCCGCTAAAGAAAAGGAGTTTCCAACTTTCCATAGTAGAGAATATTTACATCAACATTCTCTGTTCTGCTATAACAGCGCTATGTTAACTGTCTGTTCGACCTGCAAATTTCGCTTTTATTTAATGTTTAGTTCACATTGGTTGGTAGGTTGGCTAAATTAGCGCGTGGATTGCTAGTCTCCTGCAGTGGAACCCATTGAGCGAGTGAATTTTTGGAACGAAACATGTGTTCGAAAAACATGCGTTCTTCAGCGCGCACTTCTGCAGAGTTGCCAATGACTGCACGACCCAGAATTTCGCTGGAACCTATATAAAAAAAAGTTGAGATAAAAGAACACTAAATAAATATCAAAAGTCGAGTAGCCTACCCAACAGTCCATCGTGAACGACCGTAAACTCAATAAGACTATTCTTCAATGTCTCCTTGTTAACATCAAATGTTAGTGCTTCATTATATACTGGATTAACGGTATTACGTGTGACGCCAGTTTTACGCTTCTTAATTTTTTTACCATCGAATATTAGCGACACTTTAATATATGGGTCTGATGAGTTTCGGGAATCATCTATTATACGTAGGTTGCGGGCTTTGATCAATACCACTGTCAGACGTTCAGCGGATGGCAAAAATGAAAGGGAAACCATAACATCGCCCAAGTCGACCTTCATGTCCTAAAACAAAATATACAAACACAAAAATCATAATTTAAATGAACGGTTCCAACAGACCGCCAATACTTAACTGCCCATTAGTCGGCCATATCTATGCTATAAACTGTCTACCTATAAGGAAGCTAGTACCACCTTCCTACTTACTTGCTCTGCACAAGAGCCCAACGGTGTCCACAACTCAACTTTCTCGTTCAGATCCAAACTGTTTAACGGTATTTGGGCGCCTCCTATACAGACGTGACGTGAGTACGCGTCGAAATCGTAAAGCAAAATCTCAATTGTACGCTTATCGATTACACTTGTATTCTCTTCAAAGACGAAATCCTCATCGAAAACTATAAAAATTAATAAAGTTTCATTTAAGCGACACCGAATGAATTTCAATGAGCTTGAACTCAAAGTAACTTACTAGGGTTGAGAGTTTTCTTATGTATACGCGTTTGCCAGAAATTCTTCTTTTCGGGAAGCAGACGTACTTTGGCATATGGGTCCGCTGTGCGGCTAAAGTCACGCGGTTGCAAATTTTGTGCCTAGGAAGGAAAAAATGTTGTAGTCAAAGTTATTTACTTACAAACGTATATACACATTCATATAAAAATGCATGAATTAATATTATTATTAAACTGCTTACCTCTATTAGATGTACGGAGAGCATGCCGGCTATTGTGTCATAAACCACACTTAAATGAATATTACCACGAATATCATCGCTGCCTTGCGGGGAGCCCTTCTGTTGAGAGTTCTAAAAGAAGTCAGAATGTTGAGAACTATATCTTTATAACCAGTAAGTCAACAGAGTTGCCTTACATTTCTATAGAGAGACATGTCGATTTTTGTATGGTCCAATTTCGCGCTCATCGACGCTACCTTTGGCCTGCTGGGATTCATGCCCAAGACGACGTGCTTATCCGAACGTGTTATTGGCACGGAACTGGTCGAAGACATCGAGAGGGTGTTTGATTTCAGACTACCCGTTGGTGAGGTGGGTGTTGGTGGTGGGGACTCCTCAGCAGATGTTGAAACCTGTTGTTGTACAGTCTTGCGTGGTGGTGGCACCCAAAAGGTGGGATCATCAGTGTTAGTTGATGTGGGGCTTATATTACCTTTGCAGATCGAACGAGAACGCGAACATTCGCTGATGTTGTCCGCATTAAAAGCTGCAGCGCCAGCAACGAGCGGATCGGTGCTGTTGAATGAAGGAGTAAATTATATTTCAGCAGTGTCGTTAAAGTTTTTCAGTGTAAGCAAACTCACCACTGTTCGGTATCCTGTGTCTCCGCAGCCGATTCCAGTAGATTTTTCTCAAACCAATTAAGTCGATATTTTTTCGAACACGAAACATAGAACAATGCACCGACAACAGTCACCACCAGAAAGGATATGGATGCATAAATGCCCACCTGTGCCACCGACACATCCTCCTCGCGGATAAAAATGTCCATGTTTTTGCCGTTACTCAGTGCAGGCATCTGGACGTTTCTCTATCAACTGTTGTTGAGACAGCAAGTTTTGCTTGAAAGCTTCTGTAAACGAATAGAAAAGAATATCATAAAAATACGGCTGAGTGGAAGCTTTTGCCAAATCAAAGACTTTTTATGTTATCAGCGCTTTCAAAAGTTTGATTTTGTTTGCGCTTCCTCCACATTTTATGTCCCCAATATGTATTTATTGCTTAAATAAATTACTGTCACGATGAACAAAGCACTACTTCCAACCAGCAACGAACTCCGATTTCAAAAGAATATAAAGTCACTGCAGCTTTTCAGTACAAGCACACAAGTTGAGTCGATTAATAAATTAAAGGCTGACGAGCTATATACTCACCTATTACATAAAATGACATATACGGAAGTATATGTATATATATATATATATTAGCTATCGAATCACGTGTAAACGTTCGATAAGTATTAATCAAAATTTTGTACACATACCCACAATTATCTTGAATATCAGTGTCGGTGCCTAAATGCAGACTACATGATTTGGTCGGAGCAAATGGACTCACAGCCCATAAATAGCTTACAATAGAAGTTCATGTTTACTCGCCTGACTGATCTAAATATTACATTACGCGTTCGTAAAAATTATAAATGATAACGCAAACCCTATTCATGTATATAAAATTCGTACATACCTACATACATACTATATTCAAAATGCTTCAATTTTTGTACAGTCTCATTCAGCTGCTAGAGTCATAGAGGAAGATCTAATATATATCTTGACGATTAATTAAACCAAATTACACTGTGAAACAGCAGTTTTGTTTTATGAAGTTTCTTACCCGATGTTGTATGATTTTGATACGCTGATTCCCAATCTGTAGTCAGTTTTTCAATAGCTCCTCTAGTTGTCGAAATATGCACATATCACATTTTTAGTTAAACAGACTACAATTTTAGAATTAAAAAATATATTGTTCTTACATAACATGAAAAAAATTTCTTTTCTTGCACGAGTAAAAACATCAGTCTTGTTTTGAATGCTCCAGCAGTAATCAACCATCATATTTGTATTCCAACGACCTTGATATAGTTCTTACATAGTGAAAAACATTACCCATTCTTGCTTAGAGCTTTTACAAGCTGTTTTATCAGACCTACCTTTATATGAAGTGGGAGTAATATAATACGGTCTGTGGCTACTAGAGGGACATTCATCACATTCATACTACTCGTTACTGAATACATTCGCAAAGGCCAAAAACTTTTAGTTCTGCTTTGGTGTTTGGTATATCCTCCTTGTTAATCCAATTAATCAATACCAAATAGGCCTTTTTCATAGAATCAGACACATATATACGGCATTCTCTAAACATATAGTCACCACAAACAGCACAAAAATATTCGGATCATTTAAACAAGTTGTTCTTAATGTAGACATAGCGGTTGGTTTATGAAATTTAGTAATTTTTTGCCTTAAAAATTAATTCAAATAAACCAAGTAATGATATTTGAAGAAGTACCAGTATCACTAAAACTAGAGCGGCGAGAAAAAAATCAGCGTCGTCAAATAAGTAAGAAACAGTTTAGAAACTTCATAAAACAAAAAAAGGTTTCAGCGTATTTTCCAATTCTATTAATAATTGAAGAGAATGGTGAAATCGGATTTCAATGTCAAATACAAGTAACGGTGCTCTTCGACGCTTCGATTAGCATTGAAGCATAGATCATAAGGAATGCAATATAAATTTTATCATTTAAGACACCAATAAGTTTTGACCGACCAAAGATACGTAAACATGTGAAGTTGGATCTAAAATACTTTAGTATAAAAACTATTATGACTAAAATAAATTAATTTGGGTTAAAGAAATTTTTAGAGACGGAAAAGATCAAAACGAGATGAAACATGAACAAAAATACATGGAAATCAGTTCAAATAGGTGTTATTATAGGGAGAGGCAAATGTTGATTCAAATTTTTTTAAAGTAGGTGTGGTTCCGCCCTCTAATCGGTTTAATGTACATGTCTCACAAGCCACTAGAGGGATGTAAACCAAATTCGTTATTTTTTTCATATTCTCCGAATACTAGATACATTGCAGTTTAATGTCGACAATGTGTAAAAGTCAGCGAATTACACCAACTCCGGTATACTACGTTTCTCGTGATTTTCGTTTTGTAGCAGACTTTATACCGAATTTGTCGATCACTGTATGAGTTATCTTCATACAATTCCTTGGAAACATGCTCTCGAGTATACATGAGCAACGACAAAAGTTAATGCAATGCAATATACGGAATGTAATGATTTCCATCCATCTGATCTTTAACTGTTTATGTTGGTCGAATTGGGTGATATTTTAATGAATTGAAGTGGATTTGTTAACCATAATGTGGTGCGGAACGTACTTTCCTGGCTTTGAGCTTCGTAAATGATCGGTTACACCGTAACTTAGCCCTTTCTAACCTATTGTGTATATTAATTATTTAACCGATGAAGTTAAAAACAAATCCAATGTCATTTCAATTTGATTATTTCTCATAACATACTTGAACTATGTTAGGAAATTCCACCTAATCGAAAAAAAACGAATTCCCAAAAAAGTCGAACATTCTGTCGATGGCAACACGTGATTTCCCATAAATTTATGAAAAATATTTTATAACTCATTATTAGCTATAGATAATACACGTATACAGGTATGAGTAACACGTTCCATATTCTTTACACAATAATGTGGGTTTTTATGACCTTTAGAGCTTTTGTCTCACATTCTAGTTTCCATTCATATTAAAGTGATAGCAAACATAAGCGTAAACTATAAAACTAGCTGAGTTTAAAGAGAGGCATCTCTTATATAATAAAATAACACTCTCTCAAAAACACGTACTTCCGCAACTGCATTAACTGTACATATGATAAGGGTAGTCAGGTAACGGAGCAAATACCTTATACCTTATAAACGTGATGAAATAATAATGTTATCTTATTGGCACATGAAATGATAAAATCTGTCTGAGGAGTTGTTTACAAAATGATAGAATTCCGCGAATGCAAATGCAGAAGTGTTAAACAGTTACATGCAACCTGTTGCACAGAAACTGTTGTTGGTACCTCCTACTCATAATAAACAGTTATGTTTACAAAAATGCCGGATGTCGGGCTGTTCGTTCGTCCGTCCGTCACTCTGGCCGTGAAGACTCCCACTAAAATTACGATAACGTAATAAAGTCTGTGGTTTATTATACCTTGGAAGTCTTGGGTAGACATATTTTATGTCAAAAATTTACAAAATTTAACCATTTCCCTTGAGCTCTTGTATTATGCAGTAGGTCGTTAATTGTAACCCCTATATATTAATCTACTTCTGTCTGGAGAGTATTAATAAATTTAGAAATTTGTTCCCAAATGTTGATTAACGCAATCTACAAGATCCCAAAAAATCCTCTTAATTCTTCCGCTATTTTATCTTTTATTTTATTGGAAGAAAAAAGCAATGAAATTTTTAAAGAATTAAAAGCCATTACTTGATGTACCAGGGGAGTCGCATGTGATATTTGGTACTTACTTGTATGCTTGTACGTACTTTACTACTTTACAGATTTAAGTATATCACATTATCGACTGAATAAAGACGCATTTTGGTGTTATACAAGTATTACGTTTATAACGTTTTGTAAATTCTCTTAAAATATCTGTTTTTTTTTCCATAAACTCAATAATTATGGAATTTGGGTTTTATTCTAATGTTTCCCCTATAGAAATAACAACAAATTAAATCGTAACAATAATATAATTTTCTTAACATTCATTTCAAATCTGTCAGCGAATATCTTTTTGTTTTGTTTCTGATAACGGTTTGTTTCTGATAACAAAACCGATAAAATTGGTTTCCGTGACACCCAAAACCGATACAACTTCTGTTTCGAACGTCAAACCAATAGTCTCTGAATTCATAACAACTACTGCATTTTTTTATCGGTTTCAATTCTGAATATAAATCAGTCATATCAATAATATACTTGTGTAAAAGCGAAATCAATAAATTAAATTAGGTTATAACTTACTCGTGACCCATATACCCGATACATTGATTAAATTTAATTAATGCCGTCAGTCAGTATTACCTTTAGATACTTTTATGAGATCAGATAACCATTCGCGTAGCAGATTATAAATTTATAGTAATGGTATTTGATGTATTATATGATTGGTAATGTCTCCTAATATGAACTGCCCCAATACTTATATTGTTATATTATATACTACAATATATGCGTGAACGTTTGTTTATGTCAATCGTCAATTTATTGGAAATTGTTTTGCGGTTGAGGTAGCGGCAGACCTAAGTAATGCGGATGTGAATAGAATACTTGTATATATTGAATATGTATACATAATATATGTTTATTATATATAGGTATTAAGGGGCATGTTACCTCTAATATCGATATACGTATATGAGACAATCGGAAAATTTGAGGCAAAAGCTAATACACAATATGTGTTTGTGGTTGCTTTCGATTAATTTGTGGTTTTAGACATAACTATAGAAAGGCATTTTATTGCGTCGCTTTTATTTACTGTTATCTAAATATAACTAAAGAAACAACGATGACAACACGAAAATCAATAGGGAGTTTGAAGGAAAGTATTTAGCATAAAAGTTTACTTATTAGAGTAGGGTGCTGTAGCTGCAGTGAGAACCATACGAGTATTACAATATATTAACATACTAGATTATATATTCAAAAATGTAGTAAGCAATTTTTTAGGTACGAGCGGCATATACTAAAAAATTAAACAGATTTGATATAAGTTTAACATTAAAGGACATTCTGCAAATTGTAACATTCTTATCTAGATTTAATTACATATCTGACCCGTTAACCCGTAGCTACGTCAACTAGTGGATTGGAAATCATAAAACAAAAACTAGACCGATTTCATCCATTCTTTGATGCTAATAACATAGTGGTCAAAAATATTTGCACTTAATCTCATTAAGATATCTCACTAATTAACTAATAAATGCGGGATAACGTCAATCGAAAGCTTCAAAGTCACTATACTGGGTACATATATTATTCCTCGTAATATATTCCAAAGAGTGTAATGGTGTTGTTTGCATAAACTAATCAACATATATATAGGGTTTTATCACGATTACGAGGCAAATTATCATCAGGATATCAATGTCAATCGGTCGAGGCAAAAGGTAGTGTGTGAATATTACAATAACTTGATGGAATTTATTGCACGTGCTCTTTGGCACCCTAAGGAGGATGCAAATATGAAAAATCGAATCATCGCCCTGCCCACAAAATAGCGTTAAGCGATAAATAATAACGCTACAAATTAATCTGTAAAATGTATATTCTATTAAAAAGTGGACATTTGTCTACCTCCTATTACGTTTTATGTACAAATGTATTTTATTATTAGCACATATAGCATTTACTAATAAAGATAAAAATATGGTCGAAATCCAACCATAACTTTTTAAGCCATCAAATATAGAATATCCAATCCCTATGGATGATCTTTACCGAAAGTATGAATCAATCTGTGCGATATATTACTGAAATTTAGAGATATTATTTTCCTGATAATAAAATACCCTTGTGTCAAACTGAATAAAATCGGGTAATAACATATTCACAGATCGGGTTTATTTCCCCTAGCGCCATATACTGAATATAAATATTACCGAACTTCCTGTTGACTTGAATCCGTATACATCGGTCTATATGTGAGTTATTTTAATAAAATTGCATGGAATTGAAAACATATCAAGCTATCTTTATATTCACATTAGAGGTAAATGCAATCAGACCAGACCTTGACCTAGGCCTGATATACTTGTAGACTCTTGGAGTGGTCTCCATACCCTTTTGGTTGGCTTTTCCTTTATATACCCAAAATTGTTCGGCTGTACCAACACTTACTTCCTTACTTATTAAATAAAATAACTTTCACATAGATGTCACATCCTAGAGGCACTACTTCTATGTCGATACCTCTTTGATGCATTATTTATATATTTTAAAGTTTAAGACTACTACTATGTAACCGGCCTCCAAAATTTTCAAAATTACTTGACCCAAACCAAAATCATGAAATTCATTAAAATGTAACGATAAGTTGGAGGAAAAGAGCTTAAACAAGTATGGAAGTATTCTCGCAATTTATGTAGCTCAAAGGCGGGGAAATATGAATGTAATGTCAGATGTTGACAAAACTTTGTACTAAAAACAAGTAAGGAACCGAACATTTTATACTTTTGCAAGGATTATAGCCGGCAAAATACTCAGCGGTGTTGGCAAAACTTTATATTAAAAAATATTGCGAAATAATTCCACAAGTGGAAAAACGGAAATCATTATACTAGTATATGCTATATTATTACCGAAAGTTCGCAAATCTTTGTATTAGATATGTAGTCTTCATTCCGTTGAATCGGATGTATGAAATATCAGAAAAGGATTTGCTCCGAATTTAAATAACATATCTCACAGATTGGCCAATATTTTCGATTTGCTGTAAAAATTGGGGTCCACTAATTCGGTATCTGCGAGCTTGAGTATATGTGCTCCAATTTACACAATTATTGGTCATAAGATGGCCTACTTTAAGCGCACTATTGGGACAAAGGTTTATCCCCATACATTCATCCTTGCTTGATTTGCATATTGGAAAATGAAAGAATGAGATTGAATTTATATATAAGTAGGTTCAAATCGGTCGATCAGATCCTGACATCTGAATTTTCACCTAAATGTGGGCAGTGCCACGCCCGTAGTTCTATTTTGACCCCGGTGTCGGTAGGGGTGCTTGAGGGACTTATTCCGAGTGAATTTGGTTATTGTATCATAAGCGGCCCACAGGTGCGCCTTGCTATTGCGATCTCCTGTGTCAAGTAACAGTTTTGTGCCTTAATTTAGTGCTTAGTTATGGCACTTTATAAGTTTTCGTTTAAGCCATTTTGTGAGGGTGGCAGTGATGCAATTACGTCAATCTACGAACTCGTTCTCTCTTTTTTGCCAACGAACCCGTGCACCAAGTTTCATTACGATATCTCAGTTTTTACTCTCGATTAAGTTTAGGTAACACAAACAACCGTTTACAAAATTGATATACTCTGTAGCAACACGTTACAAAATTATAAAAGATCTTATAAAAAAATTAAACATTCATTATTCAATTGAAGCGTGGAAGGATTACATTGGCGTATTATTAATTTATACCAGAGAAGATATACTCACATAGTTTCATTACTACATATAGCTTCGTGTCCCAGATTTTTATATTAAAATCAACTTAATTAACTCAAATGATATGTAGATATGTATGTCACATAAATTTAACCAAAGAGGCTAAATTTAATATATTGGGTTCATGAGAAAATCATCAATCAGAGGATCGAAAATCAGTTTACTCTGACTTACCTCACAGATAGACACTGAGGTCCATTTATTTAGTATCTTGGAACTCAAAAAATTATTGTCTGTAACTTTTTATCTATTGTACATAACTTTTTATCTATCTTGATTAATTTTAGGGGATACAAACCCCCGTTCGGTGAACAAAACTATTATACTCAGTAGCAACAAGTTGTGAGAGTACAAAATTTATTGGTTCGTCAATTGATTTTAGCAAACACATCTTCTCCAGTGACTTGAAAACAAATTCCACCAAATTCCATTCTAAATCACTAGAGAGGAAAAATCTCCAGCATTAGTATCAGCAGTGAATGGTCACCATATCAGACCAATTATACACGCATTCACTTGTAGTCAAGCCTCTAATTGGAATTTATTATACGCCACGACAATTTGTTAAGCCCTTCACAGACATTTATTTTACGCAAGCGTATATAAACAAGTTTATGGGCGTACACCGACATAATGATGCATGTATGGATGTGTGGTCTAATGCTGAATTGCGAATGCCTGAAGGAAGGAATACTGGCAATCCTGTTGCAAAGCTCCCGCATTACGCCACTCTATAATTATAACATATGGCTGTTGTCAGTAGATTTGCGCCACGCTTTGTACCTGGCAAGGAAAATAGAACCACAATCATGTGAAATACATATATACATGCATTCAAAATGTTTGGATTTGTTCACAATGGGGAAAATCATATAATAGGAATAAATCTAAAAAGATAATATGGATAAAATGCAAGCCACTCAATTTAATTTAATTTAAACCTCTTTGAAACCCAAAAATATTAGAAAACGATGGAACGTCAGTTGCAGCTTATCCCTTTTACGTATCAACAGCAGATATATAACATAAATTTTTGTTCTTAGGATACAGTTATAACGGCAAATCTGTACTGAAGCCTGATGTTACTTTTTCATTTGCTCACCCCATGCAACAAAAACGATTTTTCTACGGGGAGCAATAACTTAGTTTCGCGGTTATACTTGTAGGTGATAGAGCAACCTATAATGCTAGTGGGACTTGGAACATTGACAAAAATTTGACACTATCCTCTGGCTGAATAACTAGCTACTATCGCGAGAGAAATTTACTATTGTGTAGTTACTGTCGAAATTTCAGCTGTATAGAAATCATAATTTGGTTTCGACGGCTTAAGGAAAAGGTCTGTTCATGGATTTTAGAAAAAGGGAAAAAGAGCAATATTGGAGATTCTATTATTATTTTGGGAGGGAGTTGTGATTTATTGGGCATGTGAAAGCTGTGTTACGCAGCTATTCATTCCGGATAGCAAGCACAAACGTGAGACCACTTCAGAACAGTGTTTCATGCTATTTAAGCGAATACCGAAGGAGTTTCTGCATTTCAATGTGTTCGTCGACAAAAGACGGGCCCACTGCTTCAAACTAGAAACCAAGCAGAAGTTGAAACAGTAGACAAATTAGGCAAATGCTGCTCCATCAACCGTACTCTCCACATTTGGTTCTTTTTTGTTTTCAACCTTGAATGAATCACTGCCAAATCAGAAATTTGGTTGAGTTTAGCACCGCCACGAAGACCAATGTAGTCTGCACAAACTTCCAGAAAACTTATATTCAAAATAAATTACAATTTTTCTAAAACTTCCGCATTCCTTTTCTGAGATAAGTACTTATCGGATCATCCTCGTACTTTACTCTAATGTTACAATAAAAGGGATTCATTTTCATTTGACATTTAATGACCCAATGCTGTTTCTCATATGAGTACGGATAACATGTGTGGCCCAATTTTCAATAACGCTACTGCGTCTACTATATCAAAATGCCATGTTGACTTAGACTTCAAGGAAGGCAATCTTTCATTATGTTTAGAACAATAGTCAGGTATTCAAACTCAGAAAAGGACTTGGCTGCAGTTTGGTTAGCTCCGGAAAACTGACAGTAAATACATTAATTACAAGCTCACTACTCACTATATGTCTGGTGCGTCTATCTAAAAGCAACAGCGCTCAATTCTCAAATCGATATTTAAAAGCTCTTATGAAATAGTGCGTGAGGGAAAAAACTATCTACCGAAGTAACTTGTGCTTTAAATCACAACGCATTTGGCATTTAAAACCATAGGACATGCATACAAAGGCAATGTTATGCAACAAGTGTAACCAGGTATGCCGATTTTTGTAGTAACACAAAGTGTGGCCTATATAATATATTTGTATTAATTTCGCTCACGACTCAATTGTATTAGTTTCTGACAGCGTAGGCATAAATTACGGTACATCACAATTTGTTCCATACCGTTAAAGGTGTGGAGCATTCAGCAATCAAAAAGGTACAAGTGCACATTTCATAAAGTCCAAATGAAATTAATTTCGTTGTACCTTTAACGAGGAATAGTTGCCTTTTGTCTAACAGCTCACCGCCCCACTATCATGCGACAACACCAACGAGCTGTTAACAGAATACCAAGTCACTTTAATAGCGTGTGAGTGGAAGTCACAGATTGCACGACCTTGTGTCTTGCTAACAAATATTAGTGGCTCGGCACTTTTTGTATTCACACCATTGCCCCTTTGATTGCATTGCATTGCTTTTACCTGAGGCATTTTGTTGAGTTTCACGACCAATTTACTCGTTTTCCCAAGGGACATTGTATGCCCTCTGCGTTTTAATGGAAAGTTTCGCATGCTTGTTGATTGCGAAGGAAACTTGGCCAATTTCAGTTTTATAACCAACTGGTGTTGGTGAAAACCATGGCACAAGCTATGAAGGACAGTCGTTGCAAACAGGGTTTAGATACAGGATGCGTTATCTTTTATGGCGATAAGTAAATATTGGATTTATACATTTAACATACTGTTTTTTTAATCTAGTCTTTAAAGTTATGAACTCTTTTTGTTTTTTCTTTGCTCCTTGAGCTCGATTAAGGTAACACACAATTTGCTCTTTAAAGTCTCTGTCTGCTTTGAAGTCTGGACTGAAATCTTGACATCAGCCGTATAGGTAATTATTGTCTCAGATACTGAATTATTTTATTCGCAATGAAATACGACTATGGCATCAGTGGTAGATATGGAAAAAAGCATTCGCATTCCAGGCTCTCTGTTTTTGAAACTGAAAAATCCGCTTTGGGGAACTCGTCATGGGTCCATTGACCCAATATATAAAACATCACCGAAACATAAGAAAGATTGTAACAATTTATAAATAGGAAAATATATTAATTGAATTAGTTTGCGCGTAATTTAAATGGACCAGTTTGGGTCAAATTTTATATTAAGTGTATGTTTATTTGTGTAGTAATCTGCTTACCCATGTAATTTACTCTTCCCTTATAATTTACTCTGCCTCCGGCAGATATCAGTCACTAAGTGGGATATCTTAATTTCATTAAATAGTACATGAAAATAAATAAAAAAATAAATAAAAAAATAAATATATACAACTAAAAAAATTTATTTTAGCTTTACTTATAAAATCATTATTCAAAAACCACATGGCAACCCTTGTTTTCATATTCACCGAGGAAGCTGCAGCGTTTATTTACTTAATTTACTACTCATTCGGCCGTTACTTACACAGCTGGACCCGTCTACATAAACACACATATCTTCTTAACCACAAGTATATTTATCCATGCGAAGGAGTATGAATTTGACTTTTTGCCATAGTCTCGGATTTATGTGCGGTTACTGTACATTGTCTTTATCTTGAATTCTTTTTATATTCTTGCCATTTCATATTATTATTCGCTATACCCGCTATGTAAGAATTTATTGCTTGCTAATACAATATTTGCTCTGAGGATATGTACTATCCCCATTTTAATTATCAGTGTTAAGGATATCGTTTTTTTATTGCAAAGTTTGTTTTACTGGAATTTAGTCTAACAATTTAATTTCATCTTAGATTCTACAAGGCAGTGATGAATACAGAGGGCGGTTTTGGGTGTTCAAAATTCCCCTTCATGCAAAAATTTCAAATTCATGATTGCATTGGCGACTGCAAAACGAATTCTTGCATTGAAACAAAGTCAGATAACAAGATAAGGATTTTCAGTTTACTCACTGCTTGAAGTCTTGAACAGCAGTTTGCGACGCTGATAAGAACTTGTATCACAGCACAGAGTAAAAAACCATGTTTTAATGAATCAAGAAATGCCGCATTAAGTTAGAGTTACTTTAGAAACTCCTCAAAGAGATGATATAATTTCTTGTGTCAGCTGCAGGCTTATTTTAATGTAATTGTTTCACCATTTTTGAATAAAGTTCATATGCATTTCTTGAAAGTAAAAACTTCAAAAAACAATAAAAATATCGATAATTAATTATTGAAGTTGCCTTAGAACTAAGCGATGTCCAAACCAGTCGAAAATTGCGGTTACATTATAAAGGACGAATGTTTCCGCTACCGATCATACATAAGTATGTCGTTCGTTATAGATTTTCATTCCAAAATGTTCTTCCTTCTCAAAATTTCATCCAATTTCAGATAAAAACTTTTTTAACACATTAAATATGGGTAATGAAAAGCTTTTTACATAATGCGGTTTTCAGTTTTCGTAGCTTTAACCTAAGGATAATCTTCTACACTGGTTAAAAGTACGACAATACCACTACTGTCACATTTGTAATTAAAATTTATCGTCCCATTAGATTGACGCATTAAACATAGACTGTAATTTAACAAATGTAACATCAGTGCATTGGCTGGCAAAGGCTTTCGTGTTTACAGAGTGGTAAGCAAAAAATTTAAAACATTTTAACCATTGAAAATTAAATACATATATTACATGAATATCTATTTAGATATGGAAATCATAAACATAAACTATAACCAGACAGAAAAATCTAAATCCTTTATAAAGCCGTATCCTCTTTCAACATAGTACGAAAAACACATACAATTATAACTAATCACAATCGTGACTTTATAAAATCGATATTTACCAAAAAATAAAGCATTGATCAACCATTTAAACATTTCTACTCCACTCTCCAAGAACGAATATTTAACATATCCAGTTTACCGATAAACGAACTATTTGAACAAAAAATTTGTTAGTTTCTTTTATTATAATGATGGATATTAAAATTGCTTTATTTGTTTTCAGCGAAATCATGTTGAGCCTGAGCTCCCTTTGTGCCATGCTTACTTCTTGATCTTTGATACCGAATCTCGTTATACTATATAAGATTTTCATATTTAATGTTATTGATATATTGTTATAAGTGATATATACAGCATCAAGCCAACCAGAGGTTCGAATATGGGTTATAGGGAAATGTCTAGCTGAAGGACACATGTTTACTTCATTCCAATGAGATACCTCACATATTTGTCGTGCATACTCTATAAAAGCTACCGTAAGGTCGAAATTATTATATAAGGTGTAAGGTGTATTCGTAAATGGATTCTGAAAATGGTATGAACTTGATTTGATATATTTTAGATAAGAGTTGCCGTATGTAAAATTTTGTTGCTTGAATTATCTATTGATGTTGTCATACCAAATGGAATTACCTCTGTAGAAAATAAGAATGAAAGAAAGACAATGAAATTGTCTGGAAGTAAATTGTATTTGAAGAAATATCTGAGATCTGTCCCAAGCCTCTTACCTATTTTTTAGACTTATATACATGCTGTTAAATTAAAGGTGTTTGCTTTTTTTAATAAGAATTTTATCGCAATTTTAATAGTTTAGAGCATGGCCGTAACACATACATAAATGGGTGAGAGTGGTTATTACTACATTTTGAAGATTTTTTACTTCCTCAACAGGAGGAGTTCACCCAACGGTTCTATGTAATCCATACAACTAATCGAGGTATACGTAGAGTTTTATATACCATATAAAATAATCGGGATGACGAGTCGAGTTGAAATTCGGGAGACTCTTTTACCATCCGGCCAAGCAGGTAAAACTTTAAATATAGTGGTGACTTGGTACCAAAAGTAGTTCGGTAGTGCAGATGAGCGGAATCGGACACTGTCACCCCCGCAAATGCCATAAATAGAAAAAATGTAAAATGTCATATTATAACGGCATTTGAAGGACGATAACTCATTAAATAAATACTTCAGAAGCATTAAATTTAACATCCGAACGGCTTTATAGGAGCTGGTATTAGAATTGTAGTTAAAATAGGCCCTGCCCACCTTAAGGTGAAATCCCATATCTCAGAAACTACTGAAACAATTTTCAATTTCCTGTTTGCTACATAACATTTTTTCAAAGTGAAAATGGGAAATCGGAAAATAACGACGTCTACTTTTTATATATTATTATATATATAATATATTAAATTCCTTCTGATTTTTTCACTTTCCAGTAAATAAAGCGGGAGCCAATAATGTTATCAGAATAAAGTTTTGCACAAATAGTGTTTCTAAGATATGGCAAGATACCGAATATGTGGACCTCAATGCTCATAGTTGATTTTTTACCGAAAATATCGATGAAATTGTGAAATATAGTTAGTCTTTTTGACAGCTGTAATGTGATATATACTACGTTTGATTTGCAATTTCATAGTGAACAGACGTACTTCGGAACAACGTTTGCAAATCGTGCTTTTAAGAGAATATTTGGCGTGTTGCTGCTGGGTCTCTCGGCGGGAATTTATTCGAGCCAGCCGCGGCGGTCACTTGCCCGACGTCATTTTTAAAACATAATGGCAAACGCTCATTTTAATAATAAAGCTAAATCCTTGACTATAACCTTACATTATATGACATTTATTTCTTCTCCACATGTCCAAAGAACCACTCTTTATTTATAAAGCAAGAAGTTTCAGTAATGACTTTGAAACTAGGCTCAATATAAATGCGCAATTATGCTGGCGAAATCGCGATGGGAAAGCTAAATAATGTCAAAAACACTCTAACTAACTGTTAATTACCAGCAACAGCACAAACTCGCAAATTCGACACGCAATCGCTAGATTCGTATTCCACAGGTAAATTTGTAAACAAGAAATTCTCAAACAACGTTTTTCGTGCGCATCCGCAAATGCCTGCTAATTTAGAAATGTCAGCAATATGTCTAGAAAAACATGTAGACAAAACCAACGACAAGACGAACTTCTGCCAATTACGACGCATAAAAATAAATGAGCAACATTATGTGCAAAACTTTGCTGTTTTCACCAGAATTGATAAGACGCAGATGTTAGGCCCCCACACGCCTTGCGCAAAGCTTTTGTTGTAACAAAAATAATTTTAGATGCAACAATCAAAGCACCTACACTGGGCAGCGGCGCGAAGTGGCATTTAATTGTGAGCAATCCCACACGCCTCTGCAATTGGATATGTCTTTAGGAGCGAACAATAAACAGAATGCACACAATACAGTGGAAATTTATGCAAACACACGCGCACCCAGACACACACACGCACAGAAAGCAGAGGCAAGTGTAAACATTGTCGTTGCACGCTCATTATTTGCACAATAATGCGAGCAAAGTGAAAAGTCCTGCGGCAAGATAGCAAACAGACAGAAAATACATAGCCACTCAAGCAGTTTGCCACATAAATAATAAAAGTAACGGCGCAGAAAAACATAATAATGGCGTCTTGGCGCACAAACAGGTGTTGGTAGACGACTTCCTGTTGAACTAGCCTCAGGAGGTGTGGCGCCATTCGCTTAAGCCAACCATTTCTGCATTGCAATATTGCCAAGTAAACACGCAGCGAACAAATACTTAAACAAGAGTAAAGCAAATAATGCGGCAAGCACTCAAACAAGCCCACTAGCAGATATTGATGAAAAATATGGTGAATGCTTAGCGCAAATATGGTGCAGGCGTTGTTCGGGTGCGTGTCGAAAGCTGTCGAGAATGTATGGCATTAATCATATGCGTGTTAAATATTCAAAAGGTGCACCGTTCTTTGCATGTTTAATGGTGCCTGTATGAGTTGCGTTTAAATTTATGCATATGCAGCAGAAAAATCACAAGCGCAAGCGAAATATGCAAGGCGTGCAAGCAGCAAGAGTCTAAACGCGCAACAGCTGTTTATTGGCACCGCTAGCTGGTTAATATGCGACTTTAAGAAAATTGCTTTTAACATTTTTTACGTGAGTGACTAAGCAGCAGTGGCAATAATATGTGCGAAATGCTGCATTGTTTACTTGAAAACGAAAGCTGTCAAAGGTGTCAGCGATTTTCATGATCTTCAACGGGCTGCAACTGACAGTGGGGAGATTACTTGCCACAATATGGGCGCTGAGTGGTGTTCCCCAGTGCTAATCATAATTGATTTAGGATTTGAGATTACTAATAGATAACTACAAATACACATACAAATACAAATACATACACATATGTATGTATGCGTGTATTTTCAGATAAGAGCTGGCGTTAATGCTAAAGTATTAACTGCTTATACATGGCAGCAAACAGATAACGGAGTACTTTGTGAAACTCTATAAAACTGCTAGTAAAAAATCTGACTTTTATCGTAAGCTAAAATATATAAAGCTTAAAAGCTAACATATTATTTTCCACTCACCGTAAATCAACACCACTTTTGTATGCCAGAGGAATTTGCTTCCGGAAAATTTGTATTACAATATGTTAGCGCTGCTTGAAATTTTTTTTCTCGCCTTTTCTTTCCCTTTATTACCTCTATTGTAGCAAATATACACACGCACTACGCGGCTAACACGGAGTGAAAATTTAGTTATGAATAACAAAATAGTTTACGATTACTTTGCCTAACATTTATTCAGCAAATTGTCTTAATGTACTGAATTGTATTTTATTTGGTTTGCTATCGTTTGCGTTGCGTATGAGTTGAAATTCAGCGTTGTTTGCAACAGCGAGGTAGTGCATTGACTGATGTGATTGCGTATTTGCAAATTTGCTTCTTCGTCCACTATGTTATTGTTGTTTTGATATACATCACTTTCACTTTACTTTACGCAGCTGGTATACACACAAATATAAATAAACATAGATGTTAAAATATGGCTGTAAGTTAACTTTGTGATAATAATAGGACAATAGCTATATTAACAGAAGTACAAAAGCTTATTTGGTATACAAGTATTTGAAATTTTTCATTTTCCAAATAATATCAAATAAACAAATCGCTGTTACGTATATTTCGTTATTGAGAAATTTTAAAAATTATATTGTTTTATATTGTTAAAACCGTAAACAGTGTCCCAATTTCTTTCGGCACTTTCCTCCGTAAGGAACAGCTTGTTGCTCTTCTGCTGTTACTCATACGCCACCGCTTACTTCCTGCTCAAGGAATACATTTCACGCTTCACTGGCGATAACAGCTGAAAGCTTTTTGATAACATTATGGAGTTTATCAATATGACGTAAACAGCAAATGTCAGATTTCCGCTCTTGCGGTGCTCATTTCTACTATTAACAGAGTTGCCAAGATAGTAAGACTTTAAATTAATTGGTATAAATCGTTTACTAAAATAAACACTTGTGTTGAAAAAACTACTAAAAACAATAGTTTAGAAAATTTTAATTTTTTTTCCTCACATGAAAACTCATATCAAAATTTTAATGTACTAGGACTACTAAACAATAATATGTGAATAAAAAAACACGTCAGATTTCCTCGTGACATCAAAATATATATTTTCATAAAAAATACAAACATCAGCTACTTTTTGAGAAATAGCATTATATAGAAAAAATTATATTAATAAATATTTGGCTTCTGGAAAGGATTCTTTAAGTCCTCAACAGTAATCCTGAGCTCGATTTCCCTTGATAGTGCTCCTCAATTAAGGAAATAATGGAACCTCTACTACTCGCCAAGCACAGCAAATTTGCCGGAAAGAAATCCAAATAAAAGTCCAGCATATGTATTTTTAAGGACATATTACACCCCAAAGCTTTTTATGACATTATACGCTTATTAAGTGTTTGTAATTTTTGTTCACAAAACATTTCCAGGCGAGTTTTTGCTAATGATTCAGTTTTTTTAAAGCTCTCATCCTTTATCAGTTGCCGTATGTGTAGACCTACAAATATTTTCTATTTAAGTTTTGTATAGCTGATTTAGGGAAATTTCGCTTCCAAATATCTCGTCAAATGAAAAAATTTGTTATACAAGCATTTGATTCCGGTCGTTCAGTTCGTATGATACAGCTTTAAGCCATAGTGGTCCAATAGTTCCAACATATGAACAGCTTCTTTAAAAGAAAAAGATTTGTGTGAAAAGTTTCAGATCGATATTTCAAAAACTGAAAGACTAGTTCGCGTAAATGCAGCCAGACAGACGGACATGGCTAAATCAACTCAGCTCATCTGTTTATTTATGTATATATTTAATAGGATCTCCGACGTTTCCTTCTGGGTGTTATGAACTTTGTGCCAAACTTAATATACCCTGTTCAGGGTATAATTAGTTTTGAATATGTAGTGGTGTAAGAGGTGAAATTTTACAAGTCTACAAGTTTACTGAATTGGCTAATTCCGTCTTGTAGAAATGTATTTCTATAAATATAACATTTTCCCAATAACGCTACCTGCACTTTCGAAAACGAAAATATAAGAATATATAATATGATATAATAATAAGGAAGTTAAGAAAGAAATAATTTCTTATAATGGTTTCGAAGGTTTAAAATAATAATATTTAATTGTAAATTCGTATACTACAAGTTTTCTGGAGAAATGTTCTGCTTTCCTACCGATTTGATATCTCTCTTAATCTCATATATTGTTATGTATGTATTTGAGTAATTTTATTCTAGTTTAAAATTTCTCTTGATCTGGTACGTTGCCTGATAAGATTTAATAATAAAATGCATTAACCTCGATGACAGTGAAATTTCACATAATTTATTATTTAATTTCAATTATATACTGTAACTCATGAATGTTGTTATTTCGCTTAACGCTGCAGGTCAAAGGGATCAATTGCTGTGGGCCGTCGTACGCCGTCAAAATGACGCAGTTGTTGGAATGAAACGTGAGTTGATGTAGAGCTGTAAATAAACAGTTATAGGAGTATATTGCTATATAAATGTACTTACGTGTTTCTATAGAAACTGATTAATTTGATTAAAATTTCTTAAAGAGGTAGCATACATGTATGTATATATTCATTTACAAAATCCTTAGGACCTTAAGAAGGAAATGTTTCCTTTGCTAATTGACCTACAGTTGATTGATTTATAATATTTTAATCAATTATCAAATTTAGACAACAGAAGAGCTGCTTTAATTTTTATAAATATATTGTTTATATTTAATTTCCGCTGACTGTCATAAAAGATTAGAACTTATTCAATTCTTTAGAGAAAAAACAATTAAAGAGATTTAAAAATGTTCATGATTTTTTGGATAATTGATTAGCACACGCACCCGAAATCGTCCAATAATACAGGAATATAAGTATCCCAAACTATATATTGTATAATATTTCGTTCACGACTAATAATAACTTTCTCCAACTTTTTAAGGATTCATATAATTTTTGTAACAAATCAAAAGAAACCTCAGGCAACTATTATTATTCTATTCATTTGTGGTTTACTTTATGGACTAACCATCACCATACATGTCCCAATTCAATCGGATTATGGCTGCAAATGTACATTTAGACAAGCAATCAAAGATTGGATAATTCTAACTTAAATGAAACGTTTGGACAGGTAATATTATATAATTCCAGTCCAGTCTAAAACATGCTAAGCCTAGCTTTAGTTATAATCTCATCACAAACAAGTAAGGAAGGGCTAAAAGTTATCCAGCTGTTCGAGAGTCCTGATATTAGTTATGTGTGGGCTAAGTCAAGTTTTCACCCAATATTATCTATTTTAGACATAAAGATTAATTATTAATAGAAAAACACGTGTTTCAATTTCATTAAGATAACTTACATTTTGACCGATATATGCGTTATAAAGTCACTCGGAAGTTCACAACTGTTTATATCAGAAAAGAATTTCGATTATATATTTCGCACATACTGGGGTCCACATAGACCTAGGGGCTTGAACAGTCGGTTGATTTGGACAATTTTTTGTCATGAGTCGGCTCGCTTTACAGCCATTATTCGTGCAAAGTTTTATCTCGATACATTTATTGTATCGAAGATAGGCGTAATCAAATCACAATAAGGTACAAGACTTTTTTTTTGGAACAACGATTTGCATTTGGTTTGGCATCCGAAGTTTAAAAAATGTTTAAAACGTGGGCGTGGCCCCACTCTAAAATAACAAATCTTTTTAGCGCCCTTGCCGACAGTGTGAAAATGGGTGAAATTGGGTGATAACCCCGCCCACTTCCCATATATTTTGATTAAAACTACTAAAAGTGCGATAACTCATTAAATAAACAAGTCAGAGACTTTGAATTTTACACAAAACATAGGATGGCACAATTAAGTTTTATCGAACCCAAAACAAAAATTGGACAATGGGAGTGGCACCGCCCAACTTTATCTCGGTCAATCTGTGAGATATATAATTGAACTCCCGGGAAAAGGTTTCTTTGATAATAATATAGAATTGTGTCAGAATGGGGCAATCGATTCAATGCTTCATTTAGCACCCATTACCTAATATAAAGATTTTCGAACTTCCAGTTGACCCATCGGTGGTATATTTAACGATCAGCAATGCAATCAGCCCTTCCATTTCTATGCACCCAATAATTTTTTTAGTATAACTTTCGCTGACAGGAAGTAAAACATAGTAATAAAACTGAGTCTGTGACCTAAGTTAATATGATTCCAAATTTGATTGTTATCCATTGACCATTTCGTCGAACAATGAAGTTGAACCTTTTCCCTACATTTTTATATGAAGTTTTGCAGGAGTATAAAATGTTCGGTTACACGCGAACTTATGCCTTCCTTACTCGTTTTATTTTTTTTGCTTGGAAGTCATAAATTTTCCATAAAAGTAACAAAACCTCTCCTCCCTTTCGATGGTAGAAGTTTTTTATACCACAAATTACACCTATGTCGTTTCAATATTGCATTCTTCCGAATTTCAAAGTCATTCCCAGCATCATGAGTATTGAAGGCAGGTGAATATAATTAAATAATATTATTACGGGTCAATATATTAAGCCAAAAATTAGTTATATATTTTTTATAAACTGATTTTTGGCGCATGATTATTATGTCTCGATCAACTCGTAAGGCACAAAACTTTTCTAGTTGCTCGTGTAAACGCAGCCGTCGCTCATAAAATGAGATTTTTATAGAGATATAATCTTACTCGGTTAGCTGTAATATATTCGTAGTTATCACCAACTCGTGGAAACTGAGCTAACTAAAATTTAAACAAAAAAAGCAGACATTTCTAGGAAGGTATGAGACTAAAATTTCGAGAAATAAAACATACATACATATAATCCACATTCAGAAGTTTATTCTACCAATACCTGGAAGAAGCTTTAATTTGGTTACTGACATACATATGTACTCGTATAGTACTATATAGAGGTGGGGGTTACTTAGAATATAACAACTGATTGCTATTAAAATTTCAGTGAAATTTATTATCAGCGAAATAGTTATAGGTGCATGTTATATACGTATACATGTATGTAGGTATATATGCCGATATTAAGAACGCACATACAAAGCTCGTGTTACAAACCACAGATTTTATACATACATACTATATTTTTGCCGCTTTCTAAGTTATAAAAGTTCAAATAATATGAGCTTTAATTAATTAATTTTTTTTTACAGAAAATGTTATATACAAGTACATACGCATACATATATGATTGGATCACAATCCCGCTCTTATCAGTTCTTTTCTTTTCTGAAATCTCACATACATACATATAAATATTTACCTATATATTTATATAAGTTAATGTCAAGGTTGATGAAAATCAAATTATTTAAAAATAGAAGAATATTCCGCATTCTAAAGAACTCTAGGCAGACCCTTCCCGTTATCGCTTAAAAGCTTTGTTATTGCTTTTCAACATTACGCAGACGCTTTGAGCTGACGTAAAAATTGTAAGACAACGCATCAGCTTAATATTTTAATGTGTGTACTAATGCGAGAATACAGACAAGAATTTGTATGTAAGGGGTTGTGATCGCTTAGATTTAAAAATATTTCAAAAGGACCAGAAATATTTCCCCAATGTTTTTCTTTAATTATAGTTTTTCAACCACTAAGTAAAATCGTGCAGTCTGACAATTAAATTTTGAGACAAATAAAAAATAAGTTTTAAGCTAGTCCAACAGAGCGAAATGGCTCACGTGGGGTCCTAAATGTTAAGGTTTTCGAATCAAACTAACTTGTGATCGTTCATTATATGTAAAGTAAATAAATTTTATTTAACTGTTATATTGTTTTGAAAATTTTACCATGTTCTTATCTACACTCAAGCAGTCAAAAGCATTAAAATGTATAGGGCTAGAACTTTCCCTACGAATTTTACTTCCAATTAATATAGGGCGGCTCACGAATCATGCTACAAAAACAATCCGTAATAACTTTTTTTTAATCAATGCATAACATTTATGTTTTTTATATTTTATATAATTTTATATATATAATTTTAAAATAATGGACCGTAAACGACCTCCATGCTCAGCCACGCATATGCGACACCTAATTAGAAAATTATTCATTGCGGCCTGAAGGGTTCAACAGATTTCTGGGCTTTGTTTTGTACACCTTTTGCTTGACATAACCCCTTCAAAAGTAATCTGGTGCAGTAAGATCAGGTGACCTTAGGGGCCAGCGAAAATTATAATGATATTATCAAATTTTCGTTGGAGCTGCGCAATATCCGATCTGGCTATGTGCGCAGTTGCTCCATCTTACTGAAACCAAACGCTATTGAAAGGGATACGGCTTCGAGGCATTTCTCGGTATAAAAGCTCATTAAACATCTCTAAATAACGGTGCCCATTAACAGTTACTGTTACACCGTTTTCTTCAAAGAAGTATGGCCCGACAATACACCTTGATGAAACAGCGCACCACACAGTGACTCGTTCTGGGTGAAGTTCAGTCTCTTGGATTATTTTTGGATTTGAGTCACTCCATATACGGCAATTTTGCTTGTTTACATTTCCGTCCTCATCAGGCATAAACATGCAATTTTTCCAGTTATTGTCTTCTTCGGCCATTTCATTGAATTTTGGCGACTAGGCAATTCTAGAGGGTTTAACCGGCTTGTTATTTCAATTTTGTACGAAAACACGTTTAAATTATTATGAATTATCCGTTTTAATGGCCGTCTCCAAGTTACTCCTCCATAATCATGTCTGAATTCCCATTGGGCAGAAATGACGGACTTTTGTTTTGTAGCTCGATTCGTGAGCCACCATGTATAAAAACCAATGAAAAGCATACGTTTTTTCTTTGAGTTGCCACCTAAAGATCAATTGCAATACTTTAGAAAAACTCGTATGTTTAGACAATAATCAGCTCTACCTCCGGTCCCGTTGCCATAGTATTAGACACTGTGTTATCAAACAACACAACATGAATGAAGCTGCAAATCCGCATGTCAAGGTCGTTGTAGGAGAAATATTATCTGAAAATTTCAAATTAAATCGTATTTTATATATAATATTAGGCTTAGCATGCAAATTCATTTTGCAATCAGTATTATTTTTTATAAAAAAAAAATTATATATATATTATAACCCTAAAGCTTTATTTAATCACAATCGTACATTCGAAATTCTTTGCAGTATCACGCAGTATACTAATTAAAAAAAAATTATTATGTACATACATATGTACTTATTAACACATTTATTTTGCTTGAAATAGAAAACGACTTTTGCGTGCTGAAAACAAAAGTCAGAGGAAAATGACTACGTCGAACACCAACGCCGACCGACCCGGAATAGCAGCATTTCCTTCTTCGCAACTTGATAGTCACTATTTTATTTATTAATAAATGCGCATAAGTATATAGCATATTCATGCTAATATTCCGTTAACAAATATGCGTCAACGCTACTTTTCGATAACTACCGTTCTAATTCAACAAGTAACCGTACAATATACTTGTAAAATAAAGCACATAACCATATAGAGTATATGCTCTCTGCAGTTTCACTAGTCAACTAGGTTTATGGTACTCGCTGCGTTTTGCCACAAACGAAAAAGCTATATATTCCTCGTATTTACCTGTACGGAAGCCAGGTTGTATGTAGAGTTTCTGGCTTCTGAATTCGTAGATTTACTAGTGCTATGTAATTTATGGCTTTGAATGAACATACCATCTGGACAATACTTCAATCCATACGGCAAAAGTCACCAAATACTTATATATATTTTTATATCTTATAGTTACAATATATATATGGATATATCCCCATACTCTGATATATTAAAAGTATTTATGTTACGTTAACATAACTTCGGCTCCTCCAAAACTATTATATATAACCCTTCACAGGTGCATTTTTTATAACATAAAAGGGTATAAAAAGATCTTTATTTTGACTTTTATCGGTCAGTTTAAATGGCAGCTATATGTCTTGGATATTAATCTATGCGAAGATACCTTGTCAAATAAAAAAGTTTTCTACACAAAGACTTCAGTTCGATTGGTCAGTTTGTATGATTATTTGCTACAGTTGTCCGATCTGAACAACTTTTGCGTTGTTTGAGTTTGATATGTACGTTTGTATGGCAGCTATTGGCTATGTTGTCTGATATCTGCGGTTCCAAAAAATAAGCAACTTCTTTGTGTAAAAAGAACGTGCGAAAAATTTCAGTCCGATATCTCAAAAATGAAGAGCTACTTCAGCTCGTCGTCTTGATAATTTATATATATGTATACTTTGTATAGTCTCCAACGTTTCGTGTTGAATGTTACAAACATCCTAGCAAAATTAATATACCCTTTTCAGTGTGTAAAAAGAATAAGTTAATAAATGTACTTAACTATAACATAGTTAAAGAAATTCGATTAATAGTATAAAATGGAACTTTCTAATTTGTTCTAATTCAAAAGTTGCATTAATGAAAGTAATTTGTATACTAAATTTCAAAAGCAATTTCATTCATGTTAAGACATCTCATATGTACATAGGTATGGTATGGACCAATTTGAGCTATTTTTTTAATAAGAGCTAGTGCCGAGCCTGAAGTTAATGCCAGTAACCTTATTTGGTCCAAAGCGGTCAAATTGTTTATAAAATATCCCCTAAGAGTGGCCGGCGCCATATCTAATTTCCTATTTTCGGGCGAATCGACATGCAGGCCTCCCTGTTTTCTTGTAGTTAGTATGTAGTTAAATACTAAGTGTACCAGGACGTTTACTCAATCGAGAGTTATCAATTTATACTCATGTTTAAGAACAACGAAGTTACAGATAAAGATCATGAAATTTTGAAAAGTTTTAATTTCTAGTCATTTTGATGTACTTAACTCCATACAATAGTATATCTGGAATAATATTTTGCGTTACAAAGAACAGTTATTTCAACAAGACTCCTTCATTGCTGCGAGAGCATAAAAATTATCATACCGAGAATGATTAAAAGAAAGATTGGTCAATTAAAAATGAACAATTAAAATAGAGTCAAACAATTTATTTTAATGAATAACCTTTGAATATAATAACCTTTGAAATACTTGCCGACAAATGTATATTGCTGAAACTTCTCGGAGGATTTTTGAGATAAACACAACCACCAAAACGATCGCAAAAACATCACTAGGTACCAAATAGAATCACAAACAATAATAAGCATCTTATAAAGACGCAGATTAATCAGATTTCTTACAGTAAAACTTATAGACGTCAAATAGGCATACACACTGTTACACTGTTTATGATCGTACAATTGATATTTTTGTTTATTATAAATAATATTAATAATTTATATATTTTATACCATAAAAATTAGTATTGCTTTGTTGACCTGTGTTATGACTATTACATTATCTTAACTTTTGCTTTTGTATAGATTTATGTACTTATGAAGTAAAAAAAATCACAGCACTTTACTCATTCATTCATTAATCAGACCGCAAAACAAAATATGGGCGCAAACCATAAATTCAATCCACCTCGTTTTACACTAGCCCCGCATTGTCGCAGAGGAGCTGAGCTGCAAATGACGCTTTAACATGTGAGTGAGCCAGATTTCATTGAGGCATTTGCAGAGCCAACCACCACTTACAGCATTGAGGGTTCGAACGACGGTTCGCCGGTTGTGACAAAGTGACAACTGAGCGATGCATAGATCAGAAGATCTAAAGCGTAGCTCAGAGACAACTGCCCTTGCGGCGAGTAGACACAGTGTGAGACTAAACGACAGACACTCAACCACGCTTCAGATAAGGTAATCTAGAAACTTGCATATATGTAGATACGTTTAACATATAAATAGATTAAGACTTGCTGATCGATTGGCATTCAGCGGCTTGAATCGGCACAAAGTGAATCGTAGCGTCGGCACAACAAAAACCTCATAAGAATACAAATATAAATATACGACTATAAACTAATACAAGTGGTAAAAGTTATGCTCTAATTCACACACGTTTAAAATAGTGTTAGCATAACGCGTAAAACGTTTTGAAAGTAAGAAGAGACGATATCGAAAGTGAAACTAACGATAACAAATAAATAAAGGGAATTACTACAAACAAGAGACTTTTAAGAAGCTGTAAAAACTAAATTGAAACAAAATGACTTCTGCTATTAACAACATACTGCAAAGTTTGGGTCTCAATTCGGCGTCGAAAAAATCTAACAGTACTTCCGCAAACCCAGTGCTACATAAAACATTTCCACAGGAACTCAGCAATGGCCTACTACCACGCGGCCTTGCCGAAATACCACTGTCCGTTGTTGCACAACACGATGAGTACTCAGACTGTTGGATTGTCATTTACGATCGCGTTTACGACGTCACACAGTTTCTACGCGATCATCCCGGTGGCGAGGATATCATAATGGAGCATGCAGGCCGTGATGCAACTTTGGCTTTCCATGGCACCGGACACTCACGATCGGCGATCGAACAAATGAGCGACTATCTGATTGGTGAATTACCGCCCAAGGAGCGCATTTTCAGAAATGGCAATGCGAAAGTGTTGTCTATTGACGTGCCACAGTGAAAGTAGAGAGAGGAAGTGTTTGAGAAATGATCACGCTACTCAATGTAAATCGCTCACATGTATGATAAGACAGACATACATATGTAGGTATGAAAAGCTTTTTGCTCACTCTTGCTGATACTAGCACTACACTCACTTGTTCCTATATACAATTTGGTGTCAGCATAGCTGATAACCGATTCAAATTAACTAGTGTCCAGCCGAATCTTATCACTTTTGGCGAAGAAAATCTACGCATCAATGAACCCCATGATCCAGTAGTATAAATATTCCATATAATTTAGGATATGTGAGTGATTTAGAACATTATTTCAGAAGTTTAACGAAGAAATTCATATAACTAAATATGCATAGATTATAATTACAAAGTAATCAGAGCTTTACATTTTACATTCCGTTCAAAACTGCTGGGATTGTGATTCTATAGCAGTCTTCAATGTAATTACTCTTTACAATGTAGTATTGTTGATGCCTTTATATGTTAGCTACGTAGTGTACTTAAGTATCATATAAATTAAAAACTGAACATTCAAATAGAATTTTAGTGCCGTAACATTACTGGCCAATAATTATATTAAAAATTATATGAGCAAATGTTGTGTTAATGTTATACCGTTATATAAATCTTATTTGATTATTTATTTTAAAAAATATTTACGTGGGAAAACGTAAAGTTCTGTAAACATTTATTTCCTAGCGCTAGTTTTAATTTAATGTAAATGATGTTTCTTACACCGTCCCTCCAAAATGTACATAAACATATATAAAACTTTAAAATATTTGAAAATAATATTTAATCAAACAAAAACTAAACCCAAAACTAGTTAAACTTCTTTGGAAATACTATCGTAAGCACATATTGCCACCCTCCTATTGGCAAGGTAGTTATGTGATTTCTTTCCAGCGAGCGTTCTATTCGATGGGTGTTAGATGCGGAAAATGCGATGAATATAGAAGCATTTCAAAGCCATACTTAAACCAATTCATACACAACTGTTACCGTTTTAAAAGTTCTGTGACAGCATATTTTTCTCCTACGAATAATTTCATCCTTCAAAGATTTTCAGATGGAGGATGCAGAATTTAGCAAACCACTTTTTAAATACCAAAACTTCTTCTTCTTCTTCTTTGGCACTACAACCGCGGATCGGTCTGGGCTGAGAACACAAAACTTCGCCAGTTGTCTCTATAATTTGCGAAGTCACGCAACTTGTACATCCCAAGGGCAAACAGGTCGCAATGAACTTGATCCTTCCATTGGATGCGTGGTCGCCCTTGCTTTCGTTGTCCATACATTAGTCTCAAATCGAAGGAGCTATTCGCTGGAGCAGCATTTTGCAGGCGAACGACATGTACCCATGTCGTTCTTGAGCTCATACATTTCGCGGATCTTCTTCGATATTCATTGATCAGGCTAGAAAGGGCTGTGCTGACGGCTCTTTTATTAATGCCTACGATGTCAATATCATCTGCGTACCCCAGAAACGTTCTACTTTTAGAGGAGACAGTGCCACTTTTTCCAGATTTATATTAAAGAAGTCTTAAACCTCGTGTGGTCCTTACTGATTTTGACGGAGCTGATGATTGTGCTCAAAGCTCTAAAGGGTCTTCTCCAGGATCTGACGTATTGTGAAAAATTGACCTATTGCGGATTTGCCAGGTCTAAAGACGCACTGATAAGGTCCAATCAGTGCATAGGTAAGAAGGCTGATCCTTAGATAATTAGCGCAGACTGCACAATCTCTCTTCATGTGGATAGTTAGAGTACATTCATATTCCAAACATTGTGCATGTATTCATCCGACCGAATCATGCTTAGCAGCTAGAACATGATGCAACATGATAAGATGCACAAATCAAAGGTCCAGCTGTGACATTTAATGTATGCCTCTTGCTGGTTAGGTCTAACTAAAAAATATATGGATTTATTTCTGCCGCCTGCCTAGGAGAATGTAAATAACCGATTATAAAAATCCAAATTGAATTAATTGGTAGTCACACATAATTATGAAAAGAATATCGAATATGATAGTTTTAAAAATACGTTGCTGTAATAACAGTGATAGAGTGAAAAGCCAGATTATACACTTAACCTACACAGAAATTAAACAAAAAAAACTTTAAAACGATCTTCATTTACATTTATTATAGTTTGTTCTTTGCAAAACTATTACTTATAATTATGAATATATCATAATAAAATCAAGTACTAAGATATAAAACGTTTAATTGCTTTTCATATACTTAAAAATATGTGTAAAATATACAAATTGAAAAGAAGAAACTTGAAAAATATCACTTAACATTTTTGGCATGGCTGTGATGACTAGTGTAAATTGCTACAAACATAATTCTCTCCATCATTATACGCATTTACAAAACTGCGCTTGATTAAAATCGATTTTGTTTTACTATAAATTTAAAAATTAATAGCTAGTCGTGTGTTACTGACTAAACTGCTGATAGCGAAAAAAAAATCGGAAGTACACAGCATTCGTGTTATAAACCGAGTGAGTCTTTGGCACTATCTCCCGCAAAGTCGTTATCTTCTGCTCTCACTATTCGCTCAACATTTCACTTTGCACAAGTATCTAATGTTTAGCTACTATTCGGTGGCTCGTGTGGCCCCTGTAAGAGTGCTTGTAGTTTTGCGGCGGCAGGAAACGAGCCTAAGTCGAGCGGTGCTGCGCCACTTGTGCTCTGAATGTAGGCCAAGAGTCTGCGAAAAAACGTAATAAATGTATAAAAATTGCGAGTTTACATAAAAGCCGAAGAAAAAATAACGCTGGTTGGAAGTAAGAAAGTGCCGAACGCCACTCACCGTCGCAACTCGTCCAATGCATTCTGTTGCATTAGTATATAATTCTTAGCTAATAACAATGTGGCGATCTTTGACAGCTTCCGCACGGAAGGCGAATGCGCGTAGGGTATTACGCTGCGCAGTTCATCCAAAGCATCGTTCAGATCGTGCATGCGTCGCCGCTCCCTGCGAAACAAATGAATATAATAAAAGCCATATAAATAAGTATTTAATTAATTTTCCAAACCTCGCATTTATATTCAACCGCACTGTTTTTGCCTGTCGGTTCTTCTGTTTGCCACTGCCACCGCCTCCACTTGTCCCACTGCCCGCGGCCACAATTGTCGTGCCACCAGATAGGGATTGTGGTGGCGTTTTTAGTCCATGCCCCATACTACTGCCACCAACAGCGCCGAGTGCACTTGGACTGGGCTTATTTTCATCTGTCGGCATGGAAGCTTGCTGTGACATACCAAGTCCTTGCGCATAGAAGCCGCCGAGCCCCACAGCACCAAGCGGTGTTCGTCTACCGGGCACACTTTGCGGTGGGCTGGATGTGGGGCCGGGATGGCCAGACATCAAATTTGGTGTTGGTGGTATTGGCATGTGTGCATGACCGGGTAAAGCAAAACCGAATGGCAGATTTGAATGATCCATTTTTAGCAGTGGAGTATGTTGCAGTACCACTTACTTAACTATAAGTATAAATACAGAATTATATGCCCAATATTATCCATAAATTACTGCTATGTACAATATAAAATGATTATAATTAGGCTAGAATCTTTAGAAATGTTAGAGCCTACAACTAAATAATTCCAAATGACATTAAGCATAAATATGGACACTGTGAAACCGGCATCCTAATATTAAATTCTTAAAAAGCTTTCATCGGATATGTAAATAATATTTATTAGTACAGCAGACATTCGGAAAGATATTGACATCAATTTCGGATTTTGCGTTTCAGCTTAACTGAATTTGTTATGGGTATAGATGAGTGATCTTATTCAATTCTGCTCGAGATGAAATCATTGAAACACCAACATGTGCGATGGCCAGAACTATTTGTAATCTTAGTGACGATAGTGAGGCATTCCTTAATTAATCTGGAGCACACGACAGGCGACGATTTTAAAGGCGATCGAAACGAAACCATTTGCTGTTTTATTGACTAGTTTTCATATAGTACTTATGTATTTATATAATGTTAAGCGTATATATTTACTTCGTTAAAGTGCTAATCTGAAAATACTATTCAGATCATTTTAGAATTTGATAAAGTTCAAAAGTTCAGTAGTTAAGATTTTTGTTGAGAATAAAAATTTTGTTTTTATCCAAGGTTATGAGTTTAACGCAAATCAGCAAAATTTTGACCAGTAATATACCTACAACAAAGTTTGTAAATCGGAAAAGAACAGCCCAAATCGAGTTGGCCACCTATATTAAAAAAAATTTTCACATTTGGAGTGAGGATAACCCACAAGAAATTGTTCAGATGCCGTTACATCTACAAAAAGTCACTGTTTGGTGTGCTCTATAGGCAAAGGGAATCATTTGTCAATATTTTTTCAAAAATGAAGCCGTCCATAACGTTACAGTTAATGGGGAACGCTATTAAACCATGATTAGTGACTTTTCCTGAATTGGAGGACGTGGATGTGGACGAACTTTGGTTTCAACAAGACGGCGCTACATGCTATACTGCCAACGAAACAATAAATTTATTTATGGAAACTTTTGGTCTCCAAGGTCGTGCGATTTAACACTGCTGGATTATTTTTTGTGGGGTTATGTGGAGCTATTATCTATGTAGATAAAACGATTAAGGACTTGGAAGAGAGTATTCCGTGCGTTATTGGTGACATCCGGCCCCAATTGCTGTGAAAAGTGATCGAAAAGTAGCGGCTGGAATTTATTCGAGGCGGCCGCAGCGGTTACGTTCCCTAAAAATTTTTTTAAACATAACGGAAAACCCTTATATTTATAATAAAGCTAAATCCTTGGCCATAACATTATTATATATGCTGTTTATTTCTTCTTGAAAACAACATGCCTAAACAAACATCCTTTATTTTGTTTTTAAATGACATTAACCAATTTTATCTTTATAGTTTGCCCAGAAAACAACCCTGTTGTATAGTTGTCATAAACAAACCAGTGCAGCGATTGCTAACCCTAGTAAAGAAATCACATTGAGTGCAGCGCGCACCCAACGGCTAGTAGTCGAACTCACAGCAGTTGCGTAAAGTTGTCGGCAGATGGCGCGCCAAATATATGTAAATTTGTTTATGTTGATTTAATACTAGTAAATAATAATTTACGGTTTTGCCACATCTGCTTTCAAGAATACTTAATTCTGCAACCAAATAATACGCTAAACAATATTATATGCCACATATTATTTAATTCATTCGAGAACTTTTAAACAAACAAGTCGAGTATGCCAGTCAATTAATTTACAACCACTTTGGAGTTATTAGTTTTGCAGTTTTGTAGCATTTTTACCACAAATTATTCGGCACTTACACTTTTTTATTAATTGTTGCAGATTTTTGTAATTACTATATTGCTAATCCTTAAGTTTGTATATATATTTTAATATTTTGTTTATAAAATGTGTATGCCGAAAAACTAGAACACGAAAACACTTTTCACCAAATATCACAAATGTACCAACTGATGACGGCACCGACTACGAATTATAATGGCACGATGGCGAGGGAAATGCATGCAGCGGCAAAAACAACACAAACACCACCACCGCCGCCAACATCACACAATCTCACCAACGAGACAAGGATAAATCCCCGCCGCTTTGTGGTATTCAAAATCCAGATTTTCGTCCTTTCGATACACTTTGCATGCACGCTATGCGTCCGCCATTTAATTGTGCTGCAGAAATATCATAAATGTTTGGCGTGGCCAGAGCATTCGGTTGCTAAACGCTTTGCGGTAATGGTGTTAATGCTGCCGCGGCTGCTGCTGGTTATGACAGCAGCAGTAATAGTGACGATGCTGCCGGAGGTAGTGGTGATTGTGCTGAGTCGATGGTGGTTGCGGTGCGAGCAATACACATAATGCCGTAACAACACAAACATACAAACACCCAAGAGAAGAGAGCGCTGCTGCAATTACAACAAACTTGTTAGTGGCGCTATTGAATGATTCTTGCCGCCTGTCGTTTCGGCTTTCGTTCGGACGATTTTTTGTTTGCTTTATTATTATTTCGATTTTATTCCGGCTTGTATGCGTTCAAATGTTTTTATTAAAAGTTGCCGCGCACATGCAGCAGGACGATTACAATTGTCGCAACTGCTACTGAATCTAATCGTTGCGATGTGCTGCAGCGGTGTGATTGCGGAGCAGCTGAAAGCGTGCTACAGTGTGTTCCAAAACACTTTTTTGCTGGAAATAAAATGTATAATGCACAGTAGTTCAATAATAATGGGTTAACACGCCAACAACAAAACTAAAAACAGAACTGAAAGTGGTCTTAATAGATCGGTACTTCGTGAATATTCAGATATATCACAATAAATGACGAAACCAAATATAAACAATCTTTATATTGCCAACGCAGACATTTTCTTACATTTTTTGGAAAATCCTTATGATTTTTACTGAAAATAATCTTTCTTTGATATGGTGATGCCGTTTTTGCCGTCGCGGTCGGCGATAAAATTAGAAGGAAAGCTCTATCTCAAAAATCGTCATGGTGGGCGAAATTCGTCGCCATCGCGTATTGTGTTTAAGCTAAAAGGATTTTATGATCAATTTTAAAGGACTCACGTTCAAAGTGGAAAGCGGCACCCACTAAACAGCTGCTTTTACGAAATAATTTAGGTAGATGAAATAAAAAAAGCAGATTTGAATCGTTTAGCAGGTCTGTTTTTTTTATTTTCAGAACAAATTTACCATAGCAATAAATACATATATTTTAATACCATCATGAGCGTTTTTGATTGAAAAATTGAGGTTTTTTCGATTTCGAGTCGAAATAAGGTTCCTCCTTAATATTTTAAATAAAAAACGAACCTAATTTCGTGAAAAAATGTTTTCTGTGCAAGACAAAAATATAAAACCCAAAAACTTGGATATTTGAATTTTTCTTATGATTTTTGAAGTTACGTGAAAAAGTGTATACACAAAAGTTCTTTCATTAGCTACAGCTTTTCTCTATAACATTTTTCTATAGAACTCGTATTTTTGCTGGAACTCAAGATAAACAAATTTTAACCTTTAATGTGATGAAAATATTCTGTGTTCTTATGAACCGATAGTTACTAAATCAATTTTAAGATTTTTTAAAATTTCAAATAAATCAACTTGAAAAACTGAGTCAACGCACAGAAATTAAGAAATATTTTGACGAACGTAAAAACTAATTCAATGCTACTAAACATAGTCATTTTGAATTCTGATAAATTTTTGTATGTACAAATGCTTTGAACAGTGCCTTCCAAAAATGTAAACTTATGTAGACTTCCGTAAATAACAATCCCGATTGAGTACGCAAAGCAAGTACATAGTATACCGGCAACTATAATTCATTGCCTACCGCATTAGGGGTGTTAATATTTATATGTAACTTAAACCAAAGTCCAACATTTTTTAAAAATTTTGTTCTAAAGATTTAAATGTGCTGTTGAACATTTATTTAGTGCCAGGTAAGTTAGTAAGAACTTTGACTGTAAATTGGGGCAAGAACACTAGTAATATTTGGATTTCACTCCAGTCATTGTGAATTATGTAGATATGTCACCTCGATATTTTTTTATATACAATATTTTGAAAGGGTTCGTAATATTCGTATTCCATCGGATGATTTTTGTACTATGAAATTCTAAGAGTAGTACTTTGACACCCACTCTCAATATCTTCTACTTCCCCTACGGTATATATTTACTTAAAATTTCGGAGAACTGTACCATAGTAAACAATAGGAACTCTGCTACGGCATCACCTATGCTGCTGACAATAATATACTTGATATTGATGTTCATGTTTTGGTGCAAATGATGCCATTGTTTTTGCCAAATCCATTTCTCATTTTTAGGGGTTGAACGGCAGTGCATTAGTGAGTTGACTGTCGGGTGCAGCCGGTTGATTTTCTAGCAGAATTCTGGGCGTTTGTTAATTCAAGAATGATTGAACAACGAAATACACGCAGCACAAGCCAAAAACTAGAAGATTTTTTCACTCGGTACTGATTTTACTCAGAGCAATGCTAAGTGATGTATTGAATTTTCGAGTAATCGGTTTCACTTTACGAATAATAAGTTAATGAATTAAAAATATGTAAGTATATACTTGGATAATAATCAAAGTAGTATTTCTTGAAGATATCTCGGCAAATAAAGAAGATTGGTTCTTGGTTCTGATCGTTCAGTTTGTTTGGAAGATATAGTGGTCCGATATTGACGATTCTGACATATGAGCATCTTTCTCTCTGGACCGATATCTCAAAAACTGAGAGACTAGTTCGCGTATATACAGACAGACAGATAGACGGACTTTATAAGCTCTCCAACGTTTCCTTTTGGGTGTTACAAACATCGTGGCAAACTTAATGTACCCTGTTCAAGGTATACAATTCTTAAAGCAAACGTTTTCAGCTAAAGATATCTAGAGATCTAGCAAGTTGCTTTTAACGCAAAAAAAAAAAAAATATTTTTAATTGAAATCAAGAACAATTGGAAAACATTGTTAAATCAAAACTGGAATTATGACGAGATTGCAGCTCGATTTCAACGCCAACATTTTGTTGCTAATTGTTTGGATAAAGGACTGAGAGTTAGACGAATGTGACGAATATAAAAATATATAACCTAATTTCATCCCATGTAGTAAATTCGTTACACTTTTATCTCAATCATCCAATCCACAACAGATCGTGTTCTAAGTACATGTTTCGAGCTCGGTGTGGTTCTTAATGTTATTTATATTCACAGAAATCAAATTTGATAAAAAAATTCAAATAAATAAGCATAGTTTAAAAAAACTAAAAAGCACGCTTTTAACTAAAAAGTGAAAAATAATTCCTTTTATAAACTGACAAAAATATTGACCGAAAAATATTTGTATTATTGAGAGAAAAGTGTGATGTGCTCGATATACGAAAAATATGGCAGAAGCCATCTAGCTTTTAGCTGCATAGTTTTATAGTCCTTGTACAATTTCGTCCATTTTCAAAGTATGTGATAGGAATAGCTGGTTAACCTCTTATACCAAATTTGGTTGACATTAGTTCGATAGTTTCTGAGATATAGGATTTTACCTAAAGGTTGGTGGCTATAAGTGGTGGTGGTGGGGTTAAGCCTACCTTTAAAATAATGGGAAACTGTTATGAAATTATTGCATTGTCATCTGTTATTGACACGTCTGCAAAGTTTCAAGTTGATCAAACTACTGGAAACCAGTGAAAATTGAGCTCTAAGACTCCATTACATACATACAATCCAAGCTAATAGAACAGTTTTAAAAAAGCTGAAATCTGTTCGACACCGCTTATATATGCGAACCAGTATATTAAAAGATCTTTCTTTCATTATCAGTAATATATGTAAATGAAATTTAGAGCTCACGAAAAACGATAAAATGGTAGAACAATTTTCATAACCTAAACTGGAAAAAAAAATGATCGAAATTTGTATATATTGAATTTAAGAGAGTTTAACTTTGACTGTTGAAACTTGTAAGACAAAAATATTCAAAACTAGCTTTAAGACGCTTAAGTTAATATACTTTTGACTACTTTTGGTATAGGCATAGCTTCCTTATCATCCATACTAAGTTCAGTTGAGATTGAGCAAATAAAATTGAAAGAAAAAAGTAATAGATCAATATAGATTTATGGCCATTTATGTATTATATTATCGATAGTTAACTTCCATAAAAATATGCAACTTCTCAAACAAAAAAACCGACTACTTTTTCAAACGAAACTAACCTCCATTCTACACTGAAGCAACACAACACCAAATTGTGTACTGCTTTTAGCCTATACGCCTATCTTAGCCCGATGCCTCGTAAAGAATATTTATAAATTCTAATATATTTTTCCATAGGGAGCATGTGTTGTCAACTGTTTGTTATCGTAATGATGACACAGTTTTCGCATGTTTTGCAGTTGTATTGCATCGAGAACACCAGTTGTTATTGCACAGTAGTAATTTTGAACTGTGCCATCCATCCATCCAGCTAATACTACGTTCACATAGGAACTCTTTTGACCCTCGTTATCGGTTGTCTTTTGGTATCGCTCTGTGCGTTCACACGAGCAAAAAGAGTTCAGTAATTCAAATCGAGTTTTTCTGTCATTCCTTTTCATAAAATTTTCGCAAATGTTTGTGCGGTTCAGCCTCGCCACACAAGTGTGTTGCATATTTCATTTGTATGTTGGGATGGTGGTCTCACATTTTGCTTGCAAGGAATTACCATGAAAGTGGTAGAACAATATGCATAATTCTCGCCTAATAGTCGGGAAACTATCCAGCAAAATATTTTGAATACCCGCCACTAATATTTTCATGGGAAAATTTGTAACAGCAATTTCCTAATCTTTCAGAAAGTATTCAAAATCCATAATTTTTTTACTACATATTTTTTTTCTATTTCTTATAAAGCATTCATCAATTACTTACAATTCTTGTTTTAAGTAAAATGGTATTCAAACTAAATCCCTTGTGGTTAAGAAAAATGAATATGAAAGCATCTTAAATTTTTATGTATATATAAAAAAGTGAAGGCTAGTATATCATTACATTTAATACCGCAATATGTTATTAAAAATGTATATTAAATATTTTTAAGTATCTTAATTTTCTCCTCATTCATAATTTTTCAAAATATTTCTATTATTCTATGCGTAGATATTTGCATAATACATACAGGAAATAGATAACAGAATTCAAATTTCTGAACGAATGGTATATATTCATTTGAATCCGAGCGCTCTTGCAACCATGAAAAGAATTTAAAATGTAAAGTAATGCTGAAAAGAGTAGCAGCGAGATTTTATGAACAAGAACACGCAGCATGCCCCCCGGCACGGTCCCTTCGTCTTTCCTCGTCGTCCCTTTCGCCCGCAATAATCCGGTTTGGGTTACAAAAGAGTCTGTGTATGAACTAGCACTTAGCGATAATCGTTGCAGGCGGCGGCAAAGTTCGAGCACAGGGGTTATGCCTAAAAACTATTTTTGCCGGGTAAAGATTTTTCTGTCAGATGTGCACCACCCAAACAAGCACACGCACATGCAATATTTACACATACATATGTATATGTGATCGTATCAGCCACATCCAGCTAAAGCGCCGCTTGTACTTAGCTAGTAGGTAATAGCGCTTGGGCGCACAACCCATGCAAAAAAAATGCCAGCTTTCTCTCCCCTCCGAAACTGCACTATACAAGTATGGTATGCAGTACAGTATATAAAGATCCGTTCTTAGATTTGTATAAGTAATTACTGGTATACTGGGTCGGTCCGAAATTAGTTTTTTCTACCGTTTTCATTTTATTCGTGCGCTTGCACCTTTGCATGCAATTCATCCCCCCTCGCATCGATTTTCATTTCATCTTTTATTTATTTATTTTATTATTTGGAATCCTTTTTTTTTGCTGCGCACTTTTGCAGTGGAATTAAAAATTGTTTGAATACATTAAAACGCTGTCAGTTGAATGAGTGCACAACGAAAAGGAAACAAAGGGGTAGTTTGCAGTGAGTTTATGCTGATTCGAATTTACATTTGAAATTTTATGCGCTACAATTATTTATGCATGTCTATAAAATATGCGGGCAGACAGGTTTATGTATGTGCCTACACCGAAATCACTTTATGTATTTACATACATACATACATATTTTTTTATATTCATATTTTAATATAAAAGCTCGTGTACGTACTATGTCATTGCACTATTGTATGTGAAAATCTGTTAGACCGGTTGAAAGTTTTTGTCCCCGTCATTTAGATTTAAAATGTTATTTATTTTCCACAGTTTATAAATTGATTCAAATTATAAGTTCTCATATTGTATGCATTTACTTACACATACAAGTAAATTCATATGTGAACACCTAAGTATATTATATCCGAATTGTTCGTTCAACGGTGCACTGATTAAACATTTAAACATTTTGAAGCAAGGAATGGAATCAGATTACTGCCATTTTCTTAAAACGGCTTACAAGATTAGATATATGTGTGAGTGTAATTTCTTCGAAACACATAGGCCCGTACACTGTTATGTATACATATGCAATAGGCGCAATTCATATATGTAAATACATACATACTACTAGTCTAGAGTTTGAAAATGGTTTTTTCTAGTTCGAAAACCAAAAACTAAGAGATGTCCGTAAGTAAGCCTTAATCGAATCACAATCACACGTACTTCTCATATAACACAATAGGTAAAATTGGCCAACGAATAACCTCAGGTACTATCTACTACATATACAGATTTTCATTATTTAAGCAGACTTTATGCCGCATACTTATAACGGTCAGTATGTATTCTCTTCATATTATTCCCCCCTTATTTCTATTATAATCTTCTCCTTTCACTGGCTTGTTTTTTACCATATACCTAATACATTAAATTCAGTCCCTTTGGTTGAGTTTATATCCCATATATCTCATTTGACTTAAATATGGTAGGTCGATTTTAATACCAATATCTCGGATATGAAGCAAAATATAGTAATGAGACTAATGAAGTCTATGAGCTACAATATAAGTTAATAAGATGTCAAACCTGATTGTAATTTTTTCTGTTGAATTCTTTCGTAACATTTTTTGATATAAAGGTTTGGCTGAAACCCGGCCTTAGTTTGATAAAATCGGCCCATCCGGTTATTCAAATAATAGTTACCTGTACGCAACTGTGAAAAACTGAAAAACTGAAGGACTTTATATTATTATAATTATGTAGATATTTTTTCTCTAGACAGATTTCGTTTCCATTATTTATCTAATACTTAAGAAGTATCTGGACCAATAAGTAAGAGGCATTACATACATAGCATGCAGAAGAAAAATAAGCAGAAAGAAATACATATATGTATTTAAATTAATCTCCAAGATGACAAAATAGTTTCATAAATGGTGAGACAAAATTGGAGAATTTGCGTGGCCCGCCCACTTTGCGTGAATATTTTATACTTCAGCCTACCAGATCGATTAGAAAATTTGGTTCCTTAAATTCACTTGACACCCTTATCTCACATATTAAAACTGAGAGAAATCAAACTGTAACCTCAATTTCAAAAAATTTTAAAATCACTTTGAATTTGATCAGATTGTTTTACTTGATTGTTGTATTGTAAATATGTAAATCAAGCATCGTTAAATATATCGAAACAGACTTTATGCCAAATAGTGCTACTTACATGTGGCTAGCCTCATCTAAAAATGTTCTCTCCCAGTACCCCGGCTGGCTCTATCTGTATATGTTTATCGTTGGTATGTGGCATATCTTTATAAAATTATTATTCTTAATATATAGAACATTGATTCGATAACGTGATTTTAAAAAACATATTAAGAATATTTAACAAATGGTCTCAAATGTGGGATCATTTGGTTGAAATTTTCGAGCATGTGGAAAAGTTTCATACGAGGGTATCTAACGATTCGTTAGGTCCCAACTTAGCAATTCCGTACTCTTTTACTGTATTAATACTCTATATGTAGGTAAGTACATAGCTTCACATAGTTTTTATACATGCATACTTGTGTCTTATATTTCTTTATTCATTTACGTACATACCCACAAAATATTTGATATATTGTTCTATCTATAATTTTCGTTTTAGTATTGCTCAAGATTTTAGGGTTTTTTTAATTACTCCCCAGACACACATTAACCCGAAAATTTATGAAAATTTTATCTCCATTTTGCTTTCAATTTTCCACTCAACAATACCCAACATTTGCCAAAACTTTGCTAATATTTTATCTCTAAGTGTTATTTGGCTATTAATTTAAGCATAATGAGAATGACTTTATTGAAGTTTTCCCATTGACATGGAAAATTAATGCATTCACGGAGCTTTCAAAGAAGCCATATCGGAGTATAGCGAAGTTATGCTAGAAAAATAGTAAAACTTGTATAAGATGGGATCAAACATTACTTTGTTTGCACTGCTTTGCTCTAATAAATACTTATGTATTTCGAAATTATTACCCTCATTTTATCATTTTCATATTCTCACAACATGTTTCCAGTGAGTATTCGAGTAACTTTAGTTGAGAGATTTACAACGATGTATAAGTAAAGATTCAAACAGATTTGTACCGTTGCCTCCAACAAAGTTGTGCAAAACAAAAGCGACGTCTGTAAAATTTTGAGATGGATATCTCAAAAACTGAGGGACTAGTTCACGTATAGAGAGATAGACGGACAGACAGACGGACATGGCTCGACACAGTTTGTCATGCTGATCTTTTTTATCTACAATTTACAAACTGTTCAGGGTATAAAAATGTTGCCAGGGAAATCAATATTCATTATTCGAAGAAAGCCTGAAAGGATTACAACCATCTATTGTATCTTATTTACTTATGCACATACCTATATTATAGATATTAGACTCACTTAATTTCATTACTATATTCAGCATGTCCGAGATATTCGTATTAAAATCAACATAATTAATTCAAATGATATATACATACATACAAGTATGAAATACTTGTATCAACTCCACCCAAGTTGCTAAATTTAATATATAATATTAAGTATATGAGAAAAAAGTCAACCAGAGAAACAGAAATCAATATATTAGGGATAAGAGACTTCGACCACGACCTAGACCGATTTCAATCATATTCAGCGCTAAACCACATTATGTTTAAGAAACATATAATAAGTATATATACCATAAGAGTATGTGGGAGCTGGGGTAATTAGTTGAAATATTAATTAAATTAAACTACAGCATGTCCAATATTTTACTTCCACTTCATTTACATGTTTCATTCAGATACCTTCATTAATTTTTCTTATATACTGTAAAATAAAAGAATCAGATGAATTTAAAAGAGGGATATAGGAGAATAGGTGTGGTTTTTGTCTAATTTAGCCCATTTTCACAATGTAACAGGAAAATGAAATGATGGGGCTATAATTCGATTTCAACTATATTCTAATTGTCGGAGGAGATACCGAATATATTGGGACTGTGCAGATTCCGCTGATTTAGCATTAGTGATTTTGGAGAGTCATCACAATATCTCAATGTTTACTCAGGTTATCGGACGGACCGTTGGACGGACAGACAGTCTCCGGATTTCAACTCTATATCTATCTCCATAGGATTCAGGTGATACAAACAACCGTCATTATACTCTGTAGCAACATGTTGTGAGAGTATTAAAATTAACTGCAGCAACTTTCTTGTACGAGGTGCGTTCAAAAAGTGTCGCGAATTATGTATTTCTTATGAAAGTATTTATTTATTCATGAATATCTATTTTGTCCTCTTCAAAGTAATCATCCCTAGATATAATGCGCTTACGATATTAGGTAAGTAGATATCGGTTTTTGAACAAACCGCAGCCACCGTATTCCGCAGACCTGGCCCCCTGTGTCTTTTTTTATTCCCAAAACTGAAGCGGCGCAAGAAAGAAACACGCTACGCTACGATTAAGGAGATAAAAACTGCATCGAAGTAGAAGCTAAACAAGATGACAAAAAATTAATTTTTGAAGTGCTTTGAGGATTTGAAAACACGCTGGCATAAGTGCATTAGATCCAAGGGCCATTACTTTGAAGAGGACAAAATAGATATTCATGAATAAAGAAACACTTTCATAAGAAATACAAAATTCGCGATACGTTTTGAACAAACCTCGTATCACTAAAAATTTTACTTTGATATTAAATCTTTGAGCAAATATTATTTTATATTTACTACTGAAGAAGTTTCTCTAGTATTTTTTTTTTTTTATTTTGTTTTTTAAATTACTAAGGAGTATATCAATAATCCTTAATCTAAATAAAATAAAATCGATGCGCCGTTCTTGATCCTTGCGAACAGAAAATAAGCTGACTTCAAAAATATATTTATATAGTTTTTTATTATAAATTAGTGCAAATTAAAAAATCGTTATATATATAGAGATAACTATCGCATTTAAATCACTTTTAAATTCACATTGTTCGATTTGATCAAATTGTTAGATATATATTAAGAAGAGGTTTCCCTCAGTATATTTAGTATACCTATGTACATTATTTGCGTAGGAAATACATATGCAACTACTGTATATATATATACTTACCTCCGTCCACAAATAAGAATGAACCTAATATAAAAGGAATTTCATTAAGCTCCGCTTAAATCCGTTGTCCAGCAGCAGCTGCAACGTCGAGCGGATGGACGCCGCTCTGAACTCGTAGAACTCGTACGCTGCATCCATTAATTACATTGTTGCAGTTCAACGCACACATTATCACGATAACACGGCAAGTGTGTGCGTGCGGAGCGAGGGGTCAAAGCACAAAGGATGTGGCGTAAGCACAAAGGAATAATCATGCTGAGCGCGCACATTGAAACACAATAACTATTTGTATGGACACAAGCTGCATACATATGCATGTATATGTGCAGCAAATATGTGTAAGAGCGGTAGAATAAATCAAAGGAATCAAAATCAGAATCAGAAATTAACTTAACGATAATGTGCTGACGGCATGGCACGCGGCCGGCACTACAATGAGTTAAAATCGCGAAAAGGCAACAAAAGCACATGCCCATTAAAAATGAAAATGAAAGCATGAAAAACAGAGAGCGATGTTGCTGACAAGCCAACGCATTTTTGGTGAAACCCCTCGGCACACCGTTGACATTCAATTGGTGTTAAAGCGTGCTTGGATGAGTTCGCTGGAGTAATTGAAATTTTTGTAAGGAATTTTATACGAACCACAGCCTCTCACACACTGACGATTTTATACTCATTTATGTGGATTAAATGCAAGCATAAAGCGGCACACATAGAGCGGAGGAAGCTTTGCAGCACATGCCCACAATGATACCGTTGCACTGAGCATAGTCAACTTGGAATTTGATAGTCCCGTTGCATGAAATACACATATATAAGTATAATCTATAGTGTTCAATGTTATCAGCGTCATTAGAGAGTGCGACATAATTAGCGTAGCTGTGAACACTCGTTAATGCAATTTGAGCGCAGAGAAGCTGAAGAAAATGAGATTAAACAGTAACGAGATATCTGAGTATTGTAATGTTTGAAAATTGATATTATTGCGAAAATGTCAATTACTTGTAGAAGGTGTTCTTTGACAAATTAGCTTAATTCAAAAGTACGCTTACTATAGTTGTAACAGAAAGCCATCAACACGAAGTAGCAAACATTACCTCTTACTGCAATATATTCCTACCTCATGCGGCCACTTCTGTGAATAAGGAATGTATCTAACGAATACAAAATTAGCAAGTAACAAACATTTTATACTCTCACAAAGTCAAACGGTATACTCGTTTGAGATTTCTTTACATATTTTGCTTGATTTGCATAGTGGAAAGTGAAAGAATCAGATGAAATTGAAAATGGTGTTATTTGGAAAATAGGCGTGGTTGTAATTCGATTTCGCCCATTTTCGCACTATAGCATAGACAAAACTATTATACTCTCTATCAACAAAGTGTGAGAGTATAAAACTGAGTGTAATAGTTTTGTTCACCTAACGGTTGTTTGTATCACATAAATATAATCGAGTTATATATATATAAATGATCACGATCAAGAGACGAGTTGATATCCGGGTGTCTGTCCGTCCCTCAGTCCGTCCGTCTATGCAAGCTGTAACTTGAGTAAAAATTGAGATATCTTTATGAAACTTGGTACACATATTTCTTGGTACCGTAAGACGGTTGGTACTGCATATAGGCCTAATCGGACCACTAACTAAAAAAAAAATGGGAGAAATCGGTTTACAACCACGCCTATTTCCCATATAACACCATTCTAAATTCCATCTGATTCTTTCTCTTTCCACTATGCAAATCTAGCAACAATTATTATATCGGGGTAAAACTTTGCGTGAATAATGCTTTTAAAGTATGCCATCTATGACCAAAAATTGTCTAAATCGAACCAAAACCGTTCAAGCCCCTAGATACTGAATATGTGGACCCCAGTGCTTATAGTTGGCTTTTTACCGAAAATATCGATCAACATAGAACAAGGCGGCAAGATCCACAAAGAAATCTAAAACGAGTATACCATTTGACTTTGCGAGCGTATAAAATGTTCGGTTACATCCGAACGTAGCCTTCCTTACTTGTTTAAAAATTATATATGCTCTATTTATAATGAAGGTTTTACTAACTTTAAAGTAAATAGAGGAATTCAGACCAGCTTTGTTAATTCGTTAGTCGTTATCCGGTAGTTTTTACGTGATTTTGATTTTATAAAATTAACGGACTATCGATCTATCGAGTAACGAAGTACTAAAATGGCAAGCCTGATAATTTTTTCGCTACTTGGTAACATTAAATCAGCTATTTGTTTTGCGTCGTTGCCTAAAAAGTTTATTTGATTCATTGCGAAGAAATACATTTGCTGCTCGCTACAAAATGACACATTTTTCAAAAATAAGTATATAATAAAATAAAATAAAATTTTCCACACTACTGAGATAGATAATGTTTGTATGATAGTATGTTCACAGTAATATGTTTCACAGTACATAGTATCTTCCTTGACTCGATTGGGTATATGGGAAATAGGGGCCATATTCACCCGATTTGATCCATTTTAAGCACAGAGATACACTCCTTTTATCATTGAAATTCATAAAGACTTCTTACATATTGAGGTATATGGGGGCTACGGCAAGTATTGCTTTGATTTTACCCATTTTTGGCACGAAAACATATGGTTACTAGATAAAGATCTTGACTTTCATTAAGATAGCTTACATATTGACCGTTACATATAGTGTAAAATGAAACGGAATTTTGAAAAGCTTAACGTTACGCTATTGGAATCATGGAGCCAATTTTACCCATTTTTAGTCACATTACATATTATTGCAAGGAAAAAATGTTCTCTAAGTTTTTTGTTTTTATTAGAGATAGCCCGCTATTTTCGGTAAAATGTCAGCTACATATGGGCACACTGGTCCAAATACTCCATATCTGGGGTCTTGATAAATTATGGTCCGAACTCGACCTTTTTGTAACATTAGATGTCATATCTTAAGTGCACTATTTATATAAAGTTTTCTTCCGATAACTTCATGGTGTTATAAAATGAGCGAAGCTGATTGAATTTATAATTTGCTTATATGGAAAGTAGGCGTGGATGTATTTCGGTGTCGCCGATTTTCACACTGTAAGATACTACCATAATTGGCCTATGAAGCCCTTCCCTTACATCTTATTTTTGATATTTAGTGCTCCAGACATATTTTTTTTGTGAATTATCACATTTTAATTAGCTTTCAACCGTTATAAAGGTAGTGGGCGTGGTTATAATCCAATTCCACACTGTCAAAGGAGGAACCAAAAAGATTTGGTTTGAGCATATTTGGTGAAATATATATAATACTTTGTGAGATATGTATATTAAACTTATTAGGAGGCGGGACTATGCCACTTTTTAAAAAGTTTTAGCCCATAGGTGTCCCTAATTACTTCCTGCGATCCCCTATATCAAATTACAGTTTTATATCTTAATCTGGAGCTTAGTAATAGCACTTTATAAGTTTTCGTTTAATGACATTTTGTGGTCCGATTACATCCATCTGCAATACCAATATATTTAGCAAATAAGTACTGACCAACAGGAAATCGACGTAACCGTACCAGCACAAAATACGCAACCCAACCCGGGGGTCCACAAAAGACGGTAACTTCAGAAAGCATCGCAAACATTTTTGAAATTTAATTCGGTGGCGGTCAATAATTGAGCTAGGCTCATACCCAGCGTTTATTTCCTTTTGCTCAGGCCCGAAAAGTGGCTTATCGGAAAATACTTCACTACGCGTGGGGCACATTAAAACAGTAAGGAAATACTGAAGGACCGTTTGACGAGTTCGAACTTTTAAGGGGTAAAACCGGCTTATCTCTATCCGACCAAACTACGAGTTTTTTTTTCATATAATTTTTTGAGTTTTCATATAATGTGAAAAACGATTGTTTGTGTCACCTCAAACTAATCGAGATAGATATAGAGTTATATATACATACAAGTAAATGTTATAAATGATCAGGATGATGAGACAAATTAAAATCCTGTCTGTCTGTCCGTTCGTTTGTGCAAGCTGTAACTTGAGTAAAAATTGAGATATCTTAATGAAACTATGTACAAATTTGGTACATAACATCTTATGTTACGTTGTTGATGGGCGTAATCGAACTACAACCACCCCTGCTTCCCATATAGCATAATTTTAAATTTTATATGATTCTTTCACATTCCAGTATACAAATCAAGAACCAATCTATGTATCCGGATAAAATTTTGTACAAATAGTGCTCCCAAAGTATTTCATCTTACGCCTAAAAACTGTCACACGGACCATAATTTATGACTAAGTCAGACGCCAAATATGTGGACCCCAATGCGTATAGCTGACTTTTTAGTGAAAATATCGGTCAACACAAGTATGTGAGATACATTATTGAAATACGGGAAATGTTCCTTTGACAATAGTATTTCTTTGTGCAGAAAATGGGTTGAATCGGGTCAATACTTCCCTTAGCTCCCATATACCAAATATAAAGATCTTGGAACTTCCAGTTGACTTTATACCACATGTATCGGTCAATATGAGAGTTATTTTAAAGAAATTTAGAGAGGGTGGTTTTCTAAACAGTTCATCTTTGTGCTTAAAATTGGGCGGAAACTTGCCTTAGCCGCCATATAACTGATATTCACGATTTTGAAACGTACGGCTGACTTTACTCCATATATACATATGTATGTTTATATTTACATATTTAGAAAATTGTGTGAAAATAAGTTCTCAAGTATACATGAGCAATGTCACAAATGTATGCAAGCAGCCCATCCATTTTTTTGCGCCCAATATTTTCTATATAATGATTTTTGACTTTCCACCTGACTTCAAACCATTCAGGTTAGTAAAATATGTGATATTTTAATAAAATTAACTGGACGCAATTTTCTAAAAGTTATAAAATTACATTATTGGTTTGACACTCAATATAAATAAAATTGGTTTTGGTCTAAATCTCATATCCCTAATATAGGAATTTCGATTCTTTGGTTCACGTTTTTCACATCAACTCAATATATTAAATTTAGCCTCTTCAGTTGAGTTTATATCACATACAGGTTGGTTGTGAAGTTTCTGCTCTCACCAAGAAATAGCACTACTAGTTCCAAATTTTTTGTTCTCAAGTGGGTACATCTGCCGCGAGAACGCATGCTTGTTACAAGTCATTCTGTCAATTATTTCTTTGTTTACAAGGTATTTGAAGTTGACGTGTCAGAGTAGTTTTTAAATTTAAACAAATTTAATATCGCACAGTAATTCGATTCTTTGTTTTGAAAGGTTTAAAATAAAAAAAAATTAATGAACAATTGTTCGAAGTGTATAAAGAGTCCCCTCCTTCAAAACGCACCGTTGAATTTTGGGTTGGTGAATTTAAGCATTTACATGGTGAATTTAAAATGACAAATCTGTTTGGAAAGTTAGTGCCGCAGACGTTAATAATTCAACAAAAACTTGATCGAAAACAAATTTCTCAACATAATTTGGAGCGTTTTAAGCAGAATAAACTCAATTTCTTGCTTCGTTTTATAACTATGGATTAAACTTGGATCTACCACCATGAACCTAAATTGGAACTAGACCGTTTACAGTGGACTGAAGTTGGTTCACAACGATCAGCAAAAAAGGTTATGGCATCATTTTTTTTGGATGCAAAAGGAATTATGTTGATTGATTATCGGCAGAAAGGTAAAAACATCAACTCTGAATATCATTGCAGCCTTTTGGATCAGATGGATAAAAAAATTCGTGAGAAAGCACCAAAGGCACAATTAAAAACTTTTCATCAAGATCATGCACCTACTCACAAAAGTGTTTTAACAATGACAAAATTCAACAAATAAAAGTACGAATTGCTTGAGCATCCACCGTATTCAACTACTTCTTCAGAAAGCTGAAACAATTCCTTTGTGGAAAGCGTTTTTCGTCGGATGAAGATGCTATTGCAGCCGTAGACGGGTACTTTGCAGAGTTTCCGGAAAGTCATTATAGGGATGGCATAAAATTATTGAAGGATCATTGGAATAAGTGTATTGAAATTAAGGGAGATTATATTGAAAAAAAAATTTTTTTCGTACCAAAAACAGTATTTTTTCATTTTGAGCGCAGAAACTTTTCAACCAACCTTAACTGTTATATCAAAGCAACATCATAAAAATGGGCCCTGTTTTACACTAATAAACCCTACTCTCCGATTAAGAAGAAATAACAAAAATACATAAAAACTAATTCGGAAAAAATAAATACGATATTTCAAACATTTGATCGCATAAGCACAGCGAAACGTCAAATAAGTACAATTTTTCAAAATTTGCCAATACGGTTGTATTATACAGCAGTGAGTTTTAATGACGTACGAGTATATAATTATAACGGACTGCAATAGGGATGCTAGTAGTTAAAGCATGAAACAACACAACAAGCAACCTCGCAATATTCCTATTTGAAACACATAATTTCCAAATGCATGAAAACCTTGTCGAATAAAAGTGCTGAAACCATTAGAAGCAAACACTCAGCGTTTCATGCAGGACTTGCAAGAATTTCGGGAGGCGATTTGCAAAGCGTGCGGTAAGTAATCCATCACCCGAATGCCATCAACAGCAGCAGTCATTTCTCACACTCGCCCAGATGGACGGAAATGAATGGATTGCCAGCGCAGCAACTCAACACACGCAATGATCTGAGTGCGTACATACCTACATAGATACATCCGTCAATCAACCAACAAGGAATACCCGCGTTCGAAAAGAGGTTGCGAACCCTCCCTGATGGCCGCATGTGTGTTATAATAATGACGAATTTCTTGATCGAAATTCGCATTCAATGATGAAAAATTCACGCACTCACGCATAGTATGCACGAACTTACGGTTCTTCATGCGATGTGAGTGTCAATGCAACTGTGTGTTGTTTCGTGTACATGTACTCATCAATCCCAAGTGTTTTATGCGCGATGCTGCGAAAAGCCAGTCACTTCAGTATTTTTGATGCGTAGCAAGGTCGGTACCGTGAACGCAACCCCCAATTCCATGCACTATATGATGTACGAGTATTTTATCAATGTAGACACCCAGCAGGAAAAAGATTTTCACTAGTTGAAGATAGAGATATTTCCGTTGTTATTTTTACTCCAACCTACTTACATTTATATTACAATATGTTAAGAAATGCCTCTACTTTGCGATTTCATTACATTTTGTGCAAACGTGTATATTAAATGTGAAAGAAAAATATAAAAAACTTCGTTAGTATTATATTAATTCATATGACATAAGGACAATATATTTACTTAATTTTTTTCTCTTTCTTTATATTTGTAACAATTTCCTTACTACTCTAACAACGGAAAAAGTAACACGTTAATTAAAGCCGTAAACATTTTGATTAACATGTACCAACCTAAAATAAGTCTATATATTTATATATTATCTAATTTAGTATTAAAAAATATTCTAGTGAAACATCAAATAATAGCTAATTCAATACACAAGCAAAACTTTAGTTCAAATTTTTTTAGGAGGGAACAATTTTTTTCGTGGTGTCCGACTTTGGCTTGGAGCCACTGTATCGTTTTCTGCATTTGCTCTTAAAATCACAAAATATTCTACGGATTGCCTGCCGAACACTGTTACATACATATGTGGTAACGGTGCTTGTCTGAACCGTGGCGACCTTCATTGTTACATGCATTTTTCGGAGAGTAATCAATGTCAGCAATTCCTCTTACCTTTATTTTGCCCAACTTCGCTGTCTGCTATGATCTTCCTTTTTTTTGCTATATCAGCATAGAAAAACTCTTTGTTTCAATTTTCATGCTACTCACGTATGTGCGTTATGTATGTCTTTTACTCGTTTTTATATCGATTGGAAGAAAACTATTGAGTTTCCCTAGTCACATTTCATTGTCATATTGTTTTGTTTCAAAATTTCTTTTTCGTTGTGAGTATTAGGAATTGAAAATTATTATATTGTTCAAATAGTTGAAATAAATTTTCGCCTAGCGAAAGATAATTGTTGAAAAATTTAATGATTTAATGATGATGCTCAGACGCACAGATATTTTAATTAGTTTACAATTTTGTATAAACTATATGTTTAGAAATTTAAAAATAAAATTTAGTAAATTGATGTGAACCTGAAGTACCATCCCAAACTAAATGTGACTGGTGGTTTTTTAGACGTGTGGTCTTTAATGAAGCAACACTTTTTTGGAGTTGGTCTTTTTGACTCTGTGCTCATCCATTTAAAAGCAGATTTTGGGGAAGGTTCTTGGTTTGCGGACTTACAAAACTCAACTCATGCTAGAATTTAAGCCATTTTGAGTGATGATAATCCACAAACCATTGTAAAGACACGTTATATTCTCAAAATGTCACTGCGTGGTGTAGGAAGCAACCATAATATTATTGTCAATGGGGAGCGCTATAGAGACATGAATAATGACTTTTTCGTGCTTGAACTGGAGGAAGTTGATGTGGGCGTCCTTTGGTTCCAACAAATCGACGCTACCTGCCGTACAGCCAACGAAACAACCAATTGGTTAAAGGAAACTTTTGGTGGTGCCCGAAATCTTTTCTAAAAGCTAATTGCGAACACTTACCTTCATAAGGAAGCTAAATTCTTGGCCGCAAGATTCAATTATAGGTGTTTAATTTCTTCTTGAAAACCACTTGTCTAAAAAAGTTTTGTCTATGCTTGAAACTAAAAATTGTCAAAAAATTAAAATTATGCCGTTAATGAAGTCGGAGTATATATATACAAGTAGATAGCAAGGGTTTATATAATAATATGAAGGTAAATACGTACTTATATGATATACACCTAAGTTTATTTATTTTGTAGTAAGAGAATCAAAGGTGAAGGGTTATACTTCCGAAACCAAAAAATGAACAAAAAAGTGCATCACCAACTATTTATGCATCATCAATCTGTTTCAACCATTAGTGTAGAATAGCAACAGAAAAAAAGTTAATTTCAAAGCTAGAATGCCCTTCATATATAAAAAAGTTTTTCGTACAAAATTTTGATCGGCCAGTTTGTATGGCAGCTATATGCTATAGTTGCCCCATATCGACGGTTCCGTAAAATTAGCAACTTCTTGCGGAGAAAAGAACGTGTACAAATTTTCAGATCGATATCTCAAAAACTGAGGAACTTAGTTAGCAGATGACAGATGGATACATGAACATGGCTAAATTGACTCAGATCATCATTCTGATCATTTCCATATATTGTAAATTTTATAGGGTCTCCGACGTCCCCTTTTGGGTGTTGCAAACAAAACTTAATATACGCTCTCGCCTTGTATAACATTTACAAAAAAAAAAAAACGATGACTTCGCTAACAAAAATTAAATCCGGCCGAAATGTCGGCATGAAAACGAAAACGAAATTAAACGCTGAACAATATTTATGGCGCGTCCGAGGGCACACACATTCACACACACACAAAGTGAACGGAATTTGGCCCCGGCGCAGTGCAACAAATAGACAAAAGCGACACTGCTAAATGCCAAACGCCGGCTGACAACGTCAGGCATAATGTACATCCTATTCTTTGAAATGTATAGATGACGGCTAGTTCTGTCATGAGTGGCGTAACGCGAGCGCGTACACCCTTTCGAATTAAAATTATACTCCTGCCGCGCTACAGGCGGCCGATAGGGCGGCTCAGATTGTATAAATTTATTTTGAATTTTTTTTTACATTTTTTATTATTCGGTAAGCTCACTCGCTGCTCGCACAACAAAGACGGCTTTTTGGCATTTTTTATCTGTATCTAATTTGCATATCTCGTTGCGCTCACATCCGCTGCATGCGAAAGGGAGCAGTGCGAGGAGAAAGTGACTAATACCCGGTTAAAGGTACACCCTCAGTGAGGGCAAAAAAAAAGGATAATTCACAGGAATGTGTTGAGCTAGTGAGTGAGTGTATGTGTGTATGAGTCACACACATATTTGTGCATGCATTTTTCAGTTCAAAAGTACAGTTTTAAAAGTGCTTACAGACCGTTCTCCTGGCAACTTGTATTCGTAATACGGCTTACCTCTTCGCTCTCATCCCACACCTTCCTGTGCATTGTTTTCATAGTTTTAGCTAAAGCATTTTTCATCAAAAATGGTATGGCAAGAATGTCGAATAAAATACCAAAAATTTAACAACAACAACCATTCTTTAATAATGATGCCATAAAACGGTTGTGTAACCCTGAGGTATTATATTGCATCGAATGCAAAAAAATTTGAGTTTTAATCGACGTTTGATAGTTTTAACTACACGCCTCATTTTGAAACTGCATTGGATGACTGTGATTAATTTTACGTAAAGTTTTTCTATGGAGGTTAGCGACATGATAAAGTAAAGTGTAAAAACTACGAGAGTGGAAAGAAATTGAGATGGTGTCAGAACAAAGGAGCATCGAACTATATCATCCAAAATGAGATATACTGAGAATATTTGTACATCATAAAACACCTTAAAGAAAAAAAATATTTAACAGATAGCTAAAGTTTAAAGTATATTCAATTTCTAAAAGGTAGGTTAAAAGTAGTTTAAAAACTCCACTCGAATATCCAACAAGTTATTTGTAAAAAAAAAATACAATATTAGGCTGAAAACTTCATATTGCTAAAGAGAAAAACATATTTGGCGAAATTCGCTACAAGTAATTAATCTAAACATCTAGACATTATACACCAATCTCCCAACTCTTCGGTACCATTTTTGTAGTCTGCTTGAAACTGCAAACAAAACTTTTTTATTTGACGAGGCATCTTTACAAAATTTGACATATATAATTATACGAGGCATCGCTAAAATTTTTGAATAAATTTTTCTAATCGAACTAGTATAGCTTACAGCTGTCATTCAACCGACAGATCAATCTCAAGTCCTTGTATGGAAAACTTTTAAGCTATTGCATAGCTTCAATCGCTGGCTTTAAACGCGGGTACCGAATCAAGAAATTCCGTAACGGAAATAAACCTCCCACGATCACAAAGTATGCGCAAAATGTTTGCATACTTGTAATTGTGATTCAAAAATAATAATATTTAAGACACAATATTTTTTATGGCAACTAAAAATATAAAATTTGATAAAAATGTAATTAATAAAAAATACATTATTCAATATTCGGAGTCATAATATTAGTAACATTGTTATTATTTTGGTAAATAGTTACACCAGTTTTTGGAACAGTATCTCGTTTGACTTAAACAATACAATTGAAATTATATATTTCAATCGGATTATGAATGTTAATAAACTTCCACTTATCTTGGCTGGCGATTTCAACAGCAACTTCGATGATAAAATATCAGAGGGGTTGACAACTTTTCTTTCGGAAAGATTGAGTTTGAAAGTAATAACGATCCACAAGAATCCACAACAAAATATGGGACCACCATTGACGCGGATTTTTGTTTTTGTTTTCTTATCGGTCACCACGCTCAAAAAGTGTAATTTTAATTAATATCAATGAAAAAAAATACTGCATAAAAAATAAAAATAACAAGTAAAGAAGGGCTAAGTTCGGATGTAACCGAACATTTTATACTCTCGCAAAGTCAAATGGTATACTCGTTTGAGATTTCTTTGTGGATTGACTGATATTTTCGGTAGAAGGTCAACTATAGGCACTGGGGTCCACATATTTAGTACTTAGGGGTTTGAACAGTTTTGGTTCGATTTATGTTGTGTCATATGGAAAATAGGCGTGGTTGTAATCCGATTTCGCCCATTTTCGCACTATGACATAGAAACATGAAAAGAACGTTACGCACCGAATTTGGTTGAAATCGGTTAAGCAGATCTCAAGATATGGGTTTTCACCTAAAAGTGGGCTGTGCCACGCCCACTGTCTAATTTTGAACGCGGTTCCTATAAAGTCATCTAATACCATCTCAGAGGTAAAATTTAATGTCTCTGGCGTGTTTAGTGCTTGATTTATCGCGCTTTTAGTAGTTTTTAACAGTACCGTTATATGGGGAGTGGGCGGAGTTGCCACCCGATTTCAACTATTTTCACACCGTCAATAGAAGTGCTAAAAACATTTGCTTCCAGTGAATTTTATTATTATAGCATTAGCGGTTTAGAAGATATGCACATTAAACCTATTAGAGGCGGGACCACGCCCACTTTTTAAAAAAAAATTTTAACTGCAGATGCCCCTCCCTAATTTGATCCTGTGTAATAAATAACAGTCTTGTATCTTATTGCGGAGCTTAGTTATGGCAAGTTATTTGTTTTTGATTAATGGCGTTTTGTGGGCGTGGCAGTGGTCCGATTACGCCCATCTGCAATACCAACCGTCTCACGGTACCAAGAAACATGTCTACCAAGTTTCATAAAGATATCTCAATTTTTACTCAAGTTAGAGCTTGCACGGACGGACGGACGGACGGACGGACGGACAGACAGTCACCCGGATTTCAACTCGTCTCTTCATCCTGATCATTTATATATATATAACCCTATATCTAACTCGATTAGTTTTAGGTGATACAAACAACCGTTAGTTGAACAAAACTATTATACTCTGTAGCAACAGGTTGCGAGAGTATAAAAATATAATTATAATTGCATAAGTTGATAAAATATGCTATACACTACGTGCCACACATACCGAAGAAATTGTTCAGATCGGACCGCTACAGCATATAGCTTTCATTCAAACTGACCAATCAAGATAAATCTCTTGTTATATTATTTTATGCTATAAAAATCCACCTCTTAAGGGTATCATAGCTTCGATGTAACCGACGTCAAAATTTTTTTCCAACAACTAGGAGTCCCTGATCTACGAATTGAAATTCAGAGTCGAAATCGATTGTATCTTGGGGTCTGAGCCCTCCGTAATGAATAAATGACTTTATTTTATTGAGGAGGATATTATATGGAAAGGATATTATATTGTACTGTAAAATATCGAAAATGTTGAAATAAACTTAATTAGCTTATTGCTTTCACCAAAAGTCGATTATATATATGTAGATATAATAAGTAAAGAGCCTCCCTATACTGATTTAGATGATTTCCACCAGTAAAGAAACATGAAGTGATTTGATACCATTAGCCATCATCGGTCCGTAGCACAACTTCCAAATAATAAATATTTGCTTATTTCCGCAATGCCCTTTTTAATAAAACGTGTTTGAATAGTGGTTTATACATATACTTATGGTAATATGTTTTTTATCCCTTCAATTTGGTAAACATCGAATGGCCCGTTCCACTCGAGCTCTACTGCTTGAATATTATGTGTAGGCTTCTTTTGGTAATCGAAATTAATTTTAAATTGTACCCAAAAACAAACTACCATACATTTTGACTATGCCACTTTTACAACGTAATCCGTAAACTCGCCTGGTTCTTTTATACTATCTCCACAATTGCCCTTCATCTTCAGCCTGCACACAATCTAATTTCCTATTTTTCTCCTTTGATATAAAATACCTTTAATATGCTTACACAGCAGGTGTTCGCGACACTCACCAGGCTATATGCGCACATACACATACTGAGAGTAAATATTTTAAAGAAAATTTCAGACACATGACAAGGGTGCCACATGTTCAAATATTCAATTTAAAATGTTGCTTAATGTAAGAAAGAATGTTCAAAAAGGATAATCTATAAATTGGATTGATATTTACTTTAACATCCCCCACCCCATACTGCCGACTTCGCATTATTGTCTCATTAAAAGTTCTGCACCATCATAATTCATCGCGAGTTTCAACCCCAATTAGCCTAAATGGCTGAAAATAAAGGTAAACTAGAAAGTGCCATTCATTCATCGAAAGGACTTCCTGCAACCAAAATATCTTTCATACACGTAAATATTGTAACAGCTCATTGATATCTTCCTACCTCTAAATATTGCCAAAGCCGCAAGTTATACCGACCATGTATCCACACATACTAACGTACAAAAAATATCACAACATGAAAGCGTTCAGGCAACAAACCTCAGCAATCACCCGAAATCCCAATCAAGAAATTTTATTTTGAATTCGCACCACTTCAGCAAGAAAGCAACGCTAAACTTAATTTATTTAACAACAACGATTGCCTGAAGCTCACACATACTTATATAAATACGCTCAACAGCAGCCACAAAATATAGCAAAATTTCCTTTCCTCCACTACACCACAGCCGCAGGAACTATGCCGAATGTAAAAGCAGTTCATCGTTGTCAAAAAGAATGTAGAATGCGCTCGCCCGGCTCAAGTTCTTTAAGCATTTGTAACTGTCCTCCTTAGCTTCTTCTGCCTAGCAGCCCAACAATCTTATATTATATGTACGCACGTTGAGCGGAAGTTGGTGCAAAAAGTTGAGCGTTGCGCGTACTTGTGGCAGCCATGTACCCAATTTGGATGCGATTTCACGTGGCGCTTAATACGGGCATGAAGCCCAACAATTTTCTCAGCATCGTAGTTGTACGTAGTCAGCGGATTTTGGTGAATAGGCTATTTTAAAATATATTTATGGCATGTAAGGATTACATGGCCAAAAGAAGTTATTGTGGGGCGGCCCAAAAAGCTTGAATCGAGTGCCATGTATGAACCAGTTCGGTAGGGTCAGCTTTTCAAACTAAATATTTTTGTTTTAAATGAGGCAACTAAGTACAGATATTGATTCTTAGTTCAGCGTGAGTACAAAATGTAAACAGTATTTTTTGTGTGAAGACCCAAACAAGTATACCGTTTTGAAAGTTTTTAAAAAGAACTGTTTTTATTGAGGTATATCACTGGTCTCAGTAGTTTTGTTGACCTAGATATAAGGTCTATTTTGGATATATTTGGGCTCATGAAACTGTGAATAATTTTGTATGATTTTCTCTCGTTTATTTTTAAATCCTTATTTCCATTTTACATTCAAAAATAAAAAAATATGAAACGAGAAAACATATTTATTTGTAATGTCAGTTTTGTTTTGAAAAATAAGGATACTTTCAAGTAACAGAAGGATATATTCAAGTAAAAATAGAGAAAAATGCTCAAAATATTTATTATATCTCAATTACACACCTTTTATGAGATTTTCATTTACAATTTTCCACTCAATAATCTATTTTTAGAGACTAAAAACAATCTGTCATAATGGGGCCATTTCATCAGTCTTGATACCTTACTTTTAGATCCTGGTGCAACCGCTATGTATGTGGCTCACAGCTTTTCAAATTTCTTTATAATTTGGTGATTTATAGTTACCTCAGAAATTTTCGACTATCAACACAGAACCTCAATTTCCTGAACAGTTATAGCCGTAATAAATCTATATCTTTTATTAATTGCCATATTTGAGGACTAAGCTTTGAAAATTTTCTACAACTATAATTAAAACAACATCCGTCCTCGTCCACCGCTTTTCAAAATTGCTCTACCATACCTTAATTGACTACTGAGTTCATTTTAAGAAAATAATTTTGGCGTAGATGTTTCAACCTCCTATTCACTTTCTTGGGTAGAATGTACCGATTTCTGAGGATTTGGCAAAATCATTACTTCTGAATAGCTCATGCGAATTACTTTTGAGACGAAATTGAGATTTTAATTGAGTAAACCAGGGCATTTTGTAGACTATGCGAAGTGTAGATACCTTCATTTTGATGTTTATTTAAACTTTAAAACCTTCCACATCATTTTACGTATATTTGCGGTAAGAAACCGGTGAATTTGGTTAAAGTAATGTTTTTGTGCGCGTAAAAGGTGCGAAAACCCCTAATCATAACTGGAAAAATAAATTTTATAACTAAGAAGGCGATAATTCATCAAAATATAAGATATGCAGTTATCATAAAAATAAGAGCACACCTAACAGTTTTGTAAATAAATTCGTAAACCGGGCACTTAAAACCATCAACATTTAATAAGATACTGCTTTCAAATGTTCAACTATATTCATACTCATCCATTCTTCAATAGTTTTGAGTATATGTTACATATATTTCTTGTCGGAGAGCAGTTTTAAAACGTTTTGAATCTCTTCAGATAATTTAGACTTGATAGTGGTTAGGATTTGTTTGTGCTTCTTCGTCGCAAATCGACGAAATCTTGCTTACTTTTGCTGAGATTTTACGTACGCGCTTGGGCCCGCGAGAGTATGTTTAGTTCTGGTAATATTTCCAGGCTTTTTTATAAGCTTCTCATATCGGAGTACTCTTATAATTAAATATTACCCTCACTAAGACGACTTAACTTAAAATTTAAGTTTTCATTTTATTATCCAACCCATAATTTATAAGTTTTCCATACTTTCATGGATGATAAATTGGCACAGTCTCTTCAAATCATTCGAGAATCGAGTGCTCTTTTACACTGATTCTTACAACTCCTCTTTGCTGCGCACCTGGCTTTTGTGAAAGCATTTTTCTCATTTCCATCTTCAATTTATGTGTTCTGCGGTATTTTAGTAATGAGATTTACAACAATAAAATGCAAAAGTTTATGAATTTCTAAGCATCAGCGCTCATGTATGACAACAAAAACGATTATTGGAATATGAGTGCTTTGCGTTCAAGTAAGGAAATGAGAGCAGCTTTGCAAGGGGCTGACGGAAAGAGGACACTGACAAGCAAAAGTTAACAACAGACGGAAGTTGAAGTGGCACTGCTGGTAATGTTGCCACAACCTCAAAACCGCTTGCTGCCGCTATCAGAGTTGTAAAGTGGGATTTGGTCGTTATAAAATTTTATGCTTGCCTCTCTGCATGCGTAGTCCCAATACTTACGTATACTTTGCTTGCCGCTATTATCGCTATGTCACTTGCGCAGCTTCAATAATTTGCTGATTTAACCATTCGAGGCATTTACCTAGGTATAAAATATTTCAGTAATTCGCATTGAAAATCACACACACAATGTACCAGAGTCAAATCAAAAAAAAATAAAAAACACGTCAACTTTGGTTGCACCGAAGCATAATATCATTCACAAATCAAAAGATTCATTACAGAAACTTCATTTTGACCGTCCCTAGACAATAATCTGTGCCAAACATCGTGAAGCCATCTCGTCAAATGAAAAAGCTTTCCATACAAAAACTTCATTCCGTTTGTTCAGTTTACAATTACAAAGCAATAGTGGTCCCATAACGATATTTCCAACAAGTAAATAGCTTATTGCGGGGAAAGGGACGTGTGCAAAATTTCAGATGGATATCTTAAAAACTGGGAGAGAAGTTCTAATTTGAAGTGAATTGAGTATGAATCATAATTTATAGGTTGCCCAGCATAATATCATTACAGTCAACTTGCGTTTCTTTGGACTGAATAGATAATTAAAAGCTAATGGCACTCTCAACGACGAATTTCTCATTTGCCAGTTGCGGTAGTGAGAGTGATTAATTAAATTTCGGCAGTAATTTTATCCATGATCTACCCTAAAAGGGAATGCCTTATTTACAAGGTCTAGTCTAAGACATCCCTTATTTTACGCATTAACCTGAAGGCTTAACTAAGCTTAGTTAGTATAATCTGATTTAGGTAAAAAATTAAAAAAGACAAAGAAATTGTATCGTTTAAAGTTTATTAAATTAGTCAAATAGTGTCTGAGGTTAGAAATTATGCACAAACTATGGGTAGTGGGGTCACATCTTAGGCCAATTTTTAAACTAGTATAACCATTTTTCAAAATATTTCCGATCAATTCAATTTTTATTATAACGCAAAATTTTGCTAGAGAATATACTAGTTTTGTTCAGTTAATGACTATTTTAAACACCTTAAACTTGTCGAAATAGATATAGATATACATACATATATCAAAATAATCTGGATGAGGAAACGAGTTGAGTTCCGGTCTGTTCGTTAATCCGTTCATCCGCGCAAACGATCACTTGAGTAACAAGTAAGGAAGTTCTAAGTTCGCGTGTAACTGAACATTTTATACTCACGCAACTTGCAACTATAGGCACTGGGCTCCACATATTCAGTACCTAGGGGCTTGAATAGTTTTGGTTCGGTTTAGACAATTTTTGGTCATAAGGTGGCATACTTTAAAAGCATTATTCACGCAAAGTTTTACCCCGATATAATAATTGTTGCTAGATTTGCATAGTGGAAAGTGAAAGAATCAGATGGAATTCAAAATTGTGTTATATGGGAAATAGGCGTGGCTGTGATTCCGATTTTCGCACTATAACATAGAAATATAAGAGGAATGTTATGTACCGAATTTGGTTGCAATCGGTTATATCGTTATTCGAGATAAAATTTAATGTCTCTGTCGTGTTTGGTGATTGATTTATCGCGCTTTTAGTAGTTTTTTACAGGAAGTGGGCGGGGTTGTCACCCGATTATACCCATTTTCACACTGTTGATTGAATTTTGTTGTTATGACTTTAACGGCTTAAGAGATATGTATATTAAACCTTTTAGGGGCGGGACCACGTCCACTTTTTAACTGCAGATGCCCCTCCCTAATGGGATCCTGTATACCAAATAACAGTATTGTATATTAATGTGGAGCTTAGTTATAGCAATTTAGTCGTTTTTGATTAATGGCATTTTTTGGGCGTGGCTGTGGTCCATTTACGCCTATCTGCAATACCAACCGTCTCACGGCACCAAAAAAAGTGTGCCAAGTTTCATAAATATATCTAAATTTCTACTCAAGTTACAGCTTGCAGAGACGGACGGACGGACGAACAGCCCGTCACCCGGATTTCAACTCGTAATTTCATACTGATCATTTATATATATACCATATAACGATATATCTAATTCGAATAGTTTTAGGTGATACAAACAACTGTTAGTTGAACAAAACTATTATACCTATTACTTGTAAGTACTTCAGAAAGATGTTGCCTTAAGCTTTTAAAAGAAACGGTGTAAATATTGGACAATAGGCATGACATTGCCCCTTTTAGGTCAAATCTTATGACTCAGAAACTACAATACTTTACCAATTTCAACCAAATTTAGAGCATACCATTCAAACATTCTTATGCTACTATTGTTATTATTGAAATTCAGAGAGAACCTGTGTCTGATAATAATGTGTCTTTCTGCCGCATATGGTTAAAATAGAGTCATATGTGTATTTATGTACATAATACCTTTAAAATAATTTTAAAACATTTGGATGACATTATACCATACATGAGTATTTCGATCAATCTGTAAGATATCTTACTGAAGCTCAGTGCGGACATTTTTCTACTATATTATCCCAAACATATCAAATTTGGTACAGTTGAAAGTTTACCTAAATATATCTCATGTATCCATATAGAAGCTGTCTCAACGAAATTAAGCGATAGTATTTCGATTGGTATTTTTTATTTAACGAGATATCTTCACGAAATCTGGTTTGCAAAAGTTTCCAAAGCAACGGTACAATCTCCGAACAACTTGCTGAGATCGGATTACTATATCACATAGCTGCCATACAAACTAAACTATCAAATACATGTAATTGTATGGAAAACTTTTCTATTTAAAGAGATATCTTCACGAAATTCGTCACGAATTTTTGCTTAAGACAACGCTACAATATCTAAAGACATTTTCTAGATATCTTTATTATAGCATATACCTGTCATACAAACTGAACGATCAAAATCAAGTTCTTGTATATAGCTTTTTTATTTGTGAAGGGTATACTAGCTCCGGTACAATCAAAGTTAACGTTTTTTTTTGTATTGTTTTAACAAGCGTGATAAATTGTTCTCCGACTCAATTGTTGTTTCAATAATTTGTGTAGTTATATACAACATAACATTAGTTTGCACACAACCACATCAAAGTACTCTAATTTGCTCGCGTCTGTGTCACTCAACGCCTCATCAGCAAAAATATTGTAATGATTGCCTGGGATTTTCTATTGCTGAAAGGGATTAAACGCTGCTGTGACAACGCAGATACTAAACTATTCTTCAAAACAACAACAAAAACTTCGACTAGTTTCGCTGCTAATTTAGAAGATACAGGTAGACTTCAACAACATTCCTGCATTTTTATTTGTCTGCTACAACAACGACTGCGCGTTGCCAACAATCAGATATGCCTATATTAATGCGTATATAAATTATACTATCGAACAATGTTGGATACAATAATTTTACTTTGTTGGTTGCTTGTGACTTCCAAAAATAATAGACCGTACATAGGTATCAAGAAAAAGCAAAAATGTCTTCCCTCATGGCAACGCATAAGTTGCTAATTTCCAAAAATTTGCAATTTTCTTTTATGAAGTAAAATTCCCTCTGACCTCTAATAGGTTTTCTGCATGTTCTACTTTCAATATCTAATATTACTGTGTAAAAAGATCACACTTTCATCTATATAACGTATATATTTTAATAAATAAAAGTGCCATTAATCGTTATATAATGACACAAAAAACGTTAAATTAAAATCGTAGGATGATATTTTTGCGAAGTTTCCGAAACAATAAATCATAGTAACGGTCCTGGATTTTTCTCCTGCCTAGGACAGTCAACGCGGCAGCATTCCTCTAAATTACTTCAGGGATGTTTTTGAACGCTACAAAAACAAAATAAACTTTTTTCCAAACATTGGTTAATTCAGTTCGTATTTTTTCTAGCCGGGATATCAAATAAAAGAATTTCCAAACCTACCCTCTGATAACGGGCATAACCATTAAAATTTTTTATATTTTATAATAAAATTTGTATGGAATGTTTCACTCATATATTGTGATTGCGCCTGAGTCAGTCCTTCCTTACTTGATTTCATATGCATTTGCATTTAAATAGAATCGCAAGTTCCACTCATAAATATGCAATAGCAGATCAGCTTCACTTCGTAGTCGTACGAAAAATGCTGTTGCACCTGCGGGTCTCGTTGCCATGCTACACTCTGTTCCATTATTGATTTATGCTGATGTGCGCTGTTGTTGTTATTATTGTTATCACCAACGACAACGACGACAACAGCCATTACCAACGAGATGTCATAACAAGCCATCGGATGTTGCTATTTGCTGTTGTTGCCTAGCAAATATTTGTGAGCGCAAATAACGATTGGCTTAAAAACAACAATACCAGCAACAGCAGCGAACGCCTAAATATAGCCAGACCAAGTTGCATAACTACACCTATGTACATTTGTATGTATGTGTGTGTGTGTTGTTGGTAGCCTAGCTTGTTAGCAAAACAAAGCCTGTTGGCAATACAAAGCGTCCATACAAGAGGCGAGGGCACAAAGAAGTGCATCTCGAATCTACGGAATGCTAGCGTAGACAAATTGAAATAAAAATGCCCAGATACATATATAGTTTGGAAAACGTAAACATAAATATGCAATCAGCTTATGGGAGAAAACAAAATCATTCGTAAGCGAGTTAGTGCGTCTTTGAGCCCCGGCAAGGACAACTTGTGTGGTATATGGAATTATTAGTGCGGGGTACACTGGTGCGTATACGCAACTACATACATATACAATATTAATGCATTGTAATGGTAACCAGAATACCAGCAAGAGATCCGTAAACCAATATCGCCATAGCGGCGCCGTAACTTTTTGTTTGCTTCCATGGAAGCGCTCACCGACGATTTTCATGCATCAATTGCCAGGGCAATGTACTACCTCGACCAATCCAGCCTGACATTCAATTCACTGTGCTGCGTTCTGTTAACACCGACTGGTTTATATGGGTTGGGACATGGTATGCGCTCATTCACCAACGATTTGTCAACTTAACTGTAAAGCAAATAAGCATGGAATGCAGTGAAGAACTTCCTTCGCACAACAAGAAGATAATTGCAAACGCTTTGGTTAGTAGTGATTTTTACCTCTAAACGACGACCACCGTGTTATCTCCACATGTCGTTCAACTTACCTCTCCAATGGTGAAATCATAATTATTACATATAACTCATCATTATTTCGGTGGTCAGTGGGGTCCAGAAAACAGTTAACAGTGTCAAGTAAACCAAGCATTTAACAAATTATTGTATAAAGAGTTCCTGAAAAGATCAGCGTTCACTCTTTCAAGGTTGCCAAAGCGTAAGAATTCGTCGCAATCATAACTTTTGCGAGCTTCGGGAGTACGTAGCGAAAACTCTTGTAAAAGCTTCAGTCTTTCTTATTACCTGCTTATGTGGAAATCCGCATGCGACTGTACGTTTAAACACCAACCAACATTCGACAATAAGTATAGGCTTAGAGTAGACTTTACTTATAACCGTAATATAATTATGTTTATCTAGAATCTAATTCCACAATAATTATAGTGTTAAGAAGATAATTCGTGATATTTAAAAAATACTTTGCTTCAGGATGAAAAAACATTTATATGATAACACTGGTCTCCAAAAAATGTTTTTTCTTTTTACTAAAGCTAAAAACATTACGGTCCAAGTTTCACTGTGAAAAATGGTTATTTTACACTCACAAGCTATCAAAATATCGATATCTCATCTTGGTGACAATATTCAAGTTATTTCTAGTAGTTAGTCTAGTTATACCCTGAATAGCATGACGGGCTGAGTCGATATCCATCTTTCTATATATACACGAACTAGTCATAGTTTATCAGGTATCGATCTGAAATTTTGCACACGTCCTTGACTCCCTAAGAAACTGCTAATTTGTGGAAAGCGTAAGCATATAGCTGCCATACAAACTGAATGATCGGTATCAAGTGCTTGCATGGAAAATTTTACGAGATATATTTACAAAATTTAGCACAGATCGTTGCCCAAAGCAACGGTATAATCTCCAAAGAAATTGTTCAGATCGGACCACTATTCCACATAGCTACCATACAAACTAACCGATCAAAATCAAGTTCTTATATGGAACTTATATACATACGTGCTAACGCTTTTATACTCTTACAACATGTTGATACAGCGTATAATAATTTTGTTCACCTAACGGTCGTTTGTATCACCTAAAACTAATCGAGGTAGATATAGGTTATATACATATATAAATGATCAGGATGACGAGACGCGTTGAGATCTGGATGTATATCCGCCCGTCAGTCTGTCTGCGCATGCTGTAACTTGAGTAACTTTGATCGCGATGAAACTTTGTACAAATGTTTAGTAGCAAAAACTAAGGACGAGTTCGTAGATGAGCGTAATCGAACTACTGGTATGCCCACTAATTTTGGCACAGGTGATCGCAGTAGCAAGGGGCACATGTGGACCAAATATTTTGGAAAAATAGGCGTGGCCCCGTCCTATAAAAATTTTTGATGTACATATCTCCTAAATTATTCAAGATAAAATAACCAAAATACGCTCAGGACAAATCGGATGACAGCATCGTCCACTCGTCATATAACGGTACTGTTAAAAACTACTTAAAGCGCGACAAATCAATGACTAAATATGCCAGAGACATACAATTTTACCCCTAGTATGAGAGGACTTTATAGGAGCCGCGGTCGAAATGGGACAATGGGCGTCGCACCGCCCACTTTTACGGTATAAAACGGAGCGAAATCGGACTACAGCCAAACCTACTTCCCATATCCAATTTTATTTTCCATATAATTCGATTTACAGAAACTTGGTTAAAACCTCACATTTTTGATAATGAAATTTTAAACAGCGAATTTCAAATTTTTAGATGTGATCGACTGAACAGAATCGGTGGATGTGTTCTATTTGCCGCGCATTCCTCTATCCCATCTGAAAATATTCTTGTTCCAGGGACCGACTCATTTAAATTTAAATGTATTAGAGTATACGTAATAGTTGCTTTATTTATTTAACCCTATCTTATATACCATCCCATGCGGACTTATCTGTATACATGCAGCATGCTTCTTTAATAAATAGTGCTACCTCGATGACAAATAATGCAGATTCAATAATTGTATTAGGTGATTTCAATTTACCGTGTGCTTCGTGGAAACCTTTCGTTTTTCGAAAAAATGTTCGAGTTGGGTCTGAACCAAATTAATTTGATTCCGAATAAATTTGGTAAATGCTTAGATTTAGTATACGTTGATACCTCTGCAAAGTGTTCCGTTATTCAGAGTAATCCTCTTGTTCTACCAGAGGACTCATATCATCCTGCTTTGGAAATATCTGTCGAAATCTCAGGCAATGTACGGGATAATAATCATCAAACTTCGTGCTTCTGTACTCGGTTTAACTTTGCAAAAGCTAATTTTAAAAAGTTAAATACAGAACTTTCAACAATAACATGGCCTAATTATAATGGTGACATTGAATTGAGTGTCTCTCATTTTAATAACATTATTATGAAATTATTTGAAAAGTATGTTCCAATAGTAATTGTTAATAAAAGCAAAAGTATAAGTCCGTGGTTTTCGAAAGAGTTATATAAATTGAAAAACAGAAAAACTCGAGCCTTTAAACATTTTAAAAAAACCAATTCACTTGTCGACTATTCTAAATATTCTCTATTGCGTCGACAATATTTTGACCTAAACAAAAAATGTTATAATAATTACTTAAATAAAGTAAAAAAAATATTGTAAGTAATCCAAACTCGTTTTATGATTTCGTCAACTTCAAACGCAGGATTTCCAAATTTCCGTCCGCAATGAAATACAAATCTATCATTTTAAGTGACAATGATATTATATCCGATATGTTTGCAGAATGTTTCAAGTCAAACTACTGTAATAATTCTTCCAAAACTTTTTTAATGCTCCAATTATTTCTGAAGAAGACGTCCTACTTAATTTAAATAAGTTAAAACCATATTTTAGTTATGGCCCAGACATGATACCCTCATGCTTCCTAAAAAATAGTGCCAAATATATTTACTTGCCTTTGACAAGGATATTTAATTCCTCTCTTAAACACGGTATATTTCCTTCAATATGGAAACAGTCATTTATAATCCCTTTGCATAAAAGTGGATTTAGATCCAACATTGAAAACTATAGAGGTATCGCAAAACTATCAGTTATACCTAAACTTTTTGAAGCTATCATCACTGACCATATAACCCTTTCGATTTCTCCGTTAATTTCCTCATCTCAGCATGGATTTCGTAAAGGGAATTCGACTATAACAAACGTACTTGAATTTGTAAACCATGTATCATTGGGTTTTAGGGAACATAAGCATACGGATGTTGTATACACAGACTTAAGCAAAGCTTTCGATAAAGTAAATAACTCGATTCTCATACATAAACCTGTACCTGCTGGGCTTTCAGCCAAGATTCCTTCAATGGGTATCTTCCTATCTTTATAATAGAACACAACGAGTGATATTTGAGGATACACCTTCAGATACAATTAATGTTTCTTCAGGTGCTCCGCAAGGTAGTCATCTTGGCCCGATTCTGTTCTTGTTGTTTATTAACGATATCTCTTCAGTAATAGAATTCTCAAAAATTTTATTATACGCTGACGACGTAAAGCTTTTTAAATCATACACTTCAACTGAGGAAAGACTTAACAAACAGACTTAAACAATTTGGTTGCATGGTGTGATAGAAATGATTTGCCATTGAATCTCAATAAATGTAAGACGATGTGCTTTTCCCGTAGATCTGTGCACCACTCTTCTTATGTAATAAAACACCATATTCTTGAGCAAGTTTTTAACTATGTTGATTTGGGAGTTAATATGGACCCTAAGCTTAATTTTAGTCTTCATATTAATACCATGGTATTGAAAGCAAAAGCTGTCCTCATTTTTCTTAAACGTTGGTCTAAAGAATTTAGAGATCCGTATATTACTAAAACACTTTATACAACTTTGGTTATACCTATATTGGAATATGGCTCTGTTGTATGGAACCCTAGCTACCAAATCCATAAAAAATAATTATTTCGTTAGATAATCGCTTTAGGCAGGTACCACTGGGGGAGTATTTCGATATTTCAATTTCTTACTTTTTGGGAAGAAGTTGAAGAAAATAATGCGATATTTTGCGGAAAAATCGGTTAATTCGTTACTGCAAAATTAAAAATATTAACAAGTTTGGAAAAAAATAAATTTCCATCGTAACCTCGTAAATTATGTATAAAAATATTGTTCTAAATTTTAAAACAATCAGTGCAGTAGTTTTGAATTTTTGAGAAGCACCGACTTTGAAAACTTGAGTTGTGGGAAAAATGCTTTAAAGTTTTGAAACTGATGCGAAAAGTTCATGAAGCAGGTATAAAAATACGCACAGCTTCGTCAATTTTGCTCCTAATTTGAAATTTAGACACAACACTCTTGAGATTATACAATTATGTAATACCAAAAAATTCGAAAAAAATAAAAAGTTTACATAAATTGTATTTCTATAAAAATGTTAATTAACACAGCTTGTAGGCATGGCCATGTATGAAAACTACACAGTTTTTAAGCCCAATGGAAGCGTGACATCAAATTTGATATCTGTTATAAAATGGAATGTCTAGTTATATTTCAAGTATTTTTGTAAAAAATATTTCACAACTTGGTCTTAAATGTACCTCACTAATCCTAGAACAAGTATATATGCCGGCAGGTGCATTTATTCTTCACAACCATTTACAATGGCACATCATAAGAGTATAAACATCAGCAGCTGCAAACTTATAGATGTGGAACGACGATTGCAAAATCAGACAACGGTTGATAGCATTCACGAAGAATTCCAGCAAAACAATTGCAATTGAATGACAACAAGCAATTGTGAATTACTCATGCGGCGCTGATGTTTCACGTTTACCGAAACTCAAACGCAACAACATAGCATCCAGAGGCAATGGCAATTTCTCAAGCGCAAAGGCAAGCTGGTGCAAGTTGTTGCCAAAGCAGCAACAACGACTACAACAACACTATATAAAATGCAATGAACATGCACAATAGCACCCTGTGGTTGCCACAGCGCTGGACCTTGCAGCATCAGGCAGTTACCAAGTGCTGTCGGTCCAGACATGTACTCTTGTATGTGTTCGTTCATCTTTTAAATAAAGGCATAATCGTTGTCAACAGAATGCCAAGAATAACTTTAAAAATTTTATTAAAAACTTTCAAAATTCAATAAAAATCAATTATAAATTTAGCATAAGAAAATGTTAATAAAACCACCCAAGTCTTGCCACAGCAACGGACATTGCTGCCACAACAGCGCATCGCTCTGGAGGTGGGATGCGGAATGCGACGGGAAAGCGCAGCAATTACGTAAATACATATTGTTTATGAGTATTATATATACATAAGTACTATATACGTACATATATTACATAACAATAACAATGAAATTATTGTGTGAGCAACAACAACCAATTGGTTACTTCCTTGTTGGCACTCAAGCTTTTGTTTTTGTTGTCGATGTCGATGTTGCTTTATGCAATTACTTAGCTCGAAAAGCAGTTTCCCTAATGGTTTCTCAAAATTGTTGCTAATGACTTTTCCTCAATATGGTTCCTGCGAAAGTACTTTGCAAAATCCGCCTCCATCTCCTCCTTTTTGACTGCGGAGGTATACGATATGAGTATATGAATTTACTTCTGTGCGAGAGAGCGGATTACACTTGCAAAAAAAATTTCTGAGTAGTGAGTCTTTTTTGCTTAATTGACAGCAAAACATATACTCATAATGGATTATGTGGAAAATATATATATACAGAGAACATAAAAAAATTGATAATTTTTTTGGATGTAACAAACACTCTTATGAAACACTGTACTTATATTAAACTATGCTGGGATATGAATCTTCATTATTAAACCAGCTCGGCTGAAAAATGTTTGCCTTTGAGATCGTGCTAGAAAAAAATATATCCAAACTAGTCTTTAGGAACTAACCTCCGATAAAATACTGTCAATGTTTCATAACATTTCATCTTATCACTCCAAGGTATTGCTTTCAAGGTGACCCAATCACTGCAATTTTTGTATCCAACGGAGAAATGAGAATTTCGAATCTTGATAAAACATTGTTACCTTGAGGGTTTATGCCAAGCCACATCTTCATAAATGTTGCGGCAAATGTGCCCTAGCATATTCAAAGGCCGTATACTGAATTTTAACTGTACCAACTCAAATGATGAACCCTATTCAGGCAGCTCTTTTTCGAAATATCGATCAGAAATTTTGCACACGGTTTTTTTTCACAAGAAGCTGCTCATTTGTCGGAATTGCCGAAATGGAACCACTATAGCATATACCTGCCATACAAATCATGGATCAGTTGGAACCTCTTTGACAGCATCTCAGTCTACTCGCTCTCAAGTATGTCTGCTTGCCTTTTTTATACCCTGAATGGGGTATATTAAGTTTGGCTAGAAGTTTAAAACACCTAGAAGAATTGAACTGAAATATTCCACACGTCATTTTCTTCCCAAGAAGATGCTCATTTGTAGGAACCGTCAGTACCGAGCACTATAGCATATAGCTGCTATACAAACTGAACGATCGGAATCAAATGCTTGTATGGAAAACTTTTTATCTTCAGGAAATTTGACATGCCGTATTGTCCAAGGCAACGGTGCAAGCTCCGAATAAATTGTTGAGATCGGATCACTGTGGCCCCCAGCCTCCTTACAAACTGACCTATCTAAATACTGTTTTTGTATGAACACTTTTTTATTTATGAAGTGTAATCTAGCTTCGCTGCACCCGAAGTTAACCTTTTTTCTTGTTCATTCGTATTTCTCGCACGAGCACTATTTGCACTTTCGGGGTAGAGGAGAAATTTCGTACGTATAGCGGAGCCATCCTGAATTGTTGAACATCATCAGCGAAAAAATAACAAAGAAAATGTGTACTTGAAATACATGCATGTTTTTGTAATTAATTACTCATATTAAAAAATTAAGTAAATCCTCAACAATTTGGTTAAGTGTTGCTGCTCATCTCTTTTCTTTTGTTTACCAGCTTTATTATTTATTCCATCCTTTCCGCAAACGTCATCGTCAATTCAATTGCAGAACACCTAGCATCCCCCACTAATGTCTTTCTAATGAAAATAATTCAGTTAACCAAAGTATTTTACATGCAAAATACTGCGCGATTGTTGACTCACTCGTTTATGCTGCACTTTCTTTGTGTTTTCCATTCGTTTTGTCATTTGTATTTATTGCCTTGTTGCTATTGTTTTAGTATTGGTTGCGTTGCTTTGGCCGTCGTGTGGGTGCGGATATGCACGAAAAGCTGTGCAAAATTTTGTTTTTCCAGAGTAAATTTTAGAGGATTTTTCACTGTTCAGCGCAGAACTGTGCGTTTAACCACAAATCCGTTGCACGCGTCACCACAAAAACGAAACTTTCGAATGTTGCGAAATGTTCAAATATGCTACAACAGCACAAAACTGCAACTACAATAGCAACTGAAATTTAAAAGCTTCGCCACAATCTCATTGTGTTATTGTTGTTGTTTGCCCAACTTTCGCGCTGAAAACTTCAGACTTAATTTGCGGTATTTCCAGGCACGCAAATATTGATTTGTTATTGTTATTGTATTGGAAACGTTCTACCTGCCAATTTTCAACCACACCTTGCAGCTGCAACATAAATATATATTACATATGTACATATATTATAAATCGTATTATATGTACAAGTAAGTGGTTGTGTTAAGCTACATCCTTTTAGAGAAGATGCAAAGAAAATAAAAATATGCAAATAGTATTCTCCTTAGTATACATATGTATGTATACATGAATGAAACGCGTTTTGATTTAAGCTTACAATAATCCAATTGTGAACCCAGTGGTCGTGCATGAGCCTCGATAGGTTAGATACTGAAGATACAGCTAAAGAATAAGGGCAATAATTTACTTATACTAAATAAGGATATTTGCTTAATCACTCCTTCTACAAGTTTTTGTAAAAATAACGGGTATTTTAAGAATTTAATTTCGAAGATTTGAAAAGTCCAATTTAATTTTTTTTATTTTGTTGATATACATACCAATGAAGTACCACAAAATTTTCAACTGAATTCATTGCTTACTTTGTCTATAGCATCCGCAAAGGTTAGACGTATTTTTAAGAGCTTAGCAATTTTCGTTTGTTAAAAGCTCATATTTCGTTGCTTGTTCGTGAATTCTTGACCAAAAACAGTACCTAAACGATGCCCTAGCTTTTATATTCACCAGACCTGGCTCCGTGTGACTTTTTCTTATTTCCAAAAATGAAAGTAACCTTTAAAGGAGCCCTCTCTTTGCAAGCATAGATGAAAATCACTGAAAGAGCTAAAGATTATCATAAAAATTGAGTTTGAGAAGTGTTTCGAAGATTGGAAGAAGCGCTGGCATTAGTGCTTAATATCGAATGGGGACTAATTTGAAGGCGCCAATATTTATGTAGACGAATGAACTAATATTTTTTCTTATCAAAATACGGGAATTTTCGTTATTTTTTAAAACACCTCGTATATATTCTATGTGAAGACCTCCGCAGGGATAATCAGAATGTTCTCCGAGCATGCCGATTGGTGTAAGTTTTAGTAAATTTCACTATAAATAAGTCGAATATTACAGTTGATATAAAATGAAAGGAAATCAGACAACGTAAATATAACTTTTTGTTCATCATGGAATGTGATCTTTAAAACGGAATTGTTAATGGCATATATTTGTTATATAATAAAGGGTCTACCAACAAGAACAACGCGATGTTAAAATTAAATAAAACGCCCAAATTTGGTCAAAATGGGTTCTGATTTTTCTTTTTTGTTTGTTATGCATATATTGTAGTTTTACGCCATTTATGAGATGAATAAACTGTCGGCCAACTGGCCACCACGGCTCCGTTTGTCGATTTCGATTCGTTTACGCTAATTTTCGATACTGTGTCCATGTTAAGGCGTGAAACATAAAAAATATAGATCATCCGCGTCAATTTCATCAAATTCCGGTAGATTAACGTGAATTTGTTAATATTTCTGTGAACGTTAATTTGCATAACAATTTTGTCCAATTTCTAAACGTTGTACCAAAGTGAATCGTGACATGATGAAATCGCAAACCTTACTGAACACACTGACACAAATCCGTAAACAAAAATGGTCACGAGCTGTCAAAATCACATCATCCCTATTAGTAGACGTTGTATTTGTAACTATTCAATTATTTCTTTCGATATGCATATAGAACCAAAGGAAGTACGACCCATTCAGCTTTATTCCACCGAAAGCGAGCCTCATGTAAAGATAAGAAGTCCTATTTGCTTAGACTGTTTAAAAGATAAACCTGAGCACCCATCCTGATTATTCTTTAAAAAAATGTGGAAAACGGTTGGCCTCAAGGGCCATCCCTGCAACTTCCCTCTAATTTCATACGCTAACGTTCAAATTTCGCTTTTTTCACTGCTTTTGAGCTCTTCGAAATTTTTCGTTTTCGATATCTAGCAAGTAAATCAACCGATTTCGACCCGGTTTGCGGCAAACGATGTGTTTCTTCAAGGTTTAGAACTGATTAGTTTTTGGTGTCGATCGGTCAAGTCGTTTGGAAAAAATTTTTCAAAATTTTTATTTTTGAGATTTCTCGAAATCTACTGGTCCGATTGGGTCCAAACTTACACGAAATTCAAGTGCAATGAAACCCTTTGGAATGCCGTTTAGTTTATTCAAATCGGTTGAGCAGTTTAACAGTTATAAGAGGGTCACATACATCCACACACACACACATACATCCACACATACATACAGACATACGGACATCATCGTATAAATGTTCGGGGAAGCTTCCTCGACCCTCAGAACGTCGAGATCTGTTGAGAACTCGATTTTTGCAAAATGGGGTGAAACCAATATCTTCCCGATTTTTAGAAAATTTTCCATTTTCTTAGCGGGAAGTTAAAAAAGTATTCTTCCTCATGCGATTATAATCAGATCTGAACAATTAAGCAACAGCCTTGCAAATAAAAGGGCACCTCTAGCCAAAAATTTTCCTGATTTTCTAGATTGTCATACGATGAGTACATAAGCACCGCTCATACAAAAGTTATTCTTAAATTTAACTAAAATTGTGTTTACTAAGACATCTGTAACATTCTTTGTGCTTGCTTAAAGTGTTTCTAATGCGTTTCTAAATACATTAGCAAATAACATAAGCAAACACTTTACGCACACTGATTGAATTCTCTCGTGTGGGTGCAAAATACTTAAAACTGCATATATATTTAAAGAACGAGGGAACATAAGGAATCAACCCAGTGAGAAAATGCCTATGGAGCTTATTAAGAAAAAGAATAAAATGTCTAATATATGTGTACTGAAACATTAAAGGTATAAAACTTACAATGATGATATGATACTTTAGACCTTTGACACCCTTCTATGATGGTTCTACGAGTATTCTCGACTATTCTAAACACCGAAGCTCTGAAATGCTAACTAGCATCGCGAATCCCAAAAAAGCAATTTAAAAGATCCAAGTGTATTACCTACAGCTTTCACGTATCAGACAAAATTATGGATGTCAAATCTAAAATTTATAAACTACAATGACATGATCAGACCTCAGTGGTTTCTTGTTTGAACGCCAGAATCGAAAATCCTTAAAACGGAGACAGGACAAAGTTGAATTTGGTTATCCTGTCGATGTGTTGCCCTAATACTACACCTAACTCTTAGTTCGTCAACGGAAGTGGAAGTCTGACTGAAGTCCTGTACTTTCCTTCTTTTCGGAAGATAAAGATGCAACAGCTTGTTTTAGCTCTGATTCGTTCGCGCTTAGAGCAACCTCGGCATGACATCTTCATATTTCCCTACACGGTTTCTAGACCATTATAAATATCTTAGTTAATGTATATACGTTTGTACATACTATTGCATTTTAATAATGGCGCAACGACGAAATTGTGTTAGAAGCATGTTTATATTAGTGCTCGGCTTAGAAATGTGCCACAGGCTGAGGATTTAGTTGAATTGCTGCATAATGAGCGCGATGAACGCTCAACGATGCCGCGGTACCGCTTCATTCTGCTGTTCTGCTGCTCCGCTGCACGGTCGTGAACGATGTTCATGCGGTGGAATATATTAAAATGCATTCAACGGACTCCTACGCTTCGCAATGGAATTGTGTTTATTTAAGTAAAATTGCTGAATATCCAACGGAGCGGATGCGTTAGCATATCAGCCCATATATACATATGTACATATATTACATATATATGCTCGAATTCATACAGTGTTGAAAAAAATAATAGTCACATGCTTAGCTTTCACAAGTTCTCATGTAAATCTGAATAGATTTTTAGCACTGATACTCAATAGATTGTTCCTTTTCTGTATAAATTCTAGGTAAGGTTTGGTTAGGTTAGATGGCTGATCCCTTCATATGACAAAGGGATCACACTTAGATGTTATATACAATTCAATCTGAGCTTTGTCAGCTATCGGCAAAGCGCCCTGAACCTATCAAAATTGTGCTTAGGGGCTTAACTTCTACTTTCGCTATTTTACCCGAATGTACATATAAAAGTATTAGATCCGATGTTTTTTTGCCTTGATCTGGCAAAGAGGAGACATTCGAGGGGGAAATGTTGAACTGATTCTGTCTCATCCTCTTCCAAACAGCTGATTTGTACAGTTGCTAGTAGTTAACCAACGCTTGCTAAACAGATATGAGGCGCAACAGTCCAGTAGTGAATCACAAGAAGTTATCGAGGCTCCTATCTGTACTCATTCCGCAGTTATTGAGACTGAAGTACTTGTCCCATCAAGCTTATCAGACTTGAAGTTTCCTACAATACCACTATGGCCAGGTACACAAGCCCATCTAATCGTGAATTAGATGCTAGAGATAAGGCGTCTAGACGCCCTTCACTAATCTTGAGCGTACACGTAGCGAGTTCAAGACTAATATTGCTGTCCTACTATCGGAGTGGATAGTCATCACAGACAGATTTCTCCTCCCCCAACCTTCCCACAAGCCTTGATGCATCCGTAAAAAAGCTCACCACCACTCTCCTCCAGCAAGTCCTTCCCTCCCAAAATGTCTCGCTGAATATTTTATCTTTACACTGACGTTTCCTTTTATTTTAACAGTACCAGCTTTTTGTGTTGATCCAGTTCCAACCGAAGCTCATTGCGGTAACCATCACAATCTTGACAAATTGTGTGGGATTGAACGTGAATACATTTTTTTAACAGTAAACTGTTTATGCAATATTGACCATATGTTATGCTGGTCCCACTAATGCCTATAGCTGTCTCAATCTCACGATAGGTCACAAACGTTTGTGAAATATCAGAATGTGCACAGCATCAAAAGTTTCTTTAAGAATAACTGATTTTGGACGACCTTCACGAAATTCGTCTTGGAGTGATCTACGATATCGATTGAATTCACCAAGGGTTTTTGATGGAGCTTCATCGCCAAAAAATTAATCAAGTTTATCAATGCATTGTTCCTGAGTTAATCCACGTTGAAAGTTGTTAAAAATAATCGCGAGAAAAGTTCGGGATTAAATTAAATTTTTAGTCGAGATGAATATTTTAAGTTACTGTAAACAACAAAAATAGCGCTCGTATGTAAAAACGTTCTAAGTATTACATATACTCATATCAAAAATACCACACTTTACGACAAAGTTGTAACACTAGGGTTGCCAAATCGATAAATATAAAAGATAACCTACGTATACAACCGTCATTGACATCGCAAATTTTGTTCATTGCAACCGGTTAAAATATTGCTTCATCGGAGCAAAGTTCTTTGCGAGTTATAGACAGCATAGAAATACTTAATACCTGGTATGGAAACTATAAATATATATATACAAATTTTTTTTGTTGATGTTCGCGTCTGCATCCATCTGTACAATTTTATTCCACTGTCCTTAGTATGGCTGGCCTTAACTCATGAACAACTTGCAGAATGTTGGCTTTCAACTTTTAGCCTTATCAGCATCTGTAGCATCATCAGCTCGATGTTGCACTAGAGAAAGTAATATAACTGTTTTGTGCCACCAAAGCTACTTTTCAACAAAATTATAAATAGGTTCGCTTGTTGCAATATCCTGCTTCCGCTATTTAGCACCTAGGTGAGTAATATTGATGTGGAGAACAAAAAATTCGGGAACCATTAGTCTTTAGCGCTTACCATTGATGGTAATTTCGGAATCCGAACCACAACAGATAGCACATTTCCTTGTATATATGTGAGTCGTGAGCTTGGGAAATAAATTTCCATGATTTTTAAATTTTGGTGTGGTTTAAATTAATTAAAAGTTGCTTAATAATTTGCTAAAGGAAACAGAACGTAAATCCCAAACACATTAGTTTACTTTGACAGTTAGTTTGACAGTTATCTTCCAGCAAATTGTATACTTTTCAAAAACATCCTATACAAGTATATTTAATATAAGTATATATGTAAGCCTAGCGTAGCCAGCGCTTTTGTTTTCAGGTGAAAAAGTACGATCCCTCGTGTCTTCACTGAAATCGCTATCGTTCATTTACTAATTTTATGATATTATTAGCTTGCATGTATTTAATTTGATCTAATTTTCTTATTTGTTCGAGTCAGCTCACGCTTGTGTTAGCGAACTCGATATATAGACTGATTTAATATGTATGAACATGTGTAAATAAGTATGCATTAATAAATGTTAGTCTGCAAACCACATGGCACAAATACAATTTACACATCATTGTTGTTGTTTTCATAAATATCAGCACACGCTAATTAAATCACTTCCACGCGCACCGAATTCCAATACACCAAAGCCCATAACTGCAATGAGAGCATGAAAGCTAGTTATAAGTAGCATATGTATGTACATACAGTCAGCGCCAAAAGCTAGCATACAACTGAGGTTCACGTCTAAGACCATTAAGTTTTTTTAAAGATGTAAATTCTTATAAATGTTTTCTAACTATTTTCAATGTCACAATTGTCCGATCGTCCACATAACATGAGTGATACTGAAGTTGGTTAAATTGTAAGAGAAATTAAGCAAACTCGGAAGTGTAGTGCGGTTAAAATAGCAGAAAATCTTTCGCAAAAGCGAAGCGCTAAATGTTAATGGCTTGCATGGGAGAACACAAAGCGAGTAGGTTAGAATTTGTACAACCAATAGAGCTAAACTACTTAACTTCACAAAAAGGCATTTAACTGACTCTCAAGCGTTCCGGAACAGCGTTGGATTTAGTGAGGAAGTAAACTTTCAGATTTTTGATATGAACAACCGTGGAGAATACGAAATAACGAGCTGCAAAATTTTGTTTCAACTGTTAAGCATAGGAGATGCTCTGTAATGGTTTGTTGTATAACACCCCAAAACAGTTAAATTCACCTCATCAATCCCCGAATCTCAACACTTTTGAGAATTTTGTGGAATGTTCTAGACAGAAATATTAGAAAAATACCCGTGATCACAAAAAATGATTTGCCAAACGTCTTGACTAAAGAATGAGCCAATATTTCAAAAGAGGTTACACAAAACTTAAATAACTCCAATCAAAGGCATATGGAAACTGTTATAAAGCCTAATAGTGGCCCAAAAAAAAATTAGTTTAATTTTTTCTGATTAAAGTAGAACAAGAAAGTACTCCTACACCGCATGTATGTTAACTTTTGAATAAATTTTTTAGATACTTTTCCTCTAAATTCTTAAGTTTTTTCTTTCATTGAATAAAACTACAAACTGTGAGTTTATAAACTACAAACTGTGAGTTTAAAAAATAGTTTAGCAACATGTATCAGCTGGATGCTAACTTTTGACTCTGACTGTATGTCTGTTCTGAAATGTTCAAAATCATTGACAACATCGAAAAAATTAAACGCGTATGACAAGCTGTATCTACGTATGTAATTAAGCTTGACGATGATTAGCGGAAATTGCAGTTAATACAATAATGTATACACATCTATACACATAAGTACTATGGACAACAAATCCATAAAAACACACATTTAAAATGCTAGCTCATCGAAATTTAGGTTTAAATGACAACCACTAATGCTTTTAAAATATTTCAACACACGGGACGGGTCAAAAAAAAATATTTTTTTCGCTTGGTAGTCTGAAAAATAGGTTTTTAAACAACTCTATGAAAATCTCTCCAAGTATGAGCTCCTGATTGAAACGGCAAGGTCCTCTGCCTTACGCTTTTCTAATTTATTTTCTTAACATTAGACAGAAAAATTCATGTATCGTTTTCGACTACTTGAAAAATACCTCATATAATAGATTTTGTAGGAAATTTAATGCTCTTAAAAATAGTCTCTTACGATTTTTAAATGTTTAAAAGATATTAACGGTTGAGTTTTGATTATTTTAAGGCAAACATTTTTTTTCTTTTGAATTTATAACGCAATTAGAGAAAAGATCATTTCAAATTGCAAAACTCATATTTTTGTATTAAATGGCGATGGATATCTCGTAAACGCTTAACTTCATTGAAAAATTATAAAACACCATTTTGTTAAATATGGGTCTTTTTCTTAATTAATTAGGTGTTTCATGGTAGGATAGCTGCATCAAACGAGTAATCTTAAAAGCATTTAAGTTTTAGTCAAATTATGGGATTAGATGTAGTCAGAATTTTTCAAAATCGATTTTTCCTTTTGCATTTTCTTTATGTATATACTAGAACTATGCTTTGAAATTATGACGCTAATTCGATAAATAGTTTTCGAGCTATTCGATAATTTGCAAAAAGTTCTCGGGCGCTTTGGAACGTTCGTTCACAACTTCAAATGCTTTTTTCTCAAAATTATGGTTTTGAACTGGTAGCAGTAGCTCGAAAACTACTTGGTAGATTTCAATCAAATTTATACAGCTTTTTGACAACAAGAAACACTAGTGCCGGGATTTTGTTTATTATAGAAAAGCTTCGATCAGGCACAAGATTATCTATTAATAAAACAAATTTTTTCTGTCGGCTTGATTTTGGATAAATCTTGCTTCGAAATACGCCTGTGACATCGCGACAAGTGAAGAGTCATGAATTTACGCGTATGACCTCGAAAGTCAACAGAAGTCGATTGTGTGAATGTTTTGAGGTGAGCCGAATGCAACAAAAGTTGTTCGCACACGAAGAACTTCCAAGCAAATTGTTGCCTAGAACAACGCATAACAGTAATCTTTGAGTGGTACACAACCATTTTTTTGGCAGATGTCTTGCGAGCTCTCACACATCGACTGAAGCAACTGCAGTTTTGAGCACTCAAATCATCGATTTGATGAGTCATCCACCGTGTAGTCCTCATAGGCACCAATGACTTTTTTTTCCCGTACGTAAAAAATAAACTTAGAGGTCAACGTTTTTCGACACCTGAAAGGGCGGTTGATGCGTTCAGAACGCATGTTTTGGAGATAAAAAAAAAAACAGTTCCGTGCAAAGTAAATGCGAAGCGAGCTCATAATTAATAAAATACAGTACAAATTAAAGATTCTGAGCAGTGGTCAAAACTACAGCAATCAATTAAATTCTTTTCGCTGAAAGCGACAATGAATGAAATATGGACTTATTCAAAGGCGAAGTAGGACGCAACACTAGGGTAACCAAATCAGGGGACGAAAGCGTGGATATCGGCCTATTCGAAGTTTTATCTAGACAATATACCGTGTCACAAAACAATTAAAATCAGACGCCAAGCGAATTTTACTGTATACAAGCTTCAATAGATTGTCGACTGGAATGATATAAAGACAGTAAAGAGGAAAAAAGGGGAAAAATAGGAAAATAGGATATGATTATTATTATTTGCATATGATCTGAAATATTAAATGCAAAAACTACTCTAGTCTCATGATAAGTAATTTCCCGTGAATTATTTAACTTTAAACAACGTAAGTATTCTCTAAAGCTAAATAGAAAGAAGCCGGAAATAAAGTACAACCAAAATTACTCCTTCTAACCGACTTTAAAATTGGCTAGGGAATAATGAAACAGGACAGTACCTATTATAAACCTCAACTCAACCGGCAAAGAAAACGAACAGTGAGAGAAACCATTACAAAGTCGAGCCAATATGTAGAAAACGAAACACCGAACCCAACTAAACGAAGCAATAATGAACCGCAACTGTGGGGATGAGGAGACCATTATTCGCCAACAACAAATGACACGAGAATAGATGCACGAACCTAAAGCACAAGTGCGAAACAATTTCAAGGTAGCGATGGCAGCAAGCAACAGTAAAATATTGGAAATATCTTCAATGTGTAACACAATGGAAAACAAGATGACGGTGCGGTGAGTCTGAGGGCAACAGATACTTTTTCATCATATATATATGTATATACTTATATGGGGAGCACTGAAGAGACCATGCCGTTACATCCATTACAGGAACAGAACAGCAGCAAGAAGTACAAAATAAGCAGAAACGAAAATAAACAAAAGTGGCGGTTAAAACAACAGCAGCAACAGGAAAAAACAGCAATAACAAAGCTTACAACGCTGAGGACACTTATACACATGCATCTAAAAATACGAGAATATATATATATATATATATTGATGAGTGTATCCCTGACAGCACCCACGAGTGAACAACATGCTCATACATACAAACAGTTTGTCAAACAGCAACCACCCACCTAACGGCAGCGGCATGCCACACAGCAGAAAACTTCTGCAGGAGCAATACAAACACAGCAACCTGCCCTGCATGCATTCCTCTCCCCTTCGTGTGCAGTATGGCTACCGTGTCAACTCAGCTGGGTGCTCCACTGCTGCCTGGCTGCTGGGAGTTGCTGATTGCTAGCTCACCATGGTTTCCATGGCAATATCTGGGCGGATGGCATGACTAGCAATAATGGCAGCCATTCTGCCAGGTACTCGGCAAACACTCTACCAAACAGCAGAAAAAATCCAGCACGAATGATTGCTGGTTGCCAACGGTTTCCACTGTGCGTAGCGTCGGGCTGAGTGGTGAACAGCAGTGGAGCTGTACGAACCACATGAGTAGCAACAGCCAGCGGTGCCACCGGCTTTTTAATGTACACGCAGCGTTGCTTCGGCCGTAAATACGTACAAGCCAACAATTTGCATTGTGGTGAGTTCTCTGAATTATGCCCCCGCTACGGCGAGTCACGGGAGGATGATGCGCAGTTCGGTTGGGCTCCTGGGATTTGAAAGTTGCACCATTGCTTCCAACACCACAAAATCCCAGCTGAGCTTAGGGGGAAGTTTGCCATGCTGCTGGTGGATACTTTGCATACTCGTATGTTTGTTGATGTATTTGTTCATAAAAAGTATCCCTACAAGAAAATGCAGATGACTTCACCAATACACTCACATTTGTTAGGTTAGTCGCGACATTCAGCTTACTGATCAATTACCCATCACCGTTGATCGTTAAAAAAAGACACCTCCGACTTATAATGCTTACTACAGCTTCTTTTGTAAGAATAAAATAGTTAATTCCTTAGGACTGTTACCACTGGCGTAAAACGTCAGTCCACGTTTACGAATTTCCGTAAAGCAAACTTTGTATATGTCAAACGGAGACAGCACACATTTCCATTGTATGTGAAAATTAAAAAGATAGATTAAAAGCAAGTTTAGCTTAGGTTAAGTTAAATCGTCGATAAACTAGACTTAAAATTAAAAACAATGATATTGATCATAAAGACCCTCTTAAGTCGCTAGAGCGCCTTGAGCCGAACACAAATTTGTTGAGGTGGCCATTGTTAATTTCGGCAATATCTCCTGGTTCGGCTAAATTATGACACTGTCTTGCAAAGGGTAGACATGGAATAGAAAGTGCTTGGATGCTTCTACCTCACCTTCTTCCATACTTTAAAAATGGGCTGGATTTTTTACAGTAAGAACTCTTACGATTACGAAAAGATGAACTTCGCTAAAGGCAAGTAGTTTAGTAGATCTCCTATGTTCTATTCTAGACCGGAAGGATCTTGCAGTCCCACAGAAGCTGGTCGTTGACCAACGCCTGTTAAGCGCATGTGAGACCCAATGTTCAGTGCTAGAACGCAAGATAACATCGTAGATCCAGCTCATTCCCACTTCAATATGTGCGGGGTACGGGTGCCTCCTAGATATATAGATATATAACAACGATGTATACGAGAATACGTTTACCTACATCAATTATGGTACACTGTCCTCAAGCAAATGACAGAAACTTTGTTCTAAATGTTGTCAAAATTTTTTCAGCTGTGACTCTTAAATGACCGGTGAAGTGATTGTCGGTGTACTTGTAGGGATTTGTTCTCCATATATTTATAAGCATACATATGCAGGTATGCAAATACATATATATAAATATCTATATATGTGCATTCGTATTATGCTTCGTATATGCACTATTCGCTGCCACATGTGCAACATGCAGTGAAGAATGTGCAACATCTACTGATGCCACAAATGCTTTTGAGTGCCGACACTCATTGCTCGCACTCGCCTCCACCCATTTGCTGCGGTACACTTTCTTGTGCATTAATATGCATACACCTACACACATTTACAACCCTGCACCCAACTACAAGCAAGATAACCACAGAACCGTTAAATAAACTTAAAAATCAAGAGGAGTCAAGTAGAAAAAAGTGATTTTTGCCAGCACAAATGTTTCATTATTACTCCCTTTACCTGTAGATTCGCCTTTAACGAGCAGACCGGGAAATTTAGTTGTGCGGCTTCGTAATTGCGGTAGTATCGGTAAGTTTTTAAAAGACGAAAGTTTTTGAAGTTACTTTAAAGACAGGAGTATTATTCGTTTATATGAGCCAAGACTTGCATGGATATTTTTTTTTAAATGATGACATATAAGAATAAAATTTGCAAAAATTAAAGAACTTACACCACTTTAGTTTGATCTATCAACTAAAAGTTGAAAATATTTGATAATTGGGTTTTTCATCCTAAGGCTATAATTGCACTCGCTCGAAAGAAATCAACGAATTATATTCGCCATCATGACAGTTCAGTGGATCAGAAAGAATTGTCAGTCAATGTCATTTTTCATAACTTTCCAACAACATTTAAGATTTTATAAATATTAGTATTAAATAATTTTAATAGCCATGGTCCGGAAATAATTTTAAAAATATTAGAAGGAAGGTTTCTGAAAAATTATTATAAACATGTTGAAGAGATCTTTATTCCATTGAGCTTGGATGATTTATACTCTGCGGCTTATTCATAGTTATTTAAGGTAAGATCTAGGCGTTAGTGCGTTGTGATGACGCCTACCGTGTACAACTTTTTTCTTACTGATGAGGTTTCCCAAATATTATCAATTATAGCACAACTCTAGGTAGGTAGGTAGGTAGATAGAGTGAATGCCTGACGACGCACCTAGACCCATTGGAAAACTACCGTGGCTAAAATCCCGTTACTCTCTATCTATCTAGCACAATTATATGTTTTGCAAATAAACTCACCTACAATTCCTGCAGAGACTTTTCATAGGTTTTTCGGATTAAAAAAAGTACTTCCAAAGTCAAATCATTATACCTATAATAATATTTAGAAATTTTTAAGTTATGAAGTACACATCCCATTTTCAAGATGCGATTCTAGAAAAGAATTTTAATTCGATAAAATTTGGATGAAAATCATTCGGTCAGAGATCTATCTGTAAAAACAATTGAAGCTGTTTGGATAGTTTTATTTTCTCACCATTATAACCGAAAATTAATTAAGCTGGAGAAGAGACGAATCCTTTCTGTTTTAACTTTGTTCTCATAAAAAATATTAAATTAAAAAATTATTTATTTTGGCCAGTTTTCGAAAGTATTTCTGATTTCGTAAAAAGTTGTTTAATGAGTCCGGAGCTATTGGCAAAAGATCTAAAACTTGTGTGACACCAGATTTGAAGAATAACATCAATCCAAATACTACAAACACAAGGAGAATCTCAGCAAAATATTCGACGAAGGAGTAAGCCGCAATTACACATACAGGCAACGAAGTAAAATTTCTAAAAATTGTATTTGAAATAAAACTGAATTTGTTTCACTATGCAAATTGAACTAATTTGCTGGGCTTGTACCACTGTGCATCAAGAAGTTTATCTCATTTGTGTTCTCTGTAGAGAGCACTATGGAGAGTATTCACCTTTACCTCTCCGAAAGCGAATGCAAAAATTCAGCAGTCAGCACACATAAAAACATTGAAACCACCCGCAATATAGCACACACATATTTATATAGAACACGGGTTTCAGCACATATATACACACTTTCCACTACATAAACAACAAGCTATTCGTCCTTTTCGCTGCCCTTTAATGACTGTATTCGACGAAAACTGCTCACAGATTTGCAGACGATTTTCAACACATTTGCAATTACTGTAAATGTGTGCAAAATTCAAGCATGCCATGGTATGTTTGCGATTGCTGATGAAATATGTACGAGTGGAAGCAGCACCAGGCGGGGGTGTTTGCGCTGTAGTGAGTGTAAGAGACACACTACGGTACTTTTACAGTGATGCTGGCAACTCCCGGACACAAATACCAACATCGGCACATACTAATTTTTCAGTTTTTCATTTCCATATTTAATACTATTTTCCTTGCATACATACAGGCGAATGTGCCGTGTTTTGGGCGTCAGGGACTCGATGATGAGCAATGTTCGTCTGTCCCAGCTAAAGTGTGTGTGCATTTGTGCGCCACGCCACAACTTTTCATGTCTTCCTCCTTTCTCTCTTCGTTCTCTTGCTCAGCAACGCCTTTTTGTTTGCGCCGACTATTTGTGAAACGAAGCTGCTCAAGACTCGTCGAGTGTAAGCAGCTGACTGCCTCTGAAGCCGCCGGAACGTGTTGTGTATTTTATGGGCCTGAGCTCGGCAATGTCGACGTTGTGGCTGTCGCCGGGTACTTACTGTTGCGCCAACGCTAAACGTGGACTGGTGAAAAAGTTAGTGTTTACGTGCATCACCATGAACTATATGTGACCCAGCACTGCTTATTTTCTAGTACTTCCGGTCGCGACCCATACGTTTCGTCTAGCGAATTCTTGGTCCCGGCTATCACGTCGGTTGCTGGTTGCTGCTATTTGATTGGAATATTGATGTGCGATAGCCGCGCGTACGGCTCGCCCCCTTAAACCTTCACTTGCACTGCATGTTGCCACCGCATCGTTGATATTCATGCGATTGCAACTGACAAATCTAATAAGTTCACAATGGCAGAGATGTTGATGCCGAAGCTGCAGCTAAAGCTCACACTGCAAATGGAGCTGGACTCTTGCACTTGTAGTCGTTGCCACCACAGCCGCCGCCGCCGCCGCACACAAGTTCTTCGAGTGATGGGTGGAATATTAAACACGTAAACCAGGCAACTTCGCCCTATCGACAACAACAGAAACGTCAGTTGCAACGACGACGCGACCACCAATCGGCCGTTACACGGAACGTTGTGGCAATTGTGTGTGTGTTATAAGCGAGTAAGCGAAAGCAACATGGCGGCCGGCCGTGCTGCCGCGAAATGCGCCGTTGCCAATTTTACGCTTTTGCAGTCCACCCACACAAACATACAGCCGCCCATATGTAGAAGCTGTACATACGAAGCGTATATTCGTACAAACTTGCATGCAATTGAATGTGTATTAATATTTGCGCCGCATTTTCCAATTATCTCATTTCAACCGCACATTAACTTTTTTGTTTTTCTGTTCTTATTTTTCATTTTATAATTTGTGTTTGTTCACTCTTTGTCTTGTTTAAACGCAAAATTAAAGCTATTTCGCTGGAAATGGAAATTTAATTAAGAGTCCGGGATTCTTAAATGTAGATGAAACTTACATTTCTTCGAACAAAGGCTTAGAAATAAATTCCGAAAATATATTTTAATCATTCGATATGAATATAGTGAACTGCGACATTATAGTTGTAAGGCCTGTTATTCTCGACAAATTTTTTGGTCATATCCTTTTTATTTTCTTTAGGCACTCTAAAAATATAGGGTCATTGATGAATTTCTTTATCAGATTTTAAACTAGGTAAGGGACTTGTCAACAGCTTTTTCGTCAGGATATTTTACATAATTTTTTCTTTATATTACAAAATTTTAGGCGCCTTCAACAAAATCAAGGCTATAAATGAACCCAATAAAGCAAGTTTTCATATGATGCTGTTCGACATGTAAAAAACGCCTTTTTTAACTTCGAAGGATATCTTCTAAAATATAACTTAATAAGTTATGTAAATCAACACACCTACGTGGTATTTTAATCAACATATTGACGGTTTCCAATCTACCTAAACCAATAGTAAAAAGAAAGAACTTCATGAAAGACTCGAGAAATCTTTTATTGTTAGTTAGAACAAATTCCCACATAGCGAACATTTGCTCTGAGAGCGTTCCAAGCTAAGTTACAAGTGAAACTGTAGAGATTACAAGGGTAATGAGAACTGTTAGTCGATTAATTTCGAGAATTGAGTAGAGATGAAGAGAAAAAAAGAGAAGAGGAATAAGTCTTACGGAACATTCCCTCAATTAAATTTTGCAGCCCAAAAACACAACTTTTTACCACTTCAAAAATCCATTCCAAGATCGCTACTGAAAACAAGTGATGGAATAAAATTTATGTATACAGAGTCTTGCCATAAATTCTGTTACAAAGGAGAGGACAATGGCCACATGGCCTGTCAAATACCCCACAAAAATTTGGAGAGTCTCAAAAATCTTTGGTTAGAGCAGCCTCGTAAACAACAATAGAAACTATGCGTGCTGCTATTGATCATTGACCGAATCGTTTGAGGACTTGTGTGAAAATAAAAAATGAATATTTCAACAAAATATTAACTTTATTAAAAAATGTCCTCGTACAGAACTTATGGCAGGACTAAGAACATACACAAAAATTTCTCAAGCATCTCAAACTTGACATGAAGTAACTGCTTTATTTTATGAAATTAAAATTTCGACAAAATAACAATTTCAAAAACCTTTTACTTCCATATGGTTTACTAATTTTATGCAGGTAAACGCATTTGTAGACGCACATAGAGTTTTTATACCCAAACTGAAATTTTTTATTTGCTGGATGATATACTTATGTATGTATGACGTATGCTTCTGGGTATAAACATTGAGTCAACATCCACCAACTATTCCGTTTTGTGTGAAAGCACTTGGCCCGAAAGCAGGTCCGAATATTATATCGAGCAATTAAAAAGATTGTGTCCCTAATTTCAAAAACCTACTTAAACTGCGCTAACATTTATTCAATGGAAGTAGAAATGACGAAGAAAATATTGTTAAATGAGTTAGTTGGTCCAATTACAGTGTGCCTGAACTACGATGAAATAAGTTTATTGATTCGATCACCAGCATAAAAATTTCAATTATTCATTTCCATGCCTATATTTATAAATATTATATGCAAACTTTTAATAACTAATAATTGATATACAATTGATTGGTGCATCGAAAACACCTATGGGATGCTTCCATTCAACATATCTTTCGATTTGTCATACTGACGGCGATTCTCATCACCTCTTTGATAGTAAAATCTGTTTCACCAACCGAATATATATGCTGCCAAACATATTAAATATAACCCTATCATTTAAAGTGACTAATTAGATGCTCACTCTTATTGACCATGAGGTAGTGTGTCCACTGCAACTTTTACTCGACTCACTTTTACCGGATAAGCTATGAATATCTTTTAATTCAAAGACAAATACTTTTAGGCAATTTTTGATAGTCGCATATAACAATGAAACAAATTTGCCTCTACCCCATACCCCTTTGGCTCACTATACGTACTAGCTACCCCAATGAGTCAACATTTAAAATAAATCTTCCGGTGTTTGTTTGCATATTTTTTCAGCATTTAATTCGTTTAATGGAAAATTCTGCAGAGCAATGTAAGCAGGCCACACGACCTTCTTCAGCTCACGCTCGTTCTTCCCTTTGCCTAAACAAGTACCGTGCGTCCTTACCCAGAATATATGGTCCTTTGTCGCAAAACACGTTCTACAATTGTTGTTTTCCGTATCGAGAAGACAACAGCTGTGCCAGTAGCAGAACCTAAACCCAACAGCAGCTACAGTGCATGCAATGGTTCATAGGAGTGTACAAAAATTGAGGGTGTTGCATAAATCTATGCCTATTTCCTCAACGCACACAATGTGATTTTCCCTCCCTCTTGGCAGCGCGTTGCATGCCACAGTATAGGGTGGTGCGGTGCGTCAGCAACGGTGATGCCAGGAGGGTGTTTGCCTGCAGACCATATACCATATTTTTATCTGTCGTCGCACACATTCAATTCAATATCTCCGGTTACATTTTTTATTGTACAGAGATTTATATTCTAGATTTACGGCCTGCCATTCTGCCACATTGCCATTCAGTTTACTTCACTGGCCCGACTGACTGACTGACTGTAGGCAACTACATTTTTAACTGACTGGCAGAAAGCGCGTCCTAACGTCCGACCAGAGGGAGAGATTATAAGGCGAAGTGCTGGCGTTGCACGTGGCACTCAAAGATAATGAAAAAATCAATAGAATAACTTTGCAACACATAGCAATTGTATGGAAGTGTGTGTCTACACACGCATATACATACTTGATTAGCGTTGAGAGCAACAATGCCCAACAAAATGCAGATAGATCCACTTTAATGTGCTCAAAGAGTCGCCATACCAGAAAAAAGCGCATCCTTAAGCTGCTGCGAGTTTTCTTTTTTTAATTAAAAGTTTAATTGGAAATCTCGAACAGCAAAGCAGGATACATTTTTAAGTGATCCAGAGCTGCTGTACTCGCAATGTCAATGTGTTCTCGAACTCAAACGAAGTAATTAACTCATATTTATTAGTGTTATAATGAAACAAGAAAGAAAGCTCGGAAAGCTCCAATATTGGACACAAATACATATACATTCCAGGCAAGCTTAAAAGTTTTGGCATTTTCATAAGAAGGCGCCACAAGAATAGTATCTATAGAATCTACATTTAACCCAAACCAAAGACACGTGCATAAATTTTACAGCTGTCAGACAATGGCATTTCGAGTCAGTGTTGTGGGTTGGTATTTTGAAAAAACAAAACTAGATTGAAAATTTCGTATATCCTTCCAACATTTTCCTAGGACAAAAACTCTGAAAACTGGCTAGATCAATATTACACGGGCTCTAAGCCAGGGGAATTAAACATTCGTAAGTGGTTTGCTAAATATCGTAGCACTTAATAGACTAAAAACATTGGACTTTCAAAGGAAGTTATTGCAGATGAAAACATAAAACAACCCACAAAATGATTTTGAATGAGTGTTAACTTAAGTTGATCGAACTTGTTAATGTATTACAGAAACGCATTTGATCTATTATTCATCAATATTTGGCCATGCGAAAACTTTGTGCAAAGTGGGTGTACACGACATTAAACTGCCCTCCATGTTCTTTGGATCTAACAGCGACCTTTTTACTATTCCTAGACCTCAACAGAATTGTCGATGGAAAAATATTCAACGACAATGAAGAGGCAATTGTCGAACCGAACATCTATTTTTAGCAGATTCTTTATTTACAAAAATATTATCGGAAGAATGGAGGATTACTTTAATCGCCTTCGCTCACATCACACAAACTTAGATCCATTATATTAACTATTGGAGCGGCGTTTGTTCCAAAACCAATAATGATGGACATTCGTGAATAAAGTCTTGACGGCCTCTGGTTCCAAAGCTACGATGTTCCATGTCACACGACATACAATATATTAATAATCAAAACTTAATATATTAATGCGCCAAAACTTTCCAAGAGTATAATGTCAAAAAACGATAACCTCACTTCTGAATGAAAATGCATTACTGTGAGAGGTATAGAGATCTTTATCGCCCAGCGGCATAACATAAAAGATCTCCCGTATATATATAAATGTATATTAAACTGTCGGTTGCACATTTATTAGTGCCTATCCCAGCTTCTCTTTCTGTGAGAGCTTTGAGGTTGTCCGACAAATAGCGCTCCAATTTTGAAACCAACACCAAATATCTACTCGATTTTATCAGAGTTTTTATTACAGAAATATTTTGCGGAGGGTCTGGAAGAACTTTGTTTCTCAACTACTTTTTGAAAAATAAATTACCAAGTTTCTTTTTTCAAAACTTATTGAAGATCGTAAAATGGCTGTTGTTCGATTTAATCAAACTATTTTCGAATTCTATGTTTCTGATAGTGACACTTTCGTTTACCTGTTTCGAATTCTCCGAACTAACCAGACTCACATATAGTATATTTGTATGTTTCTTCATTTGCTCTTCTGGTCCTCTTCTGCTTAAAATAAACTTTCAGATTGTTTTGTTTCGATAGTTCAATAATTTCTCTAGGAATAAACGAAATTCATTTTTAATATTTCAGAAACAAACCAATTTAAACAAGCAAGAGAACAAAGCACTTGCAATTATTGTACTTAAGCTACATATTATATATTAAGAGTATGTGCGAATGCTAACCTATTGACTTAATTATCAACTTTTTACTTCAGCTAATTGACCTGCTTAAACATAAATAATATTCACAATCGGGTTGTTTAGTTAATGGAATTACTATGTAGAGGAGTAGTTAACCTTAAATTAAATTTTCTAAAATCAACGCATACCTCAAACAAACTAAAGTAATTAGTTTCACTTTATTATCTCACGGCTGATTCCACAAAGCAATGCTTCAATTCAAATTCAAATTTCAGTTCTGCTCTTAATTATTACATCCAATCATATCATGTTTTATTAGCTTTTGATGCCGTGCAAACGAAGTGTGGACCCATTTTCTCAACATAAATATTTAATATTTTCAATATGCCATCTGCTTTAATAACTACAAGCGCTCATATGCAGCCATATGTAATGTACATGAAATGCATTTACTTGTATACCTTTCAATATCTGTCTGCAGTCATAAATATTGCAATTCATTTTGACAAGCAGCAACTTTGACACATCTGTGCGAATTCCCTGTTGGATGCTGTTCGCCTCTTGCAAATGGAGAATCAACATTCGCCTCTCATTCGAAGCGACTGCCAAAGCCGAGTATGAAAAGTGCACCAAGTGCTTTCATAAGAATATAAGTGTGAGGACATGAGCAAACATTTCTGTAAATTTATATATAAATAAATATTGCACATAATCATCCAGAGCTCTGTGTAGCATGTGCAATAGTGAGGGCGCGAGCAAATGGGAATTTTATATTTTTCCTGCAATAAAAGTATTTGACCTGCAGGGAAAGAAAACTACTCTGATGAGAACTAAATTTATAATAATAAATAGTGGAAAAATTATAATGATAATTACATTATTTAATTTAGTTGGGTGTTGTTACGATTCAATCTATGAGCTCAAACCCCCTAGTGAAACTGAAAAAATAATAGAGTTTTCAAGTGGGAATCGAACCAGTCAGAATGGAATATGTAGTTATTTCCGTATTTCCTCCTGCAGCACTGCCTGACAGTAACGAAAAAATAATGCAAAAAAAGGAGTCCATTCACTTTCAGGAATGTAATGCAATAAGGTAATGCAGCCATATGATTTTGAAAATTAACAGACACTACCGCGTTTCGTTAATTAACGAATAAATTAATGAAAGAAACTCTCAAAATTCAGTTGATTATTTAATAGTTTTGAGATATGAAACAAAGCTTAATATGTAAGAAACAGCTAACTTCGGTTGTAACCGAACATTTTATATTCTTACAACCATGAAAGAATCAAAGCCGGGGAATAACCTTCAAGCGTTAGGAAAACTATATATTAAACAAGTAAGGAAGCTTTAAGTTCGGGTGTAACCGAACATTTTATACTCTCGCAACTTGCAAGGATCACAGCCGGGAAATTACCTCAGGTGTTGGCAAAATCTTATATTAAAGAAGTATTGATCCGATTCAACCAATTTTCAACACAAAACATGCTATTATCGAGAGTTTCATTTATTTATTTTATTATATGAATTTCTATTATGTATCTTACACATTGACCGATATTTTCGGTAAAAAGTCAACTATAAGCACTGGGGCTACCATATTCAGTACCTAGGCGCTTGAACAGTTTTAGTTTGATTTAGAAAATTTCTGGTCACAAGCTACCGATAGAATGATTGTTGCTTGATTTGCATAAAGGAAAGTGAACGAATCAGATGGAATTTTGAATAGTGTTATATGGGAAATATATAGAAATATAAGAGTGTTATGCACCGAATTTGGTTGAAATCGGTTAAGCAGATCCCAAGATATGGATTTCCACCTAAAAGTAAGCGGTGCCACACCCACTGTATAATTTTGAACGTGGTGAATTTTGTTATTATAGCCTTAGCTGTTAAGGAGATATGCACATTAAACCAATTATACCAAATAACAGTCTTGTATATAATTGTGGAGCTTACTTATGGTAATTTATTTGTTTTTGATTCATGGCGTGGCAGTGGTTCGATTACGCCCATCTGCAATACCAACCGTCATACGGTACCAAGAAATATGTGTACCAAGTTTCATAAAAATATCTAAATTTTTACTCAAGTTACAGCTTGCACAGTCAACCACCCGTTACCCGGATTTCAACTCGTCTCTTCATCTCGATCATTTATATATATACTAGAAGACCTAGGCCACGCCTTGTTGTGGTTTAAGTAATTGTTATACTCTCGCAACCTGTTGCTAACGGTTGTTTGTATTACCTAAAACTAATCGAGTTAGATATAGTGTTATATAAATATAAATGATCAGGATGAAGAGACGAGTTGAAATCCGGGTGACTGTCTGTCCGTCCGTCCGTCTGTCCGCCCGTGCAAGCTCTAACTTGAGTAAAAATTGAGATATCTTTATGAAACTTGGTAGACATGTTTCTTGGTACCGTAAGACGGTTGGTATTGCAGATGGGTGTAATCGGACCACTTCCACGCCCACAAAACGCCATTATTCAAAAACAAATAAATTGCCATAACTAAGCTCCACAACAAGATACAAGACTCTTATTTGGTATACAGGATCACAATAGGGAGGGGAATCTGCAGTTAAAATTTTTTTTAAAGTGGGCGTGGTCCCGCCTCTAATAGGTTTAATGTGCATATCTCCTAAACTGCTAATGCTATAATAACAAAATTCACTGGAAGCAAATGAATGAACCTCAACCTACAGTGTAAAAATGGGTGAAATCGGGTGACAAGCCCACCCACTCCCCATACAACGGTACTGTTAAAAAATACTAAAAGCGCGATAAATCAAGCACAAAACACGCCAGAGACATTAAATTTTATCTCTGGGATGGCATGAGATGACTTTATAGGAATCGCGTTCAATATTATCTTGGGATCTGCTTAACCGATTTCAACCAAATTCGGTACAGGATATTATTTTCATATCTCTATGTTATAGTGTGAAAATGAGCGAAATCGGATTACAACCACGCCTACTTCTCATATAACACCATTTTAAATTCCATCTGATTCTTTTACTTTCCACTATGCAAATCAGGCAACAATGACTGTATCCAGATAAAACTTTGCGTGAATAATGCTATTAAAGTATGCCACCTTGTGGCCAAAAATTGTCTAAATCGAATCAAAACTGTTCAAGCCCCTAAGTACTGAATATGTGGACCACAGTGCCAATAGTTGACCTTCTACCGAAAATATCGGTCAATCCACAAAGAAATCTCAAACGAGTATACCATTTGACTTTGCGAGAGTATAAAATGTTCGGTTACATCCGAACTTAGCCCTTCCTTACTTGTTATATTTTTTTTTTGTCTGGGAAACTGTCAATTAATTATTTGTTTCCGTGTACAATAAGGCTGAAATTATCAAGCAATTAGCCTAATCCGATTGTAAATAGTATTTTGTTCATCTGTTAGTAATTGCTCACTCTTCGCGATAATTTTAGGTTAATTACATGGTCAGATTGTTTATACTTCAATATCATTCATTATACTCCTAAATGTTTAATTAGGTAACATAAATATACACTATGCACATATCACCAGAATTGTATAATAAAAACAAAAACATATCAGTAGTAAAAGAAAATGTCATTGAAATTAAAAATAACATTTTTTTACAAAGAACATACGTACAAACTTTCTCTTTAATACATATATAACAACAATCAACGTTGGTGATCAGTTTATTATTAATTATTAATTATTGAGACCATTAATTTAAGTAATAACTATCCTATCATTTAAGTTATCAGTTGACTCGTTTTTGAGTTCATTCGGAACATACACACGGACGCTGAATTTTTATATATTAAGATAACCTCATATCTAACTCGATTAGTTTTAGGTGATACAAACAACCGTTAGGTGAACAAAACTGTTATACTCTGTAGCAACATATAATATTAATAATATTGCAAGAGTATAAAAATATTGCGAAAGAATTTAGCATTGAAAACGTCAACCAGAGAAATGGAATTTATTATATTAAGCCTCATATGCTCTAAGTCTCAGATCTAGACAAATTCCATTCTAATTCATCGGTAACCACATAGCTTTTAAAAATCTTGAATATTTAATTTCATGAAAATATTAAGTTTTGTCCATCTGTCCGTTACGGCAAGCGTTACCTTGAATAAAAATTAAGATATCCTCATAAAACATTGTACACGTGTTCCTAGGCAAAAAACGTTAAGACGAATTCGTCGATGGGGACCGTCTATTGCCACGCCCACAGAACGCCATTAATCGAAAACTTAACAAGAAAAAACGTTAACTTCGGTTGCGCCGAAGCTATAATACCCTTCACATATACAAAGATCCCTTACAAGAACTTAATTCCGATCGTTCCGTTTGTATGGCAGCTTATACTATAGTGATCTGATCTGACCAATTTCTGTGGAGAATAATTTGTTGCCTTAAGCAATAACTAGTGCCTAATTTCGTGAAGATAACTCGTCAAATAAAAAAATTTTCCATGCAAGCACTTTACTCCGACCGTTCAGTTAATATGGCAGCTATATGCTGAAAGAGTTTTCCATACAAACACTTGATTCCGATTGTTCTGTTTGTATGGCAGCTATATGCTATAGTGGTCCGATATCGGCCGTTCCGACAAGTGAGCAGCTTCTTTGTTAGAGAAGGACAGGTGCAAAATTTCAGATCGATAGCATAAAAACTGAGAGACTAGTTTGTATATATACAGACAGACGGACAGACAGACAGACGGACTGACTGATCATTTATGTATATATTTTATAGGGTCTCCGACGTTTCCTTCTGGGTGTTACAAACTAACTGCATGCACCAAAAGCATTAAATTTACCACACAGGATGATACAAGAGGACTTTATGGGATCCGGGGTCAAAATTGGACGATGGGCTTGAGACCGCCACATGTAGGTAAAGTCACATATCTCCGAACCTACTAGACCAATTTCAAATTCGCTACATAAAATTATCCTAACGATCTTATTTTATGTGAAAATGGGCGCAATCGGACTACAATCACGCCTATTTCCCATATAGCACTACTTTAAATACCATATGATTCTTTTACTTTAAGGTATGCCATCTCGAGTATTAAAATTGTCAAAATCGCAATTATGGTGTGTCAAGCCCCACATACTGGACCCCAATGCATGTGGCAACTTTGCCGAAGAAATCGGTCAATCTGTGAGATATGTTATTGAAATTCGGAGAAAATTTTTTTTTATAACATTACACTCTTGTATCAAAAATGGGTTGAATCCAGCCACCACATCCCTTAGCCCGTATATACCTAACATAAAAGTTTTCGAACTTCCATTTGACTTAATACCACATATATCGACCAATGTGGGATCCATTGTTATGAAATTGAGAGAGCGTATTTTTCTAATGACAGTATCTCTTTGTGCCTAAAAAGGATAAAATCAAGCGAAAATTAGCCTTAGCTCCCATATAACTGATATTCAAGTTTTTGAAACATCCGGCTGGCTTTACTACATATAATATATATATTATAATTGCTTGAAAATAAGTTCTCAAGTATACCTGAACAGTTTTCAAAATTATTGCAATCAGCCCTTCCATTGCTCTGCCCCCAATATTTCCTATATAATGATTTTGACTTTCGATCTGACCTCAAACAGTTTAGGTTGGTAAATATTTATGATTTTTCATTAAAACTAAGTGGACACTTTATATTAAAAGTTATAAAATTATCATTATCATTTTGAAGATGATTTAAGTACAATTTTCACTGATGGGAAGTAAAATTTAGTAATAAAACTAAGTGAGTCAATGACCATTAAAATAACTTAATATGATACTAAATTTAATTGTAATAAATTCACGATGTCGTCGAACAATTAAGTTGAACCCTTTCGCTACAATTTTTAATATTGTGAACACCTGTAGATATTTAGCTGGATTTGATCCTTGCAAGTTACAATAGTATAAAATGTTCTGTTACACACGAACTTAGCCTTTCCTTACTTGTTTTGATATATATTTCTATGAGTATCTTTTATCCCAAACGTTCTGGTATTTTCAACTGCCGCCCAAATTACTTGTATAAATGACAC